>NW_024070205.1:68256475-68856475 GCF_014754425.2 Oryx dammah | reverse complement strand
ATCAAGATTGCTGGGAGAAATATCAATAACCTCAGATACACAGATGACACTGCCCTTGTGGCTGAAAGTGAAGAACTAAAGAGCCTCTTGATGAAAGTGAAAGAGGAGAGTGAAAATGTTGGCTTAAAACTCAACATTCAAAAAACTAAGATCATGGCATCTGGTCCCATCACTTCATGGCAAATAGAGGGGGAAACAATGGAAACAGTGACAGACTTTACTTTTGGGGGCTTCAAAATCACTGAAGATCGTGACTGCAACCATGAAATTAAAAGACGCTTGCACCTTGGAAGAAAGGCTATGACTAACCTAGGCAGCATATTAAAAAGCAGAGACATTACTTGGCCAGCAAAGGTCCGTCTAGTCAAAGCTATGGTTTTTCCAGTAGTCATGTATGGATGTGAGAGCTGGACTATAAAGAAAGCCCAGCACTAAAGAATTGATACTTTTGAACTGTGGTGTTGGAGAAGACTCTTTACAGTCCCTTGGACAGTAAGGAGATCAAACCAGTCAATCCTAAAGGAAATCAGTCCTAAATACTCATTGGGAAGACTGATGCTAAAGCTGAAACTCCAACACTTTGGCAACCTGATGTGAAGAACTGACTCATTTGAAAAGACCCTGATGCTGGGAAAGATTGACGGCAGGAGAAGAAGGTGACAATAGAGAATGAGATGGTTGGATGGCATCAACGCCTTGATGGACATGAGTTTGAGCAAGCTCCAGGAGTCAGTGATGGACAGGAGGCCTGGCGTGCTGCAGTCCATGGTGTAGCAGAGTCAGACATGACTGATCAACCTAACTGAAGATACCAACACTTGTTACAACAAAGGATGGACTGTAGTCGGAGTCATGATAGCCTGTGTTAAACAGAAATAAGAAAAAAAAAAAATTCCAGGCTTTCCCCTCTATATTCCTCTTGTGATTTCTAGGAACTTTGGATACATTGCACGTAAATAAAGTGTAAGGTATACCTTAACTAATGGTTTTATTATTTTTTTTTAGTATTGTGTTATATTTGCAACAACATGAGAGGAAAATATTAGTGTCAGATCTTCTGGTTTCCTTCTATGCATGATTTATTTCCATCACCAAAAACAGTATTTAGCTGCAAACATTTCAGCTTATTAACTTTAGGAATAATGCCTTTTTTGTACTTCCAATTTTCTTCTTCAATCCATATGGCATCTTCATCATTTTTTTTTTTGAGAAGTTCTCATCCCAAAGTGTACATACTTACATATATCACAGGGAAATTATATTTGTTCTTGACAATCTCCACTGCATTCATGGAAGGAACTTCTAGGCAAAAGTGTTTTGATAGCAAAGCAAGGCCAAGAGGACAGGGATAATATTAGAGAAATAATAAAGAGCCAAATTGCTCTGATTTTAAAAAGGAAGCATTAAAGACTTGAAGAGAATACCAAGTAGCAGAGGATTGAGGAGATAAACCAGACTGAGGAAAATTTAGATGCCTGAGTGGGAAAGGAGGGAAGGCAGAGAGCAAGAGATACCCTGTCAAGTAAAGCCTCAGGAACTGAGGCTATCCCTTCTCCTGGAGATCTTCCCAACCCAGGAATCCAACTGAGGTCTCCTGCATTGCAGGTGGATTTTTTACCAGCTGAGCTACCAAGAAAGTCTTTTTGGAAGAAGATGTCAAATAGAGATTTCATAAAGCTCTTTGCTGTATGGCCGGTGACACGGTTTCTCCTCTCTCACACCAAGAAATTGTTACACAAATATCCATTACTAATTTGAATTTGGGAAATAAATTTACATTAGGATGTCAAGGGCATCAGAAATATGAGTCATGCTTCAAGAGTTACAAACTGAGGCTGCAAGCAGATATTGTCAATATCTGTTGGGTTCTATCTAATGCTACAAACTCTCCATTGCCTCTCTGCAAAGTAGATATCTACTTTCTATTTGCATTCTACAATGACTTTAAAACTCTCCACCTCCAAAACAATTCAAGTTTTTGGAGAAAAGTTTTAATGTAAAAAAAAAATAATAATAAGTCTTTCTTATATTCAGGCAAAATCTGAACCCTTATAGTCACTTCTGAAATACAGAGAAACAAATTCCCTCAGTTTTAACAACTAAATTAACTAGATTTTTATTGCCTTCAAATCATCAGAATTCACAAAAGTGGTTTTGAGGTTTTCATAATTTTGATCAGTCTTTTCAGAGCATGGGAGCTTGACAAAGATTATGTTTAAAGCGTAAAAAGGTTTCATTAATAAGTAGATTGTACTCTATTCAACAATAGAACTATTTTGGATAAATTTATTTTTCATGCTGTTCAGGCTTAGTGATTTAAGTGAGAGTACCTAAAACTACTATAAGTAGTTAAATCTATTTATCATTAAGTTTTAAATTCATTCTTGTTTTAGAGTAAGCACATGGTGTGCATGCTGAGTCCCTTCCATCATGATACCCACATAGTAAAGCACACGGAACATAAATAGATCCACTATGAAGCTGACAAATGGTAAAATAGTATTGAATTTCTGCTGCTGGGGAAGTTGAAGAAAGATGTCCAGGAAGTGATACATCTCCAATGGGACAAACATTCAGCTTTGACCTGAAAGTAGAAGACACTCATGCTACCAAATGTGAGAGAAAACAGCCCTTGACACGGCTGATAACCCAGATGCAGGACGCAGAGCAGACAGTAACCTCAGGATCACATAGGCTGAAAGTAAGACCTTTTCAGAGGAAAAAACAAAGGTGCTGACAGTTCAGTTCAGTTCAGTTCAGTTCATTTCAGTCTCTCAGTCATGTCCGACTCTTTGCGACCCCATGAATCACTGCACGCCAGGCCTCCCTGTCCATCACCAACTCCCGGAGTTCACTCAGACTCGCGTCCATCGAGTCAGTGATGCCATCCAGCCATCTCATCCTCTGTCGTCCCCTTCTCCTCCTGCCCCTAGTCCCTCCCAGCATCAGAGTCTTTTCCAATGAGTCAACTCTTCGCATGAGGTGGCCAAAGTACTGGAGCTTCACCTTCAGCATCATTCCTTCCAAAGAACACCCAGGGCTGATCTCCTTCAGAATGGACTGATTGGATCTCCTTGCAGTCCAAGGGACTCTCAAGAGTCTTCTCCAATACCACAAAGGCATCAATTCTTCGGTGCTCAGCCTTCTTCACAGTCCAACTCTCACATCCATACATGACCACAGGAAAAACCATAGCCTTGACTAGACGGACCTCAGTCAGCAAAGTAATGTGTCTGCTTTTGAATATGCTATCTAGGTTGGTCATAATTTTCTTCTAAGGAGTAAGCGTCATTTAATCTCATGGCTGCAGTCACCATCTGCAGTGATTTTGGAGCCCCAAAAAATAAAGTCTGACACTGTTTCCACTGTTTCCCCATCTATTTCCCATGAAGTGATGGGACTGGATGCCATGATCTTCATTTTCTGAATGTTGAGCTTTAAGCTGACAGTATAGTGCTATAAAAAGAGTTTAGGCTCTAGAGTAGATTTCCTGGTTTGAGTTGAACATAGCATATGACCTTGGGCATGTCACTAACCACTCTAAGCCTGTCATTATGAAAAAATACTGACCTCCACCTGGTAGCACTGCTGAATTAAATGAGAAAATCTACATGCAGTATATTTCACATTTTTAAAAATAATAGAATACAATAATCAACATGTACTCATGCTCAGACACTCAGTGGTGCCTGAATCTTTGTGACCCCATGGACTATAGCCCACCAGGCTTCTCTGTCCATGGGATTTCCCAAGCAAGAATACTGGAGTGGATTGTCATTTCTGTCTCTAAATAAACCTATATTTCTATTTTACTATCCTCAAAAGATTTGGCATAACTATCTCTATTCTCAACTAAATGCTGAGGTTTTGTGGGTAAGAATCCTATCATATTCATGAATATATCAGAGTGCTTATTAAGCATTTGATGAATAAAATAAACTTTTGAGTAGCCACAGTTATAATAGGGTATGAGAGTTTTCTGCAATAGTAAGAAAAAATGATTTTAAAAATTCACTAAGGACAAGCTATTCATAGTAAAAGCATGGGATTCACAAACTGAAATCACTCTTTGCACCATATTTAGCCATACCTAGCCGAAGGGTTTCTTATCAGCTCCTTAATGAGGATAAACTAGAAATTTAAACCTACACCAGAGTGTATTATTGCCCCATATATTTGTGGCTCCTCTCTTGAATTTGCACCTCACCATGGACTCCCTCTTTAGGGAAGTGTACTCACCTCCACGCTGTTGAACCCAGATGTGAAATGTGAAACATACCACAAAGACGTGTATGTTACCTCTGAGCCGAAACTTAAAGCTCACAGTTTGCCATTTTTCCCCTCTGCTTTGAGCCCAGCAATGTTCCAACAAAAATCATTCAGTCAGCCTGATGGGGTGAGGATGACATGGAGCAGAGAAAAGGCCAAATTCTGTTACACAGAAGACAAGAACCAAATAATCGCTGGTGAACTGAGCAACTGAGAGTTGACAGTTGCCTGTTTCCAAAGTATGACTTCGCCTCAGTTGGCTGTGAAAGTGAAAGTCACTCAGTCATGTCTGACTCTTTGCAACCCCATGGACTATAGCCCACCAGACTCTTCTGTCCATGAGATTTTCCAGGCAAGAATATTGGAGTCAGTTGCCATTCCCTTCTCCAGGGAATACTCTTGACCCAAAGGTGAAACCCAGGTCTCTTACATTACAGGCAGATTCTTTACTGTCTGAGCCACAAGGGAAGCCCCAAGAGAATAACAAAGCTTCACTGAATGTGATTGGTGTGTATTGCATATAACTATGTTTACTTTAACTGCAGGAGAAACTGCCTGTTCTCATCATCCTACATTGTGAATTCATGTATTCTGCACAAGTCCTTCAGTTACTTGTATGTTGCATTTTTATGAAGCATTTTTTTTAATCTTCCACATGATACAAATAAACCATATCTGATTATTGCTAACCAGATTTTAGTATGTGGAGTAGGGACTAGGTGAGGGGCCTATTAATAGTCCACTTACAAATGTGCTTAAAAAAAATTTAATTTTTCTAGGTTTGTTGATATTCTTCAATGTCAATGGTATATGATTAAACAGTATCTGTTCCTGAAAGGTTAAAGCAGGTCTGTATAGAGATATTCAATAGGACACAAAAAATCACCATAGAATATGATATATTGAAATTCTTTTTAGTTGCATATACAAACACTTAAATTATGCAACATAACTCTTTTAGTGGTCCATAATTTTTTTTTTTCCGTTTTATTATAAGATCTATGGCTTCCCTGGGGACTCTAGTAAAGAATCTGCCTGCCAATGCAGGAGACGCAAGAGACTCAGGTTTGATCCCTAGGTAGGAAAGATGCCCTGGAGCAGGAAACGACAACCCACTCCAGTATTCTTGCCTGGAGAATTCCATGCACAGAGCAACCTGGTGGGCTATATTCCATGGGGTCTCAAAAGAGTTGTACACAACTCAGACTACCACTTTCACCTTTTTTTCACATGCTAGCCTTACTAGCCTCTATTTTCTTACCTCAAAGTGGAAGTCCTTGTTTTGTTAGTAATATACAAAAGAAAATCAGCCTTGGACTAAGATATAACTTATAAAAATATATAAATATAACAGATCAATTCAGCACAGTATACTGCATTATATGATATGGTTGAGAAGTAGAAAACTCCTTTTAAGTCCCTTATAACAATTACAATTTTCAAAATAAAAAACTCAATGTAGTAAGCATATTTCACACAATCATTTTGAATAGGGTACTATGCTTCTTTGATGACACAAAGAACTGAACAATTTTTCAGTGACTTTGAGATATTTTGTAAAGATTATTCACTATTATACCCTAAGGGTATAAAACTGCTGAATACCAGAGTGTGCTCTGAATTGATGAACAGGCAAAATAAAAAGCTACATGAATGGAAGTTTTCTATATTGGAAATTGCTAATCGGTTACTATGTAGAGTTTACATGAGTTAGGCTTGAAGAGCAATCTCAAAAGTAAGTCGTGTTAGTTTCCAAATACTGGCACTTTTCTACATGTAAAGCTTTAGGTTCAAGATTATCCTGTTTTGCCCAGAAATCTGTCCTTTCTGATCCATAAACACATGGAAAGGAATCTGCTTTGTTTACCTTCTCAAAAGTCACTGAAATAATATCAGCCAAGAATTGGGTGGAATATTCTGGTGAGGAATCTTACAGTAAGAGGAAATCATTCCACAAATTGTCTGATATTTCACAATGATTCAATTTCATACCACTGGGTAAAATCCAGAGGAGCACAGGAAATCTCCCAGTATTACTCACTATTCCCTGGGGCAGTCCTAAAATATCTGCATGTTACCACTTTATTGCAGAATGAGAACTTGTATAAACCACTGAATTATTTTTTTTGTAAGTATGTGCATACACATATATACACAAATATACTCATTGGAAAAGACTCTGATGCTGGGAGGGATTGGGGGCAGGAGGAAAAGGGGACAACAGAGGATGAGATGGCTGGATGGCATCACTGACTCAATGGACGTGAGACTGAGTGAACTCCGGGAGTTGGTGATGGACAGGGAGGCCTGGCGTGCTGTGATTCATGGGGTCACAGAGAGTCGGACATGACCTAGCAACTGAACTGAACTGATACATTTACTTATACATACTTCATTTTGTTTATCCATTTATCCATCAGTGGAGATTTAGATTGTTTCCACTTTATGGCTGTGAACATTAGCTATACAAATATCTATTTTAGTCTCTATCTTCAAGTCTTTTGAGTGTACAGCCAGGAGTAGAATTGCTGAAGAATATGGTAATTCTTTCTAATTATTTTGAGGAACTGCCTGAATTATAACCGCAGATGTGTGTGTGTGATTTTTACTAGTACTTTCCTAATTTTAAAGGTGAAACTGTCTTTGTAAAATATTTTTATAATCAAAACAGGCAAATATTGAAAAGAAATTTATGGTTACCAAAGAGGAGAGGTAAATTAGGAGTTTGGGGTTAACATATACACACTACTATATGTAAAATAGATAAAAACAAGGACCATCTGTATAGAACAGGGAACTATATTCAATATCCTGTAGTAACCTAGATGGAAAAGAATGTGGAAAATAATATATATGTATGTGTGTGTGTGCTCAGTCATGTCCAACTCTTTGTGACCTCATGAACTGTAGCCCACCAGGCTCCTCTGTCCATGGGATTTTCTAGCAGAGTATACTGGAGTAGGGTGCCATTTCCTCCTCCAGGGGATCCTCCTGACCCAGGGATCAAACCTGAATCTTCTGCATTGGTAGGTGGATCCTTTACCACTTGAGCCCCCTGGGAAGCCAGTATGGATGTCTATGTCTATACATAGATACATATTACTAAATCACTTTCCCGCACACCTGAAACTAACACAATATTATGAATTCACTACACTTAATTTTAAAAATGAACAAAACAAACAAAAAATAGTTTATAGGTAAAAAATAATCATTTAAATTTTTGAAATGAGACTATTTTAAATATTTCAATGGTACCACAGAATAAATCTAAAAGTCTTAATCCAGGCTTCACAGAATCATCAACTTTCTTGTAGAGCCTGATTGATGGATATGTTGCACACGTGTTCAGTGATCCATCCACTGATCACTGACAAACGCCAACACACCTTCCATAGTTCACTACTGTTAGCAAGACTACTGCATTTTTTTAGATCACAGATAGTCATGGATATTTGTCTTTGCATTTTAGTTACATTTTATCTCCATCTTATTTATCTTGGGCTCCAAAATCACTGCACAGTGACTGCAGCCATAAAATTAAAGGTACTTGGTCCTTGGAAGAAAAGCTATGCAAACCTAGATAGCATACTAAAAAGCAGAGATGTCACTTTGCCAACAAAGTTCTACCTAGTCAAAGCTATTATTTTTCCAGTAGTCATGTACAAATATGGGAATTGGACCATAAAGAAGGCTTAGCACTGAAGAATTGATGTTTTCAAACTGTCATGCTGGAGAAGACTCTTGAGAATCCCTTGGACTGCAAGGAGATCAAACCAGTCAATCCTAAAGGGAATCAACCCTGAATACTCTTTGGAAGGACTGATGCTGAATCTGAAGGTCTAATGCTTTGGCCACCTGATGCAAAGATCCAATTCACTGGAAAAGACCATGATGCTGGGAAAGATTGAAGGCAGGAAAAGGGGAAAACAGAGGGTGAGATGGGCAACTGACTCAATGGACATGAGTTTGAGCAAACTCTGGGAGATGGTGAAGGACAGGGAAGCCTGGCTTGCTGCAGTCCCTGAGGCCACAAAGAGTTGGACATGACTTCGTGACTGAACAGCATGACATGTCATCACTTATTTTTTTCATATATTCATCTTCATTTCAGTGTCTTACATAAGCCAGAATGTACCTATAGAGATTATATTTTATGTCTTTCACATTGACCCCCTCTCCCTACACTACGTTTTCCTGTGAATGAAATCTTAAGGCAAGATTCCTATTGAATCAGAAGGGAGCACAGTGCACCAGAAGCCCTGAATAGGAAGGGGTTTCTTCCGACAACATACCCGTCCCTCCCTCATAGACCAATTCACTTCCGAGACAGTGATTTATATTCTTCCCTGCCACTGAGGTCCATTGTTTACTGGTGGTCTAGTATAATAATGCTCTTGTGTGTTAGGATAGAAAAAAATAAAAAATGAATGAGGACCACAGTTCAAAGGAAAGCCCATGGCTCTTCTCCATCCACTCTCTGTCCACCATGCAACCCTCTATCCCCAGGGAGATAAAGTGCTGCTGTGATTCAACAGATTTTACAACATCCTTTGGGTCATATGTGGAATTATTAGTCACATCACTCTCAGCTGGAACTTTCTCTCTTCAGATGCTTGCTTTTTCTCCCCCACATAAAGATGTGCCTTAAATCCTGGATGCAACTGGCTTGAGAACCACCCACTTCCCATTATCCCTGTTAATGACTGAATGTTTTACTCCCTCAAATTCATGTGTAGGTATCTAAACCCCACTGTGATTATATTTGGAGGTGAGGACTTTGGGAAGTGACTAGATCACGAGGGTAGAGCCCTAGTAAATGGGGTTGGTGCTTTTATAAGAGGAAAGATAGTTCACTCTTTCACCAGGTGAGCATACAAGGAGAAGTCAGCAGTCTGCTGACTGAGGGCTCTCAGCTCAGTTCAATTCAGTTCAGTCGCTAAGTCATGTCTGACTCTTTGAGACCCCATGGACTACAACATGCCAGGCCTCCCTGTCCATCACCAACTCCCAGAGTTTACTCAAACTCATGTCTATTGTGTCAGTGATGCCATCCGACTGTCTCATCCTCTGTTGTCCCCTCCTCCTCTCGCCTTCAATCTTTCCTAGCATCAGGGTCTTTTCAAATGAGTTAGTTCTTTGCATCAGGTGGCCAAATTATTGGAGTTGCAGCTTCAGCATCAGTCCTTCCAATGAATATTCAGGACTGATCTCCTTTAGGATGGACTGGTTGGATCTCCCTGCAGTCCAAGGGAATCTCGAATCCTCTCCAGCACCACAGCTCAAAAGCATCAACTCTTCAGTGCTCACCAAAATCCAAAGTCATGTAGGCTCCCTGATCTAAGACTCCTCACTCCAGAACTGCAATAAATAAATTTCTGTTGCTTATATGCCACCTTGTCTATGATACTTTGTTAAACAACTGAAGCTGATCCAAGAAACACATCTGGCACAGGTGCTGCCATCAGCTCATGGACACGTTTCTTGATTTTCATCTACTTACCATATGATTAACTGATGTTTTCTCATATTGAAATAGTCACATCAAGTTTTGAAATTTAGGTCAAAACAGAAGAAAGGAAAATCAAATCCTTCAGTCTGCTTTGCTTCTAGGCTACCAAGGTTTGAATTCCTTCTCTTCAAGCTAGAAGTTGAATATTCTTCATCTAAGACTTAGTTGGTCTAACTCATCTATTAATAACTAATTTTCTCCATATCAGACATATTGCTGATCTGGAGAAAATTTATGTGGTCTGGCTAGAAGATGAAATCAGCCACAACATTGCTCCAAGACAAAGCTCAATCCAGAACAAGGCCCTAACTCTCTTCAATTCTGTGAAGGTTGATAGAGGTGAGAAAGATGCAGAAATCTGGAGTTAACAGAGACTTGTTCATGAGGTTTAAGGAAGGAAGCCATCTCCATAACATACAAGTGCAAGGTGAGACAGTGAGTACTTGTATAGCAGCTACAGCAAGTTAACCAGATTTGGTTAAGATACTTAATGAAGGTGGCTACCCTAGACAATGGGTTTCTCAGGTGGCTCAGTGGTAAAGAGTCTGCCTCCCAAGCAGGAGATACAGGTTCACTCCCTGGGTCAGGAAGATCCCCTAGAGAAGGAAATGGCACCCTACTCCAGTATTCTTGCCTGGAAAATTCCATGGACAGAGGAGCCTGGTGGGCTATAATCCATGGGGTCACAGAGTCAGGCACAACTAAGCTACTTGAGCATGGCACACTAGAAAACAGATTTTCAGTTGTAGATGAGACAGCTTTATATTGGAAGAAGATGCCATTGAGTACTTTCATAGATAGAAAGGAGAAGTCAATGTCTACCTTCAAAGATTCAAAGAACAGGCTGACTGTGTTGTTAGAGGCTAATGTAGCCAGTGACTTTATGTTGAGGTCAGTGCTAATTTACTATTCTGAAAATCCTAGGATCATTAAGAATTATCCTAAATCTAATCTGCCTATGTTCTAGAAGCAGAACAAGAAAACCTATATGACAACACATCCATTTACAACATGGTTTACTGACTATTTTAAGCCCACTGTTGAGGCCCAATGTTCAGACCAAAAAAAAAAAAAGATTACTTTCAAAACTATTACTGTTCATTGACAATATATCTGGTCACCCAAGAGCTCTGACGGAGATGTACAATGAGATTAATGTTATTTGCATGCCTACTAACACAATATCCATTCTCCAGTCCATGGATCTGGATCAACTGTGACTTGTGAGTCTTATTATTTAAGAAACACTTTTGGTAAAACTTTACCTGCCAGAGATAGTGATTCCTCTCATCTATCCAGGCAAAGTAAATTGAAAACCTTCAGGAAAGGTTTCACCATTCTAGCTTCCATCAAGAGCATCCACAATTCATGGGAAGAGACCAAAAGATCAACATTAATGGGAGTTTGGAAATGGTTGATTTAAAACTTCTTGGAGGACTTTGAGGAGATCAAAATTTCAGGGGAGGAAATAACTGCAGAAGTGGTAGAAACAGCAACAGAAGCAGATGTGGTGCCTGAAGATGTAACTAAATTGCTGCAACCTCATGATAACACTTTAATGAATGAGGAGTTACTTCTTATGGGTGAGCAAAGTGATGTCTATAGCTTGGCTTTGCTGTGCATTGGGTAAGCAGACCCAGGTTTGGTTAGGTTTCATGACAGGTTTAACAACATTAACTCCAACTTTGAGAGGAAGTCTACTGTGAGTACAACACCATCAAACAGACTGTATGCTTCAAAGAAGCTGTTTGTGAAAGGAAAAGTAAATCAGCTCAGGAAGTTTTACTGTGGTCTTATATTAAAATTGGCACAGCCACCCCAAACTTCAGCAAATGCCACCCTGATCAGGAAGCAGAAACAACCATTCAGTGAAAAGATTATGACTTGCTGAAGGCTCAGATGCTAGCATTTATTAGCAAGAAAGAGGTTTCAATTCATATACATAACTTTTGGAGACACAATGATATTGCACACTTCATCGACTATGGCATAATATAAATGTAACTTTTATTTGCATTGGAAAATCAAAAAACTCATGGGACTCATTCACTGCAATATTTGCTATCTTGCAGTGGTCTGGACCCAACTCACACTATCTTCAAGGTATGCCTGCATTATACACCACTAAAAAGAAATAAGCTATCAAGCCATGAAAAGACAGAGAAGAAATTTAACTGCATAGTACTAGATGAAGGAGCTAAGTTGAAAAGGTTACATATTATATTTCAAATATGTGACATTCTGGAAAAGGCAAAACTATGGAGACAGTAAAAGGATCAGTGGTTGTCACAGGCTGGAGTAGTCAGTCAGTCAGTCAGTTCAGTTGGTCACTCATATTCAGCTCTTTGCGACCCCAGGAATCACTGCACACCAGGCCTCCTTGTCCATCACCAACTCCTGGAGTTTACTCAAACTCATGTCCATCGAGTCGGTGATGCCATCCAGCCATCTCATGCTCTGTCATCCCCTTCTCCTCCTGCCCCCAATCACTCCCAGCATCAGAGTCTTTTCCAATGAGTCAGCTCTTCACATGAGGTGGCCGAAGTATTGGAGTTTCAGCTTCAGCATCAGTCCCTCCAATGAACACCGAGGACTGATCTCCTTTAGGATGGACTGGTTGGATCTCCTTGTAGTCCAAGGGACTCTCAAGAGTCTTCAACACCACAATTCAAAAGCATCAATTCTTCAGCACTCAACTTTCTTCACAGTCCAACTGTCACATCCATACATGGCCACTGGAAAAACCATAGCCTTGACTAGACAGACCTTTGTTGGCAAAGTAATGTCTCTGCTTTTGAATATGCTATCTAGGTTGGTCATAACTTTCCATCCAAGAAGTAAGCGTCTTTTAATTTTATGGCTGCAATCACCATCTGCAGTGATTTTGAAGCCCCCCCAAAATAAAGACAGACAATGCTTCCACTGTTTCCCCGTCTATTTCCCATGAAGTGATGGGACCAGATGCCATGATCCTAGTTTTCTGAATGTTGAGCTTTAAGCCAACTTTTTCACTCTCTTCTTTCACTTTCATCAAAAGGCTCTTTAGCTTCTCTTCACTTTCTGCCATAAGGGTGGTGTCATCTGCATTTCTGACGTTATTGATATTTCTCCCGGCAATCTTGATTCCAGCTTGTGCTTCTTCCAGCCCCGCGTTTCTCATGATGTACTCTGCATAGAAGTTAAATAAGCAGGGTGACAATATACAGCCTTGACGTACTCCTTTTCCTATTTGGAACCAGTCTGTTGTTCCATGTCCACTTCTAACTGTTGCTTCCTGACCTGCATATAGGTTTCTCAAGAGGTAGGTCAGGTGGTCTGGTATTCCCATCTCTTTCAGAATTTTCCACAGTTTATTGTGATCCACACAGTCAAAGGCTTTGGCACAGTCAAGAAAGCAGAAATAGATGTTTTTCTGGAACTCTCTTGCTTTTTCCATGATCCAGCAGATGTTGGCAATTTGATCTCTGGTTCCTCTGCCATTGCTAAAACCAGCTTGAACATCTGGAAGTTCATGGTTCACGTATTGCTGAAGCCTGGCTTTGAGAATTTTGAGCATTACTTTACTAGTGTGTGAGATGAGTGCAATTGTGTGGTAGTTTGAGCATTCTTTGGCATTGCCTTTCTTTGGGATTGGAATGAAAACTGACCTTTTCCAGTCCTGTGGCCACTGCTGAGTTTTCCAAATTTGCTGGCATATTGAGTACAGCACTTTCACAGCATCATCTTTCAGGATTTGAAATAGCTCAATTGGAATTCCATCACCTCCACTGGCTTTGTTCATTGTGATGCTCCCTAAGGCCCATTTGACTTCACATTCCAGGATATCTGGCTCTAGGTGAGTGATCAAACCATCATGGTTATCTGGGTCGTGAAGATCTTTTTTGTACAGTTGTTCTGTGTATTCTTGCCACCTCTTCTTAATATCTTCTGCTTCTGTTAGGTCCATACCATTTCTGTCCTTTATCGAGCCCATCTTTGCATGAAATGTTCCCTTGGTATCTCTTATTTTCTTGAAGAGATCTCTAGTCTTTCCCATTCTGTTCTTTTCCTCTGTTTCTTTGCATTGATCGCTGAGGAAGGCTTTCTTATCTCTCCTTGCTATTCTTTGGAACTCTGCATTCAGATGCTTATATCTTTCCTTTTCTCCTTTGCTTTTTGCTTCTCTTCTTTTCACAGCTATTTGTAAGGCCTCCCCAGACAGCCATTTTGCTTTTTTGCATTTCTTTTCCATAGGGATGGTCTTGATCCCTGTCTCCTGTACAATGTCATGAACCTCATTCCTAGTTCATCAGACACTCTTGTCCATCAGATCTAATCCCTTAAATCTATTTCTCACTTCCACTGTATAATCATAAGGGATTTGAGTTAGGTCATACCTGAATGGTCTAGCGGTTTTCTCTACTTTCTTGAATTTAAGTCTGAATTTGGCAATAAGGAGTTCATGATCTGAGCCACAGTCAGCTCCCGGTCTTGTTTTTGCTGATGGTATAGAGGTTCTCCATCTTTGGCTGCAAAGAATATAATCAATCTGATTCACTGTTGACCATCTGGTGATGTCCATGTGTAGAGTCTTCTCTTGTGTTGTTGGAAGAGGGTGTTTGCTATGACCAGTGCATTTTCTTGGCAAAACTCTATTAGTCTTTGCCCTGCTTCATTCCGTACTCCAAGGCCAAATTTGCCTGTTACTCCAGGTGTTTCTTGACTTCCTACTTTTGCATTCCAGTCCCCTATAATGAAGAGCACATCTTTTTGGGTGTTAGTTCTAAAAGGTCTTGTAAGTCTTCATAGAACGGCTCAACTTCAGCTTCTTCAGCGTTACTTGTTGGGGCATAGGCTTGGATTACTATAATATTGAATAGTTTGCCTTGGAAACAAACAGAGATCATTCTGTCATTTTTGAGATTGTATCCAAGTACAGGCTGGAGTAGTAGGGGAATGAATAGACAAAGCACAGAGGAGTTTTATGGTAGTGAAAATATATGATACAATAAGAGTAGATGTTATTGTTTAGACGCTAAGTTGTGTTCAAATCTTTTTTGCAACCTCATGGACTGCAGCCAGCCAGGCTCCTTGTCCATGGTATTTCCAAGCAAGTATACTTTAGTGGGTTGCCATTTCCTTCTCCAAGGGATATTGCTGATCCAAGGAACGAACCCACATCTCCTGTATTGGTTGGTGGATTCTTTTACCACTGAGTCACCTGGGAAGCTCCAAAGGTAGATACTTATTATTATATATTTGTCAAAATCTATAGAATGTATAACAACAAAATTGAACCCTAAGATATGGACCATAGATGATTATGATGTGTCAATGTAGGTACATCAATTGTAACAAATGTACACTTCAGGGAATGTTGACAATGGGGGAAGCTATGCATAAGGGGCCAGGGGAAGTCTTTGTAGCTTTACAAAATTTTCTGAACCTTAAACTGACCTTTAAAAAGTCTTATACACACACACACACACACACCCCATATATGTGTAAAGTCTGTATGTGATATGGATTTGGAAAGCAGATTTTTTTTTCCTCTGGTAGGTAAGTCAATGTGGAGCTGACATCTTTTTGAAGCAGTAGACTTGACCTTATTCTCAATCCAATATGAAATGTTTGCCTTTTATTAACTATTCTCCATCAAAAGTTCACACTAT
This sequence comes from Oryx dammah, assembly GCF_014754425.2. Taxonomy (NCBI): domain Eukaryota; kingdom Metazoa; phylum Chordata; class Mammalia; order Artiodactyla; family Bovidae; genus Oryx; species Oryx dammah. The sequence continues at coordinate 68,841,043 of NW_024070205.1, read as the reverse complement.
CCACAGGTCTTACGAACGCAGGTTAAGATTTCAGCATGTACCTCTTCTTATTTCTCTTTCATGTAACTGAAAAGGTACATTGAGGTTGCAGGTTAGGTGAAAAAAGAAAAAAATATCAGGAAGGAGTAAATATGAGAGTTAAAGACTTAAATAAAACAATATAAGTCACCAGCTTATGGAAAATTGGGTGCTTGTCTGAATCTTACTATCAGCTACCAGTCTAGTTGGTATTTCAAATATTCTTATAATTAATATTTATTAACCATCTTTCATAATGTAAAACACTCCTTTAAGCAATAAACACCCAGAGAAACACACATATACACATACATATTTATGTATCCTACTCCACAGAAAACTTTATCTATTTATCTATAGGCTAAATTAGAGGTATTATAAAGCACCCCTTTGGCTATATCACCAGAAAACAGAGGCACAGAATATTTCATTTCTAGGAAATGCTACCCTCCATTTAGGATTCTTGTATTCTGAGATAGTATAACAATCTCGAGGATGCAAGTTCATCTCAAATTATTAGATGAAGACATCTTGTTTCTAATGTGCTACTATTGGCATCTAGATTTTACTGAAGTCAAAGCATCAGGGAGGAAGTTAAGCATGAGCAAGGAGGGGTGGACTAGCCAAAAAGGACACAAGCTTATCTAAACCCCACCCCAGACAAGCCCCAGTGCATCAGGAGAGCTCCTGGATAAGCTACAAAATAACCACAGAGACTTTTCCAGCTCCAGGCATGCACCCTAGGCACACAGTAGCTACAAACTAACCACAGGGGCTCCTCCAGCTCCTAGAAACCTGCCCTTGAGGCAGGGCTTTGTCCTCAAGTGACCTTAAGCAGCCAAGAGCCCATTCAGTTCAGTTCAGTTCAGTTCAGTTCAGTTCAGTTCAGTTCAGTTCAGTCGCTCAGTCCTGTAAGACTCTTTGCGATCCCTTGAATCGCAGCACGCCAGGCCTCTGTGTTCATCACAACTCCAGGAGTTCACTCAGACACATGTCCATCGAGTCAGTGATGCCATGCAGCCATCTCATCCTCTGTCGTCCCCTTCTCCTCCTGCCCCCAATCACTCCCAGTATCAGAGTCTTTTCCAATGAGTCAACTCTTCACATGACGTGGCCAAAGTACTGGAGTTTCAGCTTCAGCATCATTCCTTCCAAAGAAATCCCAGGGCTGATCTCCTACAGAATGGACTGGTTGGATCTCCTTGCAGTCCAAGGGACTCTCAAGAGTCTTCTCCAACACCACAGTTCAAAAGCATCAATTCTTCGGTGCTCAGCTTTCTTCACAGTCCAACTCTCACATCCATACATGACCACAGGAAAAACCATAGCCTTGACTAGAGGGACCTTTGTTGGTAAAGTAATGCATCTGCTTTTGAATATGCTATCTAGGTTGGTCATAACTTTTCTTCCAAGGAGTAAGCATCTTTTAATTTCATGGCTGCAGTCACCATCTGCAGTGATTTTGGAGCCCAAAAAATAAAGTCTGACACTGTTTCCCCATCTATGTCCCATGAAGTGATGGGACCGGATGCCATGATCTTCGTTTCTGAATGTTGAGCTTTAAGCCAACTTTTTCACTCTCCTCTTTCACTTTCATCAAGAGGCTTTTTAGCCCCTCTTCACTTTCTGCCATAAGGGTGGTGTCATCTGCATTTCTGAGGTTATTGATATTTCTTCTGGCAATCTTGATTCCAGCTTGTGTTTCTTCCAGTCCAGCATTTCTCATGATGTACTCTGCATGTAAGTTAAATAAGCAGGGTAACAATATACAGCCTTGACGTACTCCTTTTCCTATTTGAAACCAGTCTGTTGTTCCATGTCCAGTTCTAACTGTTGCTTCCTGACCTGCATACAGATTTCCAAGAGGCAGGTTAGGTGGTCTGGTATTCCCATTTCTTTCAGAATTTTCCAGTTTATTGTGATCCACACAGTCAAAGGCTTTGGCACAGTCAAGAAAGCAGAAATAGATGTTTTTCTGGAACTCTCTTGCTTTTTCCATGATCCAGCAGATGTTGGCAATTTGATCTCTGGTTCCTCTGCCTTTTCTAAAGCCAGCTTGAACATCAGGAAGTTCACGATTCATGTACTGTTGAAGCCTGGCTTGGAGAATCTTGAGCATCACTTTACTAGCATGTGAGAGGAGTGCATTAAGAGCTCATAAATGTTCTATACATACATATATCTGATTTTAACAGACAGAATTGTGGGAAAGAAATGTCCAATAGAGCCTGTTGTTATGTAACTTGCAACTGTCAATCAAAACTGCCAGTCCACGCCCACCTAGATGAATACGCAAAAGCCCTGTCTTGAAAAACCCACACCTCATCATTCCAGCACCAGTGCCTCTCTTGGCCTGCTCCCCCTCTCACTTGAGGTGTTCTTTCTGTTCTTTCTTTAATAAACTTGTTTCTATCATGGGTGAGACCTCATATCCTTCTTTGTGTCCTCACCAAGAACTGAAGCCCATGAGAGGTGGTCCTCTTTGACCCTTCCTTCCTGGTAACAGAAGCTGTGCCATGCTGACAACTGAGTCACAGCTGTACAAAGTTCAGCTCAGAAAAGGAATCCATAGACTAAACAGTGAACAGAAATACCACTGCCTGCAAGGAAGGTCACAGGCACCACAGCGTTAGAGAAAGTTGAGTTTTATAAAATCAGAGACTTAAAGCAGAATCAAAATCCATTAACAAGAATCATCATAAGAAAATTAGGAAACTAAAACTTCTTGTTAAAAGTACTTGCATAACAGTTCATTTTCTAAGCAAGGTATTCTGTTGTTGTTATCACTTAAAAGTCCACATTTTAAAATGTATATTCAATGTTTGCATAGAGTAAAAATATGAAACATTAGAATAACAAATCACTTGTTTTATGGTAACGGCAGCATAAACTGGTATTCACACAAGAGTCAAATTATGAGGTCATTAATTTTGATATAATTTTTTATAAAAATAAAAGATGAACAGAGTATAAATGTGAACTAGGATAAGATAGTACAAATGAAAACCAAAAGTCCCACTTGCTGCCAGGATTGAGATTCATCTTCATTTTTCCACATAAACCACTGTTCTCCCAATACTAGTTACTGAGTGAACCATCTTCTCTCTACTGAACTGAAATGCCACTTACATACTCATGAATATTCATAGGAGCCTTTTCTGGACCCTGTCTTGTTCCACTATCTCTGCTAGAGTCAATGTCCTGTAGTTTTAAAACCATTCTTTTCCTGTATTACTCTACTTTTTCAAAAAGTTCCTGTCATTTTTACGGATAAATTTCAGTTGAAATTTACTTTCATGTTTCTAAGTTTCAAAGAAATCTATCTGGAAAATTTATTGACATTATAGATTTTATTACTTTATGGAAAATATATACCTTCAAAATATTAAATATTCTGTCTAAAGATTAATAACATTGAATAAACGCCTGAAAATGAAACAGAGGTTATGTGTGAGATGTGGGTTATAAAAATGTTCCATATACATGTTATATGTTATTTAAAAATAATGTAAATTCCTCACAGCCATCTTGAATATCAGGATGTATATGTATATATATGCGTGTCTGTACATGTGTATTTCAATAAACAAACATTGACTGTAATAACAATATCACCCAGAAATCCCAATCCTGTGCATATACATGGAGAAAACCATTATTTCAAAAGATACCTGAACCTCAGTGTTCACTGTAGCACAATTTACAATAGCCAGGACATGGAAGCAACCAAGACGTCTATCAACGGAGGAATGGATAAAGATGTGGTATGTATATATATATATATATATATATATACACACACACACACAATGGAATGTTATTTAGCCATAAAAAGGAACAAAATCATGCTATTTGCAGAGATGTGGATGGACCCAGAGACTGTTATACAGAGTGAAGTTAAGTCAGAAAAAGAAAAACAAGTATTGTATATTAATGCATATATATGGAATCTAGAAAAATGGTATAGACTAACCTATTTGAAAAGCAAAAATAAAATAAAAAAAAAAAAAAAAAAGAAAAGCAAAAATACAGACAGAGAACAACCATATGGACAACAAGGAGGTAAGGGGATTGAGATGAATTGGGAGTTTGGGACTGACTATATATATATAGTTTATATATATATATAATATATATTATTGCTACTATGTATAAAATGGAAAAATAATAACTTACTGCATAGCACAGGGAACTCTATTCAATGCTCTGAAGTGACCTAAATGGGGAGAAAATTCAAAAAAAGAAGAGATATGTGTATTCATATAGCTGATTCATTTTGCTGAGCAGCAGAAACTAACATAACATTATAAAGTAACTATACTCCAATGAATTTTTTTAAAAAAACATCAGCTCAATTTTCTGATCCATAGAATTATTAGCAAATAAAAGCATATTTAAATTCCAAAAAAAAAAAAAAATTCCAATGAAAAAATATTTTGTTTTCTTCAGATAAAAATATATTAAGAGCCTTTCTTTAGTAGGGCCCTAAACATCCCAAGGCTTCCCAGGTGGCTCAGTGATAAAAACAACCCGTTCGCCATGCAGGAGACACAGGAGATGTGGATCCGATCCCTGGGTCAGGAAGATCTCCTAGAGCAGGAAATGGCCACCCACTGCAGTATGATTGCCTGGAGAAGCCCACAATCAGAGGAGCCTGGCAGGCTACAGTCCATGGGTTGCCAAGAGTTGGACACAACTGAGCACACACAGCAAACACAACATCCAAAAATTCTGTAATCAGAAACCAACATATTCATAACCAGAATATTCCAAAGGACAGTGAGTTACTGAATCTCACACATAAAATCCTAACGTGAAATTAGACACTAGCATTTTAGAAGATATTTGTTGCTGTTGCTAAGTCACTTTAGTCATGTCCGACTCTGTGCGACCCCATAGACAGCAGCCCACCAGGCTCCCCCATCCCTGGGATTCTCCAGGCAAGAACACTGGAGTGGGTTGCCATTTTCTTCTCCAATGCATGAAAGTGAAAAGTGAAAGTGAAGTCGCTCAGTCATGTCCAACCCTCAGTGACCCATGGACTGCAGCCCACCAGGCTCCTGCATCCATGGGATTTTCCAGGCAAGAGTACAGGAGTGGGGTGCCATTGCCTTCTCCAAGAAGATATCTGTATATCATATTAAAATATATTATGGAGAACCAAAGTCATATTATATCTTTATATTACATTCTACAATGCAGTTTGAAATGCCTGGTGTGGAAAGAGGAAAGCCACACTCTGTAGTTCCAAGAACCAGTAATAGATATAATAGTAGATATTAATGCCTAGTCACCGTTAGATGCTCTCTGTCAAAATGATTTTCACTAAGACCTTCAGGTAAGAAATACAGATATCAAAATGGTAGAATAGCTATAAATCTGAAATCTGAAAATCCAATTTCATTTTCTAGTTATACAACTTAATCTCTGTGAATCTCATCCTTAAAGGATGAGAGTGTCTTCCAAAGTCCGTGTAAACATGCATGAGATTACATGCTGAACTTGCTTTATAAAACATAAACCATCATACTAACTACAAAATCATCTTGGTTTATTACTAGTCAAGCAGAATATCCTTTTGATTAAAATTATGTAGATGATTTCTCAAAGTCTTGCTGTTCATAGTAGACACCTTCAGAAGGTAAGAAACTAGCTTGTTAACAGGCGCCCTACAGTATATCAACAAGCCTCAAGCTGACTTTCTCCTATTCAGACTTGCAGTGGGAACAGCGATGCAAGGAGAGCCTGGGAACCATCTTTATCTTTTTGTCTTGCTACCCTTCATGTGTCTTCTGTAGCACAAGAAACTTAATTCATTTTGCATTGCCTCTGTTTTTCCCCCAAGATATGTTTTTCTTTCTTGAAACATCAGTCACCATTGTGACTTTTATTAACCCAACCACAAGAAATATCAAAAAAGAATGGAACTATTTGAGGAGAACTTGGCTTTAATCAAGGTATCCCTGGTGGCTAGAAGGTAAAGCATTTGTCTGCAGTGTAGGAGACCCAGGTTGGATCCCTGAATCAGGAAGATGCCCTGGAGAAGAAAATGGCAACCCACTCCAATATTCTTGCCTGGAGAATTCCATGGAGAGAGGAGCCGGGTAGGCTACCATCCCATGGGATCGCAAAGAGTTGGACATGACTGAGCGACTAACATTTAAATCACAAGCTTTGAAAGCCTCCTTAGCCAGGTCATCACATCAAATTCTGTCATCTTTGTCATTTGGGTCATTTTAAAATGATGAATTCTCTATCCATCCGTGACCTCTGAAATACATTCCTCGATTTAACCGCCTCATATACCCATCTAGCCTCACGTTAACGGTGAAGGTATAAAATCCAGATGATGAGCGGTCTGAGATTTTATGAAATACAAGTGCAATTTCTTTATCAAGAGAGGTTAAAATGGCTCCTTTGCCTTTTTCTAATCAGAATCAAGTAGGTATGACAAGCTGAGGTAAATCATCGCTGTGCAGGGGGCTGATGAAATATTGCTTCCCACCTCAAACTGTTTGTTTTTCAGTTCATTAGGAAGCTTTCAGGAACACTGCGTACACTTGGTGCACTTTATTTGAGGCAGGGAATGAACACTTAACCTGCCTTCAAGGTTGAGTGAAACAAGTTTAGAGGACACTCTCCCCACAGTCCTTTTGCTCACATCAAAATGCCCAGCTTGCATTTCAGTTTGTCAATCCAGGTCACATTGCTGAGAATATTTCACTGTTTGATAAGATCAATTTAATTTAATTCCATAGTCCCAGCAAGGAAAGGAGACCCCCAGCCCAAGGAAAGTGACACCTAACTCTATTGTGTGACAAAGCATATAACATGATATTTTAATTTAAAAAAAAAAAAAAAAGGCTATTGGAAAGAGGAGAGTTAAATGATCACTGCCTTTAAAACAGAGTTAATGAAAAGAGGCAGTGTTACCCCTAAAAATGGCCAAAACTGAGAGGTCAATATAATAACTCTTTAGTTTACTGCACACTAATTTTCTTCTCAACTATAAGCTAGGAGGAAAAGAGTCAACCCCCCTATGGTTTTACTGAGAAAACTGGCTGTTATGAACTCTAAAAATAAGAATCATTCCAACTCTCATTGTGAAAAATTTCTAAACATTTGCGATAACATAATATGATGTACCCATCTTTCTACAAAGAGAATTATAGGCTGGTGCTATTTTTTTTTTACTCACCCGTGTGAATTTTAAGTTAGTTTGTGTTGGGTTTGCTTTGTTGTTGTTTTTTCCACTTTACAAATGAATTGTCTTTAATTTTTTATTTTTCTTAATTATTTTTTAACTGAAGGATAATTGCTTTACAGAATTTTGTTGTTTTCTGTCAAACCTCCACATGAATCAGCCACAGGTATACCTATAATCCCTTCCCTTTTGAAACTCCCTCCTGTCTCTCTCCCCATCCCACCCCTCTAGGTTGATACAGAGCCCCTGTTTGAGTTTCCTGTACAAATTTCCATTGGCTATCTATTTTACATATGGTACTGTAAGTTTCCAGTAAATTCCCATTGGCTATCTATTTTACATATGGTAATGTAAGTTTCCATGTTAATCTTTCCATACATCTCACCCTGTCCTCCCCTCTCCCCATGTCCATAAGTCTATTCTGTATGTCTGTTTCTCCATTGCTTCCTTGTAAATAAATTTTTCTGTGTCATTTTTCTAGATTCCGTAAGAATACGAAATTTATCTTTCTCTTGCTGACTTACTTCACTCTGTATAATAGGCTCTAGGTTCATCCACCTCATTAGAACTGACTCAAATGCATTCCTTTTTATGGCTGAGTAATATTCCATTGTGTATATGAACCACAACTTCTTTATCTGCTTTGCTTTTAACACTGAAATAGACCTGGTTAAACTTATTTTAGTAAGCTCATGCTTATAGCATATGACAGCAATTTGCATGTTCTAGAAAAGTAATAGAAGCTATTATTGAATAATATAAAAGCAATGGTTGATTAGATTGAAATAATCAAGAATTCATGCAACATATATTTAACCAACAATACTATAAAATTAGTCATAGCATTTAATTAAACAGCTCTTGAATATAATTAATTAATGCTCTTGGAAGCAAATAGTTCTAGCCACAAATAGAACATTCTCACATTCTTTCTCGAGAAGAAAACAAAATATATATGAAAATTATCAAATTTAAGAAAAAATGTAGCTACCATAGACAGATACACTGGAAGATCAAGCAGTGGGCAATCAGAGAAGGGGGCTTCCCTAATAGCTCAGCTGGTAAAGAATCCTCCTGCAATTCAGGAGACCCTGGTTCGATTCCTGGGTCGGGAAGATTCCCTGGAGAAGGGATACGGTATCCACTCCAGTGTTCTTGGGCTTCCCTTGTAGCTCAGCTGGTAAAGAATCCACCTGCAATGTGGGAGACCTGGGTTTGATTCCTGGGTTGGGAAGATCCCCTGGAAAAGGGAAAGGCTACCCACTCCAGTATTCTGGCCTGGAAAATTCCATGGACTGTATAGTCTATGTGGTCACAAAGAGTAGGACACCATTAAGCAACTTTCATTTTCACTTTCTTTCAATCAGAGAAGGAATGTGCAGAATGACTATATCATGAAAACTCAATAGTTGAAAAAAACACAGATTTGATATAATATAACCTTATGTTCTTCAGTAAATTCCAATAATTACAATGTTAGTTATTCATTCAAAAAACCACCACTATTTATTGATAGATTCCTATGTGTAAGAATACCATGATAGATGCTGAAACAATGACAAGTGATCTACATTCATAATATTTACCATCATAAAGGTTGACAAACACATAGTTCATTATTACAATACAGCATCACAGGAGACGTGATAGAGGTCGTCAGGGTCTGTGGTATCCTGAAGGAAGGCGGAAGAGGAGGAGGGCTACCTGTTTAAATCTTCCATGTTTAAAAGATGATTAAGCTTTAACCAAGGCCAGGAGTAGAAGAAGGTATTCATAGCAATTTCCACACTGTGTGTGACAGAAAAAGTGAGTAAAGAAGACTGGGGCTGGGTGACAAGAACCCAGAGCTGAGGAGATGAAGGGGCCTCCATGTATAGGTGGAGGGGTCCACCTCACAAAGGCAGGGCAAAAGGCCATCATCTGTCACAGAGTGCAGCTGGGACTTTATCCTCAAGGCTGAAGAAAATCACTGAAGGAGTGATATAAAAATGTTTATATTTAGTAAAATGTCCCTGGAAGTCTTATGGAAAATGAAATTGAAAAGTTTAAGACTGGAGATAGTATAACATTCAGGATGCAAAGTCATCAGGAAAGGGTTTGATAATAAGTTCTGAAAGGAATATAACATTCAAAATTATTACAGTAATAGTTCAAATTTTTACACTTGAGTATAAATCCATCTAGAATGCTAAGCTACTAAAAATTCAACTCTAAGTGTTCTAGTCGGTTCCACTGTCATAATACAACAATTGTTGGAATCAGAGAATTCAATTAGTAATTTTCATCCTTTTCATAAATGAAATGACTTATAATAACTGAAGTTTTGCATTCTATAATTTTATTTTTGAAAAAGTATAAGGTGGTCATTAGACAGACACCCCTTTTGAGAAGAAAACATTTAGTAAATAGTGTTACCCTTGAAACAGGCAAAACGGCCATTTTTGTTCTATTAAAACATCAAAGAGAAGTCTTTAAACTACCCCTCCTTCCTGATTTTATTTCTTAAATTTTAAATTGGGGAACTTCCCTGATAGTGTTTAAGACATTACCTTCCAATCCAAGGGCTCTAACTTTGATCCCTGGTAAGAAAGCTAAGACCCAACATGCCTCAGGGCCACAAAACTAAAACATAAAACAGAAGCAATATCATAAAAAATTCAACAAAGACTCAAAATAGTTTTCTGTTGGGGTAGGCTGAAGAAAGCACAGGTGAATACATATTTCCTATCTTAATGGAATTTCGGTAATATAGTGAAATTAATAAAACTCAAGTTTCTCACATATTTTCTCTTTTGAAATAGCTTTAAATTGAAAGAAAAACATAAAATAGTGTATGGTTAAGCAAGTCCTCGGTTACCCTTCAGTCAGCCTTCCCAATCCTAAATGTTTTAAGTGCAAAGAATCACATGTGGGCTCCTCCACAGCTCTCTGGCAGCTGTGTAAGATGCCAGAGCTTTCACAATGGCAGAAATTAAAGTGCTCAGAGGAAAGTTAGGTCAGCAACAGAGCAAAGAGAACAGAAACCTCTAATGAGGGAGGTAACTTTTTTATGCTTTCGAACTCTGGCGCTGGCGAAGACTCTTGAGAGGCCCTTGGACTGCAAGGAGATCATACCAGTCAATCCTAAAGGAAATAAACCCTGAATATTCATTGGAAGGACCGATGCTGACACTGAAGCTCTAATACTTTGACCATCTGATACAAAGAACTGACTTATTGGAAAAGACCCTGATGCTGGGAAAGACTGAGGGCAAAAGGAGAAGGGGGCAATAGAGGATGAGATAGTTGGATGGCATCACTGATTCAATGCACAAGAGTTTCAGCAAACTCCAGGAGATAGTGAAGGACAGGGAATCCTGATGTACTTCAGTCCATGCGATTGCAAAGAGTCAGACACAACTTAACAACTGAATAACAACAACTTTGTTTTTACAGAAATTTTCAGTGTACCACTAACTAACTGTTCAGATATTATTACAATTTAGATGGATTAGCTAATTTTATGTATGAAAAAAGTTCATATTCTACATTCTTGTAGCATACAGTTTAATCCCTTTGTTTTTATGCAATAAAATGAAAATTCATGATTCAACTTCAATTTACCATTATGTATCTCTAGGAATATCCTCAGAAACCTATGAAGAATAAACCAGAAAGGGCAATAATGGTACTCCTGTACCCAGAAATATCACCAACTAGTATTACTGAGAGTTCTATTACATAAATCCTTAGAAGACAGGATTTTCATGTCCATTTAGTTCCTATTCTAAATGATTAATAAAAACTGAGTAATTATAAAAATTAATATAACTACTTTGGATTTGCCCTAATCAGTAAAGAAACACTTAAGCATTATGAAAGTTCCTGTCACAGTTCTGATTTGTATTTTTTCTGCATTAATTAAAAGTTGGTTTTAATCCAAATACCAAAGAGGAAAGAGAAACAAACACTTTAGAAAATTAATAAGATCATTTACAGAATCCTGCGGAAAAACTTTTTTGAGATGTCATTTTTGAATTTCAAATAGGAGCAAATATGATAGCACAACTTTTCAAACTTTAAAAGAGCATGCATTATGGAAATATTTTTCAATACACATGTGTCTTCCACGTCAAGTATTAAAAAAAAAAAAACTACGTCTAAACAGCAAATTTTATGTTAGAAAATTATATTTTAGGCAACCAGCAAATTTCATACTTGGAAAAACAGGACAAATGACTTAGTTTCATGAATAACAACTGAAAAAACAAAGGGAGATTAGAGGTCAGGGAGGCAGAGAGGAAGAATTTGTAGATTAAAAGATACTTAAGAGATAAAACTAATCATAACATATGGACCATATTTGGATCCCAATCTAAACAAGTGAAATGTAAAAAAATTTATAAGACAAACAAGGAAATGTGAACATTGACTGGATATTAAATGATAATAAGGTCAGACAGAGAAAGACAAATATATGATATTGCTTATGTGTGGAATCTAAAAAGATGGTTACAAATGAATTTATTTATCAAACAGAAACAGACTCATAGACAGGATATAAATGTATGGTTACTGAAGGGGAAAAGTGGGGTAGGGTAAACTGGGAGCTTTGGATTGACATACACATTACTTTATATAAAATAGATAACCAACAAGGATCCACTGTATAGCATAAGGGACTCTGTGCATATTCTGTAATAACTTAAATGGGAAAAAAATTTTTGAAAAGAATATATACATGTGTATGTATAAGTGAATCATTTTGCTGTACATCTGAAACTAACATATTTATAATCAACTGTAATCCAATATATTGTCACCCTGCTTATTTAATTTATAGGCAGAGTACATCATGAGAAACGCTGGGCTGGAGGAAGCACAAGCTGGAATCAAGATTACTGGGAGAAATATCAATAACCTCAGATATGCAGACACCACCCTTACGGCAGAAAGTGAAGAAGAACTAAAGAGCCTCTTGATGAAAGTGAAAGAGGAGAGTGAAAAAGTTGGCTTAAAGCTCAATATTCAGAAAACTAAGATCATGGCCTCCAGTCCCGTCACTTCATGGGGAATAGATGGGGAAACAGTGTAAAGTGTCAGACTTTATTTTTGGGGGCTCCAAAATCACTGCAGATGGTGATTGCAGCCATGAAATTAAAAGACGCTTACTCCTGGGAAGGAAAGTCATGACCAACCTAGACAGCATATTAAAAAGCAGAGACATTACTTTGCCGACTAAGGTCCATCTAGTCAAGGCTACGGTTTTTCCAGTAGTCATGTATGGATGTGAGAGCTGGACTGTGAAGAAAGCTGAGTGCTGAAGAATTGATGCTTTTGAACTGTGGTGTTGGAGAAGACTCTTGAGAGTCCCTTGGACTGCAAGGAGATCCAACCAGTCCCTTCTGAAGGAGATCAGTCCTGGGTGTTCATTGGAAGGACTGATGCTAAAGCTGAAACTCCAATACTTTGGCCACCTGATGCGAAGAGCTGACTCATTGGAAAAGACCCTGATGCTGGGAAAGATTGGGGGCAGGAGGAGAAGGGGACGACAGAGGATTAGATAGTCGGCTGGCATCACCGACTCAATGGACATGGGTTTGGGTGGACTCTGGGAGCTGGTGATGGACAGGGAGGCCTGGCATGCTGCAATTCATGGGGTCGCAAAGAGTCAGACGTGACGGAGCGACTGAACTGAACTGAATCCAATATAAAATAAAACAAAAACTGATAATAATGAATTATCAATGATGGTACTGTGGATATGCTGTCTCTAACATTTCAAGCTAGATACTATAATGTTTACAAATGATATGATTATTCGGATTTGCCTAAAAATAATCTGGGGACAGCAGAGGGTAGAAATAAGCACTGATAAAACCAATATTGAGTAAATGAATAGAATATGCTTGAAGATACTGATGGAAAAAAGACATTATACTATCTCCTTTATTTTCATAAATGTTTATAACTTTCTTTAACAGAAATATTCCAAAAAAATTTATTCTAGCATCAGTTCTGAGACTAACTAGATTAGAACCATTGGAAAATCAGTTAACCTCTTTTGTTTTTAACAAATAGAATGTAGTTTAATTTATATTCCTTAAACAAATATCCACAGTACCATTAATTAATAATTCATTATCAGTTTTTGTTTTACTCATTTCAATTCCAAATAATGTGATTTTCAATTTCTCAAAATTCACCCCAATTGCTTTTTAAAAACAGATATGATCCATTCTGCGCTGACCCTATGATGTCATTTTAAGGAACACTGGTGCTATAGAAACTAACACAACATTGTAAAGCAACTTTACTCCAACAAAAACAATAAAATATTAAGAAACACTAAATACTTATTTATTGATTTGTTTATTCATTCCACTAAAATTGAGTGCAAGTCAATATACTGGTAATAAATATAAAGGTGAAAATGAAGATACCAAATTCTGATCTCATTGTATGAGGGCATGAAGAATTAACATAAATCAAAATTAACAAAAACTAACATAAATTAACATAAACATCTCACTGATTCAGTGAGATGAAACTCATAAACTCATACAGTATATTAGTAAAACTGGACTAAAAAAAAAGATTTTAGACACCCTGGACCAAAAAGATGTCTCATTCATGACAAGTATCTATCTCTTCTCCAATTAAAAGAGGAACATTTTCGTTCATGTTTGTCAAAGGAGAAAGGACTCTCTTTCATGAAACTGGAAAAGTACTGCTCACCCATCCTTAGGGCAAGGTTCAAGGAAGTGTTTAGAGATAGAGGATTTCACAATTAAGCCTCTGCTCCTTCATCCTTCCTTGTTCCATTTAGGTAAATGGAAACATATCACCAAGGAAACATTATCACTAAGAAAAATGACAAGAACATACTATGGGTAAAATGCTGCTGAGTCACTGACACACAGTCCTGGCTTGACTCTATCATCAACCGCATTGTCATTCAGGGCTTATTTCTTAATTCATTTTACTGTATTTTTATTTATTTGACTACTGTGTTGGGTCTCAATTGCAGCATGCAGGCTGTTAGTGGTGGCACACGAGCTTAGTTGCCCTGCAGTGTGTGGGATCTTAGTTCCCCAAGCAGGGATTGAACCACATACCCTGCATTGGAAAGCAGATTCTTAACCATTGGACCACTAGTTCCTGGGCTTCTTTCTTAGAAACAGGCCAGCAGTGCTGAGATGCCCCCACAGGTTTGCAGAGAACAGGTTTGAGCTGCATCTCCAAGGCTTTGACAGATCACTCATCTTACCTGCTCACACAGAGCCACAAACAGAGTTCTTATTTTTTATAGTGTTCACTGAACGAAGACACAACAGTATTATTTTCTAACTCACTGAATGAATATAAAACAGTAGACATAGTGCGCTCTCTCTCATTTTCTCCCTCTTCCTCATCTCTCCCTCCCTCTCTCTTCTTCTCCTCTCCCCTGACCTGACACAAACTAAATTCGAGAACTTTAAAATGTTTGGTTACAGAGCTTATCTCAAATCACAGCCTGTACACAGTGATAGTCTGATTTCTTAGACCTTGTTGAAATGTAAAATATCTTGTTCAGAAACCAGAAGACATTACATCATCTTCCATAAAGCTGGTTTTCTTTTTCTATTTTAAGAAATGTTCAATGTCATGCCTTGTGGGTAGAGACAGACAGATATAAGTAGATGCCTTAGTGAAAGCTATGTGTGATAAACTCAGATTTCAAGAACCTGGGAGAGATTTTAAAATGCAGACATCACAGACTTGAATTTACAGGTGCATCTGTGGTTGAACCTTCTAGTGACTACTTATCTACAAAATTTGAAGCATTTTTTTTTTCTCCTGGTTCACAGAAGGCTCCTGAATTTATGGATGTTTTAGATTGTATCATTTTCTACACTGTAATATAGGTTGAAAATTGTGGTGCTTTCTTTGAAGCTTCCTTTGCCAGGGTTACAATTTCTAGCTCATTACTGTAAGACAGAGACATCCAAAGGCATAGGGTATATTGTGCTGTTCTTTTGATGTCAAACATTGTTGTTACTTGTCAGTGATCTGACTATATTCAGATCAGTTTCTCTTTTTTTTTTAAATTTTTTATTTTACTTTACAATTCTGTATTGGTTTTGCCATACATTGACATGAATTCACCACAGGTGTACATGCATTCCCAAACATGAACCCCCCTCCCACCCCCCTCCCCACAACATCTCTCTGGGTCATCCTTGTGTACCAGCCCCAAGCGTGCCGTATCCTGCCTTGGACATAGACTGGCAATTCTATTCTTACATGATATTATACATGTTTCAATGCCATTCTCCCAAATCATCTCACCCTCTCCCTCTCCCTCTCCCTCTGAGTCCAAAAGTCCGCTATACACATCTGTGTCTTTTTTGCTGTCCTGCATACAGGGTCATCATTGCCATCTTTCTAAATTCCATATATATGTGTTAGTATACTGTATTGGTGTTTTTCTTTCTGGCTTACTTCACTCTGTATAATCGGCTCCAGTTTCATCCATCTCATCAGAACTGATCCAAATGTATTCTTTTTAACAGCCGAGTAATACTCCATTGTGTATATGTACCACTGCTTTCTTATCCATTCATCTGCTGATGGACATCTAGGTTGTTTCCATGTCCTGGCTGTTATAAACAGTGCTGCGATGAACATTGGGGTACATGTGTCTCTTTCAATTCTGGTTTCCTCGGTGTGTATGCCCAGCAGTGGGATTGCTGGGTCATAAGGCAGTTCTATTTGCAATTTTTTAAGGAATCTCCACACTGTTCTCCATAGTGGCTGTACTAGTTTGCATTCCCACCAATAGTGTAGTAAGGTTCCCTTCTCTCCACATCCTCTCCAGCATTTATTGCTTGCAGATTTTTGGATCGCAGACATTCTGACTGGTGTGAAGTGGTACCTCATTGTGGTTTTGATTTGCATTTCTCTAATAATGAGTGATGCTGAGCATCTTTTCATGTGTTTGTTAGCCATCCGTATGTCTTCTTTGGAGAAATGTCTGTTTAGTTCTTTGGCCCATTTTTTGATTGGGTCGTTTATTTTTCTGGAATTGAGCTGCAGGAGTTGCTTGTATATTTTTGAGATTAGTTGTTTGTCAGTTGCTTCATTTGCTATTATTTTCTCCCATTCGGAAGGCTGTCTTTTCACTTTGCTTATATTTTCCTTTGTTGTGCAGAAGCTTTTAATTTTAATTAGGTCCCATTTGTTTATTTTTGCTTTTATTTCCAGAATTCTGGGAGGTGGATCATAGAGGATCCTGCTGTGGTTTATGTCAGAAGAAATGGACAAATTCTTAGAAAAGTACAATTTTCCAAAACTGAACCAGGAAGTAATAGATAATATTAACAGACCCATCACAAGCACAGAAATTGAAACTGTAATCAGAAATCTTCCAGCAAACAAAAGCCCAGGTCCAGACGGCTTCACAGCTGAATTCTACCAAAAATTTAGAGCAGAGTTAACACCTATCCTACTCAAACTCTTCCAGAAAATTGCAGAGGAAGGTAAACTTCCAACCTCATTCTATGAGGCCACCATCACGCTAATACCAAAACCTGACAAAGATACTACAAAAAAAGAAAACTACAGGCCAATGTCACTGATGAACATAGATGCAAAAATCCTCAACAAAATTCTAGCAATCAGAATCCAACAACACATTAAAAGGATCATACACCATGACCAAGTGGGCTTTATCCCAGGGATGCAAGGATTCTTCAATATCCGCAAATCAATCAGTGTAATTCACCACATTATCAAATTGAAAAATAAAAGCCATATGATTATCTCAATAGATGCAGAGAAGGCCTTTGACAAGATTCAATATCCATTTATGATAAAAACTCTTCAGAAAGCAGGAATAGAAGGAACATACCTCAACATAATAAAAGCTATATATGACAAACCCACAGCAAACATTATCCTCAATGGTAAAAAATTGAAAACATTTCCCCTAAAGTCAGGAACAAGACAAGGGTGCCCACTTTCACCACTACTATTCAACATAGTTCTGGAAGTTTTAGCCACAGCAATCAGAGCAGGAAAAGAAATAAAAAGAATCCAAATTGGAAAAGAAGAAGTAAAACTCTCACTGTTTGCAGATGACATGATCCTCTACATAGAAAACCCTAAAGACTCTACCAGAAAATTACTAGAGCTAATTAATGAATATAGTAAAGTTGCAGGATATAAAATCAACACACAGAAATCCCTTGCATTCCTATACACTAATAATGAGAAAGTAGAAAAAGAAATTAAGGAAACAATTCCATTCACCATTGCAACAAAAAGAATAAAATACTTAGGAATATATCTACCTAAAGAAACTAAAGACCTATATATAGAAAACTATAAAACACTGATGAAAGAAATCAAAGAGGACACTAATAGATGGAGAAATATACCATGTTCATGGATCAGAAGAATCAATATAGTGAAGATGAGTATACTACCCATAGCAATTTACAGATTCAATGCAATCCCTATCAAGCTACCAGCGATATTTTTCACAGTACTAGAACAAATAATTTCAAGATTTGTATGGAAATACAAAAAACCTCGAATAGCCAAAGCAATCTTGAGAAAGAAGAATGGAACTGGAGGAATCAACTTGCCTAACTTCAGGCTCTACTACAAAGCCACAGTCATCAAGACAGTATGGTATTGGCACAAAGACAGAAATATAGATCAATGGAACAAAATAGAAAGCCCAGAGATAAATCCACACACATATGGACACCTTATCTTTGACAAAAGAGGCAAGAATATACAATGGAGTAAAGACAATCTCTTTAACAAGTGGTGCTGGGAAAACTGGTCAACCCCTTGTAAAAAAATGAAACTAGATCACTTTCTGACACCGCACACAAAGATAAACTCAAAATGGATTAAAGATCTAAATGTAAGACCAGAAACTATAAAACTCCTAGATCAGTTTCTCTTCACCCCCAGTCTCTACCAATTCTTTTATTTCTTTTTTCTTTTACTCTTTACTCTTGTGTCTAGGATTCTCAGGTGTCTCAGTGGTAAAGAATCCACCTGCCAATGCAGAAGACACAGGTTCTATCTCTGGGTTGGGAAGATCCCCTGGAAGAGGAAATGGCAACCCATTCCAGTCTTCTTGCCTGGAAAATCCATGGACAGAGGACCCTCTTGGGCTACAGCCCTGGGTGGGATACAGTTCATGGGTCGCAAAGAGTCGGACACGACTGAGCAGGCACACACGCCCTTGTATCCACCCTCATCATCTGTTTCTCTTGCCTGGACTCCTGATCATTTAACATCATGCTGTTTCATAAGTAACACATATTTAATACTTTCTGAGCTGAACCATTTATTCACATGAAGACCTAGACTCAGAAAACAGAAATGGGTCACTTTGCAGAGCACAGCCACAAATGGCTTCTTAAACCCACAATTCCAAATAAAGGGCTTCTTGCTTTTCCTCAGTGGGCCTCACTCTTTCACATACATCAGAATCATCTAGAGGGCTTGTTGGATCCCAGGAAGCTGGGCCACCCTGAGCCAGGAAGTCTGGGATGATGTCTGAGACTCTGCATTTCTCACGAGTTTCCAGGTGAGGCACATGCCACCAGGCAGGATCAGGCTCCCAGAACAACTCTAGATGAATCTCTATGATTACTGGGACTCTGTTTCCATCCAGCTTACTCAGCACTTATTTATTTCTATTTCTTCCTGTATCTGCAACAATTCAAAACTTATCATCAAAAGATAGTTGCATCCTACCAAAAAATAGTAAATAATTATAATAATGCTCTAAAAGAATGCTCAAACTACCACACAATTGCACTCATCTCACATGCTAGTAAAGTAATGCTCAAAATTCTCCAAGCCAGGCTTCAGCAATACGTGAACTGTGAACTCCCTGATGTTCAAGCTGGTTTTAGAAAAGGCAGAGGAGCCAGAAATCAAATGCCAACATCTGCTGGATCATGGAAAAAGCAAGAGAGTTCCAGAAAAACATCTATTTCTGCATTATTGACTATGTCAAAGCCTTTGACTGTGTGGATCACAATAAACTGTGGAAAATTCTGAAAGAGATGGGAATACCAGACCATGTAGCCTGCCTCTTGAGAAATCTGTATGCAGGTCAGGAAGCAACAGTTAGAAGTGGACATGGAACAACAGACTGGTTCCAAATAGGAAAAGGAGTACGTCAAGGCTGTATATTGTCACCCTGCTTATTTAACTTCTATGCAGTGTACATCATGAGAAACGCTGGGCTGGAAGAAGCACAAGCTGGAATCAAGATTGCCAGAAGAAATCTCAATAACCTCAGATATGCAGATGACGGCACCCTTATGGCAGAAAGTGAAGAGGACTTAAAAAGCCTCTTGATGAAAGTGAAAGAGGAGAGCAAAAAAGTTGGCTTAAAGCTCAACATTCAGAAAATGAAGATCATGGCATCTAGTCCCATCACTTCATGGCAAATAGATGAGGAAACAGTGGAAACAATGTCAGACTTTAATTTTTTGGGCTCCAAAATCACTGCAGATGGTGATTGCAGCCATGAAATTAAAAGACGCTTACTCCTTGGAAGAAAAGTTATGACCAACCTAGATAGCATATTCAAAAGCAGGGACATTACTTTGCCGACTAAGGTCCATCTAGTCAAGGCTATGGTTTTTCCTGTGGTCATGTATGGATGTGAGAGTTGGACTGTGAAGAAGGCTGAGCACCACAGAACTGATGCTTTTGAACTGTGGTGTTGGAGAAGACTCTTGAGAATCCCTTGGACTGCAAGGAGATCCAACCAGTCCATTCTGTAGATCAGCCCTGGGATTTCTTTGGAAGGAATGATGCTAAAGCTGAAACTCCAGTACTTTGGCCACCTCATGCGAAGAGTTGACTCATTGGTAAAGACTCTGATGCTGGGAGGGATTGGGGGCAGGAGGAGAAGGGGACGACAGAGGATGAGATAGCTGGATGGTATCACTGACTCGATGGGTGTGAGTCTGAGTGAACTCCGGGAGATGGTGATGGACAGGGAGGCCTGGCGTGCTGCGATTCATGGGGTTGCAAAGAGTCGGACACGACTGAGTGACTGAACCGAACTGATGTTTACAGTTACTGACATGGCATATAGTGGGACTACAAAAAGCATGCTTTACTAACGTTGTATATTTACAGTGTTCTTATTGAATAGGTTTGATTGGACAGGTAAGCAAGCTGGAGCTCAAAGAGGTTAAGATCAGCTAGTAAACAGAACTAGGATTTAACCCTTGCATTTGCATAGGTGATTTCCTCTGTGAAAGTGTTGGTTAGTTGCTCAGTATTGTCCAACCCCATGGACTGTAGCCCATCAGGCTCCTCTGTCCACAGGATTCTCCAGGCAAGAATAATGGAGTAGATAGCCATTCCCTCCTCCAGGGCACCTTCCCAACTCAGAGATCAAACCCAGGTCTCCTGCACTGCAGGCAGATTCTTTACCAGCTGAGCCACCAGGGAAGAAAAGTTTCCTCTGCAGCTCCTTTTTACTCAGATATGATCCTCAGACCAGCCGCCCTGGCCTCACCTGGGAGCTTATTAGAAACACTCCAGTCTCATTTCAGATCCACTGAATTAAAATCTGCATTTGAGCAAGATCCCCTGTGAATTACATATTTCCCAGGTAAAGACATTACAATTTGAAACAGACTATCCTACACTACCCTGTCTCCCTAAAAAACAAATAACTTCAGCTAACTTCCTTTCCTCTCACCAATTTGAGTGCTAGATTTCACTTTTCAGAACAATTTTGAAGCTTTCTCAAGCTGAGGTGTAAATTTTCTTAGTGAGCATATGTGCCTGGTTTAATTCCTTCCAAGTCCCCAATATATGAAGTCTGTATTTTATTCATAATGTTAATATTTTATGTACATGTAGCTATTTGGAAATTAGAGATGGATACTAATGGCTTCCAAGGTGGCTCACAGATAAAGAATCCACCTATCAATGCAGGAGGCACAGGTCGGGAATATCCCCTGGAGAATAAATGTCAACCTACTCTAGTATTCTTGCCTGAGAAATCCCATGGACAAAGGAGCCTGGCAGGCTGCAGACCATGAGGTTGTGAAAAAGTCAGACATAACTGAGCAACTAAACAGCAATAACTAATGTCTCAGATAATTTTAATTGCAAAAAAAAACCAAATATATAGAAGCCAAAGGTTATGGGTTTTTAACAGAAGATTAAATCATTCTGTGTTTTTTTTTTTAATCGGAGGTATTTCATCCTTTGAAGCACTTCCTAAGGGATCTCACATAAAGTTGCAATTCAATCTGTGTAGTATATTAAATGAAACAATAGATACAACATACAACTCTAGTTTATTTTGGAGCACTTTACAAATTAGGTATGATTGGATTAATCCTTATTTTCAAATAAAATCCTTCACCCAAGATCAGCCCAGTGAACTTATTTTAACATGTTATTTTTCAAGCTAAAGTAACAACTCAGGCTAAGCAAAATTCTATCACAACTATGCCAGAAGACTTCAAACAGGCATGGAGATCTGCAAAGTAAATTAAAATTTCTGTTACTATCTCAGACTCATAACCCTCTCCCTCAACCCTTCATCTAAAATTGCCACAAATATTCTATAACTGGGTCAGGGCACTTGCTTGGGGGAAGAAAGGCATATTAAGGAGCATTCAATTATGTCTCAGACATAAGGAGCAAGTGAAGCAAATGTAATATCCTGTCAGAAGATTTGAGCATAATTTTCCGCTGTGTCCCAGCTTTCATCCCCAATTGTCAACATGTGACTATCTTCCCTGCCACTTACCAGGAAGCCTTTGAACAAGTCAATGGAACTTATTTTTATTCAGTATTTGTTTTGTTCCATATGCATTATTTGTCTTCTCTAGAAAATCGGTCTTCCTGTGAGATTAGACTAGCACAGTTTCTGTGTATTACAGTCTGAAATCTGTTCCCTTGGTGGGAACAGAAATGGCCTTAATATCTTTGCTGTTCCTCAACATTATAGCTAGATTTTCCTCAAGTGCCAAACTAATGCAAAGAACGTCCACATTTGCCTTAGCACTGGAGGTCATAGCAAGGTGGGCACTGGACTGAGAGGGTGAGTGCTCAACTACCTGTTCAGGACTCTGAGCTTCCTCAAGGTCAGCAGACAAAGTGAAGCACAGGAACTGGCAGACCTTGCTTCATCACGCACGGCCCTTCAGCCAGATTATTAGCTCCTTACTGGCACATTCTGCAGCTTCGTAAGTCTAATGTCCCAAAACTGCAGTCTCTTGATGTACATGCTCACCTTAGGCATTCAGTGAACCACAGTCAGTAGAAGGAATAAAGCAGAAAAAAATCAGATCAAAATATAACCCTTTAGGGTAAAGTAGAAAATCTGCTTGATAAACCAAAGAAATAGGTATCATAGCAATATAATTAATGTTACAAACATAGATATAGCTATAGAATTGAGTATAGACAGACATAGATTAAATATGCTAGATTGATTTAAATTTAGTAATAGAGTTCCCCTATAATCATTTTTGGAATTAAAAAAATAATAATACTGATCTTTGTGCCAATAATAAAATGTCATGCATTTTTCTATCAGAACTGCTAAGAAAAAGGAATCAAAGATAATGAATGACTACAGGTAACCTATGAATATTTTCACATAGAGAACAAAGGAGAAGGCAAGGCAGGTGAGTACAAGAAGCCAATGTCATGCTGGGCAACTGGTCCAGATATCCACCACCCCCTGTCACTAAGAGATGATTTGCAATGAAACACAATGGTTACTTACCATGATGTAGAAATATGCCCTGAAAACAACTGGCTTTTGTTTACAATTTCTTATGAAACTGGTTTTTTTTTTTTTTTTTGGAGGGCAGGGTGGCCTCGGCGAGCTTCCCTGGTGGCTCAGTGGTAAAGAATCCACTTGCCAGTGCGAAAGACATGGTTCAATCCCTGATCTGAGAAGATTTTATATACCATGGAGCAACTGAGTCCATGCACCGCAGCTACTGAGCCTGTGCTCCAGAGCCCAGGAGCTGCAACTTCTGAAGTCTCTGCAACAAGAGAAACCACCACAGTGAGAGGTCCACGCATCCCAACTAGAGAGTAGCCCCTGCTCAGCAAAAAGAAAAAAGCCTGCACAGCAACAAAGACCCAGGACAACCAAAAACAAAAGTAAATAAATAAAGTTTTTAAAATATTCTTTAATTAATATTCTGAATTTTAATTTTAAAATGTTCACCAATTATACTTTCAGTTTGTATCCGTGTTAACTACCTGATGTAGAAACTTCACACGGATTCGATTCACCTGTTCACTTCTAGACTTCAACCGGATCACTCTGTCCATCATAGTTTTAATATTTTTATTTTCAAACTTAGTTTTGATCCTCTTATCCTTATGTCAAAACCGCACGCAGCATTCCAGGGGGCAGTACAAGATGATTATCTTGAGCTAAAAACTCCAAAAATGTTAAAATCATAGTATCATCTGCAAGTAATGAGTGCTGGGCTGTCTGGCTAATCCATGAAGTTAACATGAATGTTAATAGTCAAAATGTTCTGCAAATAATTCCCTAACGTATTCTCTGGTGGCTCAGACGGTAAAGAATCTTCCTGCAGTGTGGGAGACCTGAGTTCGATTGCTGGTTTGGGAAGATCCTCTGGAAACGGGAATGGCAACCCAGTCCAGTATTCTAGCCTAGAGAATTCCATGGACAGAGGAACCTGGTGGGCTACAGTCCATGGGGTCACAAAGAGTCAGACATGACTGAGCAACTCACACACACTCACACACACACACACACACAACATCAATTAAATCATGGATGGCCCAAGGAAAGACTTCTATGGTTAGATCACTAGACACAAATTTTAGAAACAATAAATAGTACCCACAGGATAAGAAAGGGGTTCTAGTCCACTAAAACTAGATATGGAGGAAGCTTTCCATTGGACTATGTAAAAAAAGAGAAAATCCAATTCCATTGGACATTTCAGGAGACCTGTTCTACAGACAGCTTCCTTACCCCGAACACCACTTACATAATTGAGTCTATATTTATTCTCAGAAACTTTAAAGAAGGAATGGTTCTGTTCATCCTGATATTAATGTTGGTGACTCACCAGATGCTGCACTAACGTAAGAGGTTAGCACTCAGATTAACGTAAAGCATTAGCTACATGTATGTCAATTTTCCGTGAGCACAAATTTTATAAGACTGAAAAGCCATCGTTAAAGGGAACAATTAGTCCTATCATTCATTCCACATAATTCTTACACTAAGAGAGAGAGTGTGTGTGTGTACTTGCATTACAGCAAAAAGCACTAACAGGCAAGAAGAAGTGAAGTACTTAAAAGCATGATTCCCTGTACTGAAATCAAAGTGACAAAATAGGTCCTATTTTAGCTCTGAAGCCACTCCTTATCTATGAAAGGTGGAGAATGATAACCTACAGATCTTTGGGAGTAACCAAAGAAATGGCATTTGCCACACATTTGCTAAACTACAGTGACTTCACAGACATGTTCCTGAGCACTGTACCTTTACCAGCATCATACCACTTTTGCTGCTCCAGGCAGGATGGGTCAGGGTGGACCCTATCAAAGGGTCGCCTTGGGAGCAGTTGGACTTTAGATATTCAAAGGATGAATGAGATTGTTATATTTCACGTATGATAGAAATAGGATAAAACAGAGCTTAAGAATGCTGCTCTGACCAGCTGTGTGACCTTAGACGAAAAATAAACACTTGTAAGCTTCTCTGTCTGTCAAAAGGAAGTGATAATATCTTCCACACACAGTTATTAAATGTATTCAAAATGATAAATTATGAACATGGCCCATAGAAAGCACTCACATACAAGTTATTATTAATAATCAATAACCCTTAAATATACAGATAGATCCACAGATATCACCTAATTAGCTTCTACATTAAAGATAATATTGCTCCCCATGGTGAGATAGCTTAACAGAAACACAGCAAGCTGTCAAACTCTAAATGTAGTCAGGCCTGCTTCAAGTTTCAAGCATTAAATTATATTTGACATTTCATTTAGAAATATCAGAGAAACTCAGTGTAAGCCAAACCCCCACACTCACTTTAGAAAGATGTGGTTTTGAAAGGAAATAAAATCTTCCCCAGTATTATCTGGAAAATAGCACATTTCAAATGGCTTTATACAAATTTTTTCTTGTATAATCCAACATTTTCGCAAATGCATTTCCTTTTGAATTATTTACTGATATCTAAAATGCAATGAATACAATTCTACATTGTGACAGAATTCTTATTTATGCTGAAGAATGGATTTGAGAATAATCATCAAAGTGATTGGAACTGGAGTTAGAAAACCTTGGTTCTAATCCTTACTCAGCTTCTGACTACCTCTATGGCTCTGGAAGATTGTATTTTGGGACCATAGAAATGCTTCCTATCCCCCATACTCTTCATGCAATGTACCTTGACATCCACCCACTTAGCACTAAGGATCCCTTCCCCTGGAACCCGGACAGACCTTTGGGACAGCCTCAACCAACAGAGTACTGCGGAAGTGACACTTGCAGGTTTCATGAAATGACCTTAAAAATGGTATTCACTTCTGCTTTGTCTTCTTGGAGTGCTTGTTCTGGGAACCCAGCCCCCAAGCTGTGAGGAAGCCTGAACTAGGGCATGTAAAGCCCCTGGAGAGGCCAGGGTCAGTGTTCCAGCCAAAAGACCAGCTGAGAGCCCAAACATAACATCAGTGGCCTACCTACCGCTCATGTGAATGAAGGCGTCTCCAAAAGTTTACAGCCCAGATTTATCAACCCCAGTACTCACACCTTCCCAGCCGAGGCCCCAGCCACCAGGGCCCTGCTGAGCCCTGCCCAGATTCCTGCCCCATGGAGACTGCATGACTATTACAGTAGTTACTGTGTACCACTGAGCTCTGCGCTGGTATATGGAGCAATACTGAATGGAACAATGACCTTGGGCTAGTTCTGTATTCTCTCTAACCTTCAATTGCCTGAGTCCCTAACATGAGGAAGGAGAACCTCTAACACAGGAGTGATGAAGAACATGTAACACAGGCAAAAACATTTAAGTAGAAGTATTCCCTACCTCCTCTCTCCCGAGACTGCTCAACAGAATTCTTTTCTGTTGATCTGCTCCAGGAAAACTGTGGTCCAGATTAAAATAATGCATTAAAAATGGAGTATTGGAAAAAGATGAGAGAGAGAAAAAAAAAAAAACACAGAAAAAACTCCTGGAGAGTGAGAATATCCAGATAGTTAAAGAGAAATTTTAGAAATCTTTTCTAATAAATATATTTTAGGATACAATTTTAAAAAGGTTTGTGTGTTATTGCTGTGTACTTGAAGATACTTCTCAGTATCTTCAAGACAGCTTTGAGATACACAGATATTATTTTTCAAATCTTTGTATAAATGTTTGTGCTTATATTGGATATGACACTGAGCTTAAAGCAAAAACCAGAGGACCCAGATTTAGTTGCATTTCACCAAGCTAAAGATAGTGCTGTTATATAGTAAATAAGAATTTAATGGACAGCATCTCAAATAATAAGAACCCAATGATGGAATAGTATTACTGTTGATCTTAAGAGTCTAATACATAAATCCTATTAGCATTTTCTTAGCCACATAATTCTACTTCACAGTACCTTGCTGGAAAAAATAAAACATTCGTTGTTTCATTCTACTTTATCTTTGCATCAGAAAAATGTGCTTTAATTCTATGAAAACAAAAGTATTCCAAATTATAGGTTCTTTTAACAAATATTTACTGAGGGCCTTTTTCACTAGTACACACTACGTACCAAGCACAATACAAAGACATATATGTATTCTTCCCTCAAAATGTCTATATTCTAGTTGGAAATAAGAGAAATAACCATATGAACAAGCAAACAATCCATATAAGTATCAGTTTATAATTTAATAGCGTCTTCATACAAGAGAACAGCACAAATCAATAGTATAATATACTCAGGAAGTACAGGATTCATTCTGGAAAGATCTGGAAATTTTTCCTGTAAGTCAAAATGCCAAGTGAGGCCTTAAAGGAGAAATAACATTAGTTATATGGGAAGGAAAAAAAAAGTCATTCTGATACAAAGGATAAAACAAAAAGTGCTATTTCTGTGTTGTTTTTTTGGCCAGTTGGTTGGTTGGTTGGGGGGTTGTTTGCTTTGCTTTGGTTTCCTTTTAGTAAATGGACTGAAGCAGAAAAAAATATGTATTAGAGAACTCAGCAAGAAAAATTTAAAAAGGTAGATGAGAATGAGTCTGCGGTAAGCTTTTTCTACAGTCATCAAAGAATCACTAAGAACTTCAGAAGGAAACAGAAAAATTAAATCTTCAGCAATGCTCGTTATGAAGGTAGCATACAGGATGCTGTAGAGTAAAAACTAGAGGCAGGGCAACTGATTATTAATTACTGCCGAGTATGTGATAATCCAGACCAGATCATCCAAAAATTAGAAACACACTTGAGGCTGGGAGAATATTTTAATATCACTAAGAACAATCCTGTGAGTTAGAAATGATGTAGCTTCAGACAAGTCCCAAGACAAACTGGAGCTAATTTGTGGCTGAACCAAACTAAAAACAAAATTCTTAAATTCAAATTCCACTCTTTTTTGATACTATGAAATGCCTCCTATAAATACATTATTAATTAACTATCCTGGCAATTGATTAACTAATCCCAGTTTTCATCTGAATGAATGTCTCATTGGAAGCCTGGGCTCCTTACACTTGAGTAGAAAAGAGTATTTTAGCATCTCTTTAAAGTCTCATGTTCCAGAATTTGTCCATAAAATAACATCACTGCCATGAGATGACATTAAAATCATAGTAATGCATTTATATAAACTTTGTCACAGGGAAACTGACATAAATCATGACTAGAAGTTTGTTATAATAAACCCGGAATTTAAGATAGTAGATAAATTTACCTACCATTCTTGACTGTTAACGAGAGATCCCAGGCAGACATCCAAAGAGTGTCTACACTAGGCCATGTATTCACATTTGTTACATGTCTCAGTTACTTTTATAATTCATTTCTGCTTTGTTCCTGCAATGTGTTTAGACAACTAGACAAAATGAGAGCAGGACTGCAGAATTAGAGTCTCAACCTGTACTGTGATTGACATGGCAGAAACTTAATCCCAGCTAACACAACAGAGGTACTCCATCTCCCAGAAAATCCACAGTTCCATGATAAGTGTTTGGAGTGAATTATAGAAAGATCTTTCTGATAAAGTCTGGAGAAATGAATGGGTTTAGATGAAGAATAACTGTAGATTTTTAAGGTTGAATTTTGCTAAAAAGCAAAGACATTCCTTTGTCAACAAAGGTCTGTAGTCAAGGCTATGGTTTTTCCATTGGTCTTGAATGGATGTGACAGTTGACTGTAAAGAAAGCTGAGCACCAAAGAATTAATGCTTTTGAACTGTGGCATTGGAGAAGAATCTTGAGAGTCCCTTGGACTGCAAGGAGATCCAACCAGTCCATCCTAAAGGAGATCAGTCCTGGGTGTTCATTGGAAAGACTGATGCTGAAGCTGAAACTCCAATACTTTGGCCTCCTGATGCGAAGAGCTGACTCATTTGAAAAGACCCTGATGCTGGGAAAGACTGAAGGCAGGAGGAGAAGGGGATGACAGAGGATGAGATGGCTGCATGGCATCACCGACTCGTGGACATGAGTTTGGGTAAACTCCGGGACTTGGTGATGGACAGGGAGGCCTGGCGTACTGCAGTTCATGTGGTCACAAAGAGTTGGACTGAGCGACTGAACTGAACTGATTGATTTAAATCTTCCTCTATGTGTACCACCTGTTAAATCCTTAATGATAATCTTTACTTAATTTATAAAGAATTGTGAGTTTTTAATGCTGAAAAATATGATTATCTCCTGACAGCAAACATGAGGCTGTTCAATGATCATGACTGAAGTTAAAGCATTACTACCCATTGGTTAAAACATACTTAACTGTCAATTATTTTGAATAGCAAGGACTTTCTGGAAATACATAGCTTAAGTTAAACACAGTAAACTCCTAAATTAGCATCAATGTCACAATTGCCTACATTACAAAAAAAGAAAACTTTTAAATCAAAATTTGAGTCATGAACACCATGTCATCCAACACCATTTCACATTCCTGCTAGTCTAAACTCTAAAGGAAGCTATATTAAAATGCAAACAATTTACAATCACTGCAATTTTTTACATACAACACAATGTTGTATATATATTAGCTAATAATGCTTTTCATACATGAAGCATTTTATAAATTAGAAAACGAATTCACATTAAATGTCTGCATAATCTTTCATGCAGACACTACTTTAAAACATCATCCAAAGTACATTTTTTGTATCTTTGACCACATTTCCTTATGCTAATTTCTAGTGAGATTTTTCACATTTTTACAATTTCATCAAATAGCAACAATCCGCAAGTCAGTTCCTTGAAACACATGCCCAGATAGTAACATGTAAATATACAGGAAGAGTCAGAGGCAAGGTCTTCCTGAGGCTGCTTGAAATACGAAGGATAAAGGGAATGATTTCAGCAGTCAAAGAATCAGCAGGGACAAGAAAGTGCCAGCTCTGATTAGAAGCCTTGAAAGCACTGACAGCAGCATCTCAAGGTAAAATAAGATTTTCAATAACTCACTCTGCTTCATAGAGCTTGTGAGTGGTGTGAGGTGATTGGAGGGGGAAGCAGGATTTGACCTTTTCTTAGTGAAGTAAAAGAAGTTCATCCATTGAACTGGAAGCTTTTAGTGGAGTAACTGGAAGGCAAAGCTATAAACTTGAAAGAAAGAAAGAGATAGACTTCACAGTTTTATCAGAGAAGGTGCTTCAATCAGTTTATATTTGATTGTAACTCAAAGAATTCCTACATAACCTCTGAACAATCCCCTTTAAGATTCAAAATTTCTCACAAATTCCCCCTTATTAAATTCAACACATAGAACACTGCAAAATGCATTAAGCCCTTCAGGAAACTCTACTGCATTGTACAACATCTCAAAGCCTATTAAAAATTATCTCTATGAGAGTTAAACATAAAACTAGAGCTTGCGAGATGTTAAAATAACAATCTTGTGTTTGGCTAAACACAGGACAGACACCCTCCCTCTTTCCATGCAGCACTGCTACTTTTTGTTCCCATTTTATTGGGAGTCTTTGGTGTTAGAAAGTCTCATTTACCTCCTACTGGATTATCTTTTTTGACTTGGCCATGATAAACTCAGTTTTTTAAAATGAATTTTGAATGAATGATGGTGGTGAAAAAGTAATATACTGTAGATGTTAAATTAGGTTTGTTTTAAGTTTGTAATAAACTGTTACTTTTTTAAAAAAAAATTAAGTTTTAACATCTAGTTATCTCTCCTTTATCACATTAACCAGTAACCCCACAAATCAAAGTACCTGAGGAGGAGAAACCTATATTGACTAGTACCTAGTCAACCTATATTTTGTATCTTAGAACTAATTTTCAATAATCTATAAGGAAGAAAGCAGGACCAGTCTGCATCTAAAGAATCTGATGTGAGTCATCACTGATTCATTTTCTTTTACCAGCTTCTTAAACCAAAAACACAGTAAATAAATAGTTTGACAAATGAATAATGAAAATTGAGAGGCAGATAACTGACTGAATCATAATACTGTTGATCCACTGGAAATGATACATTAACCAGAAAACAACTAAAAACCTACATAAGATAAATGTCACATTCTGACAAAAGCACTTTTAAAAGAGAAAATAATAGTGTAAATCAAGGGAGCAACTAAGTAAATAAAGCAATGGCTGAGTATAGTAATCAGAATAGTAGCTTCCCACAGATATCCATGCGTGGCTTCCCAGGTGGCTCAGTGGTAAAGAATCTGCATACAGTGCAGGAGATGCAGGGTCGATCCCTGAGTCAAGATCCCCTGGAGAAGGAAAGGGCAACCTCCTCCAGTATTCTTGCCTGGGACAAATCCCGTGGACAGAGAAGCCTGGTGGGCTACAGTCCACATGCAGTCACAAAGATGTCCATGTCCTAACATCCCAGAGATGTATGAATATGTTACCGCACATGAAACACAACGATTTATTAAGGTAATCTTCCCTTAAGAAGGGAAGATTAACTGAATTATCCAGCTGGATCCAAGGTAATCATCAGGATCCCTACAAAAACTGGGTAGGACTGCCAGAATCAGGGAAGAAAATATGACACTAAAGCAGAAATCTGAAAGATGGAATTGCTAGCACTGAAGATGGAGGCAAGGCCCACAAGCCGAGGAATGTGGGCAGCCTTAAGACATGAAAGAAAGAAAGGAATACTTTCTCCCCTAGAATCTCTAGAAGGAATGCAAGCCTGCTGACACATGATTATAGCCAGTGATTTCCTAGTTCCACTTCCCCCATTCAGAAACACAAGATAAATCTGTGGTAGTCTGTTGGAACAGCAATAGGAAACTAATGCCCTGGGCCAAATATTACTACTGAATTTCAAAATCTGCTTTCAGTTAAAAGAAGTCATTATCATTTAAAAATGAGAAGATTGTGAGCAAAAACCACAGAGGAAGATACGATTTTGTCCATCTTAAAGGATACTACTTAATCCAATCGGATGAATATGCATGAGGGAGACATGTCTCCTATCAAAGGGGAAATCTGTTCATCTATGACTCTCAAGTCCAAGTTAATTAAGCTGAAAACGCCATCTCACCACCTGAATGTTTCCAAACTTGCCGTTCAGAATGTGGTGAGCAAACACTTCAGCTTTTCCATTTAGAAATGACGACTTTCTCTCCTCCTTTGACGGATCCTAGTCAACAAGGGATTTCATAATCAAAAGTAACTCCAAACCTTGAGAGAGAGAAAGCCAACGGACCCAGGTTTCATATAAATATGTAGGTTTTCTTTATGATTCTTTTAAATGAACCTGTTTTTCTCCATTGCATGAGGATGATAAGTATCCTTTTGCACTAATAACCTTTCAATATTATTAACTATGTTTTCCTTTCAGTTCTAAAATAAGTACCTGGTTCCTGGTTAAGAAAAATCTCTGGAGAGGCATGGCTGCTAAATGGTGTTTGTTTCTATAAACACAAAATATGTCATTAATCCAGCTTTATCCCAGAGAGGTTAGTTGTTTACATGCATTATGGTGATTTTATTGTATCTTATTAAGGAATAATAGCAAACAAAAGCAACTGCATTAACACAGGCTTGTAATAAAATGTAACGTTTTTGCTGTTCTAATTAATCACACTCATTTTAGGAGAGAATGAAGCCAGATATGCTTGGTTATGTTTGAGCCCTGAAGACTGTAAAGAGGATCCCCTCCAATCGCTTTCAGCACAGGGGTGCCAGGCTGCCATGCACGACCGTTTCATAGGCAAAACCAAATATCAGCTGAAAAGAACTGGTCTTTAATGCATATGTATGGGATCTAGCAAAATGGTTCTGATGAGCCTATTTGTAGGGCGACAGTGAAGACACAGACATAGAGAACAGACTCATGGACGCAGCAGGGGAAGCAGAGGGTGAGATGACCTGAGAGAACAGCACTGAAGCATTCACACTGCCATATGTAAAACTGGACAGCCAGCGGGAATTTGCCTTATAAGCAAGGGAGCTCAACCTGGTTCTCTGTGACAGCCTAAAGAGGTGGGACGGGGTGGGAGGTAGGGGAAAAAAAAAAAGTACTAGTCATCCCTCAAGAGGTTTCCCCAAAAGTATGTTCCAAAAAGAGAGCTTCCCAGGGGGAAAAATATGTATATTGAAATAACTGCTACCTTGAGTAATTGGCTAGGTGTGTAGTTGGCTACCTGTCTTGAGGAAGGACCTAATACAGGCACAATTATCTGTACACAAACAATCCTGTACTTGTGGGTTTGGAGGCACATGTGTAAAATGAGTAGATGCTTTAAAAGCCATCTCTCAGCAATGAGTGTCTCACTTCCAACACAACTCCATGTATTTTAATAACTTCAGTTTCTTAAATAAATGCAGCAGGTATGCAAAGGAGTTGCTTCCTCCACCCCAGCACCTGTTGCTTTCCATAAGGATCTTTTGGTGAACAAAGTAGGGAAGGTATTTGCCTGGAAACAGCTATTCTGATTATTATAAATGTCAGTTTTGTTTTCTATGTTACTCTATGAAATCAGATTCTTATTTTTAATAAAGGATTGATTTTATTTTTTGCTTTATTCTAACAGCAACAAAACTATGCCATTGGTTTAATGGGATATTTTTATCATCTTAAGTATATTCACATAAATTAAGTACCAGTGAACAGTGATGTATTGCAGCCAAAGTGGCATTTGGCTAAATCTAAGGTTTGTAGTTTATATCTTATATGTGTGTATATTCAGCCGCTCAGTCATATGCGACTCTTTGTGACCCTATGTACTGTAGCCCGCAAGGCTCCTCTGTCTGTGGGACTCTCCAGGCAAGAATACTGGATGGAGTTGGTAGCCATTCTCTTCTCCAGGGGATCTTCCTGACCCTAGGATCGAATCCACATCTCTTGCATCTCCTGCATTAACAGGTGGATATTTTTTTTTTTACCACTGAGCCACCTGGGGAGCCTAGTTTATATCTTACTTACAGCCCAAGCAAAAGCCAGGGACTCTCCTCAGAATCATAAGTCACCAGGTTTGTGTATGAGTGAAGTAAATCCCCATTGCCTTTCTTAAGTGTTTGGTAAGATGGGCACGGGGATGGGGGTGGGGGACAGGAATCTCAAGAATGGATTAGGAAGAACAGTCTAACAGAACTGAACTCAGAAATGATTTTAGTACATTCTTGATGTGTGACAAGCAGGTACTATTATATGTGAGCACAGCCTATTTACTGACAAGTTCCTATAGAAAAATGTTCAAGAAAAATTGTCAACTACCAGTGGAAAGAAAGTTAGGGCTGGGTGAGATACAGATTTGGGTTTATGCCACTGAAATCTTTATAATGGAGGGAATGTCACAGGATCTAAATTGTTACGACACGAACATGAGGCCTGAATTTCTCCAATTGACCAGAACTCTCCCAGCCACTGAGCAGAAGTCCTGCCTTATGATAAATATTTGTTAAATGATGAAAGTGTAACTAATTCAAATTCATGTTCAGTAAACTGCAACTGTCAACTTATTAGGGCCTTCAATAAAACCAGCTTTGAGCAATGCTATGATTATTAGATCTACAACATAAAAGAAGAATAAAAGAAGAATATCACCATGATGGACTTACCACAATGTCCATAAGGGGACAGGTAGAGGACCATGTTTCTAGTAGTTAGAGTGGTATGACCTGGGCTGGGTGATATTAAGGTGAATCTTGCAAAAAATGGAATTGGCTACAGTTGGGTAAAGTGTATGACACAGTAATTTTGGATTGATAGGCACAATGTGGCTATCTTCTTGAAAAACATCTTGAGGAAACTGTTCACCTTAGTCAGGGTCTTCAGAGAAACAGAATATACATGGGAAGAGGTTTATCATAAGGAATTACTTCATACAATTACAGAAACTGACAAGTTGCAAGATCGGCAGGGTGAATCCCAGCAAATTGTTGGAGACCCAAGAAAGCTGATAGTTTAGTTTCAGCCTGAGTCAAAAGGCTTGAGAAGCAGGAGAACCAATGATGTAGTTGTAGTCTGAAGGCCAGTAGGCTGGAAACCCAGGAAGAGGCAATGTTTCAGTTAAATCCAAAGGCAGGGAAAAAGTCAGTGTCCCAGTTTGAAAGCCATCAGGCGGGAATTCTTCCTTACTCAGGGGAGGTTAATTAACCTTTTGTTCTACTCAAATCTTCAACTGATTTGATGAGGCCCACCCACATTATTGGACTTCCCTGGTGGCTGATGGTAAACAGTCTGCCTGCAATGCAGGAGACCCATGTTTAATCCCTGGGTCAGGAAGATCACCTGGAGAAGGGAAAGGCTACCGACTCCAGTAGTCTTGCCTGGAAAATCCCATGGCCAGAGGAGCCTGCTGGGTTACACCCCATGGAGTCGCAAAGAGTAGGACACAACCAAGCAACTAACCCACACAGTAACATACACACCTGCATTATGGTGGGCAATCAGCTCTACTGAGTTTATCAACTGAAAAGTTACTCTCATCCCAAGACACCCTTTACAGAAACACCCAGAATAACGGACCAAATGTTAGGGCATCCCCAGGTCCAGTCAAGGTGACACATAACATTAACCACAGCACTCAATAAGTATGCTATTTTGATTGGTTCACATCTTTACAGTTCAGGTACCAGCAGCTAAATTACATTTGCTTATTTTTAACGCCAAGTAAATTCTGTTCCTGTATTGTTTAATTATGTTGGTTTCAGTTTCCAAACTTTTATCTCACTTACTCTTGCAATCTCATCTTTAAAAACAAAGGTCCTTAAATCAGTGCAGTCATCTTTCCTATGCATGAGATTTCATGGTTGTCTTATGGCTAGCAAGTTTGACACTGTGGCTATAAATGTGAAAAGCACCTTCAAAGGCTGGGATTATCCAGACAGTACACAGTATTCTCACAGAGTGCCTGAAGATAGTTGGGGACATATTTTGCAGTGAAAGACATCTAGACAAAGGTTTCAGTCTGTGCCTGACAGTGAGAATACAATCTTATTTCCCTGCCACATCAGTCTTCATAACACAAATGCAGGGACATTTGAGAGTTCCCCAGTCACTGTGATCAGAATAGAACTTCTGATCAAACGACTCAGGTCCTAGAGAACTATCAGCTGATTAGAGTGACTGCCAAATCCCTATTGCTATAGATCAAAGCCTAACAAACTACAGCCCCACAGACCAAATCTTGTCACCATAAGAGTTTATGGGCTCAGTGATAAAGAATCCACCTGCCAATGCAAGGGACACAGGTTCAATCCCCAGTCCAGGATGATCCCACAGGCCATGGAGCAACTAAACCTGTGTGCCACAACCACTGAGCCTGTGCTCTAGAGCCTGGGAGCCACAAATACTGAACTCACATGGCCCAACTACTGAAGCCCAGGCACCCTAGACCCCCTGCTCCACAACAAAAGAGGCCACCGCAGTGAGAAGGCCATGCACCACAACTAAAAAGCAGCCCCTGCTCACTGCAACTAGAGAAAGAAGCAATAAAGACCTCATGTAGCCAAAAATAAATAAAATTATATTTTAGAAAAGAGTTACAGGAAAGACCACTCCCATTGATTTACACCTTGTCTCTAGCTATCCCAGTACTACCACAGCAGCAAAGCTGAACCACTATAACAGAAACTCTAGACTCTACAAATTCTAACATATTTACTATCCTTCCTTTTCAGAAAAACTTGGTTAACCTCTGATCTGTAGAATAAACAGACATAGAAGTTTTACAGACTGTCTTTCTATGCAGAATGAAATACAAACTTTAAAATATTTTTCTCAGCCAATTATAATACCACAAAACTGCTTTTCTTCTAAAATGTCATTTTATTCCTTTTTCATATTTTACTTGAGGTTTCCTGTCAAGATTGTAAGCTCACTTAGCCTTCTCTTCTTGATTTCCTCAATAAGAAAACCATCTGGATTCCCTAAGTGTGAAGTAATAATTGCAAAGAATTTTCATGTGTGTGCTAAGTCACCTCAGACATGTCCAACTCTTTGTGACCCTATGGACTATAGCCTGCCAGGCTCCTCTGTCCAAGGGATTCTTCAGGCAAGAATACTGGAGTGGGTTGCCATAATTCTGGTCTATTCTAAGTTCTATTCTGGTCACGGTGACTGGAGAACTCCCAAATGTCCCTGCATTTGTGTTATGAAGACTGATGTGGCAGGGAAATAAGATTGTATTCTCACTGTCAGGCACAGACTGAAACCTTTGTCTAGATGTCTTTCACTGCAAAATATGTCCCCAACTATCTTCAGGCACTCTGCGAGAATACTGTGTACTGTCTGGATAATCCCAGCCTTTGAAGGTGCTTTTCACATTTATAGGGGATCTTCCCAACCCAGGGATCAAACCCACATCTCTTATGTCTCCTGCGTTGGCAGGTGAATTCTTTTAGGATATGTCAAATGAAGAACAATATATGACACTTAGCTGTAATATATCTAAAAATGTGTTACAATATGTATGATATACTCACCATCTAGTTTTCATCTACTGCAGTGTAGACACCCAGTACTGTATATTCAATTAATTGTTAGAAATACATAATTGCCCTCAAATGCACACTTACTGACTTATTGTATTCACAGTGACAAAGCCCCAGGGGCAATCATTGAATGAGTATTTATCTGGTATGAATATTCATTTAATCCATGTCTTTACAAGGAGCTTCACAACTGACAGGACAACAAATAAGCTTTTCATGCCCATTTTCTTTCTAGATTTTGTTTGCTTTCTCCACACCCTTGACTGGAGACCAGGTAAATTCCACGTATCTATGGCCTGACTTGGAAAAGAGTAGTTTCATCTATGTCCCACATTCATTCTCCTGAACTCAAAATACAACTGCGAGAACAGGAATTAATTATTTCTCAGATTTGCCATCTGCTTCATTCAAGTCCTACAAGGTGAGAAATGACAAATTTACACTAAGAGGTAATGAATATTAATGAGGTTGTGATTCTACCCTTTGAAACAGAAAGAAAGGAATGTTGAGCCTTGCCTGAGAGTCATCCATGTGCTGGGGAAAATGTTTAACAACAGCCTCAGGATTCCCTAGTGGCTCAGTGGTAAAGAATTTGCCTGCCAATGCAGGGGACACAGGTTTGATCCCTGGGCCAGGAAGATCCCATATACTGCGGAGGCACTAAACTAATGGGCCACAACTATTGAGCCTGCACCCTAGAGCCCAAGAGCCACAAATACTAAACCCACATGGCCCAACCACTGAAGGCTGTGCATCCTAGACCCCTTGCTGCATAACAAAAGAGGTCACTGCAGTGAGGACCCCATGCACCACACCTAGAGAGTAACTGCCACTAGCCACACCTAGAGAAAAGCCTGCACAGCAACAGAGACCCAGCACAGCTAAAAGTAAATAAAATTATAGAGGAAAAAAATCTGCCGTGAAGCTGGAGGGGTAGATCTGATTTGTAGTTTTTGCCTATTTTTGAAGTATAAAATTCCCACAGCTAATGTTAAGCTATCAGTCTGAGCACAGTTCAGAAAACATGCACAGTAGAATATAATTTTGTAGTTTTTCCTCTGTAAGATGCAACATTACACGTAAATGAACTTAAAAGCATCAAGAATAATAAAATATAGTAAAATAATTAGGTGATAGATTGTTAACATTGATCACTTTTGTTTTTAATATAATTTATTAAATTCTAAATGTATCATTTATAACAACAAGGTCCTACTGTATAGTACAGGAAACTATATTCAAATCCTGTAATAAACAATAATAAAAAATTAAAAGAATATATATATGTATATATGTATAAGTGAGTCAATTTGCTGAACAGCAGAGATTGACACATTCTACCTCAACTATACTTCAATACAATTTTTAATGTATAATTAATTTTTAAAAACAGCTACGCTTACCCACCAGCTCACAGAATTCCTGAAAATTTCACAATCATCTCCTACCAGCTGGTACAAACCAGCTGCAGCACATCACTGCTGTCAGTCTATATTATTTTGCATAAAATACAACTGTGCTGCTTTAATTTTTTTTTCATCTTTCAGGCTTTATTTATTTATTTATTTATTTTTCTTTCTTTATTTTTTATTTTACTTTACAATTCTGTATTGGTTTTGCCATACATTGACATGAATCCACCACTTATGAAAGAGAATCATTATTAATAAAGTTTAAAGCAACTCTCTCACCCCTCTCTGACTCCCTGTCACTCACAGACACACATAGACATATACACAGTTTTACTGAATTTAACATCTCTGGAGCAATGTCTGTCTGTATGAAGGTGAAAATCACCTGGAAATTTTTCAATGTTTTCATAGGCTGAATGAATGCAAGGCAACATGCAACAGGCACACTGCACCAGAACAGACTTCAAACAACTACAGACACAAATGAAATTTCAGGATTTTTAAGGATTCAACATACTTCAAAAGTTCAAAGATTGAATTTCCTAGATGAATCAACAAAGCCTACCATTATTGATACCGAAGATTTTACACAGTTATACAGCACTGAGAGAAGTACCTTTCGTGTGTGTGTGCTCAGTCATGTCCAATTCTTTGTGACCCCATCATGGACTGTAGACCACCAGGCTCCTCTGTCCATGGAATTTTCCAGGCAAGAATATTTGAGCGGGTTGCCATTTTCTAATCCAGAGCATATTCTTGGACCAAGTATTGAACCTATGTCTTTTGTATCTCTTGCGTTGGCAGGTAAATTCTTTATCACTGCACCACCTGGGAAACATTCAGAGAAGTACCTAGCATCTAGTAATTTTAATAAAACTTTACTAAAAGAAAAGCCCTCAATTTGGCTAGCAAAGTATATCATCACGTCCAGTCATCATTAAATAAGAGCTCTACAGTTTAAAAATAAATACAAGAGAAGAGAAAATATAAAGATGTAACCTGACCAGGTTCCATACTTTGTCTAAAAGCTGATGCTCAATGGGCTTGATGAGGCTATCATTGAGAGTGTTAGAATTCTAAATCATTTTTTCCTTTCTGTGAAAGAGGGTTGTTTCAAAACATTTTGGAAATTCTATGAAATAAATTAGTCCCTAGGTACAAGGTGGGTTTCCCAGGTGGCACTAGTGGTAAAGAACCTGCCTGCCAATGCAGGAGACATGAGAGATGCAGGTTCAACCCCTGGGTCAGGAAGATCCCCTGGAGGAGGGCATGGCAACCCACTCCAGTATTCTTGCCTGGAGAATCCCATGGACAGAGGAGCCTGGCAGGCTGCAGTCCATAGGGTCACAAAGAATCAGACATGACTGAAGCGACTCAGCAGCAGTAGCAGCAGCAGGTACAGCATAGGGATGGGCTTCCCTGGTAGATCAGTGGGAAAGAATCTGCCTGCCTATGCAGGAGACATGGGTCTGATCTCTGGGTTGAGAAGATCCTCTGGAGCAGGAAATGACAACCCACTCCAGTATTCTTGCATGGGAAATAAGATAGAAAGAGGAGCCTGATGGGCTACAGTCCATGGGGTCACAAAGAGTCAGACACATCTTAGCAACTAAACAAACAACAAGGTAGAGGCAAGGTGCTAGGGAAAGGATATTTTGTTATTCAGTAAACATTGCACATGAGGTCTTGTCACCCAGAGGTAGAGGTCTAAAACACACACACACACACACACACACACACACACACACAAGTAGCTAGTGAGATGTACTAAGACGTCCATCCCATCGTGATGCCCAGAGAGAACCTTGAAGCAGGAGGTCACAAATGCTTGGTGGATCTCCCAATACCATAGTAATGTTTCATGCTTTGTTTAGGGAGGGTTTGATTTCTATTATCTCCCTCCTTCAGGAAAACTTTCAGAAAACCATATTATTTTTTTTTTCCTGATTTTGCCTCTCTTCCTTCTTTGAGCTTTGCCCCCAATTTCCATAATATTAGCAACTGCTACTTGTTTTCCTTACCAATGACCAACTCTATCTCTAACCTGACAAACCCCCAGTCCAGCCCTCCAAGTATATTCTCACTATGTGACTGCTTAAAGCTCTGATAACTTATAGGCATGGTGTCTGTACTACTTACAATTCTGCAGGAACTTAAGACAGGTACAGCACCATAAGCTCTTAAAGATCATTAAAATTAATTAAACTGGTGGAATGGGAACACATTCCAACATTCAAAGATAATGCCTGATTGTCTCTACTTTCAAAACATTTGTCTGTGAACCAGAAACAAATCATATCAGATGAACTCCTTCTTTTAAAAGTCACATGACTGACACATTAAAGAATAGATGATGCTACTGTTTATCTGGTTTTTAACATGTCATTTGATTAGGAATCTTTTAGTAAAAGTAAGTAAAGTCACTCAGTCGTGTCCAACTCTTTGTGACCCCATGGACTGTAGCCTACCAGACTTCTCCGTCCATGGGATTTTCCAGGCAAGAAGACTGGAGTGGGTTGCCATTTCCTTCTCCAGGAGTTCTTCCCAACCCAGGGATTGAACCCGGGTCTTCTGCATTGTAGGCAGACGCTTTACCATCTAAGCCACCAGGGAATTAGGAATCTTTTAGGATATGGCTAAATTGTTCTTTCTAATCATTTGTCCAGCCTTCATGGAAATACAAATGGAAATTTCTGTGTAAAATATCAATAGTGTTAATTTAAAGTATTATTTTTTATTAGCATTTCAAAGTGTTTTTATATACACTGTCATGTATTTTATGGATAAAATTAGGTATTCAGCCAATGTACATGATGGAGAAGGAAACAGCAACCCACTCCAATATTCTTGCTTGGAGAATCCCATGGATGGAGGAGCCAGGCAGGCTATAGTCCATGGGGTCACAAGAGTTGGACACAACTTACAACTAAACAACCACCACCATGACAAGGTACACTAAAGTTGAAGATTACAATCATAGCAACTAAGAGATAAAACTAAAATCATTTAGCTGGAAATTACTAGTTGCTTCATGATTCTGCATCATCTATTTCTTAGTCCTTTATAGTTTTTCCTTCAGTATCTTTATTATAATAATCAGTTCAGTTCAGTCACTCAGTCATGTCTCACTCTTTGTGACCCCATGGACTGCAGAACTCCAGGCCTCCCTGTCCATCACCAACTCCCAGAGCTTACTCAAACTCATGTCCATCGCATCAGTGATGCCATCCAACCATCTCGTCCTCTGTCATCCCCTTCTCCTCCTGCCTTCAATTTTTCCCAGCATCAGTGTCTTTTCCAATGAGTCCATTCTTTGCATCAGGTGGCCAAAGTATTGGAGTTTCAGCTTCAACATCAGTCTTTCCAATGAATATTCAGGACTGATCTCCTTTAGGATGGACTGGTTGGATCTCCTTTAGGATGGACTGGTTGGATCTCCTTGCAGTCCAAGGGACTCTGAGTCATCTCCAACACCACAGTTCAAAAGCATCAGTTCTTCAGTGCTCAGGTTTCTTTATAGTCCAACTCTCACATCCATAACACTGACTACTGGAAAAACCATAGCTTTGACTAGACGGATGTTTGTCAACAAAGTAATGGCTCTGCTCTTTAATATGCTGTCTAGGTTGGTCATAGCTTTTCTTCCAAGGAGCAAGCATCTTTTAATTTCATGGCTGCAGTCACCATCTGCAGTGATTTTGGAGTCCAAGAAAATATAGTCTCTCACGGTTTCCATTGTTTCCCCATCTACTTGCCTTGAAGTGATGGTACTGGATGACATGATCTTAGTTTTCTGAATATTGAGATTTAAGCCAACTTTTTCACTCTCCTCTTTCACTTTCATCAAGAGGCTCTTTAGCTCTTCTTCACTTTCTGCCATGAGGGTGGTGTCATCTGCATATCTGAGGTTATTGATATTTCTCCCTATAATCTTGATTCCAGCTTGTGCTTCATCATTTTACATGATGTTCTCTGCATATAAGTTAAATAAGCAGGGTGACCATATACAGCTTTAACATACTGCTTTCCCAATTTGGAACCAGTCTGTTGTTCATGTCCAGTTCTACCTGTTGCATACAGATTTGCATACAGATTTGACCTGCAT
Organism: Oryx dammah; assembly: GCF_014754425.2. NCBI lineage: Eukaryota > Metazoa > Chordata > Mammalia > Artiodactyla > Bovidae > Oryx > Oryx dammah. Next base: position 68,798,181 of record NW_024070205.1, on the reverse strand, counting down.
ACAGATTTCTCAGGTATACTGATTATAATAATAAATAACAGGAAATGGGTGAAGGCAGTTGAAAGGTACAAACTTCTAATTATAAAATAAATAAGCCATGTGGATATAATCTAAAGCATGGTGACCATAGTTTAAAAAAAAGAAAAAGATGGAAATCTACTTACAAGGGATACACTGCATGACTTGTTAAAAATACTACTTTTCTTGCAAATTAGAGTGATAGTTTCCAAGGATCTCTTTTTTTAAAAAATGTAATTCTAAAAATTGTTTTATTGAAACATAATGTGGATATACAAAGTCTACAAATCACTACAGAATTATCACAAAGGGAATATATCTTTGTTACAACCTCCCAGATCCAGAAAGAATTTCGCCCAGGATCCTTCTCTGTACTCCCTCCCAATTGTATTACGCACTTCCTCCTTTTTGAAGGGACCAATGGTGACTTCTAACACTCAGTGTAATTGGAACTTTATAAGTATGCAGCCTGTATTAAGTTGTCAGACTTCTTTTGCTCAAAAGTATATGGGAGAGATTATCCATGTCATTGTTGTAGCTTTAACTCACTCATCTTCACTGTGTACAATATTCCCCTGTATGAACATGTCACAATTTATTGATACATTTTATTCTGGAGGGAATTCAGGTCATGGTCAACTTAGGGTTAACATGAAAAATAAAGTTATTCATTCTTATGTGAATATTTTTGATGCACATGTGCATGCATTTTGCAGGGTATACATCAAAGACTAAACATGCTGGATCATTAAAGTAATGTGATTTTAAGTAAGTTTACTACACGTGAGAGCCTTTATTCCCTTTTAATTTACATTCTAAATGTATTCCTGAAATCACGAACTGTGAATTTTTCAGAACTTCCTCTGCAATGCTGGTAATTCAAGTGACCTTTACTCTGTATCTATCACTTGGTATAAACTTCTTGAACTTTTGGTTTCTGTAAATGATAAGAAGGAAAATTACATTTTTTTTTCTCTAGTTCTTTTGTTTTTACCTAGAGTAACTGAAATCATCCCTAAGTTTATCTCTATAAGATCTGTTTTAAAGTGTATCAATAGTATAATTGATGACTGGAATAGCAAATTGAAGACTGATTATGACAGATAAAATACCTGTATGCTTTAATCATCCTAAATGCCAACCTATGAAGAATTTCTGAAAGGAACTGCTGCTATAAACATACTTTGCAAGAAATCCTTACTTTAGGATTATACAAACTAAATTTCAGTTAATCTCAAACTTCATTCACTACCCATGAAAGTAAGGTAGTTTTAGTGATCTGGCAATTAGAACACTCAAATATTATTAACCTTTTTCTTCACCTATGTCCAATGTTTAAGTTCCCACTGCTAAAACAAGTATGCAAGTGTGTACTTAGGGAAATTAAAAGGCTGAGGCTTCTCCTTTTCAAGCATTTATAGTTACTCTATCCATTATCAGTAGACCAATGGCTATTTTTAGAGTTTCTGCAGCATGCAAATCACACACAATCCAGTTGGAGCAATTTTACCTATTTCGTGGGGTTTTTTTTTGTTTTTTTTTTTAAACTTTTTTATTGTTAATTGGAGGATAATTGCTTTACACTGTTGTGTTGGTTTCTCCCACACATCAACATGAATCAGCCATAGGTATACATATGTCTCCTCCCTCTTGAACCTCCCTCCCACTGTATCCCACCCCCTCTAGACTGTCACAGAGCACTGGATTTGAGCTCCCTGAATCATACAGCAAATACCTACTGGTGATCTATGGTACATATGGTCATGCAAATGTTTCAGTGTTAGTCTTTCAATTCGTCCCTCCCTCTCCTCCCACCACTGTGTCTACAGATCTGTTCTCTGTGTCTGCATCGCCACTGCTGTCCTGCAAAAAGGTTCATCAGTACCATCTTTCTAGATTCCATATATATGCATTAATATATGATATTTGTTTTTTCTCTCTGACTTACTTCACTCTGTATAATAGGCTCTAGTTGTCTATTTTTGAAAAATTAACACTTTCTCAAGAATGTAACACACGAATAAAATAGAAGAGTCAAGTTGGTGCAGGTGAAGAAACATTTTATATTTTCAAAGTCAGGATAAAAGTCAGCAATGAAAATGCTGAAATGACAAGACAAGGTTTTTCAAGTCCTACTTGAAAGAAGTACTACACTTAACTGCAGATGCTCTGATTAAATTAAATGATTCATTTTAAAGGCACTGTTTAAATCTGAGTTCCCCTATTCACATGATGAGAAAAGACTTCATGTATCACCAATTACAGTGACCTTGTTCACCGGTGATGGAGAATTGAATAGGAAGCAGTTTTAGCAATAGCCTGCATTATAATATGGACAGGATTAGACATGACAGAAAATTGATCATTTCCAGATAGTTTAGGCCAGTCACAGAGTAATCAATCAGATTGTTGTACAATTGATGACACAGAGGTCAGACAGTCCATATAACTAGGTTCTTTTTCATCACACTAGCGTTCACCCAGGTAATTCAGTCATTATGACAGCCAAAAATTCATGATTGATGAGGTGATTTTCAGTTCAGTTCCAAGACAGTCTACCTCAACCCCACTTGTTTACCATTCAGAACATTATTTTTCCATTTGAAATGAAACTGTCTTACCCATAAGCAATAATTTTTGAGGCCAAATTGCTTTAATAGCTACTCAGTGGAAACACTGGCTGAAGAGTCATCAATCCAGTTTAATCCTAGGACTGCTTTAATCTACCTTTACATGCTCTTTGGTTTCAAAATAACTAAGCAATAATAGAGGGACAGAAAAACTTTATTAGTGCAACTAATTTTTCCAATTAATTGTGCAAAGGTCACAGAGAGACCTCTTATCTTTATATTGACTGATAAAAATCAAAATTAAGCTGAATTTTTAAAATCCAGACCTTCAAGATAGTGTTCAATTGTTACCTAGGGGCTCTTTCATATATGAAGATTTTCTTAAGCTGTATTTTAAACAAATTTTAAATGACTCAGAGGTTAGAAGGATGAGATATACTGGGAGTTCATTTCTAGCAGAGAAAATTTCAGGAGCATAAGCTAAGAGCATGAAACAGCATCAGGCATTCAGGGAACAGCACCCAGCTCAGCAGGGTCAGAGCAATGCAGGAAACATGGCCAGAGAGACAGAAAGGGCTCCAAAATGGAATTAAGAGGTTAACAAAGGAAACTATGCTGGTGATAGATTTTAAACAAGAAAGTGATGTGTTCAAAAATGCTGTTTTAAAATCAACCTAGATATCATGCAGAGAATTAATTAAAGCAGGATATATGGGCAAACAGAAGGACCTAAAGAAAGGAATAGCAATATCCCAGGAATAAAACACTGAGACCTTGAGCTTAGGCAGTAGCTGAGGGTAGTTAGGAATGTTCAAACAGGGATGTTTAAAAAACTGAATAGATGAGACTTAATTATCAACTAAATATGGATAGCATAAAAAGAAGCAGGATTCTGGAATGATGATACTGAAATTTCTGCCTCTAAAGAGAAATACATGCTCAGTCTGAGATCTGAAAAGTGTAAGGTACCTGGTGCAGTTCCACCTGGACATTTTCAGTAGGCAGTTGAGATGTAAGATCTTGGACTGACATACAAATGAAGCAATTATCAGCATACAAGTGGCAGCTGAAGGATACAGGTGGATATTGCCACCTCAGGAAAGACAACTAGAAAAGAAAAATAATTTTAAAAAGTGATATCTGTTTGACATAACTACAGTGGTAGAAGGTAACTAGTCATTTTGGCAACTAAAATTTTCTGATCATTCAGATGACTGAGTTCAGATAACAGTTCTACCCAGCAAGAATGTTGCTGAAATCAAGTTCCCCTAAAACCAATTTCATCTACTGAGTTATGACTGATCTCTCTACCCAAAGCTTTACTCCCTTTCTTTTCCTGAACCTGTTCCCCTTGAGATTGAGAAGTATCAAAGAAAAGGGGAGGGGGGTTGAAACTATATACAAGCCCCTGTCCTTTGCAGAAAAAGTCTTTCTTTCAATCTCTCAGGTGTTCCTTGAGTCTCTATGATGGGGTGGAGTGGGGGCGGGAGGGAGGCTCAAGAGGGAGGGGACATATGTATACTTATGGCTGACTCACACTGTTGTGCAACAGAAAACAATGCAACTTTGTAAAGCAATTATCTTCCAATCAAGTATTTTTAAATTCACATGTACACTGAATCACTATGATGTACACTTTAAATATCTCACAATTGTATATATTAAATAGACCTCAGTAAAGTTGAAATGGAAAAGTAAGTAAAACAAAAAACAAAGAATAGCTGTTGGACCAGGAAATTGGCAACGATTTAGACTATAAATCTGCCACAGAGAATCACAGAACTCACAGTTCCCTGAAAGATGCAGATTAAGGCCTAACACACATCCAGGTTATTTCTATAGGAAGCAGACCTCCACCAGATGAAAACTGCTGACAGTGAGCACACAGACCCTAGACCGCCTGAAACCAGAAAGCTTATGATGCTTAAAACTTTCCCTGATGCCAACCAATATAACAATCATGCATGAGCTGGTCACACAGCCTGTAGCCCCCTCCCTCACACAGCCCTTAAAACCTCTTCCCCAAAAGGAACTTTGGGAAGTTCAGGTCTTTGGAACAGGAGCCGGCCCTGCCCAGTCTCCTTGGATGGCACCTACAATAAATGTCACACTTTTCTCTATCACTACTGCTATCAGTAAACTGGCTTTACTCTACAAAGTTCTTGTTGTTCAGTTGCTAAGTCGTTTCCAACTCTGCAACTCCATGGACTGACATGCCAGGCTTCCCTGTCTTTCACTATCTCCCTTTCTTCTGCTGCCATCAATCTTTCCCAGCATCAAGGTCTTTTCTAGTGAGTCGGCTCTTCATATCAGGCCTGACACAAATCAGGCCCATCATATGCCTGACAAAAATTATTGGAACTTCAGCATCAGTCCTTCCAATGAATATTCAGAATTGGTTTCCTTTAGGATTGACTAGTTTGATCTCCTTACTGTCCAAGGGACTCTCAAGAGTCTTTTCCAGCACCACAAATCAAGAGTATCAGTTCTTCGGCACTCAGTCTTCTTTATGGTCCAACTCTCATATCCATATATGACTACTGGAAAAGCCAAAGCTTTGACTATATGGACCTTTGTCGGCAAAGTGACATATTTGCTTTTTAATAAGTTGTCTAGGTTTGTCATAGATTTCTTCCAAGGAGTAAGCATCTTTTGAGTTCATGGCTACAATCAACATCTGCAGTTTTTGAAAAAGATGATGGAGGAGTAGGTGGACGTGGAGCACATCTCTCTCCATGGATACATCAGGACTACACCTTCAGACACAGAAGTGCATGCAGAATACCAGCTGAGAGCAGACAGGAGGACCCGACTAGTGGAAAAGAATATATAGACCCACACAAAACTCAGTAGGATGAAGGAACTGGGGGGAGAAACTGGAGTGTTAGTACGACTGGACCTGCCCTAGGTGGGTGGGGGAACTGAAGCAGCGGGTCCAATCCCTGCATTAGGGCAATTGTCTGAGTCAGAAGAGAAACATTTAAGGCTGGGAGTGAAATAGCTGATCTGTGGCAGCCTAAATGGAATGAGAATCAGTCAGTCCTTGCCGCAGCCATACATACCCCAGACAGGGATGCAGGTCCCCTAGAAGGCGCAGTGGCTGGGAGATGGAGTTTAGGGATTGTGGAGCAATCCCAGGGCGAGGGCTGCTGTTGACTGAAGAGACGGATCAAGGGGATGTGGGGGAGGAAACTGTAGTGTGAAATGCCTGTGGAGGAAAGTTAGGCAGCCATGGAAGCAAGGCGATGCTGCTGAGTCACGCGTAGTGGGTGGAGCCATCACCATAACCTCTCTCCCCACAGGACAGCGACGACAGCTGGACAATAGAGAGGCTGGCCCATCAAATGCCTGACACATTGAACTACAGAGCAGGACCCCACCCAGGGTGCCCCTTTAAGTGCCTGATGCGCCAATCTACAGCATAGGACCTCAGCCAGGGGTGCCCCTCTATGTGCCTGACTCGTGGAACAACAGAGAAAGATCCCAGACAAGGGAGCCCTGTAAGTGCCTGAACAAGCAGAGCAACAGAGAAAGACTAGCAAGAGAGGCCTTCTGATTGCCAGCTATGAGAGGATTGAAAAAAGACTCTGATAGGGCCATAACTCCTGTGATGGAGGCAGTCCGTGTCCCTGCACACTTGGCATCACCAGGGTCCCCACAAGCCAAGGAGCTGCACCACCTTCGCTCAACTCTCACTCAGGCAGAGCTGCCACAGGCAAAAAAAAGTCTTGCATCTATGTACGCAGGGTTGCTTTGGTCATGTCCAACTCTTTGCGACCCTGTAGACTGTTGCCTGCCAGGCTTCTGTGTCAGAGAGGGGCGTTCTCCAGGCAAGAATACTGGAGCATATGGCCAATACTGGTTGCCATAAACTTCCAAAGCACACTATATTTCCTGCTGCCCTAGCCGCCAACTCCCCTGAGTACCTGGTGCTGCCAGAATCGCTGAGACCCAAGCAGCTGCACCACCTCCACACTGGCCTTCACAGGGGCAAACCCAAGTCCTCCAGGGCAGCCTCAGGACCAAATGCCAGTGGACGACCCACATGCAGGGGTGGAAATAACACCACAGTTGAAACCCAGGGACAGTGTGGCTAAGGGAGAAGACCCAAAACCCTCCCACCAGCTGTACAAGCTGCGGAGTAAATCCACACAATCAACTAGGCAGACTCTGTGTCTGCTGCTGCTGCTGCTGCTAAGTCGCTTCAGTCCTGTCCGACTCTGTGCGACCCCATAGACAGCAGCCCACCAGGCTCCCCCGTCCCTGGGATTCTCCAAGCAAGAACACTGGAGTGGGTTGCCATTTCCTTCTCCAGTGCATAAAAGTGAAAAAAGTGAAGTCGCTCAGTCATTTCCAACTCCTAGCAACTCCATGGACTGCAGCCTACCAGGCTCCTCCGTCCATGGGATTTGCCAGGCTAAAAGGCCATTGAGAGCTCCCACAAAAGAAAACCCACTAGTTCTGATAGCTGTAGACACTGGAGGCAAGAACGCACAGGAGTAGGACCAGATTAGAATCTGAGCTGCCCTCACAGCAGGTCTAGAGATCAGCACAATGTTGAAGGGCATCCTAAGGACGTGAGGTGGACTGTGACTCCCAGCAAGGGGAAGGACTCTGACAGCAGTGACTCAAGAAAAACATTTATTATTCTTACGTTTTCACTTGTTCTGCAGATTCTTTTGGATTTTTTTTCCCAATCTGTTGTAGTTGTCAATTTTATTGGCACTATGAAATCCAATTAAGCTCTTGAGCTTTTTTTTTCCCCTCAGTCACATTTTTATTGTTTTTATAAAACTCTGCCTCTACATTTGGCTTTTGCAGTTCTGTGGCAGTTTCTTTCTTTTTTTCTTCCTTTTTTAATTTTAATTTTAATTTTTTTATTATTTTTTTCTCCATTTATTCCTTTGTTTCCTTTCCCTGCTGTTCCTTTCCCCTTGCAGTTAATCTTTAATGTATGTAAATCTTCATCTACCTCTATTTAACTTTGTATATGTATTCTTTCTTTTCTTTCTCTCCTTTTCTCTCAACATATTTGTTAGTTTTATTTTCATTTATTCCCCAATTGGCCCCTTGTTAGTTTTGTTTTCCAGTTTGTGCATTAGTTTTGTTCTGGCAGATATAATTTTTAGTTCCATTTGTTCACTGGGTCCATCTATTGTACTTTACTTTTGTTGGACTGTTTTGATTTTGCTTATGGATATATACATATATGTCTAATTCAGTCTGGTCATGTATGGATGTGAGAGTTGGACTGTGAAGAAAGCTGAGCACCGAAGAATTGATGGTTTTGAACTGTGGTGTTGGAGAAGACTCTTGAGAATCCCTTGGACTGCAAGGAGATCCAACCAGTCCATTCCAAAGGAGATCGGTCCTGGGTGTTCTTTGGAAGGAATGATGCTAAAGCTGAAACTCCAGTACTTTGGCCACCTCATGCAAAGAGTTGACTCATTGGAAAAGACTGTGATGCTGGGAGGGATTGGGGGCAGGAGGAGAAGGGGACGACCGAGGATGAGATGGCTGGATGGCATCACCGACTAAATGGACGTGAGTTTGAGTGAACTCTGGGAGTTGGTGATGGACAGGGAGGCCTGGTGTGCTGCAATTCAAGGGGATGCAAAGAGTCAGACACGACTGAGCGACTGAACTGAAATGAACTGATATTCAGTCAAGATCTTTATTGCTGTTATAAACCTCTACCTCTACATTGGGCTTTTGCAGTTCTGAGTTTTTGTTTGTTTTTTTTTTTTTTTTCCTTTTTTCTTTCTTCTTTTTCTTTTATCTTTTTTTATAATTTCAATTTATAATTTTTTAAACCTATTATGTTTTTCCTACATTTAATCCTTTTTTTGCCTTTCCTACTGTTCTTTTCCCCTTGCAGTTAATCTTTACTGTATACAAATCTTCTTCATCTACCTCTATTTAACTTTGCATATCTATTCTTTCTTTCTTTCTTTTCTTTCTTTCTGTTCTTCTCAACATATTTGCTAGTTTTGTTTTCATTGCTTTATTCTCCATTTGGCACCTTGCTTTAATTTTGTTTTCCAGTTTGTGCTTTATTTAGCCTTGTTCTTAACTGGTAAATATAATTATAATTTTTTATTTCCTTTGCTAGCTGGGTCAATCTACTGTACTTTATGTTTTTTGGACTATTTTGACTTTGCTCATGGGTGTAAATGTATATGTGTATATTCCATTATTTTAATTATTATTTGCCTGATTTTATAACTACCATTTGTCTGTGGTTCATCTTTGGTTTCTTGTTTACGTATATTTGTTTTAATCTCACTTAATGCCATAACAAATCACTTGTGGAATCTTTCCTCCTGACCAGAGATCAAGCCCTGAGCCTCTGGAGTGGGAGCAATGACTCCAAGACTCTAGACTACCAGAGAATTAGCCCTAGGGAATATCAAATAATGAGAACTCACACAAACGAAACCACTTCAATGCAAGACCTGGCATCACCCAACCATCAGTAGCACCCTGTGCAGGACGCCTCATCTAAACAACAAACAAAACAAATATTCAAACCCAATCATCAGCAGACAGGATTACAAATCACTCAGCCTTGGCCATCAGAGGAAAAACAAATTAACAAACAAACAAAGAGAAACTCAGCACAAATCTCACCCTATCTGCAGCTTACACAAACCACTGGACCAACCTTAGGAGGGCAGAAATCAAAAGGAAGAAAGAATTCAACCTTCTTCAAGGAAAGAATTAAACTTTCCTTGAAGCCTGGAAAAAGGAGACCTCAAACACAGTAAGTTAAAAAATAATAATAATGAAAAAGCAGAGAAATACTAGACAAATGAAGGAAGAAACTAGAAACACAGAAACACAGAAGTCCAAATAAATGAAGAGGAACTAGGAAAACTACCTGAAAAAGAATTCATAATAATGATAGTTAAGATTATCAAAAACCTTGAAAACAAAATGGAGAAAATGCAAGAATCAATTAACAAAGACCTAGAAGAATTAAAGGATAAACGTACAGAGACAAACAATGCAATTACTGAAATTAAAAATACTCTAGAAGGAATCAATAGCAGAATATCTGAAGCAGAAGAACAAACCAGTGAGCTAGAAGATAAAATGGAAATAACTTCTGAAGAGCAGAATAAACTGAAAAGAACTGAGGATAGTCACGAGACCTCTGGGAGAATATCAATAACACCAACATTAGAATTATCAGGGTCCCAGAAGAAGAAGAGAAAAAGAAAAAGTATCAGAAAAATTTTGACTAGATTATAGTTGAAAATTTTCCCAACATGGAAAAGGAAATAATCAATCAAGTCCAAGAGGTACAAAGAGTCCCATACAGGGTAAACCCAAGGAGAAACACACCAAGACACATACTAATCAAACTAACAAAGACTAAACACAAAGAAAGACTACTAAAAGCAGCAAGGGGGAAGCAACAAGTAACCATACAAGGAAAACCCCATACACTTAACAGGTGATCAGAAACTCTGCAGGCCAGAAGGGAATGGCAGGATATATTTAACATATTGAAAGGGAAACTGATGGAGAAATAAAAAGCTTTTCAGACAAGGAAAAAAATTAAGAGAATTCAGTACCACCAAACCAGCTTTACAACAACTGTTAAAGGGACTTATATAGTCAAGAAATACAAGAGAAGATAAAAGATCTACAAAATCAATCCCAAACAATTAAGGAAATGGCAATAGGAACATATATATCAATAATTACTTTACATTTAAATGGATTAAATGCTACAACCAAAAGACACAGACTGGCTGAATGGATATAAAAACAAGACCCATATATATATGCTATCTACAAGAAACCCACTTCAGACCTAAAGACACACATAGGCTGAAAGTGAGAGGATGGAAAAATATATTCCATGCAAGTGAGAAGCAAAAGAAAGCTGGAGAAGCAATCCTCATATCAGAAAAAAAACAGACCATAAAATAAAGAAGATTACAAGAGATAAGGAAGGACACTACATAATGATCAAGGGATCAATCCAAGAGGAAGACACAACAATTGTAAATATCTATGCACCCAACATAGGAGCACCTCAGTACATAAGACAAACACTAACAGACATAAAAGGAGAAATTGACAGTAACACAATAATAGTAGGTGACTTTAACACCCCACTCAAACCAATGGACAGATCATCAAAACAGAAAATTAATAAGGGGACACAAGTCTTAAATGATACATTAGATGAGATGGATCTCATTGATATCATCAGGACATTCCAACCGAATTCAGAAGAATACACCTTCTTCTCAAGTGCATGTGGAACATTCTCCAGGATAGACCACATCTTGGGTCACAAATCAAACCCCAGTAAATCTAAGAAAACTGAAATCATATCAAGCATCTTCTCTAACCACAATGCTATGAGACTAGATATCAATTACAAGAAAAAATACTGTAAGATACACAAACACATGGAGACTAAACAACACGTTTCTCAATAACCAACAGGTTACTGAGGAAATCAAAAGGTAAATCAAAAAATTTCTAGAAACAAATGACAATGAAAACACCACAACTCAAAACCTATGGGATGCAGCAAAAGCAGTTCTAAGGGGGAAGTTTATAGCAATACAATCCTACCTCAAGAAACAAAAAAAACATTGAATAGACAACCTAAATTTACACCTAAAGCAACTGGAAAAAGAACAACAACAACAAAAAAAAAAACACAAAAATTAGTAGAAGGAAAGAAATCATAACAATCTGAGCAGAAATAAATGAAAAAAGAAGTGAAAGAAACAATAGTAAAGATTACTAAAACTAAAAGCTGGTTCTTTGAGAAGATAAACAAAACTGACAAACCCTTAGCCAGACATTAAGAAAAAAGAGAGAAGAATCAAATAAACAAAATCAGAAATCAAAAAGGAGAGGTTACAACAAACAATGCAGAAATACAAAGGATTATAAGAGACTATTACGAACTATTTGGCAATAAAATAGATAACTTGGAGCACACGAACAGATTCTTAGAAAAGTTCGATCATCCAAGACTGAACCAGGAAGAAATAGAAACAATGACAAGTACTGAAATTGAAGCTGTGATCAAAAATCTCCCAAAAAAACAAAAGCCCAGGACCAGATGGCTTCACAGGAGAATTCTATCATTTAGAGAAGAGCTAATGTCTATCCTTCTAAAGCTCTTTCAAAAAATTGCAAAGGAAGGAACACTTCCAAACTCATTCTATGAGGCCACCATCACCCTGATACCAAAACCAGACAAAGACAACACACAAAAAGAAAATTACAGGCCAATACCACTGATGAACATAGATGCAAAAATCCTCAACAAAATTTTAGCAAACAGAATTCAGCAACACATCAAAAAGTCTATACACCATGATCAAGTTGGGTTTATTCCAGGGATTCAAGGATTCTTCAATATATGCAAATCAATCAACGTGATACACCTCATTAACAAACTGAATGATAAAAATCTGATATGATAATCCCATATGATAATCTCAATAGATGCAGACAAAAATTCAGCACCCATTTATGATGAAAACTCTTCAAAAAACGGGCATGGAAGGAACCTACCTCAACATAGTAAAGGCCATATATGATTAGCCTACAGTAAACATTATTCTCAAAACTGAAAGAATTCCCCCTAAAATCAGGAACAAGACAAGGGTGTCCACTTTCACCACTATTATTCAACATAGTTCTGAAACTCCTAGCTACAGCAATCAGAGAAGAAAAAGAAATAAAAGGAATCCAGATCAGAAAAGAAGAACTAGAGCTCTCACTGTTTGAAGATGACATGAGACTGTACAAAGAAAACCCTAAAGATAGTACCAGAAAGTTACTCGAGCTAATCAGTGAATTCAGCAAAGTTACAGAATACAAAATCAATACACAGAAATCGTTTGCATTTCTATATACTAACAATGAAAAATCAGAAAGAGAAATTAAGGAATCTCCCATTCTCCATTGCAACAAGAAGAATTAAATATCTAGGAACAAACTTACCTAAGGAGACAAAAGAACTGCACACAGAAAATTATAAGACACTAATGAAAGAATTCAAAGACAACATAAACAGATGGAGAGATTCCATGTACCTAGGTAGGAAGAATCAATATTGTGAAAATGATTATACTACCAAATGCAATCTACAGATTCAATGCACTCTTTAACAAATTACCAACAGCATTTTTCACAGAACAAGAACAAAAAATTTCGCAATTCATGTTGAAACACAAAAGACCCCAAAGAGCCAAAGCAGTCTTGAGAAAGAAGAATGGAGGGAGCTGGAAGAATCAAGCTTCCTGACTTCAGATTATACTACAAAGCTACAGTCATCAAGACAGTATGATACTGGCACAAAAACAGAAATATAGAAAAATGGAACAAGATAGAAAACTCAGAAATAAGCCTATGCACCTATGGGTACCTTATTTTTTACAAAGGAGGCAAGGATATACAATGGGATAAAGACAGCCTCTTCAGTAAATGGTGCTAGAAAACTGGATAGCTACTTGTAAAAGAATGAAATTAGAACATGTCCTAACACCACACACAAAGATAAACTTAAAATGGATTAAAGACATAAATGTAAGACCAGAAAATATAGAACTCTTAGAGGAAAACATAGGCAGAACACTCGACATAAATCAAAGCAAGATCCCTATGAACCACCTGCTAGAGTAATGGAAATAAAAACAAAAATAAACAAGTGGGTCCTGATTAAACTTAAAAGGTTTTGCACAGCAAAGGAAACTATAAGCAAGGTGAAAAGACAACCCTCAGAATGGGAGAAAATAATAGTAAATGAAACAACCGACAAAAGATTAATTTCCAAAATATACAAGCAGCTCATACAGCTCAACACCAGAAAAATAAACAACCCAGACAAAAAGTGGGGAAAAGACCTAAACATACATTTCTCCAAAGAAGACATGCAGATGGCTAACAAACACATGAAAAGATGCTCAGTACTCATTATTCAATTCAGTTCAGTTCAGTCACTCAGTTGTGTCCAACTCTTTGCGACCCCATGAATCACAACACGCCAGGCCTCCCTGTCCATCACCAACTCCCAGAGTTCACTCAGACTCACGCCCATTGAGTCAGTGATGCCATCCAGCCATCTCATCCCCAGTCGTCTCCTCCTGCCCCCAATCCCTCCCAGCATCACAGTCTTTTCCAATGAGCCAACTCTTTGCATGAGGTGGCCAGAGTACTGGAGTTTCAGCTTTAGCATCATTCCTTCCAAAGAACACCCAGGACTGATCTCCTTTAGAATGGACTGGTTGGATATCCTTGCAGTCCAAGGGACTCTCAAGCATTATAACATGTGAAATGAGTGCAATTGTATAGCAGTTTGAGTGTTCTTTGGCACTGCCTTTCTTTGTGATTGGAAACTGCGATCAGACCCCGTTTGGTTCAGTAATGTTGCCAAGTAAATGACAGAGGGGAAAATTCAGGTTGCCAAGAGTAATCAACAGTGGCCACACCACCCAGAGGTTATTATTGAGACATAAAAGTGCTCATTAGGCAGGACAGTGTGGAGGACTTTGTGAAGTTAGTTCAGCAGAGGTGGGTAGACCAGCATCCTGATAACACGACAGATGTATATTATGGGTTGAATTGTGTCTCCTAAGCCCCAGCACCTCAGAATGTGATCTTATTCAGAAATAAAGTTATTGGTGTAATCATACTTTGTTGTTCAGTCACTCAGTTGTGTCTGACTCTTTGCAACCCCATGTACTGCAGCACACCAGGCTTCCCTGTCCTTTACTACGCCCCAGGGTTTCCTCAAACTCAAATCCATTGAGTCGGTGATGCCATCCAACCATCTCATTCTCTGTTGCCCTCTTTTCATCCTGCCCTCAATCATTCCCAGCATCAGGGTCTTTTCCAATGGGTCAGCTTTTCACATCAGGTGACAAAATATTGGGGCTTCAGCTACAGCATCAGTTGTCCCCATGAATATTCATGGTTGATTTCCTTTGAAGTCCCTTAATCCAAGTATCCTTATAAGAACACATTCACACTGCAATCCCACTCCTGGGCACATACTGGAAAAAAAACTGTAATTTGAAATGATACATGCACCCCAATACTTACTGCAGCACTGTTTACAGTAGCCAAGACATTAAAGAAACCTAAATGTCCATCAAAAGAGGAGCAGATAAGGAAAATGTGGTACATAAATACAATGGAATATAGCTTAGCTATAATAAAGGGTGTAATGTTATTTACAGCAGCATAGACGGACCTAGAGATTCATACTGGCTGAATTAAGCCAGACAAAAACAAGCATCATATGATGTCACTTTTATATGGACTCTAAAAAAAATGATACCAATTAAATTATTTACAAAACAGAAATAGACCCATAGACAAAGAGAACAAACATGGCTACCAAGGAGGAAAGGCGGGGGCGGGTTTGAATCAGGAGTTTGGGATTAACAGACACACGCTATTATGTATAAAATAGATTAAGTAACAAAGATCTACTGTCTAGCACAGGGAACACTCAATATTTTTTAATAACCTATAAGGGAAGAGAATCTGTAAAAAAATAAGTATATATATGTATATATATATACATGTGTATATCTGAACCACTTTGCTGTACATTTGAAACCAACACAATGCTGTAAATCAATTATACTCCAATTTAAAAAAAGTACATGATGACAGTCACACAAAGACGCACATAAGGAGAACACAGTAAAAATGGCAGAAGCAGAGACTGGAAGAGCACAGCTGCAAGGCAGGAACAACAAGGACTGGTGGCTAGGAGGCTAGGAGGACTCAAGAAAGGATTTGTCCACAGTTGCCAAGAAAGCACAGCCTTGCTAATACCTCAATTTTGAAATCTAAGCTCCAGAACGATGAGAGAAGTGACTTCTGCTGTTGTCTGAAGCCTCCCTGTGCATGGCATGTTACCACAGCGGCTGGAGGAGAGTGAGCACCGCACGGGACTCAGAGCTCAGCCCAGGGCAGGAGGGCAGCACTAAACCAGGACACACTGGGTCAGACGTCGATGACCTCCTGGTCACTGGATGATGCTGTGGCTGGTCTCCGATTTCAGCAAAGGGCCTGAATTTCTTCCAGTTAAATTGAACAATCATTTTTCTTTGTATTTTTAATCACATGATGTCAACAAACAGGTTAACTAAGTTTACAATTTTAAAAAATATATGCTTCTGGGCCTGGGCCTTACTTAAACTTTGTGCACATACAAGGTTAACTGGATAATTAAAGTCATTTCCCAGAAGATTTGGGTCATAAAAATAATTAACCTGAATTATGTAGGTGATAAATTTTAAAAAATAAATAAGTGAGGAGCAGACAGTGATATTTTATCCTGACCTACATGTGAAAATATCTCAGTTTTCATGTGACTTTGATGCACAGACTGAGCTCCATTTGAAAAAAATAAAAGAATTCAAATAGGAACATGCAAAAGTCTTATTTTGTAATATATCCATTAAGCTCTCACATGTGTTACTGTTCACATATTTTTTCATTATCATCACAGATCTCCAAGCAATGAAGAATATTGTAATAACTTTTTAAGGTACTATTTCAAAGTTCCTGGAATAACCTATATGTTTTATGTTTGCATCCTTTCAGGAGAGGAAAAAATATATATTTCAAGAAAGAAAAATACTATCCAGCACTGGAGGCAAAATGTAAGGAGAGAACACTCCAGTAAAATCTAACTTGCACAATAAATCTGTTCTGTCAGAGCCTTGACAGGCATGTTTATGTTGGCCTCTTTCTGTTTGGAGAGAGAGGAAAGAAACTGGTGTTGATGGAAGGTAATATAGCAGAATAAAAAATAAACTGGGACACAAAATAGTGACAAGGATTTCCTCCACCAGTCAGGGCTCTGTGTTTACTCTTTTTACTTCATTATGCTTAAAAAAGCAAACTGCAGTGAATTCCCCTTTATATTTAAGAATGAGAAGAGAAACACTCCTTTCCTTGAAAATTGCATAAAAGCTTGGGAATGCTAATTCAATAACTATTTCAATGCTTGCTCATGGTTCTTCCTGTCTTCAATATGCAATATGTTTTATTTTGGTCAATAAAAACCCCAAGAAATGAGGGATCCTCTGTTTATCGTAACATGCAAACAGGTCTGCATTATATCTATTTGTCCACTCCATCAAAGTCTTTGAGTGTTCATATGAAGGATAATGTTACAGGAGTCTGTGTGTGTGTGTGTGTCTGTGTGTGTGTCTGTGTGTGTGTGTGTATTTATGTTTCTAAGTTTTTATGTTTTATCTCCTATCACATATATATGCATCCTTTGTTGTGTGTTTAAGATGCTATACAGACTTAACAATACAACGCATTATCTTATTGCCTTTTTTAAATGAAACACAAAGCCCCAGACCTGTTTTAATCATCTTAAAGGTGGTAAAAAATGTAAGCTTTATATAAACAGATCTGTGTTTCACAAAGCACTCTTATCAGAGTATAAAAATATCTAGCAAAATAGCAAGAAAAGAGACAGAAAAGAGGAAAAGGAAAGGCAGACCTGAGCAAGGATTATTGTGTTATTGTGACATTTCTTATATTCGTTCAGAAGATGTCTCATTACTGTCGTAATTGTTTACATGATAAGGTTATGACACAAAATATGAGCTAAAGCCAGAAACAGAGACAGGTACCCTAAGCCTAAAATGGGGTTCCATTACTTGGTGAAAGCTTCTCCTTGGTAGTCTGGACGCATGTGGAAATCAACCTGCACTGCAGTCTCTCCAGCCTCACAGTCAGGCAACCATTAACAATATGGCCACTTGGATGCCCCTCTATTAACAGGTGCTCGGTGTTATAGTGACCCAGAGACTCGCAAGCACATAATTCAATGCAAATTACAGATTCCCTATCAGAGACAGAGACAAAGGATTTAGGAGAGAAGAGTACTTCTCTGAGTGAGCTGGGGAGATCAGGAAATGCCCTGGGATTACTAAACTTATTGTGGTGACCCTTTTGAAATATATACCTCTATAAAATTATTGCCTTGCACACTTTAAACTAATCCAGTGTTATATAGCAACTATGTCTCAATAAAACAGACATATGAAAGAAAATGCTCTGCAAAAGTGTAAACTTTTAGTTGACTTTGAAGGAAATATTCATATGTGATTTAAAGATACATTTATGGGTATAAAAGAGCAACCTGGTGTTAATGTATGGCAGAAACCAACACAACACTGTAAAGTAATTATCATCCATTTAAAAATAAGTATTTTTTTTAAAAAAAAAGGAGCAACATGGGCAAAAGGAATGTATAAAACTGGGGATTATAGGAATCACATTATATTATTTACAATAACAGGATCAAATAAGATAGTTCCTTTGAAATTACTTTCCAAAATCTAATTTTGTTATGTTATTAACATTCCATGAGGTGGTAAGGTGGACCCTCTGAGTTCACAGACTTCATAATTCCAGTAACTTTCAAATTTGTTGCCAGTAGTTTCAAAATCCTCAAGCCTGATTTGAAGAAAACTATATATGCAGACAGAGATAAATGACTCCAGGAATCTGAGCAATCAATACTGTGAAGATACAGTAATCTTCTAATTAATTTATAATTTAATGAAATTCTAGTAAATATAAGTAATTTTAATTGACCAAATATTACAAAATTTACCTGAAAAAATAAAGGGAAAGTGTTTCTCAAAAAAAAAGCTTTTTAAAATATGATTAATAAGAAACAAATTGCTGTCCTACATATTAAAACATGCTATAATTTCACATGCTATAAAACCTCTGAGGCTAAGTCAAGAACAGCAAGGCTATATAACAAGATCATCAATAAATAACTATTTAATTGAAGAGACTAGAAAGAACAAAAATAGACACACATAGAGCTAAGTAATTTAGTTCAGTTCAGTCACTCATTCGTGTCCAACCCTTTGCAACCCCATGAACTGCAGCACACCAGGCCTCCCTGTCCATCACCAACTCCCAGAGTTCACACAAACCCATGTCCATTGAGCCGGTGATGCCATCCAACCATCTCATCCTCTGTTGGCCCCTTCTCCTCCTGCCCTCAACCATTCCCAGCATCAGGGACTTTTCAAATGAGTCAGCTCTTCGCATCAGGTGGCCAAAGTATTCGAGTTTCAGCTTCAACATCAGTCCTTCCAATGAACACCCAGGACTGATCTCCTTTAGGATGGACTGGTTGGATCTCCATGGAGTCCAAGGGACTCTCAAGAGTCTTCTCCAACACCACAATTTAAAAGCATCAATTCTTCGGCACTCAGCTTTCTTCATAGTCCAACTCTCACATCCATACATGACCACTGGGAAAACCATAGCCTTGACTAGATGGACCTTTGCTGACAAAGTAATGTCTCTGCTTTTTAATATGCTGTCTAGGTTAGTCATAACTTTCCTTCCAAGGAGTAAGCATTTTTTAATTTCATGGCTGCAATCAGCATCTGCAGTGATTTTGGAGCCCAGAAATATAAAGTCAGCCATTGTTTCCACTGTTTCCCCAAATATTTGCCATGAAATGATGGGACCAGATGCCATGATCCTAGTTTTCTGAATGTTGAGCTTTAAGCCAACTTTTTCACTCTCCTCTTTCACTTTCCTCAAGAGGCTCTTTAGTTCTTCTTCACTTTCTGCCATAAGGGTGGTGTCATCTGCATATCTGAGGTGATTGATATTTCTCCTGGCAATCTTGATTCCAGCTTGTGCTTTCTCCAGCCCAGCGTTTCTCATGATGTACTCTGCATAGAAGTTAAAATATCAGGGTGACAATATACAGCCTTGACGTACTCCTTTTCCTATTTGGAACCAGTCTGTTTTTCCATGTCCAGTTCTAACTGTTGCTTCCTGACCTGCATACAGGTTTCCTAAGAGGCAGGTCAGGTGGTCTGGTATTTCCATCTCTTTCAGATTTTCCACAGTTTATTGTGATCTACACAGTCAAAGGTTTGGGCATAGTCAATAAAGCAGAAATACATGTTTTTCTGAAACTCTCTTGATTTTTTGATAATACAGAAGATGTTGACAATTTGATCTCTGGTTCCTCTGCCTTTTCTAAAATCAGTTTGAACATCTGGAAGTTCACGGTTCACATATTGCTGAAGCCTTTCTTGGAGAATTTTGAGCATTACTTTACTAGTGTGTAAGATGAGTGCAATTGTGCAGTAGTTTGAGCATTCTTTGGCATTTCCTTTCTTTGGGATTGGAATGAAAACTGACCTTTTCCAGTCCTGTGGCCACTGCTGAGTTTTCCATTTTTGCTGGCATATTGAGCACAGCACTTTTGCAGCATCATTTTTCAGGATTTGAAATAGCTCAACTGGAATTCCATCACCTCCACTAGCAATTCAGTTTGGGAAGAAAGATATTTATCAATAAATTTTGCTCCATCAATAGAGTTCCCACCCATATCTCAACTTTAGTACAGACATTTATTTGCATAGGAAATCTCACGGCCAGCTCTTACATAAACTTAACTACAGTGACTATGAGAATGAGAATTACTTTAGAATATTCTATCATACTTTGGTTTCCCAATTTTTCTCTCTGCCCTCCATCTACAAAATGTGAGTTCCCTTAGAGGCAGGAACTTTTTAACCTATCCTTGTATATCTAACCCAGGAAAGAGTCCAGTCCATGGTTGGACAGTAATAAATACTTAATGAACATTTAAATGAAATTTGAAGATAATATGTTCCCTTATATTCATCCCCCCAAAATCCTGAATCGTTTTGTTTTTATTTTTTAGCTATAAAAACTTTCATTTTTGGGCTAATGGCTTCACAAGTCTGAGGGAGTAAACTGATGATGGCTTCAGGACTAGCTGATGCAGAGACATTACCACCTTTTGTGATTAAAGCAAATAAATCAATAATGCCCTGAAAGAAAGTCTAGATCCTCATGCAACAGGGTTCAGTTCAGTTTAGTTCAGTCGCTCAGTCGTGTCCAACTCTTTGCGACCCCATGAATCGCAGCACGCCAGGCCTCCCTGTCCATCACCAACTCCCAGAGTGCACTAAGACTCACGTCCATCGAGTCCATGATGCCATCCAACCATCTCATCCTCTGTCATCCCCTTCTCCTCCTGCCTCCAATCCCTCCCAGCATCACAGTCATTTCCAATGAGTCAACTCTTTGCATGAGGTGGCCAAAGTACTGGAGCTTCACCTTTAGCATCATTCCTTCCAAAGAAATCCCAAGGCTGATCTCCTTTAGAATGGACTGGTTGGATCTCCTTGCAGTCCAAGGGACTCTCAAGAGTCTTCTCCAACACCACAGTTCAAAAGCATCAATTTTTCGGCACTCAGCCTTCTTCACAGTCCAAATCTCACATACATACATGACCACAGGAAAAACCATAGCCTTCACTAGATGGGCCTTAGTTGGCCAAGTAATGTCTCTGCTTTTGAATATGCTATCTAGGTTGGTCATAACTTTTCTTCCAAGGAGTAACCGTCTTTTAATTTCATGGCTGCAGTCACCATCTGCAGTGATTTTGGAGCCCAAAAAAATAAAGTCTGACACCGTTTCCACTGTTTCCCCATCTATTTCCCATGAAGTGATGGGACCGGATGCCATGATCTTCATTTTCTGAATGTTGAGCTTAAAAGCAACTTTTTCACTCTCCTCTTTCACTTTCATCAAGAGACTTTTTAGGTCCTCTTCACTTTCTGCCATAAGGGTGGTGTCATCTGCATATCTGATGTCATTGATGTTTCCACCAGCAATCTTGATTCCGCTTGTGTATCTTCCAGTCCAGCATTTCTCATGATATACTCTGCATAGAAGTTAAATAAGCAGGGTGACAATATACAGCCTTGACGTACTCCTTTTCCTATTTGGAACCAGTCTGTTATTCCATGTCCAGTTCTAACTGTTGTTTCCTGACCTGCATACAGATTTCTCAAGAGGCAGGTTAGGTGGTCTGGTATTCCCATCTCTCTCAGAATTTTCCACAGTTTATTGTGATCCACACAGTCAAAGGCTTTGGCATAGTCAATAAAGCAGAAATAGATGTTTTTCTGGAACTCTCGTGCTTTTTCCATGATCCAGCGGATGTTGGCAATTTGATCTCTGGTTCCTCTGTCTTTTCTAAAACCAGCTTGAACATCAGGAAGTTCACGGTTCACGTATGCTGAAGCCTGGCTTGGAGAATTTTGAGCATTACTTTACTAGTGTGTGAGATGAGTGCAATTGTGTGGTAGTTTGAGCATTCTTTGGCATTTCCTTTCTTTAGGATTGGAATGAAAACTGACCTTTTCCAGTCCTGTGGCCACTGCTGAGTTTTCCAAATTTGCTGGCATATTGAGTGCAGCACTTTCACAGCATCATCTTTCAGGATTTGAAACAGCTCAACTGGAATTCCATCACCTCCACTAGCTTTGTTCATAGTGATGCTTTCTAAGGCCCACTTCACTTCACATTCCAAGATGTCTGGTTCTAGATTAGTGATCACATCATGATTATCTGGGTCATGAAGATCTTTTTTGTACAGTTCTTCCA
Organism: Oryx dammah; assembly: GCF_014754425.2. Classification (NCBI taxonomy): domain Eukaryota; kingdom Metazoa; phylum Chordata; class Mammalia; order Artiodactyla; family Bovidae; genus Oryx; species Oryx dammah. The sequence goes on along the minus strand of NW_024070205.1, from coordinate 68,776,102 downwards.
TGTATTCTTGCCACCTCTTCTTAATATCTTCTGCTTCTGTTAGGTCCAGACCATTTCTGTCCTTTATCAAGCCCATCTTTGCATGAAATGTTCCCTTGGTATCTCATTTTCTTGAAGAGATCTCTGCTCTTTCCCATTCTGTTCTTTTCCTCTATTTCTTTACACTGATCGCTGAAGAAGGCTTTCTTATCTCTTCTTGCTATTCTTTGGAACTCTGCATTCAGATGCTTATATCTTTCCTTTTCTCCTTTGCTTTTTGCCTCTCTTCTTTTCACAGCTATTTGTAAGGCCTTACCAGACAGCCATTTTGCTTTTTTGCATTTCTTTTCCATTGGGATGGTCTTGATACCTGTCTCATGTACAATGTCACAAACCTCATTCCATAGTTCATCAGGCACTCTATCTATCAGATCTAGGCCCTTAAATCTATTTCTAACTTCCACTGTATAATCATAAGGGATTTGATTGAGGTCACACCTGAATGGTCTAGTGATTTTCCCTACTTTCTTCAAGTTGAGTCTGAATTTGATAATAAGGAGTTCATGATCTGAGCCACAGTCAGCTCCTGGTCTTGTTTTTGTTGACTGTATAGAGCTTCTCCATCTTTGGCTGCAAAGAATATAATCAGTCTGATTTTGGTGTTGACCATCTGGTGATGTCCATGTGTAGAGTCTTTTCTTGTGTTGTTGGAAGAGGGTTACCTGTGCAAATATCAGAGTACTTTATCAATTGCAACAAATATTAAAAGCAAGCCATGTTTTCCCTTTCTTGTTTCAATGACACCTATATACTGAGCACCAAAGAGTTGATGCTTTTGAACTGTGGTGTTGGAGAAGACTCTTCAGAGTCCCTTGGACTTCAAGGAGACCAGTCCATTCTGAAGGAGATCAGCCCTTGGATTTCTTTGGAGGGAATGATGCTAAAGCTGAATCTCCAGTACTTTGGCCACCTCATGCGAAGACTTGACTCATTAGAACAGACTCTGATGCTGGGAGGGATTGGGGGCAGCAGGAGAAGGGGACAACAGAGGATGAGATGGCTGGATGGCAACACTGACTCAATGGACGTGAGTCTGAGTGAACTCCAGGAGTTGGTGATGGACAGGGAGGCCTGGCGTGCTGCGATTCATGGGGTTGCAGAGAGTCGGACACGACTGAGTGACTGAAATGAACTGATATACATATACACACATATACACACACAACACATGGATATACATACACATTTCCTCACCTGAGTTTGAGAATGTTTAACAACTGTGAACCATTTCAAATTCCTTAAATAAAAATGATACTTCTAATTTAATACTCTGAAATGAAACAATAAGCCTTATCTCCAATAAAATAGAAGTCTAGGAATTAAGAGATAAAAATTAGTTTTCTCATTTCTCTTCATATGAAAGTCCCAAAAGACAAGGTTTTTTTAGTGTCTTTGGTGAAAACTTTTTAAAAAATGCTAGTTTTCCTCTGAGAAAGAAGCACAGGAAATTAGCAACATTTAATAATCCCCAAGGAAAGCTTATAGGCTCCCAGGGCAACTTTAGTAACCTTTGCTCCCTTCTGTTCTGAGTCTCTCTTCATTTGATTTATTCTCCACTGTATGAAAGCCGTAGGATAATTCCTACTCCTCCAGAACTTTGAAATAACAGTGGGAACATTTTACTTCAAAGAACCACAGCAGCAGAATCACAGAGCCACCGAAGAAGCAGTTAGATCTCTTTGCCCTTTTTGGGTGACACGCAAGAGAGGAAGACCACAATAATAGCTCATCACTGTGAAGTTCTTTCCACATGTCAGATAATGTTTTTAATATAGATGTACATGTACTCACTTAATGCTCACTTAACCTTCAAAACAACCCTACAAGATCGTCATCATCACTATCTTCATTTTACAGATGAGGAAACTGTGGCTTATAGAACTAAGATCAGAGAGTTAATGACTGACCATGACTGAGACATGGTTATTTTAATTCCAGAGCTGCCATCAACACCAAGGTTGACTGCTTCCCTGGGACAGGCAGTTAACCAACCAGCCTTCCAAAGCAAAAGAGTGTTTTCCTCTGTCTTTTAATGTATGCACATTTGGATCCAGGAATTGAGGCATTTCTATCTTTAGCTGGTTAAATTGCTGGGGATTATCTCTCCCATCAAAATGATATTCCCCATGTGGTGGTACTGAATAAACTTATTAACAGTAAAGTTTCCTCAGGTAAACCTTAGTTTTCACAAAAAGAGCTGACGTCCATGAAAGATCATTTTTAATTGGCTTAAGTCACAGCAGGTACAACTGGATATTCAAGGTGTCTCATTACAATCTTGAAGTTGAAGATGAAGTCTCCTTGACCAGAACTTTATCTCGTCATCTCCTCCCATTCAGTTCCATTAGTAATTAAGATGATTTCCATACTAATCCCAGGGCCTGGTCAAAACAGGATCATTCCTGTGTTATTTCCTTTTACAAACTGCAATCTTGGCTCCTGCATTAACAGCTAAGTGTAGTGTGTCTTCATCACGGTTCACTCAGCCAATACTCTGCAACACATCTTTTTTACAAAGAGAAAAGTGGCACCCACAAAGCCTATAGGAGAAAAGCTGCTCTGACAATACACACATCTAAATAAAACAGAAGTACCTTTTAATACAAAATCAAAGAGCCAATTTGCACGTGCTTTATGCTTTTCACCTTGTTCATGCCCCTTTTCTGTCTCTATACATTTGCTGGAAGCTTACTATTTGTCAGACATTGTCTTAGCTACTCTCCTAGGGAATATATGCTCACTCAGTCATGTTGGACTCTGCGACCCCATGGACTGTAGCTCAGCAGGCTCCTCTGTCCGTGGGATTTTCCAGGCAAGAAGGCTGGAGCGGGTTTCTCCTCCAGGGGGTCTTTCTGACCCAGAATTGAACCCTGGTCTCCTGCATCTCCTGCATTAACAGACGGATTCTTTAACATGTACCACCTGGGAAGCCTGTCCTAGGGAATACAGATGAAAGCAAAGTTCCTTTACCTTATGAATTTATATTTTACAGGCACAAACAGAAAATAAACAAGCAGACAAATATATAAGCAAGCTAATTCTTGATGTAATAAGTGCTACAAAAAAGCAGTAAGTCTGAGAGCCCGTGATGGGAAGATCCAGGGAGACAAGGAGCAGTGGAGAACAGGAGGAGCAAGCCTTTCTTACAGGTGCCTTTTAGTTGAGACCTGACCGGTGAAAAGGAGGCAGCATGGGGAAGGCTGGGGAACAGCATTCCAGGCATCACCTTATTCATTCTTCCATGCAGCCCGACAAAGCAAGCATTTCAGAGAAAGAAACACATTTCACAGTGAAGAACACTGAGCTCTAAGACATTAAGGCACCCACCAATGTACCCATCAGAGAAGAGGCGGGCACGATGACTCATAACAACCAAGCCAAAGCCCCTTCTCTTATCAATTCTCAAAAAGACAACACCTACCTACCATAAAATTCCTGTTCCTTTTCCATGTGCGATTTTCCAGAAGATTAAGAAAAGAAGTTGAGTGACTCAGACAACTCAGGTTGTTTATATCAACCCCTTGGATAACTATTTTCAAAGACTGACTCTTTCTATAAGTAAATTGTGGAACAACCAATAATACATAAACAAGTAGCATGGTAACTTATAATTCTTAGTTCTAGGATATCCTATTTCTGCAATCTTCTTAATTCTGTGCTTTTATTAATACTGCGAGTGGCCTTCCCAGGTGGCACTAGTCGTAAAGAATCTGCCTGCAATGCAGGCGACAAAAGTTCGATCCCTGAGTCAGGAAGACCCCCTGGAGGAGGGCATGGAAATCCACTCCAGTATTCTTGCCTGGAGAGTCCCATGGACAGAGGAGCCTGGCAGGCTACAGTCCATAGGACACAACTGAAGTGACTTGGTACACAAGCATGCTATTACTATTAAATATGCAATGGTATAACAAGAAATAACACACATTTTAAATTAAAAAACAACTTTGTTCATCAATTGCATATAATGTTTGTTGGGAAGATCCCCTTCGAGAAGTAAATGGCAACCCAGTCCCACTCCAGTATTCTTGCCTGGAGAATTCCATGGACAGAGGAGCCTGGCAGGCTACAGTCCATGGGGTCACAAAGAGTCAGACAGAACGGAGTGAATGTTTCAGTTTCATACACTATAAAGCAACTATTAAATGTATAAATGTTGTATTCAGAAAAATTATTTATCTTTCATAAATGATTTATTGTATGTGATTTGCAAAAAGAAAGTCAAATAACAAATTCCTAGGATGCTAAATAGGACCAGGTTTAACCAACTCACAAAATAAGTACCTGTTTTTGAGAACCCTCAAATTACATTTTCAGATACTTTAACACAAATTTTCAAAATTTGTAAACTGCTGTATTTCCTCCACCTACAATCCCCCTACATACAGTTCTACACAAAGACACACACACTTACTATCTTCCTTCTAAACGATTTTGCTACCCTCACAAAAAGGAAGAGAAAGGAGAGGCCTACACCTTCTGGGAAAAGGAAGCCATAGAAAATGTAATAGCGAAAGTGTTCAACACGTAATACAAAGCCAATAAAAGGTTTTCTGCGTGCGCACTTGGGCAAGAGAAAAAAAGAAAATAAGCACAAAGGCATTCTTGAAAATGAAGAGGCCCTTAACACCTACCCAAGGAGGGTACTTGGGCCCTGTGAGAGACTCATTCAACCTTCGTCTGCTACCGGATTAAACCTTGGAGCAGAATCCACTAGTGGGGTTCTATTATTCTCTGAGCACTCTCCCGACTCTTTCTCGTCTCTGTCCTTAATCATAAGGATCATACAGGTCCCTGTTTTGATAACTGCCATTTTAGTTAGTTCAAGTGAGTCAAAGGGTATGTGAAGTAAGGCATATAGACAGAATTTTAAAGTATTTCTTTAATAGTAGATTCACTGTCAGTATATTCCAGGTCAGCCAAAGAAAGGTCTCTGTGGTGGGTTTCAGAAGTTTTGCACCTGCTCCCATAAACCAGTTGAAGGTTTCTGCTAGGACAGTCACTGCACTGGGGGGAATCAAACCACCCCAAGACAGACCATAGAAGGTCAGCTTTCCAATCCAGGGATAGCACATCCTTGAGGCAAAGTAACTGTGGTTTAAGAAGAATCAGTGTGACACACGGAATGTGCTTAGACTGTCTGTTAAGAGAGACCTGATTTCAACTACTGATTGTGACAGTAATACCTATGTGAGCTTGGAGAAGAAATTTACTTCTTTTAAGTTCAGTTTCCTCATTTGTAAACAGTGAATAGTACCTCTAACATAGCCAGGTTATTTTCATGATGAAATGAAATATAGAAAATGTTCAGCAAAGTTTCAACAATGACATCAGGATGAGTTCTCAATATAATGGTTAAGTTGCCCAGAAATGACTTTCTCATTTTTCTCTTTCAGTATTTAGAGATAAAAGAGTTAACACATCTCGTGAGAGCTGGTTCGCTGTGTTTACTGTCAAGAGTCCCTGGAGGAGAAAACAAAGGATCGGATCTAATCTCTTTGTCAAGAGGGTAACTGGACCTCGGAGCAGATGCAGGAAGATTATTTGCTATGAGGAGCGATCTTATCTATTAACAGGACGTCCATGGTTAGGAACTGCTTACAGAAAGTAACCCCAGCATCAATGGATTCACAAGAATGAGTCCGTGGAGAAAGGCACATCAACTAGAGTCCCAGGTAGACTTTTGCTCCTGTCAGGAGCCACTGTCCTCTCCCATCACCCATTTCTGAGTCTTGAGAAAAGGCAGCACAGCATGACAGAGGTAAGGTTCGTTGAGACTGACCTCCATTAAGGGGTGTTACTTAATTGGGTTTCACTCTACTTTTGACACTAGATCATGGACTGTAATATATAACCATCCAGGCAAGTTTGCCATTTTCAGTATCTACACATATTATAAATTTAGCACTTTGTGAAGATGTCAAAACTGAGATAATCATAGATGAAAGTATCTAGCAGTATTTGTTTTTGTTTTGTTTTGTTTTTAATTTAACAGCTACAATTCAATGATCTAATGTATGAAAAGGAGATTTTGGAAATTATGTTCCATGGATAGAGACAACTGTGTCTGTTTCCTAAGGTATTTTGAGTCCTAAAACCTGTGAAACTATGGAAAAGTTAGTTAAACATTTGTCCTTATTTTCCATTGAAACAAAAAGACAAAAAATTCTGCCCCAATTTTATACCTTCACAAGGATGCTTTAGAGTCTCCTGGTGACAGATTATTTTAATTATTTTTAACTCGTCAATGATCACTAGCACATTACAACAAAAAATTGAATGTGAGTGACAGAATGAGTCATTGAAATGACGAAAAGCAGTACACTGCTTTCCTTAACATTTTCTTACATATTTTATTTCATTTAATTCTCCAAATAGGCCATAAGATAGGTATAAATGTCTTCATTCTGCAGATGAATAACTGAGGCTCAGTGGAGACTGCCAGCTAATCTCAAACCCTAATAATAACATTAATTGAAATTATCTTAGCAGAGTCGAGCAGAGGGTTTGGAATGGTCAAGACCTGTGAAGGGTCTGAGATTTTATTTCACTCCTAAGCTAATGAGCCAGCCTGCCATAGCACCAGGGCTGCTGGCAGGACATGAGACTCCTGGGTCAGAGACAAGGAACAGCTGATCATTGCAAAGGCAGAAGCCAGGACACCAGGATTTGCTCTGTTTTCCCAAGTTCAGGTTCCCACACAGCAATGCAAAGGGGCTCAGCTGACATCTGCACAGGAGGTGTGCCGTTTCCAGAACACTGAAGGAAGTGAACCACTCATAAAACAGCAATGAGCATGGCTGTCCTTTGCTTCATTTTCTTATTCTACTGGACAGTCATCACGCCTGCCTTTTATTCCAAAGGAAAATACTGTATCTTGTATATTCCAAGGCAGTTAACTATGTGAGTATTAAAGATAGTCCAGAACAAAGGCATTCAGTGCCTCTCAAAGCATGAAGAAATGTGAGAGCCACATAGAAATGATATATTACCAATTTCACAATCCCCTTCTATTCACTGACAGTTATGAAATGAGATGATAAGCCAACATAGGTGGTAGTGAAAAAATGGCATGGGTCTTGAACCGTTCTGCACCCCTTCAAGCCTCCATATGCAACTGATAAATAGGCAAACCTTTTCTGCACTGGGATTTATGACGTGTTTAAATAATCTTATGATAAAATGAAAAGCAATCTGAAGACTCTATTCTTGGGAGAATGTTCATGGAAATTGACTATAAGATACCAATGAAACAAGCTAAATTAAAACATCAGCTGTTAGATGGCAGGGCATCAGCATTTTTTAAATGCCCCCATTTGACATTCCTTTTTTTAAAAAAATAGAACTATTAATAAAGAAAGTTTTAAATGAGGGAATTCTCCAGCTGAAGAAAATTGTGATTTCTCATTACTAGGTTGACTGTTTCTAAAATGTCTCATTGAGAGACTATCTTAACTTGCTATATCACTTCTGGATCAGAAGAAATTCTCATTGAATTTGAATGAAACAACCTTGAGTTAGCCATAATTAATCTCATATTGATATGTTCCTCTTACTTTCTAGGACCAAGAAACAAAAGAATCTCTAATTGACTAAAATTCTAAATGCAATGCTGATATAAAATATCCATTAGCACAGAGGTGGCCTATTTATAATTCTGTGGAAGCCGCCAGCATGACTCTAATTCTCAGTATCAATGACAAGATTAGTGGATGACTCTTTACACATAAAATGGCTATTATAAAAGAAGTAAAAGAAAAAACCTAGTCTCCTAGTAGGATTGTTTTATAGAAACGATCCCCTCTGGCACATTGTGCCTCTTCTATTGAAAGTTTAATTTCTAGCAATATATATAATAATATTTTTATAATATATATTTTAACAATAATTTTCATAGTATATTTTATAAATTCATATATTTATATATACTATATACTTTATAATTTTATATATTATAAACTCTTGTATATATTTATATTGCATAATAGTTTATAATTTTATATATTGCAAAATTATATTTTAATAATTTCAAAAAATATAATTTTTAAGTTTTGCTCACTACATTAGATGTTCTAAAATATGAGCAAATCCTTAAAGCAAAATAGTCTTCTTGTCTGAATTGGCAGAGCTTTAGCAGAGGTGTCCAGGAGAGCTGGAGAATGCTGCCTTACGTTTCTCAGCCTCATATGACTTCATCCATCTGCTGTAGTACCCAGAGTTCTGTTATAGGTTCATCTCACTGAATTGTGATTTGGGAGTATCTGCAGATCTCCGATCAAGGCACATTCTCTTTGGATACTTAGTCACCAGATTGTCCATAGAAGAATGAGGTATGCACACTTTGAAAAGGGGTATATTTTTAGGGAAAAGCAAGAGAAAGCAGATACACAGCAGGTATCTTTCTCTTTCCATCAGTGATCTATGTAGATCAATCTGAACACACAATTAAGATCTCAGGACTTGGAGATCATTAAGAATGCCACCTTATGCAAAGAGTTGACTCATTGGAAAAGACTTTGATGCATCTGAAAGCAGAGTTCCAAAGAACAGCAAGGAGAGACAAGAAAGCATTCCTCAGCAATCAATGTAAAGAAATAGAGGGAAACAATAGAAAGGGAAAGACTAGAGATCTTTTCAAGAAAATTAGAGATACCAAGGGAACATTTCATGCAAAGATGGACTCAATAAAGAACAGAAATGGTATGGACCTAACAGAAACAAGATATTAAGAAGAGGTGGCAAGAATACACAGAAGAACTGTACAAAAAATATCTTCATGACTCAGATAATCACGATGGTGTGATCACTCACCTAGAGCCAGACATCTTGGAATGTGAAGTCAAGTGGGCCTTAGGGAGCATCACTACAAACAAAGCCATTGGAGGTGATGGAATTCTAGTGGAGCTACTTCAAACTAAAAAATGATGCTGTGAAAGCACTGCACTCAACATGTCAGCAAATTTGGAACACTCAACAGTGGCCACAGGACTGGAGAAGGTCAGTTTTCATTCCAACCCCAAAGAAAGGCAATGTCAAAGAATGCTCAAACTACCACACAATTGCACTCATCTCACACGCTAGTAAAGTAATGCTTACTGCTGCTACTGCTGCTAAGTCGCTTCAGTCGTGTCCAACTCTGCGACCCCATAGACAGCTGCCCACCAGGCTTCCCCGTCCCTGGGATTCTCCACGCAAGAATACTGGAGTGGGTTGCCATTTCCTTCTTCAATGCATGAAAGTGAAAAGTGAAAGTGAAGTTGCTCAGTCGTGTCCGACTCTTAGCAACTCCATGGACTGCAGCCTACCAGGCTCCTCTGTCCATGGAATTTTCCAGGCAAGAGTACTGGAGTGGGTTGCCATTGCCTTCTCTGTCTTACTTGCTGCAAGTAATAATAAATCCTTCCTTACCCTGACCTTTGGTGTGCTGTATCTTTTCTCCAAACCAGGCTTCAACAATACATGAACCGTGAACTTCCAGATGTTCAAGCTGGATTTAGAAAAGGCAGAGGAACCAGAGATCAAATTGCCAAAATCTGCTGGATCATGGAAAAAGCAAGAGAGTTTCAGAAAAAAACATCTATCTCTGCTTTATTGACTATGCCAAAGCCTTTGACTGTGTGGATCACAACAACTTGTGGAAAATTCTGAGAGAGACGGGAATACCAGACCACCTGACCTGCCTCTTGAGAAACCTATATGCAGGTCAGGAAGCAACAGTTAGAACTGGACATGGAACAACAGACTGGTTCCAAATAGGAAAAGGAGTATGTCAAGGCTGTATATTGTCACCCTGCTTATTTAACTTATATGCAGAGTACACCATGAGAAACGCTGGGCTGGAAGAAGCACAAGCTAGAATCAAGATTGCCAGGAGAAATATTAATAACATCAGATATGCAGATGACACCCTTATGGCAGAAAGTGAAGAACTAAAGAGCCTCTTGATGAAAGTGAAAGAAGAGAGTGAAAAAGTTGGCTTGAAGCTCAATATTCAGAAAACTAAGGTCATGACATCTGGTCCCATCACTTCATGGGAAATAAATGGGGAAACAGTGGCTGATTTTAATTTTGGGGGCTCCAAAATCACTGCAGATGCTGATTGCAGCCATGAAATTAAAAGACGCTTACTCCTGGGAAGGAAAGTCATGACCAACCTAGACAGCATATTCAAAAGCAGAGACATTACTTTGCCAGCAAAGGTCCATCTAGTCAAGGCTATGGTTTTTCCAGTAGTCATGTATGGATGTGAGAGTTAGACTGTGAAGAAAACTGAGCATGGAAGAATTGATGCTTTTGAACTGTGGTGTTGGAGAAGACTCTTGAGAGTCCCTTGGACTGCAAGGAGATCCAACCAGTCCATCCTAAAGGAGATCAGTCCTGGGTTTTCATTGGAAGGACTGAGATATTGAAGCTAAAACTCCAATACTTTGGCCACCTGATGCAACGAGATGACTCATTTGAAAAGACCCTGATGCTGGGAAAGATTGAGGGCAGGAGGTGAAGGGGACGACAGAGGATGAGATGGTTGGATGGCATCACCGACTCAATGGACATGAGTTTGTGTAAACTTTGGAGTTGGTGATGGACATGGAGGCCTGGCGTGCTGCCGTTCATGGGGTTGCAAAGAGTCGGACAAGACTGAGTGACTGAACTGAACTGAACCCTAACTCTCCCTGCATCACTGACCCAATGGACAGGAATCTGAGCAAACTCTGGGAGATGGTGAAGGACAAGAAGCCTGATAAGCTGCAGTCCATTGGGTCACAAAGAGTCAGACACTTACTTAAGTGACTGAACAAAAACTACTCTCCTGCAACATGGGTGGGGGGAACCACAGGTTAACTCCAATAAAGAATAATCAGATAACACAACCAGTGTCAAAAGACAATGCTATTAATTCTCAGCTGGAAACAACCATAGCACACAATGGAAGGAGTTGAGAAACTGACACGGCACTAGAGGAGCAGTTCCACAGAGCACACAACAGGGAATATTCCGTAAAGTTTCCGACAGCATGAAAAACATGAGGCAAAAATCATACAGCTGTGTGAAGCTCCAGGATCAAGTGCATAAAACAAATGCACTTTGAGGACAAAGGTTACTGATGCATTCCCTCTGTCTTATGGGGTCTCCATACTTAATGGTTTTAAGCTGAAAAGTGTTTATGTAAATTACGGACAAGATGTCTTGTCCTGTATTGTAGATGGTTTAAGAACAATAGGAAATATTTTTTAGCATTCCTTATATGCCAGGCTCTCTTCTAAACACTTTAAATATATCACCTCATTTATGCCTCACAATAACCCTGTGAAATAAGTACCATGATGGTCTTCCTCGATTTTGTGGATGAAAAAACTGAAAAATAAGAATATTTAGTAATCTTCCCAAATCATCCAGCTAGTGAGTAATACTACTAGGATTCAAACCCAACCTGTGTGGCAGCTAAGTCCATGGTTTAATCACTGAAAATACTCCTTGTTTAGGAATTGTTTAGATGTAAGAACTTACTGCAGCAAGTAGTTTACATAATTGATTACTGCAGAAAATTTATTAGCATATGCACAGCCTGGTATACTAATGTACAGATATAAATACTCATTCATATGTATATATGTGAATTTATTTCACCCATACCTTCCAAATATAAAAAAGGAAGTCAGTTTTCCTTTAAGAGCAACAGAGGGAATTCACTTGTGCCTACAAATTCAGGCTATGCAAGGGCTTCATCTTTTTTCATAAAGATGCAAAATCTTTTAAAAATTCTTCCAGTATGTAAATACCAAGTATTTTTCTTTACAAACTTTTTAATACACCAAGGACATACTGCTGTTCCCAAGATACACACATTTGTGCATATATATATCCCATACCTGGCACACAAGAATAATGTCAACTGTGTTTACTTCAATAATTACCTTCAAACAAACACAAGTAGTGATTTTACCTGAATGTCAGCTCCCACATGGTACATTTCTTGTCTAGCTAAGGCCTTAAGGAAATCAACTAATGGATCAAAACCTGGCAAAATGCTAATCCAGCCCCTGAAACATTAAGGGGACCTAAGATTTCCCCAGAAGTATCACATTCTTCTTTTCAAATAACACTCATAATAAAAAGACAGCTAAACCATACAAGACAACAGTCATTTGAAATGATGTATTATATACCCCATAAACCAATCGGAAATCATTACTAAGGTGGAAATAATTTTTTTTTTTTTTGGTTTTGCCATACATTGACATGAATCCACCATGGGTATACATGTGTTCCCCATCCTGAACCCCCCTCCCACCTCCCTCCCTATCCTCTCCCTCTGGGTCATACCAGTGCACCAGCCCTGAGCACCTTGTATCATGCATTGAACTTGGACTGGTGATTTGTTTCACATATGATAATATACATATTTCAGTACCATTCTCCCATCATCCCACCCTCACCCTCTCCCACAGAATTCAAAAAACTGTTCTATACATCTGTGTCTCTTTGGCTGTCCCACATACAGGGTTATCATTACCATCTTTCTAAATTCCATATATATGTGTTAGAATACTGTATTGGTGTTTTTCTTTCTGGCTTACTTCACTCTGTATAATAGGCTCCAGTTTCATCCACCTCATTAGAACTGATTCAAATGTATTCTTTTTAACAGCCGAGTAATACTCCATTGTGTATATGTACCACAGCTTTCTTATCCATTTGTCTGCTGATGGACATCTAGGTTGCTTCCATGTCCTGGCTATTATAAACAGTGCTGCGATGAACATTGGGGTACACGTGTCTCTTTCAATTCTGGTTTCCTCAGTGTGTATGCCCAGCAGTGGGATTGCTGGGTCATATGGCAGTTCTATTTCCAGTTTTTTAAGGAATCTCCACACTGTTCTCCATAATGGCTGTACTAGTTTGCATTCCCACCAACAGTGTAAGAGGGTTCCCTTTTCTCCACACCCTCTCCAGCATTTATTGCTTTCGGATAGACTTTCGGATAGCAGCCATTCTGACTGGTGTTGAAATGGTACCTCATTGTGGTTTTGATTTGCATTTCTCTGATAATGAGTGATATTGAACATCTTTTCATGTATTCGTTAGCCATCTGTATGTCTTCTTTAGAGAAATGTCTGTTTACTTCTTTGGCCCATTTTTTAATTGAGTCGTTTATTTTTCTGGAATTGAGCTGCAGGAGTTCCTTGTATATTTTTGAGATTAATTCTTTGTCAGTTGCTTAGTTTGCTATTATTTTCTCCCATTCTGAAGGCTGTCTTTTCACCTTGCTTATAGTTTCCTTTGTTGTGCAGGAGCTTTTAATTTTAATTAGGTCTCATTTGTTTATTTTTGCTTTTATTTCAATATTCTGGGAGGTGGGTCATAGAGGATCCTGTTATGATTTATGTCGGAGAGTGTTTTGCCTATGCTCTCCTCTAGGAGTTTTATAGTTTCTGGTCTTATGTTTAGATTTTTAATCCATTTTGAGTTTATTTTTGTGTATGGTGTTAGAAAGTGTTCTACACTTGGCTAAGATCAAGTGTAGTATCTGTTCTTATCAGTTTAATATCTACCGCCATCACCGTAATAACAAAACCTGACAAAGATGCCACAAAAAAGAAAACTACAGGCCAATATCACTGATGAACATAGATGCAAAAATCCTCAACAAAATTCTAGCAATCAGAATCCAACAACATATTAAAAAGATCATATATCATGACCAAGTGGGCTTTATCCCAGGGATGCAAGGATTCTTCAATACCTGCAAATCAATCAATGTAATACACCACATTAACAAATTGAAAAATAAAAACCATATGATTATCTCAATAGATGCAGAGAAAGCCTTTGACAAAATTCAACATCTGTTTATGATAAAAACCCTCCAGAAAGCAGGAATAGAAGGAACATACCTCAACATAATAAAAACTATATATGACAAACCCACAGCAAACATTATCCTCAATGGTAAAAAATTGAAAGTATTTCCCCTAAAATCAGGAACAAGACAAGGGTGCCCACTCTCACCACTACTATTCAACATAGTTTTGGAAGTTTTGGCCACAGCAATCAGAGCAGAAAAAGAAATAAAAGGAATCCAGATTGGAAAAGAAGAAGTGAAACTCTCACTGTTTGCAGATGACATGATCCTCTACATAGAAAACCCTAAAGACTCCACCAGAATATTACTAGAGCTAATCAATGAACATAGCAAAGTTGCAGGATGTAAAATCATCACACAGAAATCCCTTGCATTCCTATACACTAATAATCAGAAAAGAGAAAGAGAAATTAGGGAAACAATTCCATTCACCATTGCAATGAAGAGCATAAAATACTTAGGAATATATCTACCTAAAGAAACAAAAGACCTATATATAGAAAACTATAAAACACTGGTGAAAGAAATCAAAGAGGACACTAACAGATGGAAAAAATATACTGAGTTCATGGATCAGAAGAATCAATATAGTGAAAATGAGTATGCTACCCAAAGCAATCTATAGATTCAATGCATTCCCTATCAAGCTACCAATGGTATTTTTCACAGAGCTAGAACAAATAATTTCACAATTTGTATGGAAATGCAAAAAACCTTGAATAGCCAAAGCAATCTTGAGGAAGAAGAATAGAACTGGAGGAATCAACCTGCCTGACTTCAGGCTCTACTACAAAGCCACAGCCATCAAGACAGTATGGTACTGGCATAAAGACAGAAATACTGATCAATGGAACAAAATAGAAAGCCCAGTGATAAATCCATGCACCTATGAACACCTTATCTTTGCCAAAGGAGGCAAGAATATACAATGGAGAAAAGACAATCTCTTTAACAAGTGGTGCTGGGAAAACTGGTCAACCACTTGTAAAAGAATGGAAATAAGTAATTTTTTTATGTCGACCAAAGATACAGATTTTTGTATCTGTACCTTTACAAGTATCTAGGTTCTCACTCAGAGATTCTGATTTAATTAGTCCTGGGTATGGCTGGGACATCCTGGATACTTTATACCTGTCTGGGCACTTCTCATGCCCAGTCCAGGTTGAGAACTATTGCTTTTATTTATTTATTTTTTTTGGTTTATTTTTTTTTATTTTTATTTTTACTTTATTTTACTTTACAATACTGCATTGGTTAGGTTGAGAACTATTGCTTTCATTATTTTGGGGGGGGGTTATTTTTTTTTAATTTTTATTTTTACTTTATTTTACTTTACAATACTGCATTGACATGAATCCGCCACGGATGTACATGAGCTCCCAAACATGAACCCCCGCTCCCACCTCCCACCCCACATCATCCCTCCGGATCATCCCCGTGCACCAGCCCCAAGCATCCTGCATCCTGCATCGAACATAGACTGGCGATTCGTTCCTTACATGATAGTATACATGCTTCAATGCCATTCTCCCAAATCATCCCACCCTCCCCCTCTCCCACAGAGTCCAAAAGTCCGCTCTACACATCTGTGTCTCTTTTGCTGTCTTGAATACAGGGTCATCATTACCATCTTTCTAAATTCCATATATATGTGTTAGTACATTGTATTGTGTTTTTCTTTCTGTTTACTTCACTCTGTATAATCGGCTCCAGTTTCATCCATCTCATTAGAACTGCTTTTAAAGGAACAGTTATATCCATGTGTACCTTACAAACTAAGTAACGAGTGATTAGCTATTGTACTTAGGGGTCAGAGTTCATGTAGAAAGTTGACTGAATAGTACTTACAGATCATGATCATGACTTAAGAGTGATTAATATTTTGAGATTCTACTCACCTAATTTCTTTTAAGTAAGAGTTTGGGTAATGTAAGTTCTCTTGACTTTGTTACAAATATAAGCATATGCAATCCAATCAAGTAACTATTAATCCATGTTAATACCTCTCAGTGACCTCCCAAGTATTACATAATAGGATCAAAAGCTCTAAGTGCCACAGGATCTGAGATCAACCTTGTGACTTGTCTAACCCAGCAATCACCACACTTGAGAACGCCATGTTTTTGCATAAAACTGATCCCTATGAACTGGTGATCTACATTATCAAAGTAATTTTGAATATGTGTGCTTTTATGAGTTAACATTTATCAGCATATACTTTTTATAATTATTCTAAAGTGTGAGCATTAGCCAGGGTAGAGCCTAATACACAAGCACAGGTGGACAGGGTCAGATGAGGTAGGATTCAGGCTCACAGATTCTAGCAGACCTTAGCCACACCACCTGGATCAGACATCTCCTCTGACCTGTGTGGAGAGAGAGACACGTGATGGTTTGGTACTTTTCTTCTTAGTGTTGGCAGCTAAAAAATAGACATTGCTTCCATCTACAATCTAGTGGCCAAAATGAGTCACATAGCCCCTCCCCTCCCCTTGGCTGGGAAGTGTGAGAGATTGGGCACTTTAAACAACCAAGCAGCAGTGCACTGATTAGTGAGCGATGCCTGTACAAGAGTAGAGGAAGGATTCTGCATGTGGTTCATGACTCCTAATTAGATAGCTGGAGATGCACTGATTTTACTTAGAGCAATTAGCACCATAATTTCATCTCTACCTCTCTAACTGGTTACCAGAATTCAAGACAGAGAAACAGGCATATTATCTGGAAAAATATATACAATAAAATATACATTTAAATGATTATGAAATTATCTATGATTAGAATTTATGTAAAGAAGACAAAGGTTCCAATTTTGTCACTATATGAGCCAACAGTTTCAGGTGCTGCACCTCTAAGCCCAGCCAATCTAGCTCACATCCAGCATCTGATAACAATGGCAGAGCCTGGCTGTATCATTATAAATCTCTCAATGTCATTACCAATAATTTAAAGTATATGCTCTACTGTGAGCAATTTGTGATACCAGGACACTTACACCCACTGATCTAATTATTCTATCATCAATCTCTGCCTTAAATCCCCTCAAAATTCATCCCAGAGCCTTTCATTACTCATCCATTTCTTTGCTCACCGCTTGAGCTATTTTCATAGCAGAAAAAGCACACTAAAAGACTCTTTTCTGAAATACATCTATAAAATTGGAAATCTGTTTATAAATGCCCATTCTTTAAATACAGCATATTAAGATACAGAGACATCACTTTGCTAACAAAGATCCATATAGTCAAAGTTATGGTTTTTCCAGTAGTCATGTATGAATGTGAGAGTTGGACCATAAAGAAGGCTGAGTGCTGAAAAATTGATGCTTTCAAATTATGTCACCTCTAGAAAATTTTAATCCTCCAGCTGCACGATCTATGCTCAACATACCAGAATAAGCCCTGAATCCTTCCATGATGAAATTCAAACCAAGTTAAATTTTTTTTTCATTTGAACAGAAGCAGTAGCACCTTCTTTCAGGGGTGACATTGACTCACACTGACACGAGTTGCTATTCCACAACAGGAAATGTATCCAGTTTCTTTCAAGTTCTCATCCCAGCTGAAGCCTGGCTCTTGCCTGCATCCTTCTCTCTTTTTAATAATCACGGTTTCCTTTCTCATACCCCATATTTCTCAGGAGCTGATACCAAGGAAAGCACGGTTCTTTTCTTTTCTTGCCATCCCCTAAGCTTCTAAGTCCTAAAAGATCTTACAGTTCATTGCAAAGCTATTTTGAGTGAATCAAGGAGGCATTGAGGACTCCTGGACACAGGGATGACATGATCTGACTTGTCTTAAAAGGATCACTCCAACTACAATGTTGAGAATAGAGTGAAAGGATGAAAGTGTGACAGCAGGAAAAATCATGAGATGTTGCAGTAATTCCAATGAGAGATGAGGCCACCATGGTGATAACAGTGGAGGTGGTGAGGAGGGCTCAGATTCTGAGTCTATTCCAGAGATTAAGCCACGAAGATCTTTCAACTAATCACATGAAGTATATGAAGCCTGAGAGAAATACAGTAATCAAGGATGACCAAGCTTTTTGATCTGAGACTTTATTTTCTTGGGCTCCAAAATCACTGTGGACAATGGCTACAGCTATGAAATTAAAAGACTGCTTGTTCCTTGGAAGAAAAGAAATGACAAACCTAGACAGCATATGCAAAACAGAGACATTACTTTGCCAACAAAGGTCCATATAGTAAAGCTATGGTTTTTCCAGTAGTCATGTATGGAGGTAAGAGCTGGACCATGAAACAGGATGAGCACTGAAGGCTGATGCCTTTGAATTGTAGTGTTGGAAAAGACTCTTGAGAGTCCCTTGGGCTGCAAGGAGATCAATTCAGTCCACCCTAAAGGAACTCAGTCCTGAATATTCATTGGAAGGTCTGATGCTAAAGCTGAAACTCCAATACTTTGACCACCTGATGTGAAGAGCCAACTCACTAAAAAATACCCTAATGCTGGGAAAGATTGCAGGCAGGAGGAGAAGAGGACAATAGAGGATGGATGGTTGGGTGGCATCATCGACTCAATGGACATGAGTCTGAAGCAAACTCCGGAAGATGGTGAAGGATAGGGAAGGCTGGTACGCTGCAGTCCTTGGGGTCACAAAGAGTCAGACACGACTGAGCGACTGAACAACAACAAACTGAAAAAAGGAAATGGAGTTGCCATTATTCACTTTGGGAAGGCTCAGGTAGAGCCGATTTGGGGAAGTGGGGAGTGAAGGGTTAGTTTGGTACATATTTAAGTCATCTATTATAAGTGGCAATGGAGATATGAAACCAGGACACAGGAAATAAGTGTAGACTGATAGAAATTTGAAGTATAAAGGAGTTCCAAAGATATTTTTTCTTATATCAAATTTTCAGTTTTAACTGATATTAGTATATAATCTCACAGAAGTTTCTATGTCCTTACACCTTGTATTACTTATGAAATCGATGTTAAACAATGTAGTAGGTACTAAGTTCAATAAGAGGAATGTTAGAGTATCAGTATTAGTCTATCTAATAGCTTTAACCAAATACTTTTAAACAGAAAACAAACATTTTCTACCAAATATAATGACAAAATTTAAAAGCTAAAAACAAAACCCTCTAAGTGTATCTCAGTTGGTCTAAACTATGGATCTCTTTCACCAGGGGCCAAAACCAGACAAAACTTAGCAGTATAAGTAATCTGATCTCACTGCAGTGGGTCTCCTCAGTTGTCTACATGAAATAAAAATCTGGATCGATCTATAAGAGCCAGCATACACAATCTAGCAGTGCATTTGAACAATAACTATTTGGAAATTGTCCAGTTAACTTGATCGATTAAGACTCTCAGGGCAAATAACTCAGGCTCAAAGATGGTATCATTTAAAGAATATTTACTGGGTTTTATTATTTGTTAATGATGTATTATGTTGCCTCATTGATGACTGGAGTTGGGGGAACCTAACCTATCTATACTAAAATAAAAACAAATGTTCTAGGGTTCATTAAAACTACTTTATACAATCCATCTCTCCTTGGAAAGCAGAACAACAGAAGAAATACTACTACTACTACTAAAATTATACTATTAATAATAATACTAAGTAACTGTTGTTGTTCAGTCGCTCAGTCATGTCCAACTCTTTTCAACGCCATAGACTGCAGCACACCAGTCTTCCCTGTCCTTCACCATCTCCCAGAGCTTACTCAAACTCATGTCCATTGAGTCGGTGATGCCATCCAACCATCTCATCTTCCCCTTCTCCTCCTGACTTCAATCTTTCACAGCATCAGGGTCTTTTTCCAATGAGTAGGCTCTTCACATCAGGTGGCCAAAGTATCAGAGCTTCAGCATCAGTCCTTCCAATATTCAGGATTGATTTCCTTTAGGATTGACTAGTTTGATCTCCTTGCAGTCCAAGGGACTCTCAAGAGTCTTCTCCAACACCACAGTTCAAAAGCATCAATTCTTTGGCGCTCAGCCTTTATTATGGTTCAGCTCTCACATCCACACATCGCTACTGGAAAAAACATACAGGATCACTGGAGGACACCAAAATTGCAGCTAGCTGCTGAGCAACCATTGACAGGACAATGTTGAATCCTACCAATAAAAGACGTCCCACATCCAAGGGCAAAGAAGCAGCCCCAACAGGACAGTAGGAGGGGGCACGATTATGTTTAAAATCAAATCTCAGCCCTGCCAGAGAAGCTTGGAGGGCACAAACAAACCTGTGTGCAGCAGGACTCAGGGAAAGTAGCAGTGACCCCCCCACAAAAGACTGAACCAGACCAGCCTTAGTGTCTGAGTGTCTCCTGTGGAGGCACAGGTCAGCAGTGACCTGCTGCAGGGATGGGGGTTCTGACTGCAGCAGAGCTGGGAGGCACGGCATGTGGCATCAGTCCTCTTGGAGGAGGCTGCCATTTGCTCCACTATAGAACCACTGAGCAGACGACCCACAAACTGGAGAACAGTTATACCAAAGAAGTTCTCACACTGTTGCAAAAGTTCTAGGGCCCACAACAGATTTCCCAACTTGGGGATTCAGCAAAGGGACTGAGAACTCCCAGAGAATTTGAAGGCCAGTGTGATTTGATTACAGAACTTCCACAGGACTGGGGAAACAGAGTCTTAGAGGGCACAATAAAATCTTGAGCACACAGGACCCAGAAGAGAGGAGCAGTGACCCCACAAGAGACTGAGTCAGACTTGCCTGTGAGTGTCCAGGAGTCTCTGTGGAGGTGTGGGTTGACAGTGGCCTGCTGTGGGGTCAGGGGCACTGAATACAATAGTCCAGGGAGGCACAATATGCTGGCATAAGTCCTTTTGAAGGAGGTCACCATTACTGCCATTTACCCCTACCATAGTTTGTCCTCAGGCCAAACTACAGGGAGGGAACACAGCCCCACCCATCAGCAGAAAATTGGATTGAAGATTTACCGAGCTGGCCCTGCCCATCAGAGCAAGACCCAGTTTCCACCACAGCCAGTCTCTCCCATCAGGAAGCTTGCAAAAGCCTCTTATCCTCATCCATCAGTGGGGAGACAGAATGAAAACCACAGTCACAGAAAGTTAACCAAACTGATCACCTGGATCACAACCTTGTCTAACTCAATGAAACTACGAGCCATGCCATGTAGGGCCACCCCAGATGGACAGGTCATGCTGGAGAGTTCTGACAAAACATGGTCCACTGGAGAAGGGAATGGCAAACCACTTCAGCATTCTTACCTTGAGAACTCCATGAACAATAAGAAAAGGGAAAAAATATGACTCTAAGTCACTAGTAAATGAAAAATCAAGTTGACTCTTGATGAGAAAGGAACGGGAGAAAAAGGACAGAATTGTTTTAATACTATGTGCTTATTATACAAAGTGGGTAAGTAAATTCAATGAAATCAAGCAATTATTAACTGACATGAAAAATAATGTGCCTACTTTCCAAAACAGCCTCAGAAAACATCTTAAAGTAGAGATATGGTCAAACAATATTTAACAAAATGTCAGAAATCCAGCATATGCTCTTAAAAGGTCATTTATGTTTTGATGAAACTTAAAAAACAAAGGGAAAAAAAAACCTGATAAACAACAAAATGGACAATATTCCAAATAGTAAAATTGCATCTAGAAGTCTCATACTTTTTCCAGTTTGGAATGGAATGTGAAATGAAAACATTATTATATTAGAAAATTTTTGTATTTTCCAGTGATTCAAAGTAATGAAAAGGCTAAATCTGGCCACCTGACAAAGCTTGCTTTTATTAGAGCATTCTGGTTTGGTAAATTGGACTTTGAGGCAGTTTATCTTCAGTGCAATAATACCAGGTTATATGGAAAAAATAATAAAAAGCAGTGTTTCTCCTTCTCTTTGAGCAATTTACTTTTGGTGGCTGAATAACTTGCTTCACATGAATTATGCAGTTCCCATTGTCTTACTGGTATAATGGAGGTAGGCAGTCATCAGCAGAGGATTTACTGATTCTGGGAATCAGAGGCAAAGGATATTTCCCTTGGGATGTGGAGGAGGCAAGGTATGCATCAGCCACATTGACTTCCAACAACCTAGAATGCGTGGCCATTTAATTATTATAAAATATATTTTAAAAAGAAGAGTACAGCAGAGCATCAGAAGGTACAATTCCTCAAGAACCACAAATTCAGGTGAACAAAATTATATAGATTTTTTTTTTCTTATAATTGAACTACCTCAGGTAGGTAAATGTCTACCTCAGCCTTCACTTCCACAGAGAAAAGAAAACTTTCTCTAGTCTCATCCAGATAAACCTGCTTTATTGTTGCCATTTAGTCACTCAGTTGTGTCCAACTCTTTGCAGTCCTATGGACTATAGCCCACCAGGCTCCTCTGTCCATGGGATCTCCCAGGCAAGAATACTGGAGGAGGTTGCCTTTCCTCCTTTCTGGGATCTTCCCGACCTAGAGATCGAACTTGTGTCTCTTGCATTGGCAGGCGGATTCTTTACCACTAAGCCACCGGGGAGCTTTATTACCCAAGGTTTATGCTCAGCCAAGTTTGAGATCTTCCTTCTCCTGTCCCTCCCGGAGCAGTGCTGGGTCAGGAGGGTGGATCCACATCTCAGTTTTGCTGTGTCCTGGCTTGTCAACCCTGAGGCAGGTGGTCACACCATCACCCATCAGGCTGGGCTCACCTCCACACCGGCCGTTCAGCTGCGTGCCCTCTCCCCTGCCAGCACCCACCAAGGCTGGTCTGCCCACTCTCAGGCTCCAATCTGCACCAGCCCTGCTTCCATCTGGGCCTGCATCTCTGTGCCACATGTAGGAGCCCTCTTCAGACCATCATACCCCTGCCTCACTGAGAAACGTGGACAAAGATTAAAGTGCTCTATTTCCCCCATGGTGGTGTGCTCTCTCAAGCTGCAGTCAGGCCCATTTGCTTAGTATCCCACACAATCATCTCTACCCACTTTCTGCTCTCTCCACCTGTAATGGCACAAGTGGTTTTCTGCCACGCTCACAGTTTCCTAGGCAACCATGCATAATGCAAGCTAAGGCTCTTCTCTTGCGAATCCCCGTGACCTGCAAAGGGTAATCATTTCTCCTACGGGTTTGAGGTGAATGCAGAGCAACTCACACTAGCACCCAACACACTTATTTAGTGATCAAGCCTTCCTCACTTTACCATTAATTTAGAGGCTCTCCTCTAATCCCACTCAGCCAACATCTCCTCCTTTCCACATATTTCCTTTCTCACACTCGGCTGTAGGCTAAGCAAGTGAACAGCCAATGCTGTAACTTCAAGTTCTACGGTTTCTCCAAAGAACCTTCCCCTCCACTCAACTGAGATATTTATGGTCTTAATCTTTGTTCCAAAAATGGAGAAGCATCATTGGATTTAGGAAAAGGAAAAGAATCTATTTAATACTATGTATATCATTCTGCTACCTTGATGTTTTCTAATCAGTATGTCTTAAAGAAAAGAGCTGCGAAGTCAGACAAAAATTATTTTCAGACCTAGTCATTCCTCATTCACTCAACAGTGTTACATGCTTACTAAGTGCCAAAGATGCACTTCACCCTTGGGATGATAATAAAACAAGTATAGTACCTGGTCTTTCTGGATCTTATGATAACCAAAAAAAAAAAAAATCACAAAAATAAAGATACTGTTACGTGATGTAAATAATGCTAGGAAACAAAGGCTTTAAAGCTTTATATCCTAAACCCGTGCTGGATCTAGAAGATTTATGTAACAATGTTAAGGGACTTGAAGGATGAGTATGAGCCAACCGGCTGAGGAGGGTGATGAGGAGGAGTCCAGTGTGGCTGCAGGGAGCAGTGGGGGGTAAGGAAGGACGGGGGTTGTTGAGTCAGTGGGGAACCAGGCCACCACAATGGCTATGCAAACAGGAAGCCCCTGAAAGATTTTATCCCAGACACTGACATGATCAGACTTTCATTTTGATTTTAAATAGACCTCTGGTTACATGTGGAGAAACTATGAAGAGAAAATGTGATTCTTGACAGCTCTGTTTCTTCACCTGCAAAATAAAGATAATATGGAGGGTCTGTTATGAGAATTAAATACAATAATACGTGTAAAGTATAATCCCTGACACAGAATAAATATCCAATAAGTGCTATTTGAATGACCAACACAGGTCTTTATAAGATAAATATCCAGATTATCAAAGTGCATTAAGAAAAAAATCAGCTTTGTAGCCAAATATGTGTATTGATAATTAGGAGTTTTGATTTATTTGGCCAAAAATTTCATAATTCCATCTAAAACTTCATTTCTTCAGACAGAATCTGGGATAATTCCACCTAGCTTATAATATTGTTAAGAAATACATTAATGTATGTGAAAATACCTTGCACAGGGCCTGAAGTAGTCATTTGGAACAAATATTTTCTTCCCCTCTCCATTTCCAAAAGAATTAACGCTTCAAGGATGGTCATTTATGAAGTTGTATCATATATAATCCTTGATCAATTATTGCTTGAGTACATTGGCTTGAGAGTATTAATTTTATTTCCCAGACTCCTTAATTTAGTCTAAGTTTACATGGTTGGAAAATAGGGCTCATTACAGAAAGAAATAAATAAGGGAAGGAAGAAGAGAGAGAAAAAAAAAAGAAATAAAGTGAGTTATCATGTTTAGCAGAAAGCAAACCATTCATCTTAAGCAGAGATAAGATGAGGCAAGGATTAGGGAAAAAATGAACACGTTTTCCCTCAAACCACTTCACTCTGGGAAAGGCAGATTCCTTAGAGCAGCCTTTGACACACAGATTTGCAAACTTATATTTTGTCACAAAAATTGTTTAGAGGGTAATTTATGGATGTTTTCAAAATGTTAACTACTTTCATTCTGCTAGCTTTATGGCCAACATATGTCTCTTCCAGGAAAGAGGGTGAATACTCAGAATCTTCAACAACAAATCTACTCTTCTGAAAGAGACACTGTAATTGAACAAATGGGAATAAATTTAGTCATTTCCGTGGCCTTTCCGGTCAGCCTTATCCTCTAAAGTATAAATTAAAGTGGCAGAAGCACTGGAAGGTTTCCACACTGGTTTGTTAAAAGGTAAGTTGCTTAATGCCAGCAATATTGCAAATCAGACAGAGGTGATTTGACTTTCACAGATCTGTGGGCCAACAGTGAGCATAATTTAGAAGGAAAAGGCCATTCACCCAGTCACTCAGCCATTTGCCCCCTAAATCTCAGAGGCCGCTTAAATTTCATGTTACTTCTAGGAACGTGGGTCTGTGCCAGGATCCACAGCTATGAAATTGGGGCAAGAGACACCAGAAATCATCTAACCTGGATCATTCATTTTCTAAATGAAAACAGAAGTATTTGCCCAAGACTCATGTCTAGCATGAGAAAATATTAAGACTAAAAGCAAGATGATAATAACCCTTCACAAAACAACTAACCAAGCCCAAGATAGATAAGAAGGTAGTACTTTCTTGCCTACGTGTGCCCGCATGCTCAGTCATGTCTGACTCTTTGTGATCCCATGGACTGTAGGCTCCCCTACCAGGCTCCTCTGTCCATGGAGATTCTTCAGGCAAGGATACTGGAGTGGGTTGCCATTTCCTCCTTCAGGGGATCTTCCCGACCCAGGGATCAAACCTGCATATCCTGTGTCTCCTGCTTTGACAGGCAGATTCTTTACCACTGCATCACGTAGGAAGCCCTATTTTCTTGCCTAACATATCCCAAATTCTCTAATCTTTAGAATAAACTTCAATGCCAAACATTACCCTACCCTCAGATCTGTTTAAAAAAAAAAATATTTTGCATTTTTTTGAAATTGGGATGCACCTTCCAGTTGTTGAATACATTTAATCACTGTCTATTTTTCTGTACTACTCATTAGTCAATGGTACATCTATAAAACACTGAAGTCCAGGAGTCAAGGGAATTCTGATTATTACTTTTAAGAAAACTGAGGTTCATAGGAGCCATAAAGTTCACATGCTGCTATGTGACAAATATGAGGGCAGAAAGCATATCCACTAGACACTGAAGCCTTGAGTCATTCTACTTCCCTCAACCAGTGTGGAAGTTTTAGTCGCTAACAAAGTCCATGTCACCATACAGGATGTTCATCTATTTGCCCAGAACCCATCCCTGTCTGCCCTCTTCCCAAGAACGGCTCTTTGAGAAAGTACCCTTCCCTCATCTTGTTGCAGCCATGCAGTCTGAATGACATAAGCCAGGGAATACAATTCCATTCATTTTATCAGTGTTTGCTTCAGAAATGAGCAAAAGCCAATTCAAAAAGGTGGGCTTCTCCTGGACACAGTGATGGTTTCAGATTAGAACAATCAGAGTAAAGATCAAGAATTTTGTTAGGTAACCATGGGGAGCAACTGCCTTTCTCCTTCCAAGAATAAATGAAGAAGCACACAGCCCTGATTATTGCTGGCTGACCTACCTCCAGCAGAGAGATACAAAGCTGCCAGTAAAGCAGACAAGTCACAGAAGGCGGAGACAATCACAGGGAAACTGAGCCAAAGCCTGCATTAAACCATGTCTGCAGCCTGACCTCGCTTCAGTATTAACAGCAGTATGACCAACAAATTTCCTCTATCGTTTAAGGCAGATATCGTTTAACGGAATTGAATTTTCCGTTATTTACAACCATTAAAATACTCATACTTCGTACATCACCCAGTGTGCAACAAAAGCCCAGCCAACATCAGACTAGCATCCCATTTCTACCAAATATAATATCTTTAAGATGTCTGCTGCTAAACTAAGTGTTATGCCCCATCTAAGTCCAAGGCTAATATAACTACATTATCTAAAGGCATCTCAATAAGCAGATGTGCCAGGAAAACATCGACTGTCATTCTAGTATGGAGCCTATAATTTTAAACAAATGTAATAATCGTGACAGATCTCATGCATATCTTAGGTCATGATTCCATTTATATAACCAATAGCCAAAGAATGCATTGCAGTTTCATATACCTTTTATTACTGTTTTAAGTTCAAACTATAGTAAGTTCAACAACAGCAAACAGGATTGCTGTTGTTCAGTTGCTAAGTTGTGTCTGACTCTTTACAGCCTCGAGTATTACAGCACGCGAGGCTCCTCTGTCCTCCACTATCTCCGAGGGATTGCTCAAATTCATGCCCATTGAGTCGGTGATGCTATCTAACCATCTCATCCTTTGCTGCCCCCTTCTCCTTTTGCTTTTAATCTTTCCCAGCATCAGGATCTTTTTCAATGAGTTGGCTCTTCACATCAGGTAGCCAAAGTATCGGAGCTTAAGCTTCAGCAAAAGGATTAGCTATGGATAAAGTACTTTTTGATTCTCCCAAAAGTCTTTTGATTTAGTGACTGTCACCCACTGCCCACTCCCTTGTTATACCCCGGCAGCCCTCAGCTCTACTGAGGTTCACCAGTCATACACATCACCAATATGTCTGACTCTTCATCCTCTATTAAAACAATGACTTTACGTTCCATTTATTTAAAAGTGAAAGAAATTGAAAGTCGCTCAGTCGTTAACTCTTTGCAGTCCCATGGACCATACAGTCCATGGAATTTTCCAGGCCAGAATACTGGAGTGTGTAGCCTATCCCTTCTCCACGGGATCTTCCCAACCCAGGAACTGAACCGGGGTCTCCTGAATTGCAGGCAGATGCTTTACCAACAGAGCTAACCCTGCCTATAATGTATCAAGGCATCAAAACCTTTACATCAAATATTTACTGTGTGTTGTGAAGTTAATGGGAAATTGTCTCACAAGCCTTCTAACTCCCTCCTACCTTAAAATAAATCTTTTCTTTACTTTTTTAATTTTTAGATTATATTTCAGTATAGTTTATTACAGTCTGTGCTAGTTTCAGTTGTACAGAAACATGATTCAGTAAATACATATACCTATTCTTTTTCAGATTCTTTTCCTATATAGGCCATTGCAGAGTATTGAGTAAAGTTCCCTGTACTATACAGCAGGTCCTTGTTGATCATCTATTTTACATATTGTAGTGTGTGTATGTTAATCCCAAACTTCTACCTTAAAATCTTGTATATTAAAGAACTAAGCTAGATTCCCAGGCCATGGTCTATTCCAGACACTGATTTTTTACCTCATAAAGAGGAAGATGACTCACACAGTCAAAGGCTTTGACATAGTCAATAAAGCAGAAATAGATGTTTTTCTGGAACTCTCGTGCTTTTTCCATGATCTAGTGGATGTTGGCAATTTGATCTCTGGTTCCTCTGCCTTTTCGAAAACCAGCTTGAACTGCAGGGAGTTCGTGGTTCACATATTGCTGAAGCCTGGCTTGGAGAATTTTGAGTATTACTTTACTAGCATGTGAGATGGGTGCAATTGCGCGGTAGTTTGAGCATTCTTTGGCATTACTTTTCTTTGGAATTGGAATGAAAACTGACTTTTTCCAGTCCTGTGGTGACTGCTGAGTTTTCCAAATTTGCTGGCATATTGAGTGCAGCACTTTCACAGCATCATCTTTCAGGATTTGAAACAGCTCAACTGGAATTCCATCACCTCCACTAGCTTTGTTCATAGTGATGCTTTCTAAGGCCCACTTGACTTCACATTCCAAGATGTCTGGCTCTAGGTTAGTGATCACATCATCATGATTATCTTGGTCATGAAGATCTTTTTTGTACAGTTCTGTGTATTCTTGCCACCTCTTCTTAATATTTTCTGCTTCTGTTAGGTCCAGACCATTTTTGTCCTTTACCAAGCCCATCTTTGCATGAAATGTTCCCTTGGTATCTCTAATTTTCTTGAAGAGATCTCTAGTCTTTCCCATTCTCCCTTGGACTGAAAGGAGATCCAACCAGTCCATTCTGAAGGAGGTCAGCCCTGGGATTTCTTTGGAAGAAATGATGCTAAAGCTGAAGCTCCAGTACTTTGGCCACCTCATGCGAAGAGTTGACTCATTGGAAAAGACTCTGATGCTGGGAGGGATTGGGGGCAGGAGGAGAAGGGGACGACAGAGGATGAGATGGCTGGATGGCATCACTGACTCGATGGACGCGAGTCTGAGTGAACTCCAGGAGATGGTGATGGACAGGGAGGCCTGGCGTGCTGCGATTCATGGGGTTGCAAAGAGTCGGACACGACTGAGCAACTGAACTGAACTGAAAGAGGAAGAAGCAGGCCAGGACACCATCACAAACTGTCTCAGGAAGCAACAGTTCACACTTCTGGTCAGCCTTCTCATACCAACCAGGCACACTTTTGATTAAGCAATAAATGAAGGGTGAGTGAAATACTTAGTTTTTAATCTATCCTCATAACCCTCCCTGAGATGGTATCATTAACATCAGAACAGCTAAAACAGTATCCATCTCATAGTTCACTATGAGAATCAAATGAGTAGATATTTATAAAGCACTTAGAATACAAGAATATATTAAGTGAAATAATAAGCAGTAATTTAATTTTTTAAAATAATCTCCATTTTCACATGAAGAAATCTGAAGCTCAGCTAAACAAAAGATCATATGGCTTAATGACACAAACAAGTGATAGTCACTCAGTCATGTCCAGCTCTTTGCGATCCCATGGCCTATACAGTCCATGGAATTCTCCAGGCTGGAATACTGGAGTGGTAGCCTTTCCCTTCTCCAGGGGATCTTCCCAACCCAGGGATCAAACCCAGGTCTCCCACACTGCAGGCAGATTCTTTACCAACAGAACTATCAGGGAAGCCCAAAGAACCAGAACTCAAACTGGGGTCTCTAAACTCTTTGAACTCAATATTCTATATCTGTACTAAGTAGGTACATAAGTACCTACAAGCACACTTATAAACCAAGGTGCTATTGGTTCAATAAAAATACTTTAATCTTCCCAGTTACTAAAGTCCATCTGGCATGTTGCTGTTGTTGTTGCTATTCACTCAGTAAGCTGTATCCAACTCTTTGCAACCCCATGGACTGCAGCATGCCAGGCTTTCCTGTCCTACCATCTCCTGGAGCTTGCTCAAATTCATGTCAGTGATGCCATCCAACCATGTCATCTTCTGTCGTCCCCTTCTCTTCGTAGCATGAGGTACACCCAAAACTCAGATCACTGTCACAAGACTGAAACTGTCGTCAACACTTAGAGCCCAGCAGAGTTAGTTGTATTCATATAAAAGAGTGGAGACAAATCTGCCTCATTTTGATTCCATCAACTATACGATCCTTAAGGATGACTCTGGGTTAAGCGAGGTTCGGGAACTCTAAATGAACCATGTAATGAAATGAAACCTATTGGAAGAAAAGTATTTAAACAAAATGCCAGCCTTGACTCTATCCCACAGATAGCATGTTAAGGAGGTAACTTGCAGAGAGAATGAGACTAGCCTTCATTTCTCCTGGTTCTAGAGTTCTCTTTTGGGGAATTTCTGCTTTGCCCCTTGGGGCTCATAAGTATATTTCAAAATGAGCACGTATATCCATTCTCTTTAATAAAACACTTCTCCTCCCTTAGGGTTTATCTTAGAGAATAATACATTTCCTGTCAGAAACTTAGACTTGGTGTGAGGCTTCACAGACTGCTGGGAAGGGAAATATATTGTGGAAATAGGTACCAAAGCAGAGCAAAAACTTTATCTCCTGAGCCCAGGGATCAACAGAAATCCAGATTTGCCTAAAGGCAATCAGGTAATTACTCTAATGAAAAAACCAAAACAAATTCACTGGGGCTTTTTTTTTTTTTTTTTCCTGGCTCCTCTTGTCAAACAGCATTTGTTGTTGTTATTCAGTCACTAAGTCCTGTCTGCCTGTTTGTGACCCGATGGACTACAGCACTCCAGGCTTCCCTGTCCTTAACCATCTCCTGGAGTTTGCTCAGACTCAAGTCCATTGAGTTGGTGATGCCATTGAACCATCTCATCTTCTGTTGCCCCCTTCTCCTCCTGCCTTTAATCTTTCCCAGCATCAGGGTCTTTTCCAATAAGCTGGCTCTTCATATCAAGTGGCTGAAGCTTTGGAGCTTCAGCTTCAGTCTTTCCAATGAATATTCAGCATTGATTTCCTTTAGGATTGACTGATTTGATCTACTTGCAGTCCAACAGACTTTCAAGAGTCTTCTCCAGCACCACAGTCCAAAAGCATCAGTTCTTTGGTGCTCTGTCTTTTTTATGGTCCAACTCTTGCATCTGTTCATGCTACTGGAAAAACCAATCTTTGACTACATGGGCTTTGTCAGCAAAGAGCATTAGGAATCTGTACTGATGGCAGATCTGTTTACTACCTCTCTATTAAGTAAAAGAACAGCAATTCTTACCTGTCCAGCCTCATGTCTGCCCATTTATCTCACCTATAAGCGTCCTCCCAAATTAAGTTTATAGGTTTTGGAAAGCCTGTGCTTTCTCTGGTCTCTTATGCATAGTTTTATCTGTCCAAGGATTCTTTCCCTTCTTGTCACCGGAAAATTCCTACTCATCCTTTGGGTTTTGGCTTAAATATCACCCCTATCACCCACACCCAGATGATATCTTCGTAGCTTTGTCAACAATCTCTCCTCCCTGTAAACTGCAAAAGGACAGGGCAATATCTATCTTACTTTTTATCTGCAAAAAGCTCTATAAATATTTACAGAATGGATTAAAATTTAGTGGTCAATGGGATAGTATATTCAAAAAAATGCTTAAAATGTGACTGTTATGTCATATCATTTAACCTAAGGGTTAATGAATCACAAAAGAGAGTTCCAAAATGCTAAAGTCATTTGGAAATGGTTACTAAGTTCAACTGCATCTTGACAATTTGAAGAGTTCGCTCTAAAAATCTGTGGATCAAAAGAGCTTACAAAAGACATAAAAAGGAAGAAAAAAGAAAGAGGATAGGACTGGTTTTCTATTAATATGTGATTTTTGAAAATTCTGCATAATTCTTTAAACTCTGGTTATAATGGTATGTGTGTAGGGAGAACTCTGATGATTTCCCAAATCTCTACTTTCTGGTGAACAGTGTTAAAAATGCTGGAGTCAAAACTAAATTATATTTAAATACATGGGAAATAATTTGGCCTGGTTTCCTACTGCTGTTTTGTACGTCCAAGACAATCAATCAAAAAATACAATAAAAAAATCTGATGAGAGGGCAAAAAATAACCTTTCATGACAACATCTAGGCTACATATGATTTGTTTCCCGAAATTGAGGTCCTAAGTGACAATTTTGTCTTTGACCTTGTATTCATTTGAGGTTTTATGTCTGTACTTATAATGAGTTGTCCAGCCTTGGTCTTGGTCTCTTCTGTGGCATGTCATTATCTCCTTATTCCTTTTTCTGTTGTTTCTGTCTGCGATTTGGTAGGGTTTGTTCTTTAAAATATTCTTTTGTTACCTGACATGTATAGCTTTTTTTTCTAGGTATGTTCTCTCCACAATACTCCTTCCCAGCAACCAGGGAATATGTCACCCGAAGTACATGGTCGTGTTTTCTCCTCTGATGTGGAAAAGAATAATATTTACAGTCCAATACACTAAATAAATCCAGAAAATATCTTTACTCAAAAAAAGAAAAATATGAAAATGTTATTTTCTAAAGTAGTAAATATAGAGACTATTTCTCAATACAGTGAAATTACTCCCTATTTGTCCACAATGGCAGGAAATGGGGCATTCCTGTTTTAATGATCTGCCTTTTATTTATATTCTATATACATATATGTATAAAATTGTTATAAATAGTAAATGCATTAAACATTTTATATTAATAGGACTGGCTTTTAAAACATAATTTCAAAACAGGACTGAACACCAGTTGTTCTGTCCCTATGATCAAGAAGTCATTCCCTGGTCCAAGGACTAAGGCTCCACTTTCCCAATGCAAGGAGCCTGGGTTCAACCCCTGGTCAGGGAACTAGATCCCACATGCTGCAACTCAAACCTTGAACAGCCAAACAGTTAAATAAAATTTAAAAAAAAAAAATCATTCAAGTATCCTGAATTCTCTCACATAATTATTATAAACAACAATAGTCCTTGCACTAAAACAGAATGTGATGTGTTGTTTTGGTTGGGGCTTTTTGCTTTTTGAGACCTGAACAAACAGAAGTTGACTGAAATATAATCTACATCTTATCACTTTCCATCCAGATGATACTGTGATAGCTTCCTAATCAAGTTCAGTCTTTCTCTTCACTCTGACTTTCCTTCCTCAGATACTTGTATCATGTTATCTCCTGACTCCAAAATTTCAAATATTCTCCCAGTTTATATATTATCAGCTCCCACTTACTTTGCCTAGTTTAAGACCTTCCAAGATTGATTCCCTTACTTTCCAACCTTAATTCTCCATCTACCCCCAAATCACAGTTTAGTTTGTTATCCTATCATAGTTCTATGTTGCTTTTTAAAAAAATTTCACCGGACTTCCCTGGTGGCTTAGACAGTAAAGTGTCTGCCTACAATGCGGGAGACCTGGGTTCAATCCCTGGGTCAGGAAGATCTCCCGGAGAAGGAAATGGCCACCCACTCCAGTCTTCTTGCCTGGAAAATCCCATGGACAACTCTGTCCATGGGGTCACAAAGAGTCAGACACAACTGAGCCACTTCACTTTCTTTTTTCTTTCTTTATTGAAGTATAGCTGCTTTATAACACTGGGTTATTTTCTGCCATACAGCAAAGTGGATCAGCCACATGTATATTACTCACTGTTTATTGCCATAAACCCCAAAGTACCCAACCCTCTCAGGAGTGGGGTCTAAGCAGAATTCCTCTGAGTGTAGAGAAGGGGAAACATGAGAACAAAATCAGGGCTCTGAAAGGAAGGAGGCAGGGAAGGAGAGTGAATATGTGATGGGGAGAAGAATCAGCAGGGCTTCCCGTGGCTTTGTTGCCTCAAAGTTTCAAATATTAAGTTAATATTCATTGGCCAATTGAGCACATAGATAACTATGGTTATTACAAAGAAAGAGAGAGGTAAAAGAGGGGAGAGAGAAGGGAAGGGGAAAGGAGAGACAGGAGAGAGAGAGGAGAGGGAGAAGGAGGAGGGAGGAGAGAACAGAGCAAAAAATGAAAGAAATGAGAGACAAGGAAGAAGCAACCCAGCTGAAGGTCCGTGTGGGTCGTGCTAACTGTTGTGTACAGCACTTTCATAGGCTATGAAAGTACTTTCTGAAAAATCAGAGCCTTGCAGGAGGGGCTATGTATACAAGACAGGCTTTTAAGGCTAAAAGTGATTTGAATCCCAATAGGGAGCTGATAGCAACCACGTTCAAGAGCGCAGACTATCAGGAGCTAATGAGGCTGTCAGGTCTGGGAGCGATTCACAGCACAGACACATCGAAATGCTTCAGTGGGAGGTGTAACTAACAAAGCAAAAGCCACAAATGAGGAGAAAATGGAGCCAGTTTCTTTAAAAAAAAAAAAAAAAGTTACCTTTTGCATCTAGAGAAAAAGATGACTTCCTCAAAGAAGGACAATAAACAGGGAATGCGAACCATTAATATAATTAATCAATTAATTAGTTTTCTGCAATTAAACAATTAATTAGTTTGTGCTAGAAATCCGAGTCATAACATAAACCAAAACGGTTAAACAGTAATTCTCACTGAATTGAGAACAATTTTAACAATTAGAGCTTACAGATTTGTATAGGTTTGTGATTCAAGGGTTATACAAAGACGGATATGAAATCCAAGAACAGTCTGAGCCTTTCTTACCTGGTGAGCTGGGTCTTCCTCTTTTGAAGTATTATTCTGGATTTTTACATGTATAACCTGACTTACATCATAAAAGTAGAAATGTGTCTGTGAT
Organism: Oryx dammah; assembly: GCF_014754425.2. NCBI lineage: Eukaryota > Metazoa > Chordata > Mammalia > Artiodactyla > Bovidae > Oryx > Oryx dammah. The sequence continues at coordinate 68,741,478 of NW_024070205.1, read as the reverse complement.
GCCACCTCCTGTGTTTTGGAGCAAATGTGGGAACCGAGGAATCTGAGGGCCACCACTCCATCCAAAGGCACCAACATGGACCACATGGGCAGGAGCACTTGGGGGAGGACAGGTTTTCTGGGCAGAAACTGCACTTACTAGCTGCACCACGGGGCTTGCTTCCCAATCATTCTGTTTCACTCCTTTCATCTGTAAAACTGAGATAATAGTACTAACTAACCTTTAGGATTGAGAGGAGAATTATATGAGATCTAAGTGTCTGAGGCACACAGTGCACAATCAATGTTAGATATTAAAATCAGTCACGAGCTCCCAACACCATCAGGGTTTCCTCAGAGAATGTTGATTCCTCTGTTCAGTGAGAGGCCTAATGAGAGAGTAATACATTCTTCCCAAGTCCCTGGATGTTAAATAGGTCAAGATGGCCAATTCCCAACCCTCCTAATAAAATGGCAGGAGAGCTGAGACAGCTGGAGGTCAGCAGACAAAAACAGGTCTGCAGACGAACACTGCATAATTTACCTCCTGAAGGACCTGCGGGCATCACAGCATCCTGGACTGTGTTCAGTGGAAGCAGAGATGATCAGATTTATCTGGTGTCTTCACGCTCCCCTGTAGCTGCAAATGGCTTCAAACCCAACAGGCAATTGAACACCCCAGGCAATGTGCATCTCTAGAGAGCAATTTATGGTTAAGTTTCTGCTGAATATTTTAAAGACAATACCCAATGTATCCATCAGGGAAAGCTCTTTTAAAGAACTTGCTCACTACTTCTAGCATTTCACTAAAGAAGTAAGCTACAATGTTTTCATTAACTGCCAAGCCATCTTTTGTCTGATTTGAAGAAGGAACCTAGTATACTAAATTTCCTATGGTCCTAGAAAACTGATTTCCTCAGGAGACACGATGACATAGATGGAACGTGGCAATCCTTCCTGAGGGGATCTGAATTCAGCCACCAGGGCATATGATACCCTCAGATGCATTCCCATAGGTACCACCCCTGCCAGAGTAGTGAAAACTCAAGATCTAAGCAAACTGAGCTTCTAGCCATAAACCTGGGAACCACACAGGTCCTGAAGAGGAATAATTATCCTCCAAGAATATCACAGGAGCTGTAAGTAACGTTCACAATAATGGATTTTGGAAACTTGGCCGCATTTAATGATTGGCTGTTGTCTACATGTTGCTGCTGCTGCTAAGTCGCTTCAGTCGTGTCTGACTCTGCGACCCCATAGACGACCTCCTACCAGGCTCCTCTATCCCTGGGATTCTCCAGGCAAGAACAATGGAGTGAGTTGCCATGTCCTTCTCCAATGCATGAAAGTGAAAAGTGAAAGTGAAGTCGCTCAGTCGTGTCCGACTCTTAGCAACCCCATGGACTGCAGCCTACCAGGCTCCTTCATCCATGGGATTTTCCAGGCAAGAGTACTGGAGTGGGGTGCCATTGCCTTCTCCTGTTGTCTACATAGGGATAGTGAATTGAGTCAGTGGTGCCACTTAAAGTTTATAAATCTGAGGCAAACTTTTCAATTAACTCCATTCACTGCTGATAGAAAATTTTAATACACATTGTAGTCCCCCACCTCTAATCATTAACTAGCCCACAAAGTAGTGTTCTCATTAAAGCCTTTAGTAAAATGTGTCCTAGTTAGCTCAGGCTGCCATAACAAAATCCCATGTGTTGGGGGTTGTCTGCTTCTCACGGTGCTGGAGGCTGAAGTTGAGATCAGGGAGCCTACTCTGGTGACAGCTCTTGTCCCAACTTGTGGATGGCCACCTTCTTGCTGTGTCTTCACATGGGAGAAAGAAAGAGCCCTCTTTCCACCTTCTTATAAAGCTGCTCAGCCCCTCACAAGGGCCTCGCTGCCATGACCTAATCTACCCCTAATCATCACCCCAAAGCCTATCTCCTAATACCATCAAATTGAGGGTTAGGACTACAACATACGAATTTGTGGAAGATACAAACAATCAGTCCATATTGAATATACTGGGTTGGCTAAAACATTTGTTTGGGTTTTCCCATAACATGTTATAGAAAAACCCAAACAACCTTTTGGGGCAACCCAAATATATGTTAACCTTGGTCTAAAAAAAATATTAAAATGATTTTTGAATGCTCCCACCCTTGCTTCTGTGTCCAGATATTTACATATAAATGTTACTAAACACTCTTGGAGTTGGAAGAAAAAAAATTGTAATTGCATTTATTAGATATATTTGTTTTTATTATGAAATGAATGCATGGGTATTAATTAATGCATGTTTTCTATCATCATTTTTAAAGGCAATCACTACTTCTGCTACATTTGTCTTACTGGGAATCACGTAACTTTCTGTTGAAGTAAAACACACAGAGAAAAAATTATACACATAAGTAGAGAGACTAAAGTATTTTCACAAACTAAACCTACTCATAGAACCAGAACACAGATCCACAGATCAATGAAATAAAATAGTGGCACAACAGAACCAACCCCACTCCCCCATACTTCCAGCTCCCATATTCCTTCCCACTCTTCCTCTCAGGGGTAACTCAGATCCTCAGGCCCAACACCATTAATTTTGCCAATTTTGCATTTAATTAAAAGGTATCCTGTAATATTTACCTTCTGGTACCCTCAAACTTACATTTCTGAGACACAGTAATGTGGTCTTGAGTTGCAATAATTGTTCACGGTCAGGGCTGAAGAGTTCATTGCATGAACATATCAAACTTTATTGATCCACTTTACTGTTTTTAGGCCTCTGGTAATTTCCAGATTGAATAGCGCTGCTAGAAACATCATACTACTTGTCTTTCAGCAAATAAACACACATTTCTCTCAAGTACACACTTACGAGGAAAACCACTGGGCTTAGGGTGTCTACGTGTTCAGCTTAGGAAAGGTGCCATACAGTTTTCCAATATGATTGTAACAATTTATAACTGTGTATGAATATTCCTCCACATTCTTGCTAACACTTGGTACATTGTCTCCCCGAACCCCATTCTATTGAATGTGTAATATTACCTCAGTGCACTTTTAATCTGCACTTTCCTAATGACTAATGAAGCTGTGTGCCCATCTGTATTTTTCTTGGACATTTGGTTATCTTCTTTGGTAAACTGTTTGAAGCTTTTTGCCCATTTTCTTTTGAACTTACAGCACTTTTCTTACTGATTTCTAGGAGTATTTTATATATTCTGGGTAAGAATCCTTGGTCAGGTATATATGTTACAAATATTTCCTCCTACTCTGGTGGCTTTTATCCCCTACTCTCTTAAAGGTGTTCTTTGTTGAGATGAATCCTTAAATTGTAACACAGTCCACTGTTTGTTTGTTGCTGTTGTTGTTGTTGTTGTTTTGCCTTCACAGGACATTTTTTTGCATAATATTTAAGAATCTGTGTTAATGACAAGATCATGAAGATATCTACTAATGTCTTCTTTTTATGGTTCTATTGTTTTATCTTTTATATTTAGATCCACAATCTATCTGGAGTTGATTTTCATGTGTGGTTAGAATTTTGTTTCATATGGATATTTTGATGACAAGCAGTATTTGTTGAAAAGACCATCCTTCTGCTCACCACACACCAGTGCCATCTTGTAAATCAAATCCACCTTCTGGAGTGCCTGTTTTTAAAACTTTCTACTCTGTTCCACTCATTTATGAATCTTTACAACACTATACTATACTATCCTAATTACTATAGTTTTATAATGTCTTGATACCTCGTAAAAACTCCAGCTTCATTTTTTAAAGATTGCCTTGTTTATCCTTTTGCTTTGAATTTTTATACAATTGTCGAATTAGCTTACAGATGTTCACAAAAACACACACAAGTCCTATGGGGATTTTTCACTATGATTACATAATTTACAGATGAATTTGTGGAGGACTGACATACTTATAGTACCTCATCTTCCAGTCTATCTACAAACACAGCATCTCTCTCCATCAGCTTAAATTTTTAGTTTTTCTCTTGTTTTGTAGCTTCATTTTCATTACTTTTGTTACTAGCTATTTGAATTGTTTATCTTATTTTAAATGAGACCTTTTAAAAAAAGCATTCCATCCGAAATTGTTTTTTACTGCTATATGGAAAGAGAACTGATTTTATGTTATTAACGTTATTTCTAGCAACTATGCCAATCTATTATTCCTATGACTTTATAGATTCATTCAAACTTTCTACACAAGCCACTGTATCACCTGTGAATTATGACTACTGTATTTCTTCCCTTCTAAACGTATGAACTTCAAGAAAGCAGAATCAGGATTTTATAAGATTCTTTCCCCAGCTAGCAGAGGGGGATCTCCTAATATCTGCCCAGCAGAATTTCATCAGTGATGGACAAGTCAATTGCTATGTGTCTTCCATGCTCTTCCTTCCAAATGGGAGCTTTTAGTTTGGGTGTCTGTCTCCACTCTACCATCAATCAGGTGGAGATGAGGGAGGAGATGAGTTGGTTGTGAGTTCATAGATTGCTGCACTAAAAGGAGGAGCATGTGGACACAAAGCAACAAACCACATCTCCAAAAGGCTCTGGACACTGAACTCCATGCAGCAGTTAGATAGACTTTCCATGGGTTTCTTCCCTGTGGAGAAGGTATGTACACCACTGGTGATTGCCCCATATTCCTCAACATTCTGTTCTTTACTTGCACCGACCTCACCCTGCGTTCCTCTCATCTCTAAACCACTCCTCTAAGCAGCAGCCCTTCCTCTGCCCACCTCCACAAGGTAGCTCTTCCCAAAGTTCTAACATTAAATCTCTACCTGTGTGCTTCAGTCCCTGCTGTGTTGATCTTATCTTGTATCAGCTCCAAGTATCTCATCTATGAAACTTCTAGCTTTAATTTTTTTCATTGATTTCCAAATTCCAAAAACTCGCTGGAGAGATTGCCCTTGAAGGTCAACCAGAATTTCAAAAGTAATCTATTCCATATAAAAAATCATCATTCATTTGTGAAACTGTTCCTATTCTTGTCTTCTGTATTTTCCCTAAATGATGGCACTGTTATTCTCATTTGCAATCCTCACAAACCTCTCTCTTTTTCTCTCTCTCCCCTCCTCCCTCATCAGTAAATCCCTTCTGCTGTCCACCTAGCTCTTAGTCTTTAAACCAACCCTGCTCACCCCACTCCAGTACTCTTGCCTGGAAAATCCCATGGACACAGGAGCCTGGTAGGCTGCAGTCCATGGGGTCACCAAGAGTCAGACACGACTGAGTGACTTCACTTTCACTTTTCCCTTTCATGCATTGGAGAAGGAAATGGCAACCCACTCGTGTTCTTGCCCAGAGAATCCCAGGGACGGAGGAGCCTGGTGGGCTGCCATCTGTGGGGGTCACACAGAGTCGGACATGATTGAAGCGACTTAGCAGTAGCAGCAGCTATATCCCCTGATCCTTCCTCTTTTTGCCACACTGTGCTGCTCTCCTCTGTCCCCTTTCAAAGTGGCCACATCTGACATTTGAACTGCCCTCTGACATTTGAACTGCCCCACCTTCCCAACTACCCAAGAAGCATATTTCATGCCTTACTGCCTGATGAAGCCATTTTCTCAAGGTATTGAGAAAGACACATGGAAGACAATGTCTTCAAGAATGTCTCGAAGACATTCTTTCAGTGCAACCCATCTTCCACCTTGTGTTTTCCATGTGCCATATTCCAACCTTGCCCAAAAGCACCTCTGCCCTTTGCTTCCAGACCACAAATGGGCTGAAAGCAGAGTTGACAGCTAAAGCTTCCACGTTATCAAGTAGATCATTTGATCTACAAAAGGAATCCCACAGGATTTTTTAATAAAATGTAATTTGTTGAACATAAACTATTATAAAAGCACTTTAATGTATGCAAAACATAGCACAGACTTAAAATTCAGTGCATTAAATAAGTACAATCACATTTCATGTATCTGAAAATATTTACAGCCAGAGAAGCTATGCATTGGATTTTTTTTTTCTTTTAATTGTTCACTCAGTTTTATTCCCCATAAGTGGGTATTATGATACAGTTACTGTGACTACTCAGAGGGCTGGTAGGAGGCACAGTTAATTAACATTTGCTGAAAGGTTTAAAATTCTCACTAAAGATATTTTATGGTTCCAGATCACTTTATTTTATTCAATAATAACAAAGTGGTCCAGTTTGTCTGTTTTGCCCTGAAAAATAAAAGGACATAAATAGAAGCACATAAAAGACACTACGAATGCTGCAAATCTTGGATGCATTTAGTCTTCAGATTTTAGAGATAGTTATTTCAATATGTGTTTTGGAACTGTGTTTAAAGCAGAAATGGCTTCTGAGTTATGAAACAATTTCCTTGAATTACAGCTCAGATACAGGGCCCAAAAGTCAACTGCTTTCTCTCATGAAGATTTTTGAAATCTTACTAAATAAAGGAGCAGCTTCTCACTGGGATCATTTAATGGTTAATTTAATTTTAAATATGCTGTTTATCAAAACAAATTAGGTGAATCAGATGCTTCTTTTCTAAGATTATTAAATCTGTAAATTACCTGAAAGAGTTTAAATACATATGCACATATCTTAACCTGTATCTGATATGCCTAAGATCTATATATACATAATTATAAATGACTTGATTAAAATCAGGCCAAGAAATAATATAACAGAGCATTTATAATAGAGATACCTACATAAATATAGAGCAAAACCATTTTTATGATATAAAAATACACAAAAAAAAGTGACTTCCTCTAGTCAAAATAAATTGCAACATAATACAAAATTGCATCATTTTGTATATCAATGTAGAGAACTAAAGAGATTGCTGTAAACATAAATATCTAGTTAAAATAGAGATATACACACAAATTCATGATATGTACTTCTATGGCAGCTTCCTGATCAAATATGAAATTTTGAAGATGCATATTTTCGTATTTCTTTTTGAAAGTCAGATAAATTGACATAGAATGAATCTTCAAAATAACACAACTTACGTAAGAGAAAAAAGAAACAAAATCAGTTGGAACAAAAACAATTTCTGTCTCACATGGTATACCAATCATCCCACGAATCAGAAAGAACTCTTTTAGCTGTATGTTTCTAGGAAACACAGATTTAAAAAACGTTTTAATAGCAGCAGCCTATACATTCAACATTAGGTTCCAACTAGAAAATATTAGTTGAATATATGATATCCAATTGCAAAGGCTTGTAGTTTAGTCACTAAGAGTCCATTTCTTTTTTGACCCTATGGACTGTAGCCCACCAGGCTCCTCTGTCCGTGGGATTTTCAAGGTAAGAATACAGGAGTGGGCTGCCATTTCCTTCTCTAGGGGATCTTCCCGACCCAGGGATTGAACCAGTGTCTCCTGCATTACAGCCAGATACTTTACCACTGCACCACCTGGGAAGCCCTTGCAAAAGCTTGACTGTGTTTTATAAATGCCACTAACAGAGAATGCTCTCTGATCTGGGCCTCTAACTGCCCCAGTCCCCACCCCCCAACACAGGTTCCATTCTGGTTACTGTCTCCTTCAGGGGTTCAGTCCCGCACATCTTAGGACTCGGTCTCTCTCGGGATAGAGATGAAATGCTGAAACAGAAGCACCAGAAACCTCTGCCTTCCTCCACTCCTGTTCATCTCCTAGTTAGAGCCACACCAGCACAATTAAGCTGGTGTCTTCTTTTTCCTGATTTCTGTTCACAAGTGAATAAAGCAAGGGTGCCCTTCACCTCTTGACAGCCTTTATCTTAATGACATACTCAGAAGCCACTTTGAATCAAATTCTGTTTTCCTCTCCCCAAAGACTATTTCTTAAAGATGCAATCAAAAGAATATTTCTAGCCTTTACCCATTTTTTAAGTCTTCACAAAACTTTACAAAGCTAATCTCCGCCTTTATTGACTGCTGCCACAAAGAGGGTCCTCTATCCAGCCAGCCACCCCCAGTGTGCATCACACCAATGTTTGGTTCCCCAGGATGGTAACAAGAGATAGATAGAAAAATCTTTATTATGGGAATTCTCAGAGTATTTAACATGTTACAGTGCAGCCTGATTCTTCAAGAAAGAGAAGAGCTAAGTAACATAGCATTTTCCAATCTGACTGTAGGAAAGAAGTTCTCACTTCAGAGAGAAACTCATAGGGATAGTGATTCATGAGATATCCTTGGGAAACACTGTTTCAAGCAATGATTCTAAAGCCAAATATACTGATGTGCCTGCCTCCCTGCTGTTACATTTCTCTTTCACACTCAGCGGGAACATTTAATCCACAAAGGCAGGCTTAACTCTACCCTCAGCTCTCAGTACCGAGAGGTCTAAAATGAGTCAGCATCCGCTCAGCTTTGTGCTCTTCCTGACATCTCTGAGGGCTTCCATCCTGGTCAGTGGTTATCTGTCTAACTCTTGAGCTGACATCAGCTTTAGGGATGGTTTCACATCATGCTGTCTCATACTCAATTCCAAAGAACAGCTTCCTGCAGAAATGGATTTATGAGTTGTTCTTCCTTTCTTCCCAACTCTATGCCTCAGCCAAGAGACCACCTTGAACGCCAGTTCTGAGGCTAGAATCCTACCTACTCTCAAACACAAATCCAGACCTCTACACGTTACATATTCCGTCTCTGCTGCATATATCTGGTACTGACTTTTGTCTGTTCAGTTACATATTCTATATTACACCCTCCCCTCAGAGTCCTTAGTGATCAGACTGCACTCACAGGTGTGGATGTTCCAAAACTGAAACTTTTGCTTTCAATTCCAAAAGCAAAATCTGCTTCTGATTCATGCTCTCACTGTGCAGGGTCCCCGACCCCAGTCTCCCTAATCAGATCTGTCCTCCAACTTTCTAAGCCCCACACCACCATCCTGACACTAAAGAGACAGGCCTGAAAATCAGCAAACATTAAAAGGACACTACAATTTCTAACTTTCCTTATTCCACTAAGTGGAAATACTTTAATAAAATTATACAGGAAAAAAAATAGTCTCAAAAATTACAACGTTAATTACACCACACTGGACATAGCCATCTAAAGAATTTTGCTCAAAGATTTTTTTCTACAGTAAAGACAATGTTCAAATTCCTTTCTTTTTTACAGCTTTATTGAAGTGAATTGATATACAAAAAAAAAAAAACTGCACATATGTAGACAGTTTTCTGAGTTGGACAATGTACACATATATGATTGCTACTGTAGTCTCAGAATTAAACAAATTATCAGTTCAGAAATATACTGAATAAAAGACCAGTTTCTCAAACAACCACCTCCATATTCCCCTGAAGTCTGGGAATTTTGAGACCCTTATCATATTTTCTTCCAATATAATTCCTAGCCACTTGTTGTTGTTCAGTCACTCAGTCATGTCCGACTCTTTGAGACTCCATGCACTGCAGCACAGCAGGCTTCCCTGTCCTTCACCATCTCCCAGAGCTTGCTCAGATTCATATCCATTGAGTCAGTGATGCCATCCAACCATCTCATCCTTTATCATCCCCTTCTTCCCCCTGCCTTCAATCAGTGATGCCATCCAACCATCTCATCCTGTATCATCCCCTTCTTCCCCCTGCCTTCAATCTTTCCCAGCATCAGGGTCTTTTCTAATGAGTCGGCTCTTCACATCAGGTGGCCAAAGTATTGGAGCTTCAGCTTCAACATCAGTCCTTCTAATGAATATTCAGGATTTATTTCCTTTAGGATAGACTGGTTTGATCTCCTTGCAGTCCAAGGGACTCTCAAGAGTCTTCTCCAGCACCGCAGCTCAAAAGCATCAATTCTCATAGCCACTGGTTCTACATAAATGATAGCACTTTTTAAAACTAAAGAATCACCTGTGAAAACTGCCTTATATTCAGTTATAAGAGTGAGATTTGAATTTAAACCTTCTTGGAAATATTTTTTAAGTTTTTACAGTTTATTTTAAACTTTCCTTTTTTAATATAAATTTATTTATTTTAATTGGAGGCTAATTACTTTACAATATTGTATTGGTTTTACCATACATTACATGAATCCTCAAGCTGGGACCAATTTCTGGGCTAAGACTAACAAGCACCATGCAGCACAAATCATTTCCTGGCAGGTATGTCGAATGATCAAAAACAATTAGAGAAGATCATTAACCTAGATTATCTTATCTTTCCCAGACTAAAACTAGTCTTTATGGCCACTCAATTACAGACCAGGACCACAGAAATATGCAGTTGACTGTTGTGTGGACCCTGACCGTAACCCTCCCACAGACCTCAAGCTGCCAGGAGATACAGCCCTATGCCTGCAAAGCTTCTCCTCTCAGATCCTCAGGAAGCTGCCAACAGACACCAAGGTATGCATGTACAAGAGCAACCCTCAATGACTCTCAAGAATTGGTGGCTAAATACTCCTACTCCCTGACTTCACAGGGAGGGTAATTCTGGTGCATGTACCACGCTCCATTTTGCAAACTTTTCTCTAGTTACACCCTTTGCTGGTTTAATAAAGCTCTCTACTTATAACTGACTGTCCTTTTTCCCAGTTTCTCTTCCCCACTTCACTGTTTCACTTTCACAATTTACACTGAAAAATTCCCATGAACTTTGGCTTGAAGTCAAATTGATTCTTACTGTTGTCTAGCTCTTCCACTTCCTACCTAATTTAGATAGAAATTAGGTCTTCCACTTTCTACCACACACTCATCTGGACTGGTTTGCCTCAAAATGTCCTATTTGATGCCTATAATCCTGGTGTATTTATTAACAGCAGTCCTTTTCATTCTGAAGTTCCTGGTTTCGGCAATAAATTATACCATCACTCTTCATGGTACTATTATCCTGCCAGACTTCTCAGCTGTCAACCTTATGGACAGATATTAAAGTGTACACCTTGTTCTGCCCATCACTATAGTCTTCTTTATTAAGACTTTGTGCCCAAATCACTCTACTTCCTCAATCCTAGTTCCTACCTTGGTACATGACAACCCATGTCCTGGTAGAGCAGACTACAATTATTAACTGCCTTAGTTTAGAATCACTACTTTCCACTTTCTAATGGGCAGAATTGGTTTCTTATTAATATTTCAAGGGTAAAATAAAACCTTTTATTGACTTGCATACTTTCACTGTAACCCACATGATGTAAGCATTAAGGCAACCTAGGATGCTAATGGTGATTAGGAGGGAAAGGAGACTAACCCAGCAATGTGTGGGATCAGGTTGGACAATGAGGAGTGAGTATTGTAGAGTCACAAGATCTAAAGTAAGGTGATGAATGGAGGTTCCACTTGAACAGGAAAAAAAATAATGGTATCTATTTTGAAAATTTATAAGATGCTATCATTAGTCAAACCCTCTTGTTTTTTTTTTTTTAATTTCTGAAAACAAGCAGGATGATGGAATAGCAATGACTTCACAGAAGAAATAACAGTTGACCTGGCCATTGGCTAATGAGTAGCTGTTCTGTTTTTCTGGTGCAAAAATATGAGGAAAAACATTCACATTCAGAGCCATGAACATGAGAGGGCATCTGGCAGCACGAAATTGGGTAAAAATCTGATCAACGGAAACATAGGTATTATTGAAGAGAACAGCGAGAAAACTTTACAGCAGTGCCCCTATCTTTCACTAAGGACGCGTCAGATCTACTCTTCCCGATTGTCTTCTTTACTATAATTGGGAAGATGCAATTTTTTTCTTGTTACAACTTTAGCTTTTGATTCAAATAAATGCAGACAAAAACCTAATGTATGACCACTGTGTCTCTTATTTAGAGGATTATTAGGAGACAGATATCAAAATATGTTTTAGTAACAATGATCCAAAAATTCAATTATGGAAATAAATGAAATTTAAATGCACCTTTTCCACACATATTATTTATTGAGAACCATTAGGAACTGGAAGTGTACAAGTAGTTTTTATTCCATGAAAGATGTTGGCCTGAAATATTAATACATATTCTTAAATTATTTGTGATTTTCTCCTCCTTATTTCTCCTAACACAAATGAGAGTAATATATTACTGTGCCTTTTTTATTTAAAAAAAGGAAAGCTTTCATATTACAGAAATAGTTGAAACAGATTTCTGAGACTCAGGACATCTTTTAAAAGTTTCCCAGTAATGTAAAAGAAATTTGGAAAGAAGACCTGAGAGGGCTTGTTGAAAAGAATTTAAAAAAAAAAAAAAAAACACTTTGTATAATGTCCTAACTGTAAATCCAATTCCCAAATGTGCTTTACTTGATCATTTTCAGTTAATCTTCCTATAATACACCAAGCCGGCATCTCCCGAGCATAATTTAGACACCATAGCACACGTGCTCGGACACACACACAAACATAAACGCCACTTCTAGGTCTAGCCACAAACTGAAAGCCTTGAAATCTTACAGTATTACAAAGACTCTTCATGGGGGAATGACTGTGTGTGCACACACTCTCTAACCCACATGCATAAAAATTAAACCTCTATGTAATGCAACCACTATTATTCACCTAACACAAAAGGTCTCTTTTAAATTTTAATAGGTAAAATTAAATTGCCTTCCAAAGGGCTGAGCTGACTTACACACTGAAGGAGAACATATTAGAGAACTACTCCACAATTTTAATCATTTGAATAATCTTTTTATCTTCATCGATTTTGTGGGTAAAGTGATACTGTTTTGCAACACTGATTTGTATTTCTTGTGTTATAAGAATGGACAGGTTTGTGTAAGTTATGTTGATTTATCTTTTTTCATTTATGTGCTCTGCCCCTTTTCTACAGTGTTGCTAGCTTTTCTTATTGATTTGTAAATGGTCATGACATAGTAAAACAAACACTATATGAGGCAAACAGTTTTCCCAGCTTGTCCTTTGATAGTTTCCTTACTGTATATAAATTTGTAATTTATATTGATGTATGTATCAATGTTTTCTTTCAGGGCTTAAGTATATATAAAAAGCTTCTCCCATTCATTAGCTATTTATTTTAATGTCCTATGTTTTCTTTCAGATCTTTAGTTTCAGTTACCTGATGCTGCACAACAAATTAACCCAAAGTGTAATGACTTCAAACTACCACTATCAATTTATTATTGTCTCTCAAGGTTCTAGAGATTGACTCCATCTGTTGGGTCTCACTCAGGACCACTCATCTGACTGCAGGCAGACAGTGCCAGGAACTGGGCTCATCTCCAAAGCTTCTGCACTCACATGTCTGACAGTTGATTCTACCTGCTGGATGAGACCTTTCCACATCAGTTCTAAAAAAGCAAGGGTCTCTAGAGAGATAAATTATGAGCTGCCAGTCTCTTAAGGTCCTATTCTATGGGTCAAACAATTATAGAGCCCAGATGCAACAAGAATTCTGACTTCATCTTTTGATGGGAGGAATACAAATGAATATTGGGGGTATTTTTTTAAAATGGCCATACCTTCTCTGGCTTAATTTTAATATCAGTTTGATGGCAAAGTAATTTGTATAGAGTCCACCCATTTTAAATATACAGTTGGATGAAGTTTGACAAATGTATACAGTTGAATAACCACCACAATCAAGATATAAAGTATTTCTATTATCCCTCAAAGTTCTCTTTTTTCATTCTCTCTTCCTCCCATCCTCAGCTCCAAACAATCACTGACCTACTTTCAATGTCTTTACTTTGCCTTTTCTAGATTTTCATATAAATGGAATCGCGCAGCATGTAGTTACTGTGACTAGCTTATCTCACTTAGATCACATACTGTTTTTCAGATTCATCCACGGTGCTCTGTGGTCAGTAGATGTTCTTTTTAGTGTGGGATGTTTTGCACTCTGTGGATAGACCATAACTAGTCCATCCATCCACCTGTTGGTGGATATTTGTGTGAGTTTCTGTTTGTGCCATCAGGAACAGGCTTCAGTGAGTTATCTCTATACAAGTTCTTGTGGGGACGCAGGTTTTCACATGTCTTTGGCAAATATACAGGATTTGAGTTGATTAGTTTATGTAAGTGTATGTTTAACTTTCTAAGAAGATATCTTCATTTTTTAATTATTTAAATACCTGACCCAGCAGGAATTGTTTTTCAGTGTAAGGAGAGAATTTCTATCATTTGTTTCCAGATAGCTAGTCAGGGTTCTGAACACTATTTACTGAATAATACTTTCCTTGACTTTTAACAGACCTGTCACACAGACTGAATTCTGTCGGTATCTGGTCTGCCTCCAAATTTGCCCTTCTACCCCATTAGCTGGGCCCGCTGGAGGCACTGAGGCTGCTGCTAACCTGCACTGCTTTAAGCATTTTGCACATGTCAACTCCTTTAATCTCTACACCAATGCTTTGAGATAAACATTATTTTAAGACTAAGATGAAAAAATAGGACAAAACCCAGAAATACTAAATAATTTCCCCGTGATCCCACAGCCAGCGGAAGTGAGGAAGACAGGCTGGGAACCTGGCTTCCTTCCCAACCCACGTGTCCGAGCCCTGGACTGACTGCACACATCAGCAATCACCCAACGACTTCTCGGTGCACCATTCGGATACCTCATCAAACCTTGTGTGAAGAACTGTCCTGTTGCACACTTATTTTCCCATATGAGTAATGCAGTTAGCTTGACTGTGCATGCAGGCTAAGTCACATCAGTTGGAACCAACTCTCTGTGAGTCTATGGACTGTAGTCTGTTAGGCTTCTCTGTCCATGGGATTCTCCAGGCAAGAATACTAGAGTAGGTTGCCATTTCCTTCTCCAGGGGATCAAATCCATGTCTCTCATGTCTCCTAAATTGGCAGGCAGGGTCTTTACCACTAGCGCCACCTAGGAAACCCCAATTAGCTTGACTAGCTTCGAAAAGGGCTTCCCTGATGGCTCAGTTGGTAAATAATCTGCCTGCAATGCCAGAGACTCAAGTTCGATTCCTGAATCAGGAAGATTCACTGGAGAAGGAATAGGCTACCCACTCCAGTATTCTTGGGCTTCCCTGGTGGCTCAGCTGGTAAAGAATCTGCCTGCAATGTGGGAGACTTGGGTTTGGGAGGGGAGGAGGAGGGGAAACCCCTTTGGTATCTTGAGGAGGGGAAACCCCTTTGGTATCTTGATTTCTTAAAAAAAAAAAAAAAAAGGATAAATTAGTTCAGGGAGAACTGGCCCCTTGTTAGTATGATGAGACAGCCAGATAGCATCATTAAGTCAATGGACATGGTTTTCAGCAAACTCTGGGAGATACTGAAGGACAGGGAAGCCTGGTGTGCTGCAGTCCATGGGGTCACAAAGAGTCAGACACAACTCAGGGACCGAACAACAACAATATGTATGTTGTATATGTTTCTGTTTCTATCCATTTCTAAATTCCTTTCAAAATTAGATTTTTTTCTCAGTATCACTGATATGCTTGATATACTCTCTTCATGTCAGACAAATCTGGATGTGAAAAGTGTGGTACCTTTATTCTCCTCAAAGAGAATGAATGAACAATGCTCTTAGGGGTACTGAAAGGAACATTGTCAAGAATGCAGCCGGCACAGCAGGTAAAGTTCTCAATATGCACAAACAAACAAACACCCTGTTCTCGGTCTGTCTCCACTCTGTAGCACCCCTTTTCTGAGCATCCCACCATTGGACCCTAACCACCCGAGACGCTACACTCAGTATTATATTCTTCTTTACTACCCCTGCTACTCTCCTTCCATTGACACTTCTCCAAATCTCATCCCTTTTTCCTTTACAAAGTGAATGAGGCGAGAGCTAATTTCCTAAATACATCCATGTTTCTGTGGAAAGAAGTCCAGAACAGAAGCCAACCTAGCCCTTTGACTCTGCAGAAATGCAAGCATGTTTACACAGTCTTTCTCATGGCAACGCTCTTGCTTTTGCAATCTCATCAAGCTATGAGAATTTCAAATCATTCAACTGGAGAGGCAGGGAGTAAGTATTTGTAGGTGGACAGGGTCATGCTATACCCTCATATTCATCTACAGTGGCTTTAACTATAGACAGGCTCAGCCCCAAACTCTTCCTACTAAGTTTATATTCTCATTTCTAAATATAGGCAAAAAATATAGCCTTTCTAGAAGTACATATGTGTGTGTGTGTGTGTGTGTGTGTGTGTGTGTGTGTTCAGTCACTCTATCGTGTCCAACTCTTTGTGACTCTATGAAGTGTAACCCACCAGACTCCTTTGTCCATGGGATTTTCCAGGCAAGAATACTGGAGTGGGTTGCCATTCCTTTCTCCAGGGGATCTTCCTGACCCAGGGATCCAAACTACACGTCTCCCAAGTCTCCTGCACTGGCAGACATAGTCATCACCACTGAGCCACCTGGGAAGCCCTTCTTGCAGTAAACCAGACAATTATGAAGTCCCCCAGAATATCTATTTGCTACCTTTTTCACAGAGAAACATTACACATTTCAGAGTGAAACATATACTGAGTTATAAGACAGAGAAAGGAAATTCTCAATAATCTTTAAATTAAATAGCAAGCAAGTGCACAAGTCTTCCTGGGAAGTCACTATCTACACATGCTGCCTTGTGCACAAGTATGTGACTCTCTGACCCACCATCAGTGGAGAATGGAGACTCCATCTGGTAACTTGACTTGACCTTCTGATGGAAAACCGTTTCTCCTGGGGAATCCTCTGAGATTAAGGACCTGTACTGAGACCTAGGAATGCCTGCAATCTGTCAGAACAGTTTTCTCCTGAGTCAAAGCCTCAAGGTGAAGTAATAGCCCTTTAGAAATGAAGGCCAGTAGATTAGAGGTCATATAATTTACTACTTATTAAAATCCAATTATTTTCTGAGGCAGTAATGAGGAAACTGAGGTTCAGAGAGGAGGAGTGACTTGCCAAACACAACACAGCAAGTTAATAGCAGAGCTCATACTGACCTGGGTGCCTTGACTGCGCACCCACCGCACCCCCTGGCCCCCTGTCACTGCTTCTGTCTGCTGCTCAGAAAGCCCTCAACTGACATTGCACATTCTCTGGTTCAAAGGCAGTACATAATACAACAAGATGGTGTGCCTCTCCTAAAAACAATTATGTTCCAAAACAAATATATGACAGTTTCATTAAAACAAGATTGAGAAGGTTGTTTTCCTAACAAAGCACTTAGTCTTATTACACTTTACTTATAGCAAGGTGTGTCTAGGGACTTCAAGATCAAAAAGGTAACCATCAATAAGGCTTCAATTATGATAAATGAATACATTCTAGAGGTCTGTTGTACAACATAGAGCATAAAGTTAACAATACAGCATTGTGCACTTCAAAATTTGCCAACAGGGTAAAGCTCTTGTTAAGTATTCTTATAACAAAAGGGGGCGGGGCACAAGGAAACTTTGACTGATGTTGTATGTATCTATTATCATGATTGTGGTGATCGCATCGTGGGTGTTTGCATATGTCCAAACTCATTAAATTTTATACATTAAATATGTGCAATTCTTTGTATGTAAATTGTACCTCAATCAAGCTATTAAAATAATACGAATACACTGTGCATTAGCAGTACTGATTCAAACTACTAAAACAATAATATCTGGGGATTGGGTATACTTAACAGCAGCTTCATGCTCTTTATTTGGATCTTATAAAACTGAGAGGGGACAAGAAGAGATGATTCCTATTTTGACTGAAGGAAGAAGAGGGAGTCACCCACAGCTAAGCATCCACATCTACTAATTCCTTCCTGATTGCATATTGCAGGGGAGGAGACTGAAATGGATGTGGACATACCATCATGCCAATTATCAATGTTTAAAAGGAGCTAAATGAATTCACTAAAAACACAATTAAATATATCATTAAGAGTAATAGTAAACTCATTTAAAAATTAAAAAGGAGCAACTACAGTCTGGGCATCCAAAATGGAGCCCAGCGACCATTGTGGATGTGGTTTCAGACCAGTTCCTGCATCACGAAGGTCCTGAACTTCCTTAACTGCATCAAATTCAAGGATACCAGCAGCATTTTTGAAACAATATCCCAGAGCAGTTGCTAGCTGCAACTTTGTAGTTTCAAAGTCCCCTAACCCAGGCTTCACAACTATGCAATCATTTTGAACCTCAATCAATCCTTGCTTAAGAAGCACCCTTTCTTCTTGTCAGTCCCAATCCTAGTTCTTGACAATTTACATAATCTTGCAGGTTTTGCCTTTCCCCATTTTGCATTCTAGCAGAACACAATTTCAGTGCTTCTTGGTTCTGTGTATCCTGGGCTGATGTCCCAACAAACTGCAAACGCTTCTTCATTTTAACCAGGTCTCTATTCTTTCTGAACAACTGGAAAAAAATAGCACAGGCCCATTTTCATTCCTCTATCAGCCTATCATGATTTATACCTCTTCATAACATGCAGGTTCGGTCCCTGGATCAGGAGGGTCACCTGGAGAAGGAAATGGCAACCCACTCCAGTATTGCCTGGAAAATTCCATGGACAGGTCCATGGGGTCACAGAGAGTCGGACGCGACTGAGCACACACCACATGCATAACAGGTGGTACCTCTCAATAGATTATTCATATGTTTGTATGGCCCATCTCCTTTCTCCTGTAATGTAGAAGTTTTGCAAGAGTAACTACTTTATCCTTAGACAGAAAAAGAATACTTAGAGCCTAACAAACACTTACTATTTGTCAAATGACTGAATGTACAAAGGTTTCTCTATTCTTCCTACATATACACTGGATATCAAACTATACCTATGTACTCCATTTCTTATGTATGACATGTAACCTTATATGCATCACTTCATCTGCTGGGAAGGACACTCTGTTTTGACTGCTTTATGAATTGGACCTCTCAGGTTCATTCCAGAATTAGACAATGTTAGTAAATTTGAATCCATTTGCTTGTCACAGAGGCCAGGGTTCAGTAGAGATGTATGACCTCATAAATATGACTCAGGGAGAGCATGCACCCCCAGAAACCAATCGTGTGTCCCAGATCCACTTTTATTGTTCACAACTTCCTCTTGCTGGCAACAATTTATAATGAGTATTAATATTACTATTAACCTCAAACACTTTTTTCCTAAAAGGAGCCAGATAATAAACATTTCAGACTTTGAGAGCCAGGAGTATCTGGCACAACTATTCAATTCTACTGTCACAGGGAGAAAGCAGCCACAGACAAGTTACACATGAATGACTGTGGTCTGTGGCTGTAATCTGCCAAACTCTGACTTAGACTGTTTATTTAAAAATTGGGAAGTGTGATTGCTGGGAGTGGGTATGGGTATAGAGAGGAGTAGAGCACAGATGATTTTTTAGGGGTTCTCTTGTGCATTCACAATAAGTTTTCTGTAACTAATCACCTGGAGGTGTCATATGAACCATCTTAGTTACCTTACAGAGTCATTTGCAATAAACACAACACTAAAATGATATCCTTGAGTGTCACCTCCTACCAGTACTCAGGAAAAAACAGAATAGTGTAAGTCATTCTGGGCAGATGTGATAGCTTACCTTTTTTTTTTTTTTTAATTAATGAGTATGGATTACAAAATGGATGTCATGGGTGTTAGATTTCAGCAAAATATTTGATACAGTGCCTTCTGAAACCTCAATTTAAAATTTCATTTAAATTGACTTTGATAGGATGACTCCTGCAAGGATTGCAAACCATCAGGAGGAACACAAACAATGGGGCATGAATGATAAACAACAGTCTGCCCTGTAATGAGGAAGGTATCTAGTGTTGTGCCCAGGGACTGGTGCTCAATGAGTTCTTAACATTTCATTAATGATCTGGAAAAGAGAGTAAACATATGAAGACTTGAGGAAGAATAGTGCAGACCAATGACTAGCAGAATAAATATGGAAAGATTACATTGAGATAGTTTTGGAGATGCCACTGTGAAATAATACAAGTTAAACTTTCCTGAGCTTACGTTATTCAATAAGATGAGCATTAAAATAGGTAAAAGAAATTTAAAGAGAGTTCATTAAAAGATAATTCCTATTTCAAGACAGAACTAGTTGTGCCCTGAATAGAAAAACATCTGTAAAAGAGACTTCTCATGACAGCAACTGCGTCACCAGGAAGATACAGGGACGTCTAACATACAGAACCTCACGATTCCCTCATCAGGGACAAAATAATTTTCTACAATTATATAGCAGACGGGTAAAAATTTTATCATTGTATTTCTAATTTATAGCAAAGTGTTCACTTGGTTTAACTCTCGCATGGCAAATATACTGTGCAAAACATGCACTCCCTTATCTTGTTTCTTTAGGTTTTTCTTATTGTTCATTTTTGTCTGCTACTAAGAACAGTCAGGCTTCCCTGGTAATTCACCTGGTAAAGAATCCACCTGCGATGCAGGAGACCCCAGCTCGATTCCTGGATCAGGAAGATCCTCTAAAGAAGGGATAGGCTACCCACTCCAGTATTCTTGGGCTTCCCTGGTAGCTCAGACAGTAAAGAATCTACCTGCAGTGCAGAAGACCTGGGCTGGGAAGATTCCCTGTAGAAGGGCATGGCAACCCACTCCAGTATTCTTGCCTGGAGATTCCCCATAGACAGAGAAGCCTAGTGGGCTACAGTCCATGTTGTCACAGAGTCTGACACGACTGAGCAACTAAGCACAGCACAGCACAGCACAAAAACATCCATAGGTTACTTTCCATGTTGTCTTCTAGTCCTAATCAGCCAAATGCA
This sequence comes from Oryx dammah, assembly GCF_014754425.2. NCBI lineage: Eukaryota > Metazoa > Chordata > Mammalia > Artiodactyla > Bovidae > Oryx > Oryx dammah. The sequence goes on along the minus strand of NW_024070205.1, from coordinate 68,720,900 downwards.
GATAGCTGGATGGAAATCACCTGCATTGCCAGAGGTAAATAAAACCACTCCTATGACGTCACTGCTCAAATTATCTGGTAACTACCACTGTATTAATTTTGTGGCTGAATACATTAACCAACTACAAGTTCACTTTCTTGAAAATATGATAATTATTTTGGACAGTCTTCAGGTATTGCCACTACACAGACACAGGGATTCATTTAATAGTTCAAGCATATTAAAAAGCCAACAATTTATTGGTAAATGACCTTCCTTCCTAAATGAGGAGCAATTTCACTGCACACTGAAATTATAGCTACCTTCATTAAAAACAGAACATCAATTCAATTGACATGGGAACCTTTATTTTTCATGCAAAACCACATACCCCAAAAAACCCTACCTAAATATAGAAAACAAATAAGACTTCCATTCTCTGATCAAGGGATGTTGAGAATTTGGAAGTTGTCGCTTCCATCTTCACACACACAAAAAAAAAAATACCTGGTGAGGGAAAAAAAAACCTCTGAAGATCAACAGCTCTTCTTAGGTCTATCAGAGAACTGAGGTCACAAGGCAAACTGCTGCCCCCAAAACTGGAACAACAGACAGAGACATAGAACCCCGGTGCATGGGCAATAGGAGCCCAGGAGCAGAAGTCCACAGCTGGATCCAGTATCTGTGGGAACACTTTATGATGGATGGACACATGTATGCATGCTGGAGGCTCAGTGTGGACTAGCTGGAGAGTTAAACAATCAGAGGAGGCCCAAGAAGGGGGTCGCCACACTTTCCTGAGGGTCTCACCTTGAAGATTAGAGAAAAATCTCCTCTTGTTCTCCAAAGAGGAAGAAGGAAAATTACCATTCTGAAATACACTCAGTGCAATCCAGGGCTTCCCTGGTGGTTCAGTGGTAAAGAATCCGCCTGCCAGTGCAGGAGATACAGGTTCAGTAGCTGGGTCGGGAAGATCCCCTGGAGAAAGAAGCAGCAACCAACTCCAGCGTTCTTGCCTGGGAAATCTTATGGACAGAGGAGCTTGGAGGGCACCAGTCCACGGGGTCACAAAGACTCAGACAGGACTCAGTAACTAAACAACAAAAGAGCAATATGCTCCCTTTAACAAGCCTGTCCCTGTGGGAAACTTGTTTTATTTACCACTTAACTGACTTTGAGGAAGGAAAACATCCAACTCCGGCTCCTTTAGCCTCCCTAATGGAAGAAAGGAAATCTCCATCTCAAGTTCATCATGATCTTAAATGGGGGAAAAGGAAATATCCAACTGAAGCTCACAAAAAAGCTAATTCAATAAAATGATGAGACATCATCATAAAAATGGCCCTTCCCCGTCACCAATCCACATCAATAATGCTTTGGTATAAGGAGAGCAAACCAGTCAATTGTAAAGGAAATCAGTCCTGAATGTTCACTGGAAGGTCTGATGCTGAAGCTGAAGCTCTAATACTTTGGCCACCTGATGTGAAGAATTGACTCATTGGAAAAGACCCTGATGCTGGGAAAGATTGAAGGCAGGAGGAGGAGATGACAGTTGGATGGCATCACCAACTCGACGGACATGAGTTTGAGCACACTCCGGGAGATGGTGAAGGAGAGGGAGGCTGCAGTCCAAGAGGTTGCAAAGAGTCAAGACACAACTGAGCGACTGAACTGAACTGAACTGATAATCAAAGAGTGATTAAAGCTAAAAACAATGAACCTCAGACCTGCTTAAACAGTCTCTAAAAAAAACCTAAAGACAACACAGAAGACAAAAATAAGGATGCTAAATGAAATTTTAGCCTCCAACACCACAGCTACAGCAATCAACAAACACAGCCTAAATCCCAGGCAGATAGAGATTAAACCCCACACTAAAGTCCTATTGACAGGAGTTCCTTTCACCTAAAACTTCATGTCTGGTTTTTGACAAAAAATTACAAGGAGACAACACAGTCTGTTAAGACAAAACAAATATCTGAAGCAGTCTCAGATGTGACAGACTGGAATTATCAGACTGGGAATTCAAATAACCATGATTAATACACTAAGGGCTTTAAAGGAAAAAGTAGGCAACATGCAAGGACTGATGGGTCGTGTAAGCAGAGAGAAGAAAGCTCTGAAAATCAAAAGAAGATGGTAGACAGAATTCCAAAGTACTAACAGAAATGATGAATGTCCCTGATGGTCTCATGAACAGACTGGGCCTGGCCAAGGAAAGAATCAGATATGTCAACAGAAACTTCCAAAACTGAAACACAAAGAACGAAAAAACAATATCCAAGAATTGAACTGAAAGACTTCTCTTTCCAGTATTTTCATTACACATATGTTACACCTTTTGTGATGATGTGAGGACATATTCGGAGTAACAAAACAAACGAAAGAGAATCCGTACTGAGTGAAAAGGAGGAGAGGGCACCAGAGGACGAAATGGTTAGACGGCATCACTGACTCAATGGACACGAATTTGAGCAAACTCCAGGAGATAGTGGAGGACAGAGAAGCCTGGCATGCTGCAGTCCATGGGGTCACAAAGAGTTGGACCTGACTGAGCAACTGAACAAGAACTGGGTGAAAGGCAAAACGCTTTTCCTTCCCCTTTTCCTTTAAGTTTCCCTGGGGAAGCTTTGTCAGAACATCTGATACTGGGAATCTAGTTAGAAGAGGCATTCAAAGTCATTTCCTGAAATATTTAATCCCCTCTGCTTCTCCTTGCCTGTTACACTCTAGAGCTCCTGCAAGATTAACTGCGACAAACAGACAATAGGTACCCATATACTCTATTGTATGCATCTATCATCTCTTTTATCCTTAAGAAGATTAACTGCACGACATTTATTTGTAATACAATGTGCCCAAAATGAATTTATATGCTCTCTCCACACGGATTAGAAACCAAAACACCATGTTTTAATAAAGCAGCAAAGAAAATACCATGTTTTTAATAAAGTAGCAACCTTCCTTCATGTAACTCACTTGAGGATATTTGATTGCCTTCATAATTATAATAATTAAGAAGGCTGATGATTTTTTTGGTTCTTAATACAAATAAAGCTTGTTTTCCACAAACCAAAAAAACCGCAGGGTTTTTTTTTTTTAATTAGGTTTCTATTTAAGAATGACTTTTTACAGGGTTTTTTTTTGTGTGTGTGGACCATTTTTAAAGTCTTTATTGAATTTGTAAAATTATTGTTTCTGTTTTATGTTTTGGTTTTTTGGCCATGGGGCATGTGTGATCTCAGCTCCCCACCCAGAGAACCAACCTGCTCTGGACCATGAGGCCTGAACCACTGGACCATCAGGCAAGTCCCAAGGAGAGTTTTAGATTTTACAAAATGTTACAAAGAAAATACAGTCTCATACAACCCCTCCCCCCATCATATTCCTATTACTATTAACATCTTACATTAAGATGACATATTTGTCAAAATAATAAAGTAATATTGATACATCATAATTGACTGAAGTCCATGCTTTATTCAGATTTCTTTAGTCTTACTCTGATAGCCTCTTGTGTTCCAGGATCCCATCTAGGATACTACATTTAGCTGTCAGGACTTCTTTTGTTTCTCACGGCTGTAACAGTGTCTCAGATCTTCCTTATCTTTGATGACTTTCAAAGTGTAAAGTAGAAGTGGTCAGATATCTTGCAGAATGTCCATCTACTGGGGCTTGTCTGGTATTTTTCTCCTAATCAGACTGAAGTTATAGGTTTGAGGGAGGAAGACCACAGAGGTAAAGTGCTACTCTCATCACATCTTATCCAGGGTAAATGTTTGATACAACTTATCGCTTGTTGTTAACCTTGGTCATCTGGATGAGGAAGTGGTGTTAGGTTTTTTCCCTGTAAAGTTGTCTTTATTTTCCTCCTCTTCTATACACTGTATTCAGCAGTAAGTTATTTCATACAGCCCACACTTAATACATGAAGAGTTACAGTCCACATTGAGGGTAGAATTATCTACATAGATTATTTGGAATTCTGCATTGTCCCTCATCCTCCATGTATTGGGTTAGCCAAAAAGTTGGTCCATAAGATGTTACAGAAAAACCTAAACGAAAGTTTTGGCCAACCCAATATTTCCTCAGTCACTTGTGTGTATCAGTATGGACTCATGGATATTGAAAACTTTGGATTACAATCCAATAGTACTTTCCTTTGTTGCTGCAATTTTTCCAGATTTTGCCACTGGGAGGTCTTTCAGTTGTCACCTGTATACATTTGACATATCCCCATTGTTGTGGGGTTTTCTCGAGAATATCCTTACTCTCTGGCACTAGAAGATGCTTCAGGATTATCTTATATTTTTCTTGCCCCAGTCTTGGAATTAGACATCCATCCCAGGAGCCTTGGTTTCATTGAATAAGAACTGATACTGGATACCAGGTGTGCTGGTTGCCACTGGGATATCATTGCTTCCAGGCCCTCTTAGTTGACAAAACTAGAAAATATATATATGCAATCCCTTATAATATATTCATATCTATAAATATATTTGTATGTAATCACCTGTATATATGTTAAACTAAACAGATACACACTGTCTCTAGCTCCCATCCATCAAGAGATAGATCGTATCATCCACCTTCCCTTATCTGTAGCCTCCCACTGCAGCCATGAGAAACCCAGATCCCACCACCTGCCATATATTTAGTCAATTACTCAACTCCCGTCTACATGTATAGTAGTATCTGAATAGCTCATTCACATACTCATTAGAAACAACTTTATCAATTATGGTGCTCATGTAAGTTCCTTCTGCCTTTATCTTACATACTAGAGTTACTTAAATCACTGCAAAGTTACTTAGGGTCAACACCTTTCCCCCCATACACTTCAGTGAATTGTTTTATACACATGTAATGTAATTTGATTTCTTTTATACTCTACATTCTAACCTGAAATCCTCCAGCTTTGTAAATGATTTTTAAAATTTGTATACATTAGGATTCACTCTTGATGTTTTTAAGGTCTACTTGTTGTTTAGTCAATAAGCTGTGTCCAACTTTTTTGTGACACCACAGAGTGCAGGTCTCCAGGTTTCTCTGTCCATGGGATTTCCCAGGCAAGAATACTGGAGTGGGTTGCCATTTCATTCTCCAAGGGATTTTCCTGACCCAGGGACCAAACCCATGTCTCCTGCACTGGCAGGCAGATTCTTTACCACTGAGCCACTAGAGAAGCCCTTTAAGTTCTATGAGTTTTAATAAATGTATAATGGCATGTGTTCTCCACTTCAGTATAATACAGAATTTCACCATCCTAAAAAAAAAAAAAAAAGAAAAAAATCCACTGAGCTTTACCTATTCAACTCTCCCCCAGCTGTCACCAAACACCAGACAACCACTTACCTGTTTATCATCTCTGTAGTTTTACTTTTCTCAGAATGTCACATAAATAGAACCTGAGTGTATAGCGTTACAATGCTAGCTTTTACAAAGCAATATGCACCCCTTCACATTCTTGCTTTGCTTAATGGCTCATTCCTTTTTTTGTTGTTGTTGAAGGGTATTCCATTGTAGGATATATCACAGTATATTCATCCATTTACATATTAAAAGACAGGTAAGTTGCTTTCATATTCTGGCAATTAAGAGTCATGCTGCTATCAATAACTGTGTACAGGATTTTTTTTTTTTTTGGACATAAAATTTCAAATGACGTGGATAAATATGTAGGAGTGCAATTGTTCAGTCGTACATTAATACTACATTTAGTTTTGTAAAAAATGATATAAAACTCTCTTCCAAAATAGGTAGAGTATTTCCCATTCTCACCACCACTAGATGAGACTTCCTGTTGCTCTGCATTCTCACCAGCAACTGCTGTTCTTAGTTCTTCCAGATTTTAGCCATTTTAATGAGTATACAGTGATATCTCATTTTCCTTTTAATTTTTATTGGAGTACAACTGATTTACAATGCTGTGTTAAATATAGAGCAAAGCAAATCAGTTATATATATGTGTATATATATATATATATGCACTCTTTTTTAGATCTTTTCTCATATAGGTCATTGCAGAGTATTGAATAGAGTTCTCTGTGCTGTAAAGTAGGTTCTTATTGGTTATGTTATATATAGTAGTGTATATATGTTATTCCCAATCTCCCAGTTTATCCCTCTTCCTATTGTTTTAATCTGCTTTTCCCAAAAAGATGTTAAATAGTTCTTGATATATTTATCTATCAGCTTCCTAGAGAGATCTTTGGTGAGATATTTGATCCATTAATTGCAGTTTTATTATTTTGAGTTTTAAAGATTCCTTTGTTATTTTAGATTAAATCTTTTATCAAATGTGTGTTTTTTTCAATATTTTTCCCCAGTCTGTGGCTTGTCTTCTGATCCTTTAACCAGTGTCTATCAAGGAGCACAAATTTTCAAATTAAAGTCCAAACTGTCCATTTTCTTCCATGCATTGAGTTGTATTTTATCCAAAAATCTAAACAAATGCACGAGCATTTAGGTTTTCTCCTATGCCTTCTTCTAGAAGTGTTTTATTTTTGCATTTTACATTGAGGTCTATGCTGCAATTTGGCCTATGAAGCTAATTAGTCTATTGGTTAATTAAGGTCTATGACTTGGTTCAGTTTTTTTCCCATATGGACATTTAATTGTTCCAGCATCATTTGTTATAAAACTTCTCCTTTTGCTTCACTGAATTATCTTTGCTACTTTTTCAAAACTCAGTTGACTATATTTATGAGGGTTTATTTTGGGCTCTCTGATCTCATTTTGATCTATATATCTTTGACAATAGCATACTGTCTTGATTAGTATACTTTTTAAAAAATTATTAGGTTATATAGTTAGTCTACAATGCTGTGTTAGTTTCAAGTGTACAGCACAGTGAATCTGTTATACATATACATATATTCACTCTTTTTTAGATTCTTTTCCCATATAGGCCATCACAGAGTATTGATTAGAGTTCCCTGTGCTATATAGTAGGTTTTTATTCGTTATCTATATTATACAGTAGTATATATGTGCCAATCCTAATCTTCCAATTTATCCCTCTCCTCCTTTTGGTAACTATAAGTTACTCTGGTAACTATATGTTTATTTTCTACATCTGTGACTTTATTTCTATTTTGTAGATAAATCCCTCTGTATCTTTTTTTTTTTAATTCCAATTTTCCTTTTTTTCCATACTGTTGGCTTTTCTCCATCCTTTGCCTTGCCATATAAATTTTAAAATCAGTTTATCAATATCTACAAAATAACTTGATGGAATTTTAATTACTACTGTGTTGAAGCAATACATCAAGTTAGGAAAAAATGAAATATTAACAATATTGAGTGTTTTAAACAAGGAACATGCAATATCTCATGGCAGTTCAGTTCAGTTCAGTTCACTCGCTCAATCGTGTCTAACTCTTTGAGACCCCACAGACTGCAGCACTCCAGGCCTCCCTGTCCCAACTCCTGGAGTTTACTCAAACTCATGTCCATCGAGTGGGTGATGCCATCCAACCATCTCATCCTCTATCATCCCCTTTTCTTCCTGCCTTCAATCTTTCCCAGCATCAGGGTCTTTTCAAATGAGTTAGCTCTTCACATTAGGGAGCCAAAGTATTAGAGTTTCAGCTTCGGCATCAGTACTTCCAATGACTATTCAGGACTGATTTCCTTTAGGATGGACTGGTTGGATATCCCTTCAGTCCAGGGGACTCTCAAGAGTCTTCTCCACACACAGCTCAAAAGCATCAATTCTTTGTCACTCAGCTTTCTTTATACTCCCAACTCTAGAATCCATACATGACTACTGGAAAATCATAGCTTTGACTAGATAGATCTTTGTTGGCAAAGTAATGTCTCTGCTTTTTAATATGCTGTCTAGGTTGGTCATAACTTTTCTTCCAAGGAGCAACTGTCTCTTAATTTCATGACTGCAGCGATTTTGGAGCCCCAAAATCTGCAGTGATTTTGGAGCCCCAAAACATAAATATCTCATTTACCCAGATCTATTTGATTTCTTTTATCAGTGTTTTGCAGTTTTCCACATATAGATCCTAAACACATGCTTTTAGATTTATACCTAAGAATTTCAAAATTTTTGTTCCATTGAAAAATGTTAGTTTTTTTAAAAATTGTAAGTTCCAATTGTTATTTGCTTATAAATAGAGATACCACTGATTTTTGTACATTGACCTTGTATCCTGTGGGCTTCCAGGGGGCACTGTGGTAGAGAATCCACCTGCCAATGCAAGAGACATAGTAGAAACAGATTCAATCCTTGGACCAGGAAGATCCCCTGCAGAAGGAAATAGCAACCCCATCCAGTGTTTGTGCCTGAAAACTTTCATAGACAAAGGAGCCTGAAGGGCTACAGTCCATGGGATTGCATATAGTCAGACACAGTTGAGCAACTGAGCATGCATTTATTTCCTGCAACCTTACTGTATGCGGTAGTTCCAAGTTTTTATTTTCCAGATACTTTGGGGTTTTCTGTATCAGCAATCATGCCATCAGAAAGTAAAATCAGTTTTACTGCTTCCTTTCCAATATGTCTACATATTGTTTCTTTATCTTGTTTCATTGTATGAACTACAATCATGAATAGAAGCAAGTGAGGACACACTTGCCTTGAGAGTTTTTTTAATCATGATTGGGTTTGGATTTTGCCAAATTCCTTTCCTGAATTAATTGGCATAATCATGAATTTGCTTCACAAATTATTTTTGAATTGTGAACTAGCCTCACACATCTGAATAACTCCCCTTGGTCACAGTACATAATTATATTTATACTGCTAGGTTCAGTATGTGATGTTTGAGGACTCTGTGTCTATATTCAAGAAAGACATTGGTTCATAGCTTTCTTTTCTTATGATATCTTTACATAATTTTGGTACAAGGGTAATGTTGCCTCACAGAATGTGAAAAATTGGTATTATTTCTAAACTGTTTAGTAGAATTTATCAGTGAAACTAAGCATGGTAGTTTATTTCTTAGAAAGTTACTGAATGAATCCCAATAATAAATATAAGGCCCCTCAAGTTATCCCTTTCAACTTCGATCAATTTTGGCAGTGTATATCTTTCAAGGAATTGTTTCATTAGGATTATCAAATTTGTCAGTAAAGAGGCTGTTCATACCATTTTTAAATTATCGTTTAATGTCCATGGGATCGGTACTAATAAACTCTCTTTTATTTGTGACACTGGTAATTTGTGTCTTCTCTATTTTTTCATTGGCTAGCCTGGCTGTAGATTATTTTTATTGAAATTTCATATAGCCAGTTTTTTATTTAAATGTTTTTCTCTGTTGTTTAATCTGTTTTCAATTATATTGATTTCTGCTGTAATTATTATTTCTTCTCTTTTGCTTGCCATAGGCCTAATTTACTATCCTTTCATTTACTAAGGTGGAAGCTGGGATTATTGATTTTTAGAACTTTCTTAATATATACATTTAATGATATATACTTTCCTTTAAGAGGCACTTTCAATGCATCCCACATATTTTGACAAATTTCAGTTTCTTTTGGTTCAAAATATATTTAATTTCTCTTAAAACTTTCCCTTTACTCAAGGTTTATTAACAAACATATTTTAATTTCCTAATACTTATTGGATTTTCAAGCTCAGTAGTTCAGTTCAGTCAGTCAGTCATGTCTGACTTGTGCAACCCCATGGACTGCAGCACGCCAAGGTTCCCTGTCCATCACAAACTCCCGGAGCTTACTCAAACTCACGTTCATCGAGTAGGTGAAGCTAACCAACCATCTCATCCTCTGTCATCCCCTTCTCTCCCTGCCTTCAATCTTTCCCAGCATCAGGGTCTTTTCCAATAAGTCAGTTCTTCACATCAGGTGGCCAAAGTATTGGAGTTTCAGCTTCAGCATCTGTCCTTCCAATGAATAAAGTGAAAGTGACGTCGCTCAGTCGTGTCCAACTCTTTGTGACCCCATGGACACCAGGCTCCTCCGTCTATGGGATTTTCCAGGCAAGAGTACTGGAGTGGGTTGCCGTTTCCTTCTCCAGGGAACTTCCCGACCCAGGGATCAAACCCAGGTCTCCCACATTGTAGACAGACGCTTTCTGTCTGAGCCGCCACTTGATCTTACCCAAAAGGCCAAGAGGCCTTTGAATATTCAGGACTTATTTCCTCTGGATATTCAGGACTTATTTCCTTGAGGATTTCCTTGAGGATTGACTGGTTTGATCTCCTTGCAGTCCAAGGGATTCTCAAGAGGCCTCTGCAACACCACAGTTCAAAAGCATCAATTCTTCAGTGCTCAGCTTTCTTTACGGTCCAACTCTCACATCCATACATGACTACTGGAAAAACCATAGCTTTGACTAGACAGACCTTTGTCAGCCAAATAATGTCTCTGCTTTTTAATACGCTGTCTGGGTTTGTCATTGCTTTTCTTCCAAGGAGCAAGTGTCTTAATTTTATAGCAGCAGTCACCATCTGCAGTGATTTTGGAGCCCAAGAAAATAAAGTTTCTCACTGCTTCCATTTTCCATTGTTTCCTCATCTATTTGCCATGAAGTGATGGGACTGCATGCCATGATTCTACTTTTCTGAATACTGAATTTTAAGCCAGCTTTTTCACTCTCCTCTTTCATTTGCATCAAGAGGCTCTTTAGTTCCTCTTTGCCTTCCGCCGTAAGGGTGGTGTTATCTGCATATCTGAGGTTATTGATATTTCTTCTGGCAATCTTGATTCCAGCTTGTGCTTTCTCCAGCCCAGCGTTTCTCATGATGTACTCTGCATATAAGTTAAATAAGCAGAATGATAATATACAGCCTTGATACATTCCTTTCCCAATCTGGGACCAGTCCTCTGTTCCATGTTCAGTTCTACCTGTTGCTTCTTGACCTACATACAGATTTCTCAGGAGGCAGGTAAGGTGGTGTGTTATTCCCATCTTTTCAAGATTTTTCTACAGTTTGTTGTGCAAGGAACCAGAGATCAAATTTCCAACATCCATTTGATCATAGAAAAAGCAAGAGAGTTCCAGAAAAACACCTACTTCTGCTTTATTGACTACACCAAGCCTTTGACTGTGTCAATCACAACAAACTGGATTTTCCGGCTATCTTCCTATTATTGATTTCTAGTTTAATTCACTGTAATCTGAAAACACATATGTATAATTTTTTTTTTTATTTACTAAGATGTGTTTTATTAAAAGGCCTAGAATGGGATCTGTCTTGCTGAAGACAGCTGATGCATAGGTTGGAAAGAAATTACCTGCTCTTTTCAGTTCAGTTCAGTTCAGTCGCTCAGTCATGTCCGACTCTTTGCAACACCATGAATCGCAGCACACCAGGCCTCCCTGTTCATCACCATCTCCTGGAGTTCACTCAGACTCACATCCATCAGGTCCGTGATGCCATCCAGCCATCTCATCCTCTGTCGTCCCCTTCTTCTCCTGCCCCCAATCCCTCCGAGCATCACAGTCTTTTCCAATGAGTCAACTCTTCACATGATGTGGCCAAAGTACTGGAATTTCAGCTTTAGCATCATTCCTTCCAAAGAAATTCCAGGGCTGATCTCCTTCAGAATGGACTCGTTGGATCTCCTTGCAGTCCAAGGGACTCTCAAGAGTCTTCTCAGCACCACAGTTCAAAAGCATCAATTCTTTGGTGCTCAGCCTTCTTCACAGTCCAACTCTCACATCCATACATGACCACAGGAAAAACCATAGCCTTGACTAGACAGACCTTAGTCAGCAAAGTAATGTCTCTGCTTTTGAATATACTATCTAGGTTGGTCATAACTTTTCTTCCAAGGAGTAAGCGTCTTTTAATTTCATGGCTGCAATCACCATCTGCAGTGTTTGGAGCCCAAAAAAATAAAGTCTGACACTGTTTCCACTGTTTCCCCATCTATTTCCCATGAAGTGATGGGACCGGATGCCATGATCTTCGTTTTCTGAATGTTGAGCTTTAAGCCAACATTTTCACTCTCCTCTTTCACTTTCATCAAGAGGCTTTTTTAGCTCCTCTTCACTTTCTGCCATAAGGGTGGTGTCATCTGCATATCTGAGGTTATTGATATTTCTCCCGGCAATCTCGATTCCAGCTTATGTTTTTTCCAGCCCAGCATTTCTCATGATGTACTCTGCATAGAAGTTAAATAAGCAGGGTGACAATATACAGCCTTGATGTACTCCTTTTCCTATTTGGAACCAGTCTGTTGTTCCATGTCCAGTTCTAACTGTTGCTTCCTGACCTGCATACAGATTTCTCAAGAGGCAGGTCAGGTGGTCTGGTATTCCCATCTCTTTCAGAATTCTCCACAGTTTATTGTGATCCACACAGTCAAAGACTTTGGCATAGTCAATAAAGCAAAAATAGATGTTTTTCTGGAACTCTCTTGCTTTTTCCATGATCCAGCGGATGTTGGCAATTTGATCTCTGGTTCCTCTGCCTTTTCTAAAAACACCTGCTGTTTTAGAATGTTCTAAAATAGCTGATTACATCAACTTGATTTTTTCCTTTGTCAATCACCCTAACACTCAGAGTTTTCCATCTTTATTGAGATATAATTGACAAACAAAAATTGTATATGTTTAAGGGAATGTTTGGAGAAGGCAATGGCACCCCACTCCAGTACTCTTGCCTGGAAAATCCCATGGACGGGGGATCCTGGTGGGCTGCAGTCCGTAGGGTCGCTAAGAGTTGGACACGACTGAGCGACTTCACTTTTACTTTTTACTTTCATGCATTGAAGAAGGAAATGGCAACCCACTCCAGTGTTCTTGCCTGGAGAATCCCAGGGACGGGGAGCCTGGTGGGCTGCCGTCTATGGGGTCACAGAGTCGGGCATGACTGAAGCAACTTAGCAGGAGCAGCAGCAAGGGAATGTTTTCATATATACATATACACTGTGGAATAGTTGACACAATAAGCTAATTGATATAGTGATTACCTCACAGAAACTTTTTCTTGTCAGTGTATGTGTTGAGAACTCTTAGATTCACCCTCTTAGCAAACTTCAAGTACACAATACAGCATTGTTGACTATGTTTGCATTGTTATACATTAGGTTTCCAAAAGTTATTCATCTTGAATCATAAGCTTTGTACCCCTAACCAATATCTCCCCATTTACCCCCATCCACTGGCAACCACTATGCTACACTTTGTTTTTATGAGTTTGACTGTTTTAGATTCCACATAAGAGTGATTTCATGTAGTATTTATTGTCTTTCTGTATCTCATTAATTTTACTTAGCTTAATGTTCTCCAGATTCATCCATGATTTTATAAATAGTAGGAGTTTCTTCTCTTTTCCATTGTATATGTGTCCCCCATTTTCTTTATCCATGGACTTAGGTTTGAAAGGTTGTTGCTGAATCATGCAAAGATGTCAGGATTCTTGGCCTCCAGAGGAGAATTCAATCCGGGGCCAGAGACTTGATCACTCAAAGCTTTTGTATAATAAAGTTTTATTAAAGTATAAAGGAGACAGAGAAAGCTTCTGACATAGACATCAGAAGGGGCTAGAAAGTACCCACTTGCTAGTGTTAGCAATGGAGTTATATACTCTCCAATGAATCCAAAGAATGTCTGGAGGTTGTAAAGACCAGACCTATTCCCATAATTTACATTTTAAGAACAGGATTAGCCAGAAGGTTTAATCCAGAGACTGTCTTTAGGCAGGATTATTGTTATATAATCCTAAGAAATGTAGAGGAAAAAAGTTTGTCCTTTCTTCCTCCTTGAGAATTCCAGACCCCCCTCTCCTTGGGGACCCCTAGACTTCTTATCAACCTACCTAGGAAATGACTCTCTCAGGTTGTTTACATATTTTGACTATTATAAATAACGTCGTAATGAATATGGGTGCATATGTCTTCAATATCTTTTTTTTTTTCCTTTCCTTTAAACAGATTCAGAAGTTGGGTTGCTGGATCATATGGCTCTGTGTATGTGCCTGTGTGTTGAGATCACTTATCACTTTGGGTTTTAGGTAAAGAAACCCTCATCTCACAGAGCAGATTTGCTGTTCAAGAATTGCTTCAGTTTTTGTTTAAGAAAGTCTTTCTCCTTCACTTTTGAACAATAATTTTATTGCATACAGGCCTTCAAGTTGGTGGGATCTTTTTCTGAGCATTTTCAGTATTTCACCAAACTCATAACTTGTTTGTATGTATCTAATGAGATGTCAATGGAAACAGTGAGAAATTTTATTTGCTTGGACTCCAAAAATCACTGCAGATGGTGACTGCAGTGAAATTAAAAGATGCTTGCTCCTTGAAAGAAAAGCTATAACCAACCTATACAGCATATTAAAAAGCAAAGACATTACTTTGCTGACAAAGGACCATCTAATCAAAGCTATGGTTTTTCCAGTAATCAGGTATGGATGTGAGAGTTGGACCATAAAGAAAGCTGAGTGCTGAAAAATTGATGCTTTTGAATGGTGGTATTGGAGAAGACTCTTGAGACTTCCCTGGACTGCAAGGAGATCAAACCACTCAATCCTCAAGGAAATTAGTCCTGAATATTCATTGGAAGGACTGATGCTGAAGCTGAAACTCCAATACTTTGGCCACTTGATGTGAAGAACTGACTCATTGGAAAAGACCCTGATGCTGGGAAAGATTGAAGGTGGGAGGAGAAGAAGACAACAAAGGATAAGATGTTGGATGGCATCACTGACTCAATGGACATGAGTTTAAGGAAGCTCCAGGAGTTGGTTATGAACAGGGAAGCCTGGCATGCCGCAGTCCATGCCCACGGGGTTGCAAAGAGTCGGACACGACTGAGTGACTGAACTGAGCTGAATGAGATATGCACAGTAACTCTTATTCTTATTGCTGCCAGATAAGGTGTTTTCACTCCATGTGGCTTTTTTCAAGATTGTTTCTTTATCTTTGGTTTTCTGCAGTTTGAACATGGTATGTCTATTCAAACTTTGGGTATTTTCTTCTATTAACTTCCTAGATTTATGATTTTGAACCTGTTATTAATTTTGGAATATTTGGCTATTATTTCAAATAACTCTTCTCTATTCTTTTTCTGTTCATTTCCAAGGCAAACCACTCAATCTCACAGTTATCCAAGTCTATGCCCCAACCAGTAATGCTGAAGAAGCTGAAGTTGAACGGTTTTATGAAGACCTACAAGACCTTTTAGAAATAACACCCAAAAAAGATGTCCTTTTCATTATAGGGGACTGGAATGCAAAAGTAGGAAGTCAAGAAACACCTGGAGTAACAGGCAAATTTGGCCTTGGAATGAGGAATGAAGCAGGGCAAAGACTAATAGAGTTTTGCCCAGAAAATGCACTGGTCATAGCAAACACCCTCTTCCAACAAGACAAGAGAAGACTCTACACATGGACATCACCAGATGGTCAACACCGAAATCAGATTGATCATATTCTTTGAAGCCAAAGATGGAAAAGCTCTATATAGTCAACAAAAACAAGACCAGGAGGTGACTGTGGCTCAGAGCATGAACTCCTTATTACCAAATTCAGACTCAACTTGAAGAAAGTAGGGAAAACCGCTAGACCATTCAGGTATGACCTCAATCAAATCCCTTATGATTATACAGTGGAAGTGAGAAATAGGTTTAAGGGCCTAGATCTGATAGATAGAGTGCCTGGTGAACTATGGAATGAGGTTCGTGACACTGTACAGGAGACAGGGATCAAGACCATCCCCATGGAAAAGAAATGCAATAAAGCAAAATGGCTGTCTGGGGAGGCCTTACAAATAGCTGTGAAAAGAAGAGAAGTGAAAAGCAAAGGAGAAAAGGAAAGATATAAAAGCATCTGAATGCAGAGTTCCAAAGAATAGCAAGAAGAGATAAGAAAGCCTTCTTCAGCGATCAATGCAAAGAAATAGAGCAAAACAACAGAATCGGAAAGACCAGAGATCTCTTCAAGAAAATTAAAGATACCAAGGGAACATTTCATGCAAAGATGGGCTCGATAAAGGACAGAAATGGTCTGGACCTAACAGAAGCAGAAGATATTAAGAAGAGGTGGCAAGAATACACAGAAGAACTGTATAAAAAAAATCTTCACGACCTGGATAATCATGATGGTGTGATCACTAATCTAGAGCCAGACATCCTGGAATGTGAAGTCAAGCGGGCCTTTGAAAGCATCACTATGAACAAAGCTAGTGGAGGTAATGGCATTCCAGTTGAGCTGTTTCAAATCGTGAAAGATGATGCTGTGAAGGTGCTGCACTCAAAATGCCAACAAATTTGGAAAACTCAGCAGTGGCCCGGGACTGGAAAAGGTCAGTTTTCATTCCAATTCCAAAGAAAGGCAATGCCAAAGAATGCTCAAACTACCACACAATTGTACTCATCTCACATGCTAGTAAAGTAATGCTCAAAATTCTCCAAGCCAGGCTTCAGCAATACATGAACCATGAACTTCCAGATGTTCAAGCTGGTTTTAGAAAAGGCAGAGGAACCGGAGATCAAATTGCCAACATCTGCTGGATCATGGAAAAGCAAGAGAGATCCAGAAAAACATCTATTTCTGCTTTATTGACTATGCCAAAGTCTTTGACTGTATGGATCACAATAAACTGTGCAAAATTCTGAAAGAGATGGGAATACCAGACCACCTGACCTGCCTCTTGAGAAATCTGTATGCAGGTCAGGAAGCAACAGTTAGAACTGGACATGGAACAACAGACTGGTTCCAAATAGGAAAAGGAGTACGTCAAGGCTGTATATTGTCACCCTGCTTATTTAACTTATATGCAGAGTACATCATGAGAAACGCTGGGCTGGAGGAAGCACAAGCTGGAATCACGATTACCGGGAGAAATATCAGTAACCTCAGATATGCAGATGACACCACCTTTATGGCAGAAAGTGAAGAGGAGCTAAAAAGCTTCTTGAGGAAAGTGAAAGTGGAGAGTGAAAAAGTTGGTTTAAAGCTCAACGTTCAGAAAACGAAGATCATGGCATCCGATCTCATCACTTCATGGGAAATAGATGGGGAAACAGTGGAATCAGTGTCAAACTTTATTTTTTTGGGCTCCAAAATCACTGCAGATGGTGATTGCAGCCATGAAATTAAAAGACGCTTACTCCTTGGAAGAAAAGTTATGACCAACCTAGATAGTACACTGAAAAGCAGAGATGTTACTTTGCTGACTAAGGTCCGTCTAGTCAAGGCTATGGTTTCTCCTGTGGTCATGTATGGATGTGAGAGTTGGACTGTGAAGAAGGCTGAGCACTGAAGAATTGATGCTTTTGAACTGTGGTGTTGGAGAAGACTGTTGAGAGTCCCTTGGACTGCAAGGAGATCCAACCAGTCCATTCTGAAGGAGATTAGCCCTGGGATTTCTTTGGAAGGAATGATGCCAAAGCTGAAATTCCAGTACTTTAGCCACCTCATGCGAAGAGTTGACTCATTGGAAAAGACTCTGATGCTGGGAGGGATTGGGGGCAGGAGGAGAAGGGGACGACAGAGGATGAGATGGTTTGATGGCATCACTGATTTGATGGATGTGAGTCTGAGTGAACTCGGGGAGTTGGTGATGGACAGGGAGGCCTGGTGTGCTGCGATTCATGGGGTCGCAAAGAGTCGGACACGACTGAGCGACTGAACTGAACTGAACTGATTCTTTCTGGTAGTTTAATTATACAGATGGTACACTTTTTTTGTATTGCACCAGTGATTTTAAATACTGTTTTTTTTTCTTCTGTCTTCAAATTCACTGATTTTTTCCCTTGTCCATGTTAAGTCTACCAATGGCTCATCAAAAGCACTCTTTATTTCTGTTTTGTTTTGTTTTGTTTTGTTTTCTCACATTTCCTTCTGATTCTTTGCTTTGTCCCAACAATTCTATATCTGAGTTCCTCACATTTTTTCTTTTTGTCATGTATGATCTTTTGTTGAAAGCCATACATGCTGTATTAGGCAATAGGAATGGAGGCAAATATGCCTTGAGTGTGAGGATTCTGTTAACGTGCTAAGAGTTGGCTTCTAGTTTTTGGGTTTTGTTTTTGTTTTTGTTTTGCTCTAGGTATATATGCCAGTCTCCTTACTTTTCTGTTAACTTTGAACTTCACTGAGGACTTTTCCTCTGAGAGACTCTGTGACTTTCAGCTCTTTTAGCTGTGACCCACTGTTAGGCGGCACTAGTGGTAAAGAATCCATCTGCCAATGCAGGAGGTACGGGAGACACAGGTTCCATCCCTGGGTTGGGAAGATTCCCTGGAGGAGGAAATGGCAACCCACTCCAGTATTTTTGCCTGGAAAATTCCATGGACAGAGGAGTCTGGTCGGCTCCTGGTGGGCTGTAGCCCACAGGGTCACTAAGAGTTGGACACAACTGCGTGTCTGAGAAGCACACACTGTTATTGCAC
Source organism: Oryx dammah (assembly GCF_014754425.2). Classification (NCBI taxonomy): domain Eukaryota; kingdom Metazoa; phylum Chordata; class Mammalia; order Artiodactyla; family Bovidae; genus Oryx; species Oryx dammah. Next base: position 68,702,605 of record NW_024070205.1, on the reverse strand, counting down.
TGGAGCCTTGCTGGTGTGATGGTAAGGGGCAGGGGAAAAGGAAGATTCTGGAATCAATGGATAAGTCTTTGTCTTTTCATGGGCCTGTCCCTGGGTTCTGAAAATATACACGTCTGTTTTTAACAGTTTAGTGACACGAGGGTACCTTCCTGTACCTCCTTCCACCCTCAACCTCTATTCCTTTTTCTGGCTGCAGCTCTTGCAATCCACTTCCTTGAAACCCTAACTCCTATGACCTTGCTTTCTCCCTTCAAGAGAGTCTGGAAGTGATACAGAAAGAAAGAGGACAGTGCATAGCAATTAGCATATTACTGACTGGAGATATATTAATATATCTTTTGTGCCCAAACATTATTGATTGGAGATGTATCAATACATTTTTAGAAAGTGATACAATTAAGACTGCTATTGAAGTTATTAGAGTTTAAAATTGATCAAGGGTTCATCATACTACTTATGATCATCATTGTTTTTCACATTTTGCTCCATTAGGTTTCTGTTCTAACCTTGTGCATATTATATACTCAATTTTATTACCATAAAAATTTTCAAAAATGACTCACCATGAAATTTTGAGTAAAGAACTGTTCAGTGAATTTTACGCAAGCACTTTCTCTGACTATCCAAGTGACATGTATACTAGTGTCTCAGAAGATGATAGTTTTTCAGAATTTAGTTCTGATTCAGATAATGTGATTATTAGACTGACACAAAGACAAAAAACCTTAGTAATTGATTCTGATATGGAAAGCAAAAGTGAAACTCATGGTGCTGGAGGATATGCCTTTGCTTCTGCAGAAGAGAGGGCTAAAGACATTTCAAGAAAATCAGAAGACTTTACAGGTGTGTCAGGTATAACTACTGAATATAATAACCCACAAAGTGTGAGTGAAATAGCAGAATTAATTTCCAGCTGGCCAAAATAAAAACCAATAGCCACAGGCATCAGTTTCTGCAAAAATCCCTTCGTCAATAATGAGTGAAAAGAATGACACAACCATTAAGAACAAGACATGACAAAAACTGGTTAGAAACAGTTAAACCTAAAATGGCAGAAGATTCAACTTCCAGTAGACTTTGAGCCGCATTATACACTCATTGTGATATAGCAGCTAAATGACACACCCACAGCTACCATGTCAGTTCTGAGACCAACCATAAAAGGCCAGGGCCAGGGCCACTCTCACATTTTCAGATGCCCACACTCTGCCTATGGAATGCCTCTCTCTCTAAATAAAGCTGGTTTCATTTTACTATGGCTTGTTCTTGAATTCCTTGCCAAGGACCCTTACTTCGCAGCCCATCCCAAGGACTCACCCAAGACCTGGGACATGACCATCCTCCCATGCCCCGTTCTTCCTACAACACAAGGTCTGGAGGAGACTGGAATGCAGGAAATTTCCTTGGAGTAGGCCTTTGTTATGGAGAAGGCTTTCATGTATTTCATTAAAGATCACTCCTTCCCTCCCCCTGCAAGGGCCAAGAGAGGATCTCTCACCATGAGAACCTGGTGGAGTTTAGGGGAATAAAGTCCTTAATACTTAAGGAGACTCCTCTAAGCCTGTGGCCCCAGGATTTTCTCATTCTCAGGCTAGTCCAGAATCAGGCTCTAGCTATTCACCAACATTACCATTTAAGAGTTTCTACCACTTTATGAATCCAGAACAACTCCAGATAAGTAGATCTCTGCTATGACTCTCCAGACTCACCTGTCTCTCCAAATGTCAGGGCAGTGGTTTGCTTTGCAACCTCACTGCTCTGATGGGTCTAAGAGTGCTCATTGACTTCCTACTGTCAGGTTTGTTACTTTTTCTTGTTTTAAGGACAGAAATGATGACTTCCAAGTTCTTTATATGTCTTAGCTGAAACTAGCAAGGTTTTCCGTTTTCACCTTCCTTAAGTTGAGCTTCCAAAATAGGACAGCTAAAATAAAATGTATAATTAACTTTCCTTTTCTAGCTGGAAAGCAAAGTAAGCAGTATAGTACAGTGTGAACTAAAAAGGGTGGGCTTTGAAGACAGCTTGCCTAGTTCCAAAACCTAACTGCTCTAAGCTTCAAGTACCTAATCAGTAAAATGAGAATAATGAAGTGCCAAACTCAAAGCTTTGCAGCAATGAAGGACAGTATCTGGCACACAACAAATACTCAATAAATTGCATTAGTATGTTAGTAAAAACATTCCATATATTGGCTGAATCATTGATTCAAGTCCTTAGCAGGAAATGTCAGTTTAAGAGTCAATAAACCCAAATTCAAACCAGAATGGATTAATCAAAGGTGTTAACAGAGATAAAAAACAATCTAAATGATAACCTAAAGCAAATAAAGTAAACAGGAGGAAAAGGAATACAACTCCACCCCCGCCAAATATTCCACTTTAGCCTTCATCTGCTAATAGGGTAAATATCAAACTGATTCAACAGTTTCTCCAAGACCAAAACTCTTCGGGCCTATTGCAAATAAGGATAAAGTTAAATGAACAGGAACGGTTGGTTTTCGTTGGTAAAACTTCACTAATTAGTATCTTGAGTTCAGATAAAATACATTAACACTTCCTAGAAAATCAAATGCCAGGAACACAGAACTCTATTTTCAAACAGCATTAAGGAAAATAGAAGCTCAGTGAGACTCTGAGAATATATTTCAGGTAGGTTTGACACTTCCACCCAATAAGAAATATCACATCAGGAAAGTGACATCCGAGCCCCTCAAGAGGCACTCAGGAAAGAACCTGGACTATGACAAATTCTTTGTAGCTGGTAGGCAATCAGATACACAGCCAAAGTCTCCTGAACAACCTGAAGGGTCCAAGAGGGTTTAATGTCCCTAAGAAGAGGGCACAAAGGGCTTCTCCATGTCCCTGACAAGATTCATACCCTGATCAAGAAGTATCACTGATCACTTTGGGAAGGATTTAAAGCTAATAAAACCCACCAATCAGCTGAAACTGGTACTATCTCTGTGAATTAAGCTGTATCCTTCACCTACATTAAGAGGACTTGTAACCTTTGGCTGTGTCTTTACAGCTTTCTGTCAATCACTATACAACCATACCCTGAGTAACTATTTTATAGCAGTCTAGGTCATACCAGAGCAAGGCTAATCACTTAGTCAGAAAAACATCACTAAAAACAGCAACTCTCTGACTTGACAGTTTGAGGAACAAACAGTTTCTTCAAATGTCTTCTCACAAATCTCCAAAGTGTCAATGGTGTATGTCAGATGTGTCTGTGAGGGTCTCAGGATAATCTCTGGGGTTCCTTCTTTTCTTACACACCATGAAGGCTGATACTGAAGCCATGTTGAAGGGAATCATTCTCACTCTAACAGCACCTTGAATGAGCCAATTCTACCATAATGATGGTCAGTCATCGAGAAGGTCACGTTGCTGCCTAAACTAGAGACACCTTCTTCTGTCAGTGCTACTTTCCCAACAAACTGATGGAAGGTGTTTCAAATCAAACAGCCCATTTATATTTTACTCTCTGGGGGACTTTGTTTTGATTCCATATAAGTATGGCAGTAGAAGATCCATATATGCGTGTCTATTCCCTCAGAATGAGAAAGTGCCTCAAAGCCTTAAGGTAAGATCCCCTTAAGATAATGTCCCTTTGAGACAGGCACAGACTGCGAACAGAGAGGTCTGGACATACAAGAAACATTCTTTCATCGGAGACACTCACATACACACCACCATCTGTACTAAACTCAAGTATCCTCTCCCACTCATCAAATCCTGACATTATGAATGTTTTGTCTTTTCCTTTAAGACAAACTAATTATAAAACCTTTGATCTGATACCTATAAACTAAACCAAACTCTGTAAACAGATGAGAAGCTAGCTGCCATCAAATATTTAACAAAGCCAAGAGAACAGAGCTTTGATCTCAGCTGGGTTTTTCCTAAAGTGACCTATAGTGAGAAGCTTGGGTTCCGAATGTCATTAAAATCCCGAGAGATTAGAAAAGAGCCAGCAGAGCACGAACATAGACACAGACATAGAGAATGGATTTGTGGACACAGCGGGGAAGGAGAGGGTTGGATGAATTGACATATATACACTACCACATGTAAAGCAGATAGCTAGTAGGAACCTGTTGTATAGCCCAGGAAGCTCAGCTCGGTGCTCTGTGATGACCTAGAGGGATCAGAGGGAGACTCAAGAGGGAAGGGAGATAAGTATACATATGGCTGACTCACAGTGTTGTACAGCAGAAACTAAAACAACATTGTAAACCAATTATCTTCCAATTAAAAATGAAAATTTTTTAATTAAAAAATAAAATCAACCACAACTTTCAATTCATTTGAAGTATAATGTTTCACAATATCATAGATTGATAGTATAGTTCAAGCTACTAAGGAAGTTAAAAACAATCTGTCTCATTTGACATATGAGAAAACTGGGATGCTAAGAGAAAAAGCAAACATATGTATAATCCAAGATTATTACTAAGAACTGTGTCAAGGCAAAATACAAATTACAGAGGATGAAATTAATTACTGATTCTCTTCTTTACAAGAAACAAGAATACTAGACCGTTATTAGAAATACTGGTATAGATTAACTGCATTTAATCCCTCTTTATCCCTTCAATATGAAAAGATTTCAACATATAAAAGATGTTTCCTTTTCTCTGTAAGACGCTGTAATATCCATGAGACCTCTGAAATGGTAAACGCATATTCCATTTTATTCCAGCTTTCATATCAGAACTCATAGAATCTTAGAATGCTTTTCCTATAGGAAATACAGTTTTACAGTGGCCTTCATCTCACAAATGGAGCTGTTTAATTTAGAGCCAGAGGATGATCCCAGTGTGTTCACAGCACATTTACTGAATTTATAACTATAATGCCCTTGGATATGTATTATACTTATCATGTATTCTATTGATCCATTGAAAATATTTTGCTTCTTATAAAAGGCACAAGGGGACATTCATAAAGAAATTGAAGTGTGCCTTATACCTCAAGTTCTAACATTAAATATAATGGATTGGTGAGACAAATAAAAGACTAAGCCATTATCTGATACTTTATTACTAGTTGTCTATAATAGAATTCAGCAGTCCTTTTTCTTGATACTTTAATGCAGCTACCTTTAAACCAGGGTATGAATGACCTTGGGGTACTTGAGGACACTCCAAGTAGCATGTGGAAATGGTCAATTTTAAGGAAATCAGTTTCTAAATCTGACTAACCATGTGTATTCTTTCTAAAACTGATTGCCCGCACATTCCCTGAAGTAAAAGGCATCATTCAGAATCAACTTTCTTTATTTTCTCTTTTATAATCTTAGTTCTCCTATTTTACAAAAGAAAATAGTATCATCCTGATGTCTAAAGACTTCTAGACACCAAACAAGGCAATATTGAAATTTGGGCATCGGATTTTGGGCAAACTGAGTAGCTTTAATGACTGGCAACACCTTCTTATAAATCAGGTGTGTCCAGTTATTTTCCTTTTAAGAAAACTGCAGAAGCACTCCATTGGTGCTGGCAGCTGATCTTGCTCATAAATGACCATGTAATTGTTGGCATATAACTTGAAAAGACTCAAAGCAGTGAGTGACACTGCTATGTCTTCCATTTCCATAAATTCTGTATAGTACTTATATCCTTAAAAATGAAAATCAGGATTCTGAGCCCTCCCTCAACATAGCAATAATTAGTGTTCAGCTGAAGATTTTTTAACTGACTGAAAATTTCAGATGTGTTTATTTCATTAAAACATGCATTTAAGTAATATTTTTATTTTCATATTCAGTAGTTTATCCCAATTTATGTTCTTTTGATCAATTGTGTACTAATGACAATTTGAGTTAAGCCTTAAAAGGCAATAGAAAAGATCAATGGAATTAAGAACTGATTCTTTGAAAAGGTAAACAATATTGATAAACCTTTAGCCAGCTGCATCAAGAAATGAGAAGAGAGCACTCAAGTCAATAAAATTAGAAATGAAAAAATAAAAAGTTAAAACCAACACCAAAGAAATACAGAGGATCATAAGAGATTGCTACAAATAGCTATATGTCAATAAAATAGACAACTTGGAAGAAATGAACAAATTCCTAGAAATATACAATTTCCCAAGACTGAACCAAGGAGAAATAGAAAATGTGAAAACATCAATTACTAGTAATGAAATTAAATCAGTAATTAAAAAAAAACAACTTTCAACAAACAAAAAATTCAGGACCAGATGGCATCACACAAGAATTCTATCAAGTATTTAGAGAAGAGTTAACATTTATCCTTCTCAAGCTATTTCAGAGAAAAACTGCAGAGGAAGGAATACTTCCAAACTCATTCTATGTGATCACCTTAGAGCAAAAATCAAAGATACCACAGAAAAGAAAATTACAGACAGATATCACTGAAAATAGATGCAAAGTGCTCAAAAATTATTAGCAAATTGAATCCAACAATAAATTTTTAAAAGATCATACAACACAATCAAGTGGGATTTATCCCAAAGATTGATTAATTTGTGGATTCTGAATCAATGTCACACATCACATTAACAAACTGAAGAGTAAAAACCATATGATCATCTCAATAGATGCAGATAAAACTTTTGACAAAATTCAACAGCCATTTATGGCAAAACTTTTTAGAAAGTGGTTACAGAGAGAACATACCTCAGCAAAATAAAGGCCACTGACACAAGTCCATAGCTAACATCATACTCAATGGTGAAAGGCTGAAAGCATTTCCTCTAAGATCAGGAACAAAATAAGGTTGCCCACGGTCACCACTTCTATTAAACACAGTCCTGGAAGTCCTAGCCACAGAAATTAGACAAGAAAAACAAATAAAAGTTATCAAAGCTGGAAAGGAAGAAGTAAAATTGTCACTGTTTGCAGATTGCTTGATACCATACACAGAAAAATTCTCAAGATGCCACCAGAAAACTGCTGGAGCTCATCAATAGATTCAGTAAAGTTTCAGGATAAAAAATTAATGTACATAAATCTGTTGTGCTTCTATACATTAACAATGAACTATCCAAAAAAGAAATTAAGAAACACTCCCATTTGTAATCACATCAAAAAGAATGAAATACCTAGGAGTAAATCTAAGGGCTTCCCTGGTAGCTCAGCTGGTAAAGAATCCACCTGCAATGCAGGAGACCTCGGTTCAATTCCTGGGTTGGGAAGATCCCCTGGAGAAGGGATAGGCTACCCATTCCAGTATTCTTGGGCTTCCCTGGTGGCTCAGATGGTAAAGAATCTGCCTGCAATGTGAGAGACCTGGGTTCAATCCCTGGGTTGGATAACCCCTGGAGGAGGGCATGACAACCCAATCCAGTATTCTTGTCTGGAGAACCCCCATGAACAGAGGAGCCTGGCAGGCTACAATCCATGCGGTCTCAAAGAGTCAGACACAACTGAGAAACTAAGCACAGCACACAAATCTAAGGAGGTAAAAGATCTACATTCAGAAAACCTGTATTCGTTGGTATAACATACCAGTAAAAGAAAATGAAGGCCACACAAACAGATGGAAAGATATACTGTGTTCACAGATCAAAAGAATATTGTTAAAATGACCACTACTCAAGGCAGTCTACAGATTTAATGCAATCTCTATCAAAATACCAATCACATTTTTTACAAAATTATAGTATTTATGAAATATGTATGAAAACACAAAAGACTCCAAATAGACAAAACAATCTTGAGAAAGAAGAACAAAGCTGAAAGCATCATGTTCCCTGATTTTAAACCATACTACAAAGCTACAGTAATCAAAACTAGTACTGTACTCAAACAAACCAGTCACATATATCAATGGAACAGAAGAGAGTCCAAAAATGAACCCACACTTTTATAGTCAATTAATTTATGTCAAAGGAGGCAAGAATATACAATGAGGAAAAGATAGCTTCTTCAATAAATTGTGTTGGAAAATCTTGACAACTACACATAAATCAAACTGGACCACTGTCTCATATCACACACATGGACAAAGTCAAAATGCATGAGAGACTTAAATGTAAGGCCCCAAACCATAAAACTCCCAGAAGAAAACATAAGCACAACACTCTTTGGCATAAAGTACACCAATATTGCTTTGGATCTGTCTCCAAAGGCAAGAAAACAAGAACAAAAACAAACAAATGGGACCTAATTACAATTAAAGTTGTTTGCAACAAATGGGACCTAATTACAATTAAAGTTGTTTGCTCAGGAAAGGAAACCATCAACAAAATGAAAAGACACCCTACAGAATGGGAGAAGATATTTGCAAATGTTATGACTGATAAATGGTTTAATGTCCAAAATAAACAGCTCATAAACTCAATATCCAGAAACAAACAACCTGACTAAAGAATGAGCAGAAGACTTGAATAGACATTTCTTCCAAAGAATACATATAGATGCCCGATAGGTACATGAGATGATGCTCAACATCACTAATGATCAGAGAATTGCAGTCCAAGACTATGAGATATCACACTTTTGAGAATGGCTAGCATCAAAGAAACCACGAACAACAAGCGATGGAGAAGACGCAGGGAAAAGAGATTCTGCATACACTGCTGGTGGGAATGTGAATCAGTGCAGCCACTGTAGAACACTGTATGTTCTACAGTGTTCTTCAAAACACTAAAAACAGAATGACCATATGACCCAGCAATTTCACTCCTGGGTATACATCTGAAGAAAAGAAAGATATTAATTTAGAAAGATACTTGCACCCCAAAGTTTATAGTAGCATTATTTACAAATGCCAAGATATGGAAGCCACCTAAGTGTCCATGAACAGGTGAACAGATTAAAAACAGATGTGATATATATATACATACACAACAAGGGGCTTCCCTGGTGGCTCAGACTGTGAAGAATCCACCAGCAATGCAATAGACCTGGGTTCAATTCCTGTGTTGGGAAGATCCCCTGGATGAAGGAATGGCTACCCACTCCAGTATTCTTGCTTGGATGATTCCATGGACAGAGGAGCCTGGCAGGAAACACTCCATGGGGTCGCAAAGAGTCGGACACAACTGAGCAACAAAGACGCACACACGCTCACAATAATATCTTATGGATACTATCCATAAGAAAGAATAAAATTTTGCCATGGACCTGGAGGGTAATATAGTCAGTGAAATAAGTCAGAGAAAGACAAATACTATATGATATTACTTACATGTGGAATCTAAAAAATAAAACAAACTAGTAAATATAACAGAAAATAAACAAAATCATAGCTATAGAAAACAATCTAGTGGTTACCACTGGGGGGGGAGGAGTTAATATAGGATAGAGGATTAAGTGGTACAAACAAATATACATAAATAAGCTACAGGACACATTTTAAATCATGGGGAATATAACCCGTAAGTTTATCATAACTATAAATGAAGTTCAATCTATAAAATATTAAATCACTATGTTGTACATCTATATATAATATTGCAAATCAACTATACTTCAATTTTTAAAAAAGAAACATTTAGAAATGTAACAATGAAAAGTTGAATTGGGAAGAACACAAAAGAACAAATAAAAATTAAATACTCTTTCTCTTTGCTATTCTGGACATTTCATTGACTGAGGGGAACATCAGTCCCCAAGCATGGCCAAAGTGAAAAATAGAATTAGAGATGGAAAATAAGGTAACACAGGACTAGCAAACTTGGTAGTAAAGTAATAATTTTTTACAAAGTTTTAAATTGGGTTTGACTACCAACCTAGATAGTATATTCAAAAGCAAAGACATTACTTTGCCAACTAAGGTCCGTCTAGTCAAGGCTATGGTTTTTCCTGTGGTCATGTATGGATGTGAGAGTTGGACTGTGAAGAAGGCTGAGTGCTGAAGAATTGATGCTTTTGAACTGTGGTGTTGGAGAAGACTCTTGAGAGTCCCTTGGACTGCAAGGAGATCCAACCAGTCCATTCTGAAGGAGATCAGCCCTGGGATTTCTTTGGAAGGAATGATGCTAAAGCTGAAGCTCCAGTACTTTGGCCACATGCGAAGAGCTGACTCATTGGAAAAGACTGTGATGCTGGGAGGGATTGGGGGCAGGAGGAGAAGGGGACGATCAAGGATGGGATGGCTGGATGGCATCACTGACTCGATGGACATGAGTCTGAGTGAACTCTGGGAGATGGTGATGGACAGGGAGGCCTGGCGTGCTGTGATTCATGGGGTCACAAAGAGTCAGACACGACTGAGCGACTGAACTGAACTGAACTGAAAAGCATTTTCTATATTTTTAATATGAAATATTTGAATTAAAAAACATGTACAAAGTCAGCACATTTTTAAAACTGGAGCTTCAATAACTAACTAAAAGGGAGATTGGGCTTTTCCATCACTGTTCAGTCTTTTGACTTTTAGATAACAACTTCAGATTAGGACTGTTACACACAGTGCAGCAGTGACTCATGTATACCCGTCCCTTTATGTATTCTCCCACCCATTCTGTGCATATAAAACTTGCAAAAAGAGCAAATTCATCTGCTTTACTACCTGTGTTCCTTATATTTAAATTATAGAAACTTTCCTTTGTGGGAATGATTATTAATCTTACTTAATTGCTTTATATTTTTCTAGGGAAAATTTTCTCAAGTGTGTCTCTGTCTGTCTCCACCCCCCAACCCGCGCCCTCCCCACTGCCCGGACCAACCTCTCTTCCAGACCAGTTACTGATTCCCCCATGATTTAGGTCACTTAAGGTGAGTCTTCTCTGAAGGTCATTTTTTAAAAAAAAAAAAAAAAGAAAGAAATTCAGGACATTTAACATTTTGGGTTATAATTGCATATTTATTATTGTGGTTATTCTAATGACCTGACTGCTTCCTCTTACCCTACTCTTGCTGTGCTCAGATACCTGTCTTGCCCCCGAGAGAATACTGTCTTTTTGAATAAAAATGGATTCAAGACAGGCTACTGAAGTCACTCATATTGCAAAGTGCTGACTGGTTTTATGGAAATATCATATGCAGAAAAATCTAAGGATTCCAAACAAAATGGTGCTGTGTATTACATATTTAAGAAAGAAAGGGAAAAAGTGGGACTTGGGATTTCTCATAACCAAACTGCACTTCTTGCTTAATGAAGTCAAAGCCTTAGGAATTAGGGAGAGAAGAAAAGAGGAGGAAATGAAAACACCAAAGAAAGAGAATCCCATCAGACAAAAAAAGCCAAGAGTATGGACATGCTTGCATCATTCTTTGAACTCTAAGGGCATTTCTGATCACATGCAAGACAATTGTTTTTTAAACTGTGAATTGTCAGTTTTTGGCTTTGAGTTTTCCATAGTGCTATGCCTGACGTGTTATAGGCACTCAGTAAATACTGGTTCATTATTATACTTTGGGTAAGGAGAAAACCACATTTAACTACCAAAGTTCAAATGGATTACATGTAGATTAACAGAAACTCCCCTGCTCTTCACCAAAATGTTTCTCCGATGTCATCTATTTTGGAAATAGATATACAGTACTTTGCACAAGAAAATACAAGGAGTGTAAAACTAGTGGTTTTTTTAAACTACAGAATAATATTGTTTTAAGATGAAAGAGATTCTGTAAATCATCTATTTGGCCATTCTTAGTTTACAGAAGCTCCTAAAGCCCAAACAGTTTATTTGTCCAAGAGTGAAGTTGCTCAGTCGTGTCTGACTCTTGGCGACCCCATGGACGGTAGCCTACCAGGCTCCGCTGTCCATGGGATTTTCCAGGCAAGAATACTGGAGTGGGCTGCCATTTCCTTCTCCAGGAAGAATACAGCTAGTTAGTTGCAAAACTAGAACAAGAACATTGGTCCTTCCCCATCCCTACCCCGTGACTGAACCAGAGATTTAGGAATGGAAGACAAGTTTCTGGGTAAATAAAGATACTGAATATTCATAACTCTTTTGAGTATTTATGAGTTTGTGTCTAATAAGGAAATGTTACTGCACTGACCCCATTTAAACAGGCTGTCTATATTCTGTATTCTGAAGGTAACACTGTTTACCTTCTCACAGTGTTTTTCATACATACATGATTTTTGGGGAAGGAACAAATTGGTAATTATCTTCACTAATGAAATGTGCAATCATTCCAGTTAGATTTTAAATGGGGCACGACTCGCATTCATAAGGCCCATTGAATAAATGCCTATTAGGTACAGTTTAATGGCTTAATGCTTGATTCATGTTTTCCTTCTCTATGGTTGATTCTTACTGCATATTCAGGGTAATTAGGAAATTTGATTTTTCTTCCTGGTGTATATATAATCCCTGTATTCAGAAAGCTCAGCTCAGCAAAATAACAAGATAAAAGTCAAATTTTTCCATGAAAAAAAATTAGAGGACTGTATCTCTGATGATGATAGGATTGGGGATTTTGGCTAAATGTTCTGTTAGCAAAGGAAATTCTTTTTTCGCTTTAGTAAGGAGCTAACAAATCTTAATTATCACATGCCTCAGAAAATGATTCCTGCAACACCTGGAAAAACCAGAGCATTTCTTTCCCATGTTTAAGTCCAAATTCAAACTGGCAAACTGAGTTGATAAATTAATGGAGAAAAGCTTCCAATGAGAATAAATTATATTGAAAATATTCCTGTTATATGTTCTTCTGTAACAAACAACAGCATATATCAATTTATTAGAATATGACTTCTGTTCACTTTTTTCAAATTTATACACATTGTGTTAGGCTGTGAAGGCTGATAACAATGAAGCAAGTCTCTGCTTTTAAAGCATTCAAAATTTTTCTCAATATTAGTCAATAACTTCCAACAGAATGAACTCATATAATGTGCATATATGAAAACTATGTTTTTATATTTACAAAGTTAGGTTAATACTCTTTGCACATATTCAAAGTTTGACTGCTTCTTTTATGATTCAGAAGTTATTAAGTTGATGAATAGTAAGGCTTGAGTTATCTGGCAGGTGTAGATTCCACATGCTACTATATTTACTTACCTCATTTTCCCCTTTATTTTCTGCTATTCTCTCCCTAAAAGAGAAGGAATTAAGTGGATCATGAGAATCTAAGTTTGGTTCACACGAGATCCTCACTTCCACTTTCAAAAGGAGAGCAACTCATATCACTTGCAATGTTAATCAAACGTAAGTTTGCTAACGTTTTTCTCTTCCTTCAGCATTTTCCATATTCCTAAAAAGTACCTCCAAGAGTGAAATAACACTTTAAATGAGCATGCCTGTTTATGTGTTAAAGACAGATGGAGAAGGAGAAAGAAGAGGGATAATTAAAAGGAGATGAGATGGAAAATATATTGACATTTAAATGTTCTTTCAAAATGTTCAGTCTGCATCCCTTTCATTTGAGCTAAGATGAAAGAGGTAGTGGAGATATTCCTAGTTCTAGTTTCTTTCTGGTACCTCTAGTGGGCTCACTATGAGCTGAATGATCTGCCTCTCTAAAATGGGAATTAAAAAATAGTAAAATGATAGCCAGGGAAGGTAGGGGGAAACCGACCAGACATGGCCAAAAGAGTAAGTGTTGGTTTTTGTCTCCTACAGTTCAGACCAGAGAGTAGTTATTTAATTTAGTCATTTATCATCCTATGTAGATTAAAAACATTCTATTACCAGTGGCTCTACCAGCCCTGTGACTGCACATTATGGATATATGACAGGAAAGAGAGACACAAGGAAGATTCTGAGGATAGAGACCTATAGATGAGATATGGAAAGAGATACAGGTAGAAAAATAAGACAGACTTATGGGAGAAAAATCAAAGTATGTGAACAAGAGAAAAACCTGTAAAGAAGTAGATCCTGTGGTAGGATTTAAAAATAAAGACAACTGTCCAAATGTAACAGCAAGACAAAGTTTTTAATCTTCTACTACTTTTGTGTACATGTTTAAAATCTGTAGCCAAATACAGGAAGAATGGTGTGTAGAGATGCATTGGGAGTATTATGGGTCAGAAGAGTGTGTGTCTGCATGTATGTGTGTGTGTTTTGAGAGCACATTTATATGAAAAATTCATAGTTTAGGCCCAAGTCATGGCCTGTTTTTTCAAAGTAAGTTGTGGTCCTAGCTTGTACTGAACTGACACATTAGCCAGGTGTGTTATGCAAATTGCTTTCTGGAATTCTAGAAACTGAAAGTCACACAAGAATTGTCTGCTTAAGGCCTACTCCATCCATTTCTTCCTGTGCCCTAATTTTCAGGGAACTGCAACCCATTAACTTTTTGCGAACTGTCTCTTTCAGGTTATGTAGACAAGAAACCCTGCAGCTGGGGTGCCAGTGGCTCAGAATACAAAAGTTTAATAAGATCCAATCATCACATCATATCAGCACAAGAACATTTTGTTAAAGGGTAGTAAGTTATTTTTCCATTCATGTCTCTCATACATAAGGATGGTATATACTGTCTCATGATATCGGTGGAAACAAAATGCAGTCAGCAAAGAAAAATTCTCCACGTCCTTCAAAATCACTCCCCGCAAATCTCTGACCACCCGAGTGCTGCCAGTTCAGGGTCATGAGCTTCAATCCTTTCACGTACATCTCTGCTGTGACACCTCACGGCAGAGTCCAGCCACAGACCAGTTCAACTGTACAGTTTATCTTGTAATGTCAAGGATCTCCATCAATATCTCACTTCACTGGCTATGAAGTGTCTCACTTCACTGGACATGATTATATTCACAGCCATAAAGTTGAAACAAAGCAGGGTAAGGAAAGCATCCATTGAAAATCTCTGTTCCTGATTCCTCCTCCCATAATTCAGCACCTATTTTGAAAGACTCGATGCAAAGAGCGACTGAACTGAACTGATTTTGAAAGACTGGATGCCAAGGTGTCAGTTGGTGAACCACTCTTGTAGTTGATCAGGAAGGGCAATGCACCTCAGGAGGTTATTTACAGGAACTGTTGGAAGTCTCTTGGCCAGAACCATAGGCTAAAGTGATCATTCCATAAAAATCAAAAAGGTGGTGAGGTGGAAAGAGAAGTAGGTGAATAAATGCGAGGGACTGTTCCAGTCACTCAGTCATGTCTGACTGTTTGTGACCCAATGGACTACAGCATGCCAGGCTTCCCTGTCCTTCAGCACCTCCCAGAGTTTGCAAAAACTCATGTCCATTGAGTCCATGAAGCCATCCAACCATCTTGTCCCCTGTCATCCCCTTTTCCTCCTACCTTCAATCTTTCCCAGCATCAGGGTCTTTTCCAATGAGTCAGCTCTTCGCATCAGGTGGCCAAACTATTAGAGATTCAGCTTCAGCATGTGCAGTAGACTGGAGGATGAACAGCAACTCTTCCACCTCAGCTCATTTCCCCTCACCTTCCTTACTTCTGGAAGCCAGGCTTCCAGGAAGGAAGTGGTACAGGGGTAGGTGGAGTCTGAGCCTCACCAGAGTCCCTGAGGAGTGTGGGAGGCGGCACTTGGAGGAGTACATCCACCCTCTTCCTGCAGCTGTGACACTTTCAACCCCGTCTCAGACAACGATGGGCTCACTGACTCAAGCAAGCTGGGCTAATAGTACAAATTCATGCTTTTCCCAGGAAGTGTTCTATTACCACTTAAATTTGTTCAAGTTTCCTTTTCTTCAAGTATCTCTGTCTCAGTTTTATCAATAGATTCCTTCTCAGTTCGGTTCAGTCGCTCAGTTGTGTCTGACTCTTTGTGACCCCATGGACTGCAGCACACCAGGCCTCCCTGTCCATCACCAACTCCGAGAACTTGCTTCAACTCATGTCCATTGAGTCATTGATGTCATCCAACCACTTCATCCTGTCGTCCCCTTCTCCTCCTGCCTTCAATCTTTCCCAGTATCAGGGTCTTTTCCAATGACTCAGTTCTTCACATCAGGTGGCTGAAGTATTAGACTTTCACCTTCATCATCAGTCTTTCCAATGAATATTCAGGACTGATTTCCTTTAGGATGGACTGGTTGGATCTTCTTGCAGTCCAAGGGACTCTCAAGAGTCTTCTCCAACACCACAGTTCAAAAGCATTAATTCTTCGGCGCTCAGCTTTCTTTATAGTCCAACTCTCACATCCATATATGACTACTGGAAAAACCATAGCTTTGACTAGACGGACCTTTGCTGGCAAAGTAATGTCTCTGCTTTTTAATATGCTGTCTAGGTTGGTCATAGCTTTTCTTCCAAAGAACAAGCATCTTTTAATTTCATGGCTGGAGTCACCATCTGCAGTGATTTGGAGCTCAAAAATCAAAAGTCTGTCACTGTTTCCATTGTTTCCCCCTCTATCTGCCATGAAGTGATGGGACTGGATGACACAATTTTAGTTTTTTATGTTGACATATGGGTGCCATTTAATGTGAGTGTTTAGTAGAAATACACACAATGAGAGACACACAAACTGAGAGAGATACACACACACTGAGAGAGATTCTAAACACTCACGTTAAATGTCATCCATATGCAGGGGTTATCAAGAGATTTCCCTGATCAAGCATGAAATAAAGGAAAGATTGCCCCCGGAAAATGAAACTTTCCCATTTCATTCCCATATCTCTAGAACAAGCACTCTTACATAAGTACACACACACACGTGCCCACACCGCTTTTCACATCACCTCTAGATACAAACATATCCATATTGTCTTCCCCATGTGCACTGTGCTGGATGATATGGGGACTGAAATGAGCAGGAAGCATCACAGCTCTAATGGACTACAAGATGTGACTTGCCATCATGAGACATCTTACTGTTGGCAGTTCAAGTCCCTGTTGAGAGACTGAGTTCTGGAGCCCAGCAACACCACCTCCAGGGTCTCCTTACACTACAGAAACCTGGGCAAGAATTTTACATTCCTTGAACCAGATTTGCCTCATCTATAAAATGGGGAACATGGTGATACCTATCTAATGGAGTGATGGTGAGGGTCAAATGAGATTATGAATACAAATACTAGTCAGGGATTCTATCAATGTTGTCGTTGCTTAGTCGCCAAGTCATGTCTGACTCTTCTGGGTCCTTAAAAAGTGAATGGGCTTTTTGTGGTGGGAAGAGTAAAATCTTTACCATTAAGTAACCTTGATTTCTGGGGCTTCCCTGGTGGTTCAGTGGTAAAGACCCTGCCAGCCAATACAGGAGAAGCAAGTTCAACCTGCTTCCCTGGGTCAAAAAGATTCCCTGGAGAAGGATGACAACCCATTCCAGTATTCCTGCCTGGGAAATCCCATGGACAGGGCTACAGTCCTTGGGGTCACATAAGAGTTGGACATGACTTACTGACTAAAAATAACAACAGCTCTGACTTTAACCCCAGCACTAGTACCAATCTTAAATGACCTTAAGCAAGTTACTTAAGATTTCCTTGGGGAATTCCTTGGTGATCCAGTGGTTAGGACTCAAAGTTTTCAGTGCTAAGGGCACAGGTTCAAACCCTGGTCAGGGAACTAAGATCTCACAAACCACATGGTGTGGCCAAAAAGAAGGCTAGACCTACTTCCTCTGTCTACAACTATCCCATCAACAGGGATGATGCAAAGCACCAGAGAGCACTGGGCTGTTACATCATTCACCATTCATTAAACTTCCCAGTGAAAACACAGAAATGTGTAAGATGATCTAAAGTTCCCAGGCAGAGGCAACACACACAAAAACAGACTGCAAGCCCCTTTATTTGCTCTCTGCAGGCGTGGGGCCAGCCAGCCAAACTGGAAGCAATCTCCCTCTTCCTCACCTCCTCTTGTACCAAATCTTGAGCATTCTGCTTTTGTAAATCAGTGTCTGCCTTCTCATTGCTATCACAGCCACCAGGCACAGACCCCTTTCCATCCTGGGCTCTCTCAGCCACTTGAACAGCCTCTCAGGCTCACTCCAGGCCATTCCCTACCCAGCAGCAAGAATGATGTTCTAAACTAAAATTCAGGCATGTGACACCCTTGATTAAATCCCTTCAGAAGCTCCCCAGTAGTCCAGGGGATAAAATTCAAACCTCTCAATGGGAGCCCAGCCAGCTTCTGCCTCCTCTCCCATTATTTCCTGAGTGGGCTGAAGGCATCATCCTCTGCTCCCAAATGTCACCCATGCCAAATGTCACTCAAACAGGAGCCCTCTCCTCTTCACCTAAGAAGATGCCCTTCTACCCTCAAGTGAAACACGGTTTCCTCAGGGAGGCTTTCTCTGACTCTGCACCAGCTTACAGAGCACCCACTACGTGCTGTGGCAGCATTGTCTGCTTCTCCAACACAGACGCCATCCAACCCACTTCACTTACATTATTCAGCTAGTTCTGACTTTCCCATAGATAAGTTCCTTTACTGCATGTTCCTTCTTTATCAAAGTGTCTTACAAGCATGCAACTTGAAACTGAGAGCAATAAGAGACTCATTTAATACATTCCAGTCTTTGACGGGTTTGTCATTTTTTTCAGAGTGAAGCAAAAAACCTGAACATCCCTTCTAAGTTGCTCCCCCCTTTTTTGGAAAATGCCAAGAGGAGAAAGATAAAAAATTATGGGCATCATCCTCCCCCTTAACTCTCCAGTTCCAGTTTCACTCTTTCTTCGCAGAGGTATCAATTCTGGGCTGCAAGCAACGATGTTCTATACAAAGTGCCAATAACTCCTTAGAAGTCTGTAATGAGAAACAAATATGAAAGGAGTGTCTCTTGGGCTCAAATTCACACCCACTGCTTCAGCAGCTTCTGGGTATGGAACACTCCATCTCCCTCAGGTTTGGTATCCCCCCACCCCCCATCCAAATGAAGAGGATCCGTACCGGCACCTGGAGCAGAGCATCCCTGGACAGCGGCAGAGGAGCATGCCCAGGGGTCGAGGCAGCCATCTGCGTCACCCAGGTGAAAATCCACCTCTGGAAGAACACACAAATTGTCCCCTCAGAGAAATATTATCCACTCCACCGCTCTTTCTCTCATATTGAATCCTAATTTCTTCTCCTGTCTCTTGAAATGCCATGCTCAGAAATCTTCCCTCTTGGAGGGAAGCAATGCAAGTCAAACATCGACAGCATCACTCTGTGTTCTCCGCAAAGGGAGGGGAGCCAGGGCTCCCTCGAGGGGCTTCCCTGGTGGTTCAAGGGTAAAGAGTCTGCTGCGATGCAGGAGATGTGGGTTCGATCCCTGGGTCAGGAAAATCTCCTGCAGAAAGAAATGTCAATCCCTTCCAGTATTCTGGCCTGCAGAATCTCACGGACAGAGGCTGGTGGGCTACAGTCCAGCGGGTCGCAGAGTCTCACCAGGACCTAATGGGAGGGACAGACTTTGAAAGAGCAGGGAAGCATGCAAGTGGAGGCAAGAATGCCCCAAGTGAGACTGTGGGAGAGAAGGCCTGTGTTGTGCTGCCTCTGGGTCACGTTCACTGTCCTGACACTTAAGGGGCCCCCTCGTGCTTCTCACCGCTGTCCTGGCCCCATGTCCACGCAGGAGTGCTGGGAGGGCTCCCTCTCCAGAAGCAACACTGTTTCCAACAGTGCAAGGGTTTTTCTTTATTTTAAAAGCCCAAAGATTGAAGACATTTAGTCTGAACTAAAGCACTGTTGAGACTAATACAGACAGACCATGAAAGAAACCTGCATGTGGATATATTTGTCTCTCATTTCCAGCATCTCCTGTGGCCAGATTTCTTGAGTGTGTTCTTCTGAGAGGCACCTCAACAGCTCTTAGAAGAAGAAAAGGATATTTTTACAATATCAGTGATGAAAACCCAAGTGAGAAAATGTAGACAACGTTGACAGTTTTTCACATTTGCTTCCACAAAGAAATAAATCCCAACTACATCTCGATCAGCAAGAAAGAACTATTACTTGAAAAATTTATGTGTTAGTACCAGGAACATGCAATTTCTATTTTCTGAACTAATAATGTTTATTAACTATGCTTCCCACTGCTCTGTATTATTAATTTATACTTTATTATTTCTTAGGTTACTAGGCTTATTATGCTTTTCTTTATGGATTTTTAAAGAGCTGATTATATAGTTTTTCAGTTAATTAGGTCACTTTGTAATACTGGGATATGAAAGGTATTTTTTTAAACAATAAAGGAAAACATTTCCTATGTGTGTTGACAATCTAGTAAATCATTTAACAATTTGATTTGCTGGAAAGAATGCCAAGTGTTATCATCAGTCACTTTTCATAGTTGAATAACTTACTAAATATAGAAAGAAAAAAATGTAACACATTAATCTATTAATGTGTTCTGAAAAGAAATCAGGATTTCAGCTTTTTCAATAGAGGGCATATCATTTATCTAACATTTATTGTAAACACAATTGGGGGTGTATGCCTAAACCATGGCCCCTACTCTAGACACTGCTCTATATCTACAGTGTGTGTTAGTTGCTCAGTCACGTCTAACACTTTGCGACCCCATGGACTGTAATCGCAGGTTCCTTGGTCCATGGGATTCTCCAGGCAAGAATACTGGAATGGGTTGCCTTCTCCAGTGGATCTTCCCGATCCAGGATCAAACCCAGGTCTTCTGCATTGCAGGCATATTCGTTACCATCTAAGCCACCAGGCCTCACTGAAATGTGAGCTTGGATCTCCAAATATATATTACAGGACCACTGTTCTTGTGGCCACAGTTCAGTTCAGTTCAGTTCAGTCGCTCAGTCGTGACTCTTTGCGACCCCATGAATTGCAGCACTCCAGGCCTCCCTGTCCATCATCTCCCGGAGTTCACTCAGACTCACGTCCATCGAATAAGTGATGCCATCCAGCCATCTCATCCTTGATCGTCACCTTCTCCTCCTGCCCCCAATCCCTCCCAGCATCAGTCTTTTCCAATGAGTCAACTCTTCACATGACGTGGCCAAAGTACTGGAGTTTCAGCTTTAGCATCATTCCTTCCAAAGAAATCCCAGGGCTGATCTCCTTCAGAATGGACTGGTTGGATCTCCTTGTAGTCCAAGGAACTCTCAAGAGTCTTCTCCAACACCACAGTTCAAACACATCAATTCTTTGGCACTCAGCCTTCTTCACAGTCCAACTCTCACATCCATACATGACCACAGGAAAAACCATATCCTTGACTAGACGGACCTTAGTCGGCAAAGTAATGTCTCTGCTTTTGAATACACTATCTAGGTTCGTCATAACTTTTCTTCCAAGGAGTAGGCATCTTTTAATTTCATGGCTGCAATCACCATCTGCAGTGATTTTGGAGCCCAGAAAAATAAAGTCTGACACTGTTTCCACTGTTTCCCCATCTCAGATTAAATTAAATGTGAGAGTCTGACTCAAGGAAGTCTTAGCCACAAGCTGAACCAAGACAATCAGTTCTCTCCCAAGAATTTAAACACATTCAAATCTTACCCAGAGATAGAGGATACTTATGGTGGATACATGAATAGTTAAAGACTGCAGTGATCTATTTGGGGTCAGGTGGCTTTGATGAATAAACAGAGAACATGATAGAGAGATATGGAAGAATGGTACCAATATCAACAGAAAGGCTGAAAAGGAGGAGACTTCTCTGGTTAAGACTCTGTGCTCCCAATGCAGAGGACACAAATACGATCCCTGATTGGGGAATTAAATCCAGCATGCCATGTGCATATGGCAAACTACTAAACAAAAGAAATAAATATACTAGCTGTTTAAAAAAAAAAACAGGAAAGAAAATCAGAGACTGAAAAAAACATTATTTAGAGGAAAGAGTAAGATGGGAAATAGCTTCATAGTCTCTAGATCTAAGGATGTGGGGTCTGAGTTATACCCACTTTACACTCACAAGTATAATCTATACCCACATCCCCATTAGCTCATATCTCTGCACATAGAGATATGCAGACAGATATCTGTGTTTTGTGACACAGATATGGTTGATTTTCTTTAAGTTTCCCTTTTTCCCCAATAAATTTTCTTTTCATTTACTCTAGAGAGTGAATTTCTCTTGCATGCAAAAAAAAAAAAAAACCCTAGTCAAACAGCACACAAATCCTTGTGTTTTGGAAAGTAAACATTTTCCTTTAATGAAACTATTTTTGGAAAAATCAGTGACACATAAAGAAAAATCTGTTTATCCAATTTGGTCCTAATAAGCTATAGCAACACCATGAACAGAGTAAAATATTTTAGAGTCAGTTTTCTTTTGTCTTGTTTCTTTTATCACTTACAAGATTTAAACATTGATTACTGGATCAGAAAATGCAAAGATGGACCCAATCATGTGAACATAAACCAGCTTGCTGTGTAGGGAGCAGAACTCCAATTTGTAGCATTTGATGTTTCCTGTCATGTAAATATTCCCACTATGCCCAGTTTCAAGTTTGCATCAGGAAACACAGAGGCCCACACAAGCCAGCTCCATCACACCCCACTGGAAGCATTCAGTGAAGAACACTGTAAGGCAAAATATTTAACATGATTGGTTGAGTTGATCCACCTCTCACAGGTGTTGAGTAACTAGCTTATGGTCATAAAATAACTGGCAAAGCATGGACTCCCATCCTGCTGCTGCCGTTAAATCACTTCAGTCATGTCCAACTCTGCAACCCCATAGATGGCAGCCCACCAGGCTCCCCCATCCCTGGGATTCTCCAGGCAGGAACTCTGGAGTGGGTTGCCATTTCCTTCTCCAATGCATGAAAATGAATTTGCTCAGTTGTGTCCGACTCTTCGTGATCCCATGGACTGTAGCCTACCAGGCTCCTCTGTCCGTGGGATTTTCCAGGCAAGAGTACTGGAGTGGGGTGCCATTGCCTTCTCTGGGACTCCCATCCTAGTGGCCTGATTTATCCAACCGAGTGAAAATACTGAATATACCTTATTAATTAATGTTTTTACACCAATATCTTCTACTAAGTAAAGCCTACCCCCAAAATTGCAAACTAAGAACTATCAAAATAAAGTTAGTTATCCCTAGTGTTCAGTGTGTGTGTGTGTGTGTGTGTGTGTGTGTGTCAGTCGCTCGGTCATGCCCAACTCTTTGCTACCCCATAGACTGCAGCCCACCAGGGTCCTCTGTCCATGGGATTTTCCAGGCAAGAATACTGGATTGAGTTGCCATTTCCTTCTCCAGGGCATCTTCCTGACCCAGGGATTGAACCCAGGTCTCCTGCACTGCAGGCAGATTTTTACTTTTGTAAGGCCCTAGATCAAAGCAAAAACAATGAATTCTACTGGTTTCAAGGAAGTCAAGATTCTAAACCTAAATATATGGTAGCTTATCAATTGCAAGTTAATTTAATTTTCATGAAGTAGAATTTATACGCAACATCCCTTAGAAAGAATGTTCAAACCAGTGCACAATTGCACTCATTTCACACACTAGGAAGGTGATTGTCAAAATCCTTCAAGTCATGCTTCAACAGTATGTGAACTGAGAACTTGCAGATGTTCAAGATGGATTTAGAAATGGCAAGGGATCAGTTAGGTGGGGGTGGAGGGTCCCAAGAAAGCAGAGGAATAGGATGGGGAGATCACATTCTCCCCCATAAGTTCATCAAAAGATCATCTGAATGCTGAGTAACTTCCACAAAACAACTTCTGAACACTGGCAGAGGACACCAGGTACCCAGAAAGGCAGCCCATTCTCTTCAAAAGGAGGTAGGATAAAATATAAAAGACAAAAAGAGAGACAAAGGAGTTTGGGATGGAGACCTGTCCTGGGGAGGGAGTGGTGAAGGAGAAGTTTCTACACAGTAGGAAACCCTCTTACAGGCGGGTCTATGGGGAGTTTTGGAATCTCAGAGGGCAACAAAACTGGGAAGGGAAAAAAAAACCCACAGAATACTCACCTAACCGCAACTCCCAGCAGAGAAGTAGCTCAGATGCTCGCATCCACCGCCAGCGAGCGGGGCTGAACATGGAGGCACACACTGCATCATCGGTGCTTAGGGTAGGGACCAGGCCTGAATGCCCTGAGGACAATCTGAGGGAGCTAACGTGAGATAGCAACCCAAACTGTGAGATCTCTGGAGAGAAAAAAAAAAAAAAACGAGAGAACGTTCCCATGAAAGGCTCTAATGTGCAGCCTGGCCTGCTCACAGAACAAAGGATTGAGTGAATACCAAAGGCGAACTAGCTGGCTGCATACTGGCTCCTCCACCCGCCAGAGGCAGAGAGGCAGGTGGGCGACAGCCAGAGCTGGAGGGCAGGGGCAATCTCGGCCCCAGAGACAGCATCTTCCACCAAAATGTGAGCAGGCTCCCAGTTGCTAACCACGTCTTCCTGGGATCCTGGATGGTTGACATCAGCCAGGAGGGTCACAGCCCGAGATCAGCTCCCCAGAGGAGACACATGGCTCACCTGAGATGGTGTTCTCGTGGTGCACCCAGAAAACCGAGCAGCCAGGACTGGGGAGGTGATAAGATGCACCACACACCTGGGACAGTGTGCTAGCCAAGCACCTGGTCACCTAAGCTGCTCGGACCTGGGAAGGGCACAAAATGCATGCCCAACCAAGTCTGTGCCTTTGTGGAGTACTCGAGAACCTGAACCTGAGCAGCTTAGACCTGGGAAGTGCAACACAACCCAAAACCCACTTTGGATGGTGCCCCTGCAGAGCACTCTGGAGCCTGAGCAGTGTAGACCAGGAAAGCACATGCTGCCTTGAGCTGGGGCAAACCTAGCATGGTCCATATACTGCAAGCACTCCCCACACACACCAGTGATATTTGTTTGCAGTGTTCCTCCCTCCCTACAACACAACTGAGCAAGTGAGCCTACATAAGTGACCACCTTTGCCCCCTTGTGTCAGGGTGGAAATAAGACACTGAAGAGACTTGCAAACAGAGAAAGCCAAAATGAAGAGGGAACTGCTCTGCAAGTGACAGGTACAACAGGTTAAAACTCTGTAGTTAACATTGACTAAGCACTGGAAGGAGCCTATAGACCTTGAGAAGAAGTATAAGCTGGAACAAGGAACTATCTGAAACTGAACTGACCCCACACTGTCCACAAGAGCTGCAGAGAAATTCCTAGATATATTTTTACAATTATCACTTTTTAATTTTTTTAATTTAAGCTTTTATTACTCCTTTAATTTTCATTTTTATAACCTACTATTACCTTGCAAAAAAAGACCCTATTTTCTTTTTTAATATAAATTTATTTAAATTGGAGGCTAATTACAATATTGTAGTGGTTTTGCCATACATTGACATGAATCAGCCATAGGTGTACATGTGTTCCCCATCCTCAACCCCCCCTCCTACCTTCCTCCCCTCCCCATCCCATGCCCCTTGGTCATCCCAGTGCACCAGGCCCGAACACTCTGTCTCATGCATCGAACCTGGACTGGCAACTCATTTCACATATGATAATATACATGTTTCAGTGCCAGCCTCCCAAATCATCCCACCCTCACCCTCTCCCACAGAGTCCAAAAGACTATTCTATACATCTGTGTCTCTTTTGCTGTCTCACATATAGAGTTATCATTACCATCTTTCTAAATTCCATATATATGTGTCAGTATACTGTATTGGTGTTTTTCTTTCTGGCTTACTTCACTCTGTAAAATAGGCCACCTCATTAGAACTAACTCAAATGTATTCTTTTTAATGGCTGTGTAATATTCCATTTTGTATATGTACCACAGCTTTCTTATCCATTTGTCTGCTGATGGACATCTACGTTGTTAGATGTCCCTTTTGTCTCCCTTTTGACTCTCCCTTTTCTCCCTCAGGTCACCTCTATCTCCTCCATCCTCCTTCTCTTTTCTATTTAACTCTGTGAATCTCTCTGGGTGTTCCAGGCTGTGGAGAACACTTACGGAACTGATTACCAGCTAGATTGGTCTCTCCCCTTTTGACTTCCCCTCTTCTCCTCCTGGTCACCTCTATGTCCCTCCTCCCTCTTCTCTTATCCATGTAACTCTGTGAACCTCTCTGGGTGTCCCTCACTGTGGAGAACTGTTTCACCATTAACCTAGATGTTTTGTCATCTGTGCTAAATGGATGGAGAAGTCTTGAGGCTACTGTAAGAATAAGACTGAAAGCCAGAGGCAGGAGGCTTAACTCCAAAACTTGAGAACATCAGAGAACCCCTAATTCCAGGGACCATTGATAGACAAGAGCTCCACCCATGAGCCAACAAGTTCCAGAGCAAGAAATAAGAGGCTAATTCTACAGCAATAAGGAACACAGCCCTAAGCATTAAAAGACAGGCTGCCTAAAGCCATGCCAAACCTATAGACACCCAAAACTCACTACTGGACACTTCATTTCACTTCAGAGAGAAGAGATCCAGCTCCACTCACCAGAACACAGACTCAAGCTCTCCTAACCAGGGAACCTTGACAAGCCACAAGCCAAACCCTACCCAAAGGGAGCAGGATAAAGAGGAACCACGAATTTCCAGCCTACAGAAAGGGCACCACAAACACAGCAATTTAAACAAAATGAAAAGGTAGAGAACTATTCAGCAGGTAAAGGAACATGATAATTGCCCAGCAAACTAAACAAAAGAGGAGAAGATAGGGAGTCTACCTGAAAAATAATTCAGAATAATGATAGTAAAGATGATCCAAATTTTTGAAAACAAATTGGAGTTACATATAAGCAGACTAGAGATAAGGATTGAGAAGATGCAAGAAATGTTTAACAAGGACCTAGAAGAAATAAAGAAGGGTCAATCAATAATGAATAATGCAATAACTGAAATCAAAAGCATGCTGGAGGGAAACCAACAGTAGAATAATGAGGCAGAAGATAGGATAAGTGAGGTGGAAGATAGAATGGTGGAAATAAATGAAGCAGAGAGGAAAAAAGAAAAAAGAATTAAAAGAAATGTGGACAACCTCAGAGACCTCTGGAACAATGTTAAATGCCCCAACATTTGAATCATGGGAGTCCCAGAAGAAGAAGACAAAAAGGGCATGAGAAAATACTTGAGGAGATAGTAGTTGAAAACTTCCCTAAAATGAGGAAGGAATTAGCCACCCAAGTACAAGAAACACAGACGGTCCCAAATAGGATACACCCAAGGCAAAACACCCCAAGACACATTTTAATCAAATTAGTGAAGATCAAACAAAAGGGCAAATATTAAAAGCAGCAAGGGAAAAGCAACAAATAACACACAAGAGGATCCCCATAAAAATAACAGCTGATCTTTCAATAGAAACTCTTCAGGCCAGAAGGGAATGGCAGGACATACTTAAAGTGATGAAAGAGAAAAACCTACAACCCAGATTACTATACCCAACAAGGACCTCATTCAAATATGAAGGACAAATCAAAAGCCCTATAGACAAGCAAAAGCTGAGAGAATTCAGCACCACCAAACCAGCTCTTCAACAAATGCTAAAGGATCTTCTCTAGACAGGAAACACAAAAAGGTGTATAAACTTGAACTCAAAACAATGAAATAAATGGCAATGGGATCATACTTACCAATAATTACCTTAAATGTAAATGGGTTGATTGCCCCAACCAAAAGACAAAGACTGGCTGAATGGATAGAAAAATAAGACCCTTATATATGCTGTCTACAAGAGACCCACCTCAAACCAAGGGACACATACAGACTGAAAGTGAAGGGCTGGAATCAACACTATATCAACACTCATATCAGATAAAATAGACTTTGAAATAAAGGCCATGAAAAGAGACAAAGAAGGACACTATTTAATGATCAAAGGATCAATCCAAGAAGAAGATACAACAATTATAAATATATATGGACCCAACATAGGAGCACCTCAATACATAAGGCAAATGCTAACAAGTATGAAAAGGGAAATTAACAGTAACACAATAATAATGGAAGACTTTAATACCCCACTCACAACTATGGATAGAGGAACCAAACAGAAAATTAGCAAGGAAACACAAACTTTAAATGATACAATTGACCAGTTAGACCTAATTGATATCTATAGGACATTTCACCCAAAACAATGAATTTAACCTTTTTCTCAAGTGCACACAGAACATTCTCCAGGATAGATTATATCCTGAGTCATAAATCTAGCCTTGGCAAATTCAAAAAAACCAAAATCATTTCAAGCATCTTTTCTGATCACAATGCAGTAAAATTAGATGTCAACTACAGGAAAAAAAATATTAAAAATACAAACATATGGAGGCTAAAAAACACGCTTCTGAATAACCAACAAATCACAGAAGAAATCAAAAAGGAAATCAAAATATGCACAGAAACAAATGAAAATGAAAATGAAAATACAACAAACCAAAACCTATGGGATTCAGCAAAAGCAGTGCTAAGGGGAAGGTTCATAGCAATACAAGCTTACCTCAAGAAACAAGAGAAAAATTATATAAATAACCTAACTTTACACTTAAAGCAACTAGAAAAAGAAGAAATGAAGAACCCCAGCATTAGGAGAAAGAAAGAAATCATAAAAATTAGGGCAGAAATAAACGAAAAAGAAACAAAGGAGACAATATCAAAAATCAACAAAACTAAACGCTGGTTCTTTGAGAAGATAAAAAAATATAGACAAGCCATTAGCCAGATTCATCAAGAAAAAAAGGGAGAAGAATAAAATCAACAAAATAGAAATGAAAATGGAGATATCACAAAAGACAACACAGAAATAAAAAGGCTCATAAGAGACTACTATCAGCAACTATATGCCAATGAAATGGACAACTTGGAAGAAATGGACAAATTCTTAGAAAAGTATAACCTCCCAAAACTGAACCAGGAAGAAATAGAAAATCTTAACAGACCCATCACAAGCATGGAAATCAAGCTGTAATCAAAAACTTCCAACAAACAAAAGCCCAGGACCAGATGGCTTCACAGGTGAATTCTACCAAAAGAAAAGTTAACACCTATCCTACTCAAACTCTTCCAGAAAATTGCAGAGGAAGGTAAACTCCCAAACTCATTCTATGAGGCCACCATCACCCTAATACAAAAACCTAACAAAGATGCCACAAAAAGAGAAAACTACAGGCCAATATCACTGATGAACACAGATGCAAAAATCCTCAACAAGATTCTAGCAAACAGAATCCAAAACATATTAAAAAAGATTGTACATCATGACCAAGTGGGCTTTATCCCAGGGATGCAAGGATTCTTCAATATTTGCAAATTGATGTGATACACCACATTAACAAATTGTAAGATAAAAACCATATGATTATCTCAATAGATGCAGAGAAAGACTTTAACAAAATTCAACACCCATTTATGGTAAAAACTCTCCAGAAAGCAGGCATATAAGGAACATACCTCAACATAATAAAAGCCATATATGATAAACCCAAGGCAAACACTATCCTCAATAGCAAAAAATTGAAAGCATTTCCCCTAAAGTCAGAAACAAGACAAGGGTGCCTACTCTCACCACTACTATTCAACATAGTTTTAGAAGTTTTAACCACAGCAATCAGAGCAGAAAAAGAAATAAAAAGAATCCAGATTGGAAAAGAAGTAAAACTCTCACTGTTTGCAGATGACATGGTCCTCTACATAGAAAACCCTAAGGACATCACCAGGAAATTACTAGAGCTAAACAATGAATATAGTAAGATTGCAGGATATAAAATTAATACACAGAAATCCCTTGTATTCCTATACTCTTAACAATGAGAAGACAGAAAGAGAAATTAAGGAAACAATCCCATTTACCACTGTGATGAAAAGAATAAAATACTTAGGAATAAATCTACCTAAAGAAACAAAAGACCTATATATGGAAAACTATAAAACACTGATGAAAGAAATCAAAGAGGACACAAATAGATGGAGAAATATACCACATTCATGGATCGGAAGAATCAATATAGTGAAAATGAGTATACTACCCAAAGCAATCTATAGATTCAATGCAATCCCTATCAAGCTACCAGCGGTATTTTTCACAGAGCTAGAAAAAATAATTTCACAATTTGTATGGAAAAAACCTCGAATAGTCAAAGCAATCTTGAGGAAGAAGAATGGAACTGGAGAATCAACCTGCCTAACTTCAGACTCTACTACAAAACTATAGTCATCAAGACAGCATGGTATTGGCACAAAGACAGAAATATAGATCAATGGAACAAAATAGAAAGAGGAAGCCCAGAGATAAATTCATGCGCCTCCATGGACATGTTATCTTTGACAAAGGAGGCAGAAGTATACAATGGAGAAAAGACAACCTCTTTAACAAGTGGTGCTGGGGAAACTGGTCAACCACCTGTAAAAAAATGAAACTAGAACAGTTTCTAACACCATACACAAAAATAAACTCTAAATGGATTAAAGATCTAAATGTAAGACCAGAAACTATAAAACTCCTAGAGGAAAACATAGGCAAAACACTCTCTGACATAAATCACAACAGGATCCTCTATGACACATAAACAAATGTGGCCTAATTAAACTTAAAAGCTTTTGCACAATGAAGGAAACTATAAGCAAGGGGAAAAGATAGCCTTCAGAATGGGAGAAAATAACAGCAAATGAAGCAACTGACAAAGAATTAATCTACAAAATATACAAGCAGCTCATGCAGCTCAATACCAGAAAAATAAACAATCCAATCCAAAAATGGGCCAAAGAACTAAACAGACATTTCTCCAAAGAAGACATACAGATAGCTAACAAACACATGAAAATATGTTCAGCATCACTCATTATCAGAGAAATCCAAATCAAAACCAAAATGAGGTACCATTTCACATCAGTCAGAATGGCTGTGATCCAAAAGTCTACAAGCATAAATTCTGGAAAGGGTGTGGAGAAAAGGGAACCCTTTACACTGTTGGTGGGACTGCAAACTAGTAGAGACACTATGGAGAATAGTGTGGAGATTCCTTAAAAAACTGGGAAATAGAACTGCCATACGACCCAGCAATCCCACTGCTGGGCATATACACCGAGGAAACCAGAATTGAAAGAGACACATGTGTCCCAATGTTTACTGCAGCACCGTTTATAATAGCTAGGACATGGAAGCAAACTAGATGTACATTGGCAGAAGAATGGATAAGAAAGCTGTGGTACATATACACAATGGAATATTGCTCAACTATTACAAAGAATACACTTGAATCAGTTCTAATAAGGTGGATGAAACTGAAGCCTATTATATAGAGTGAAGCAGGTCAAAAAGAACACAGTATATTAATGCATATATATGGAATTTAGAAAGACGGTAATGACGAACCTATATGCAAGACAGCAAGAGACAAAGAGATGAACAGACTTTTGGACTCTGTGGGAGAAGGCAAGAGTGGGATGATTTGAGAGAACAGCATTGAAACATGTATGTTACCCTATGTGAAATAGATCACCAGTCTAAGTTCGATGCATGAAACAGGGCACTCAAAGCCAGTGCAGTGGGATGACCCTGAGGGATGGGATAGGGAGGAAAGTGGGAGGGGGGTTCAGGATGGGGGACACATGTACAGTTCAGTTCAGTTCAGTCGCTCAGTCCTGACAGACTCTCTGCGACCCCATGAATTGCAGCACGCCAGGCCTCCCTATCCATCACCAGCACCCGGAGTTCACTCAGACTCACGTCCATCGAGTCAGTGATGCCATCCAGCCATCTCATCCTCAGTCATCCCCTTCTCCTCCTGCCCCCAATCCCTCCCAACATCAGAGTCTTTTCCAATGAGTCATCTCTTCTCATGAGGTGGCCAAAGTACTGGAGCTTCAGCTTTAGCATCATTCCTTCCAAAGAAATCCCAGGGCTGATCTCCTTCAGAATGGACTCGTTGGATCTCCTTGCAGTCCAAGGGACTCTCAAGAGTCTTCTCCAACACCACAGTTCAAAAGCATCAATTCTTTGGCACTCAGCCTTCTTCACAGTCCAACTCTCACATCCATACATGACCACAGGAAAACCATAGCCTTGAAGAGACAGACCTTAGTCGGCAAAGTAATGTCTCTGCTTTTGAATATACTGTCTAGGTTGGTCATAACTTCTCTTCCAAGGAGTAAGCGTCTTTTAATTTCACGGCTGCAGTCACCATCTGCAGTGATTCTGGAGCCCAAAAAGATAAAGTCTGACACTGTTTCCACCGTTTCCCCATCTATTTCCCATGAAGTGATGGGACCAGATGCCATGATCTTCGTTTTCTGAGTGTTGAGCTTTAAGCCAACTTTTTCACTCTCCTCTTTCACTTTCATCAAGAGGCTTTTGAGTTCCTCTTCACTTTCTGCCATAAGGGTGGTGTCTGCATATCTGAGGTTATTGATATTTCTCCCGGCAATCTTGATTCCAGCTTGTGTTTCTTCCAGTCCAGCATTTCTCATGATGTACTCTGCATAGAAGTTAAATAAGCAGGGTGACAATATACAGCCTTGATGTACTCCTTTTCCAATTTGGAACCAGTCTGTTGTTCCATGTCCAGTTCTAACTGTTGCTTCCTGACCTGCATATAGGTTTCTCAAGAGGCAGGTTAGGTGGTCTGGTATTCTCATCTCTTTCAGAATTTTCCACAGTTTATTGTGATCCACACAGTCAATGAAGCAGAAATAGATGTTTTTCTGGAACTCTCTTGCTTTTTCCATGATCCAGCAGATCTTGGCAATTTGATCTCTGGTTCCTCTGCCTTTTCTAAAACCAGCTTGAACATCAGGAAGTTCACGGTTCATGTATTGCTGAAGCCTGGCTTGGAGAATTTTGAGCATTACTTTACTAGCATGTGAGATGAGTGCAATTGTTGGTAGTTTGAGCATTCTTTGGTATTGCCTTTCTTTGGACTTGGAATGAAAACTGACCTTTTCCAGTCCTGCGGCCACTGCTGAGTTTTCTAAATTTGCTGGCATATTGAGCACAGCACCTTCACAGCATCATCTTTCAGGATTTGAAACAGCTCAACTGGAATGCCATCTCCTCCATTAGCTTTGTTCGTAGTGATGCTTTCTAAGGCCCACTTGACTTCACATTCCAAGATGTCTGGCTCTAGATTAGTGATCACATCATCATGATTATCTGGGTCATGAAGATCTTTTTTGTATAGTTCTTCTGTATATTCTTGCCACCTCTTCTTAATATCTTCTGCTTCTCTTAGGTCCAGATGATTTCTGTCCTTTATTGAGCCCATCTTTGCATGAAATGTTCCCTTGGTATCTCTAATTTTCTTGAAGAGATCTCTAGTCTTTCCCATTCTGTTGTTTTCCTCTATTTCTTTGCATTGATCGCTGAAGAAGGCTTTCTCATCTCTTCTTGCTATTCTTGGAACTCTGCATTCAGGTGCTTATATCTTTCCTTTTCTCCTTTGCTTTTCACTTCTCTTCTTTTCACAGCTATTTGTAAGGCCTCCCCAGACAGCCATTTTGCTTTATTGCATTTCTTTTCCATGGGGATGGTCTTGATCCCTGTCTCCTGTACAATGTCATGAACCTCATTCCATAGTTCATCAGGCACTCTATCTATCAGATCTAGTCCCTTAAACCTATTTCTCACTTCCACTGTATAATCATAAGGGATTTGATTGAGGTCATACCTGAATGGTCTAGCGGTTTTCCCTACTTTCTTCAAGTTGAGTCTGAATTTGGTAGTAAGGAGTTCATGATCTGAGCCACAGTCAGCTCCTGGTCTTGTTTTTGTTGACTGTATAGAGCTTCTCCATCTTTGCCTGCAAAGAATATAATCAGTCTAATTTCGGTGTTGACCATCTGGTGATGTCCATGTGTAGAGTCTTCTCTTGTGTTGTTGGAAGAGGGTGTTTGGTATGATCAGTGCATTTTCTTGGCAAAACTCTATTAGTCTTTGCCCTACTTCATTCTGCATTCCCAAGGCCAAATTTGCCTGTTACTCCAGGTGTTTCTTGGCTTCCTACTTTTGCATGTATACCTGTGGCTGATTCATGTCAATTTATGGCAAAAACCACCACAATACTGTAAAGTAACTAGCCTCCAATTAAAATAAATGAATTAATGTTTTTTAAAGGCAAGGGATCAACTTACCAATATTCACTAGATCACAGAAAAATCAAGGGAATTCCAAAAAAAAATCTACTTCTGTTTCATTGATTATATTAAAGCCTTTGACTGTATAGATCACAACAAACTGTGGAAATTTCTTAGAGATGGGAATACCAGACCACCTTACCTGCTCCTGGTGGCTCAGATGATAAAGCATCTCCTACAATGCGGGAGACCTGGGTTCAATCCCTGGGTTAGGAAGATCCCCTGGAGAAGGAAATGGCAACCCACTCCAGCACTCTTGCCTGGAAAATCCCATGGATGTAAGAGACTGGTAGGCTACAGTCCATGGGGTCACAAAGAGTAGGACATGACTGAGTGACTTCACTTTACCTGCTCCTGAGAAATCTGTACACAGGTCAAGAACCAACCATTAGAACTGGACATGGAACAACAGACTGGTTCGTAATTGGGAAAGGAGTTACATCAGGGCTGTATATTGTCACACTTAACTTATTTAACTTATATGTAGAGTACATCATACAAATGCCTGGCTAGATAAATCCCAAGCTGGAATCAAGATTGCCAGGAGAAATACCAACAACCTCAGATATGTAGATGATACCACTCTAACGGCAAAAAGTAAAGAGGAACTAGAGTCTTTTGATGAAGGTGAAAGGGGAGAGTGAAAAAGTTGGCTTAAAACTCAACATTCCAAAAATTAATATTGTGGTATCTAGTCTCATCACTTCATGGCAAGTAAATGGGGGAAAAGTTGAAATAGTGACAGATTTTATTTTCTTGGGCCCCAAAATCACTGTGGATAGTGACTGGAGCCAGGAAATTAAAAGACACTCCTTGGAAGAAAGTTATGACAACCTAGACTGTGTATGAAAAAGCAAAGAAATCACTTTGCCAACAAAGGTCCATATAGTCAAAGCTATGGTTTTTCCAGTAGTCAGGTATAGATGTGAGAGTTGGACTATAAAGAAAATTAAGCACTGAAGAATTTATGTTCTTGAACTGTGGGACTGACTCTTGAGAGTCCCTTGGATAGCAAGGAGATTCACCCAGTCAATCTTAAAGGAAATCAGTCCTGAATATTCATTGGAAGGACTGATGCTGAAGCTGAAGTTCTCATACATTGGCCGCCTGATTCAAAGAGCCGATTCACTGGAAAAGGACCCTGATTCTGGGAAAGATTGAAGGCAAGAGAAGGAGATGACAGAGGATGAGATAGTTGGATGTCATCACTCACTCAATGGACAGGAGTTTGAGCAAACTCCTGGAGATTGTGAAGAATCATGAACCCTGCTGGCATGTGGCTGTTCATGGAGTTACAAAGAGTTGGACATGATTTAGTGACTAACAACAATCTACCACAAAGAAGTTTTTGGCATTTCTGAACATATCACACTCTTTTTAAAAACCGTAGTGTTTCAGAAACTCTTCCCACACTTCTTCTGACTAAATTTTTACTCATTCTCTAATACCAGCCAAATCTCAACTCTCCATGAATCCTGTTCCAGCTCCTCAGACAGAATCATTCACTAAAGCTATACTCCTCAGTTTAAACAGTTCTTTTCTAGGCATATTTTGGCTATCATCATGGGCAAAATCATTTTAAGTTCATATATCTGACCTGCCATTTTAAACTTAAATCTCCATGTCCAAAACAGCATCCAGTGGAGAATGGGTGCTCTACTGATGTTTACAGAATGAATGAGCTATTCATTTAAAATATTTGATACCCTTTTTATAAGGAAAAAAAGCAAATTTTTTAAAGCACAGATGAATAGGGTTGGGACGGATCACAGTAAATGAAAAAGATTGAGTTGTTCTCCTGCTCCAACTAAGTAAACTTAGGAATTAAGTTGGAAGAACTTTTGGCACAAGAACTGCATTTTCAGAATTATCAGTTACACTTAAAACTCCCCCCACTACCACAGAGCTCACAGCTACAATTCTACTGTGTCAGCCACAGTCACCACCCAAGATACTTTCCTAATGAAAAAAACGTTTTCTGTTGGTCCTGATATTGAGGAAGGATTAAATTCACCCAGTGCTTTAACATGACCCTCAACCAAAGACATTCCCATCCTATTATAGCTGTTCTGCAATTATACAAGCTGATTTCCCTAATAACAACTTCCTATAAAGATTTGTATGTATTTGCATACATCTGTATGAGAGAAAGGGAGGGTTGAGGAGAGGGACAAAAAAATAACAAAAATCTTAAAAGAAAGTTGTTCTTGTCCATTATCCTATTTTACTGACAGAAAACAACTGACCCTGAGAGAAACTGAATAACTTGCTCAAGCAGACTCTGAACCTGGACTCTCTCACAACCCACAGACTTTTAACATTTTTGTATGTGGAAACACCTACTGCCTCCTGTTCTTTTTCTTTCACTGTTATCCTAAGACAACCTAAGTCCTATGAAATGCAGAGCTTGCAAGAAACATCCAAGGGAGAGAGCAGGACAAATTGAGGGAGTAACACTAACCCACACACACTACCATGGGTAAAACAGATACCTAGTGGGAAGCTGCTATATAGCACGGGGAGCTCAGCTCAGCACTCTGTGATGACCTGGAGCAGTGGGGTGGAGGGGTGGGAGGGAGGCCCAAGAGGGAAAAGATACATGCATACAAAGAGCAGATGCAAGGGCTTCCCTGGTGGTTCAGACAGTAAAGAATCTGCCTGCAATGTGAGAGATCCAGGTTTAATCCCTGGGTCAGGAAGATCCCCTGGAGAAGGGAATGGTACCCATTGCAGTATTCTTGCCTGGAGAATTCCATGGACAGAGGAACCTAGTGAGTCAGACACGACTGAGTGACTAACACTTTCACTTTTGGGTGCGGGGCTTACCAGGTGGTGATAGCGGTAAAGAACCCACCTGCCAAGACAGGAAACATAAGAGATGAAGGTTTGATCCCTGGGTTGGGAAGATTCCCTGGAGGAGGGCATGGCAATCCACTCCAGTATTCTTGCCTGGAGTATCCAATGGACAGAGGAGCCTGGCGGGATAGAGTTCATGGGGTCTCACAGTCAGACATGATTTAGCAACTTAGCGCACATAGCTGATTCACATTGTACAGCAGAAGCTAACACAACACTGTAAAGCAATTATACTATAATTAAAATTTTTAATGTTTTTTAAAAAGAAATATCAGAAGATGAAATGAGAATCATGCTGCCACTCCCAAAAGGTCTTCTTCTCGTCACTCAATTTATTCTTGACCTTGAGAAAATCAACTTACTCTGGGCATCAACCAACCCAAATTAAAACAGGAATTGTTATTACAGCATCTTTACTAATGAGTCTGACTAAAACAAAGGAACACATGTGTACAAATTTGTCTTTTAGACCAAAATGGTTGCTAAGGACTAGAATTGCTTCTGATTTAAAGTGGTCAGTTTTGATTAGTGTATAATCTCAGTAATCAATGACTCACAGATATAAATAAATTCATTTTTAATTTCCTGTTTGTAACTAAATGTATACATCAGAACAAACCAAACGGATACATTTTAATGTCTTTAATCTATTGGATGCGGGGATCCACTAGTTCACATTTCCCTGATTTGAGCAAAAAAAAAAAACAAAAACAGCTAAGTCTCAGAAGTGAGAAACATGTTCTGGGAAAAAGCAGATATGAAATGTTTTCACTTTTATAAATGACTTGCCTGTTCAGTTCTCTATTATATATTAAATGGCTCTTCTGATTTGAAGAACTTTCAAACTGAATCTACAAGCTGGCAGTATTGCCCAATATAAACAGTCACTCGACAGGATGAAAAAAGTTATTCCATCTTCTCTTTAATCTTCATGCTTCCTTCTCTGCCCCTTTCCATTTACAACACAGAATGAACTCTGGACTATCAAGTCTGGGCCCTTCTATAACCCAGTACTTCTTCCAAGGCAATTCTGTACATTTTAAATGGAGAGGAAATGAAAAAGCATACCACCAGCAGCTGATTAACTGCCTATCAATATAGTTAGATGAGCTTAATTTTCCCCACAGAATTCAGAAATATTGAAAATGCCCTCAGGGGATACTCATAACCAGAATCCCTTAAGGGAAGCAGCAGAAACATTTGGTAATCAGTTCTCCCAAATTCCTAAGGAAAAGCCACCCCTAATTCAAGCTAATAACATGTTGGAAGCCAGACGACTGGAAAACTCTGTCTAGCTAGTTTGGTTTTTGAAAGCTGCAGAGATTCCAAAGAACTCAGTGGCCTAATAAAATACCTGCCATCGGGGCTGATGGGTTTATGTCCTTGAAAATGCATTTTGTGATGACATAGATAGTTTCTGTATTTGAGTAACGGTATCTGAGCTTTCACCTAGCTTTGTCAAGAATTATTTTGTTCCCAAACACCCTTTGGATCGATAGTAGCTCAATATCATTCATGATGAGTGCAGAAGTATTCTTTCACTTTTCTGGACTTGAAAACTAATGTACATGAAAAGGTTGACTTCAACCCTATTAGTACATAAAGGAATTAAAACAGAATTTTATATGGCTGATTCAGGCGGTCCAATTGCACCTGGCCTTCTGTCTGTATTCAAATGTCCCCTCCCTACCTGTCTACTGCATTTCTCTATTCCAAAATGTCTCCACTGCTGTCAAATCTTCACATAAGTATATTCTCCTACCTTTAGCTCATCACTTCATCTTGAATATTTTTTTAAAATAAATAGTCCATCTGACTGAAACTATCTCAATTTTTCATCTATGTAATAACTTTTATTCATATGTAGGCATGCTGCCTTTTCTCTTCTACCTCAGAATTTTCTTTCTTTTCTGGAACTAAACCCATTCTAATGTGCCCTTTGCACATTTCTCAGAATCTTCCTTCTTTAAATCATTCTTCTCACCTGATTTTTAAATTTCCTCCTCACTCTTCTTTTTCTTCTTAACAAGATTCATGTCTAATTCCTCAGATCCAAAGCCTTCCCTTGACCTTGAACTCACTTAAAAGTGACTATTTTCTCTCTCTTCAGATTCCTTTCTCACATTTTTTTCCATTTTTATGACAAAAGTAGGCCATTTTTTACTTAAAAATTACAAAATATAAAAACTCAAAAGAAAATCAGATTATTACCCAGTTATGAAAAGTGAAAGTCCGACTCTTTGCGACTCCATGGACTGCAGTCCATGGAATTCTCCAGGCCAGAATACTGGAGTGGGTAGTCTTTCTCTTCTCCACGGCATCTTCCCAACCCAGGGATTGAACCCAGGTCTCCCACATTGCAGGCAGATTCTTTACTAGCTGAGCCCCAAGAGTAGCCCAAGAATACTGGAGTGGGTAGCCTATCCCTTCTCCAGCAGATCTTCCCAACCCAGGAATCAAACCAGAGTCTCCTTCATTGCAGGCGGATTCTCTACCAACTGAGGTATCAAGGAAGCCCTACTCAGTTATAAACAGTACTATTTAAAGGTATTCACAAACACATGAAAGTGAAAGTGTTAGTCACTCACTAGTGTCTCTTTGCAACCCCATGGACTGTTGCCCACCAGGCTCCTTTGTCCATAGGATTCTCCAGGCAAGAATACTGGACTGGGTAGCCATTCCCTTATTCAGGGGCTCTTCCTGATGCAGGGATCAAACCCAGGTCTCCGGCATTGCAGGCAGATTGCTCACCATCTGAGCCAATACATAAGCATATTTAATAAAACTAACTACATACTATGTTTCACTGACCAGTATTTATGACAAGTGACTTTCCATGCCAATAAAAGTAAATCTCTATCATTAAAATGATTGTAATTTATTTGACAGTATGAAGGATTAAACCAAATCTCTGGTATTGGTCATCTGTTAGGTAACTAATTTTCCTATTATAAACAACGGCTGCAGTAAAGATTTTTGCCTGCATTTTTGCACACTTCTGTGATGATAACCTTTGAGGATGTCCTTGAAGAAGAATCCTAGGAAACATTTTGAAAACATAATACCTGTGGGTGGACTATTTGTCTCACTATCAACATGTTTTCAATTGTCTATGATAGGGGTTTAGTCATCACTGCTTTAAGGGAATTACTCTCTCAAAATGAATTATGACATTTTAATTATCAAATACAGTGTTCAACCTAGTTTTAATCATTCTTAATGTCTATACTTGAATTGACAATGACCATTCCTTTCCTCTTAATATTCTTTTGTCCCCTAATAATTTCCATGGCATTACTATCTTAACTCCACCTCTATCATTCTTTCCCTTTTCTGCCTATGTATCTTCTTCCTTCTTCCAAGTAAACGTAAGTCTTATTTCTCTCCTGAGACTTTATTTTCTCACTTTATTCTTCCTAAATTGATAGTCTCGCCCACTCTCAGTTACAGCTGTCACCTTTGTTTTCCCCAAATCTTCATCTTCAGCCCAGTTTCATCGAGAATGACCTGCTCCCTCCTAGACTGATTTACCCTTACATCCCATTGATTTAAAAAAAAAAAAATAACAGGTTTAAACTCACTTATACCCGCTTAACTTGCTCGTCTTTCTGGATTCCCTGGTGCTGTTGATATCTCTGTCAACTTCACAAATTTCCCATCACTTTGCAAAAAAATGATCACCAAGCATTGCTGCTTTTGCCTGAGTATATTTTCCTTGACGTGCTGCTAGATAAAATGATGCTCTCTGCCTCCTGTGGTTCTTTTCCTGCATCCTCATGGGTGGGAGGAATATCAAGGACCCTGTTTTCCTCAGTAGTCCACTTGCAATTCCAGCTCACTTAGGATGCACTGAATTCAGATGATGATAAGGCTGTCCCTCTGAATCTCTCCTCTCTGTACTCACCCTCCTCAAGTTTCCCTAGGATGGTAAGAAAGCCCACTAAGAGGATTATGGAAAATCTGAGATCGTGAGATCCTCTGAATTCTCAGCTCCCAGATCAAGAACAAGAGAGCGTTAAGAGGACTACGTGAACCCCTGGGGAGGAAATTTTGTTCTGGTTTGGTTTTGATTTTGATTTTGATTTGTGTCTTTCTCCCAAAGT
Source organism: Oryx dammah (assembly GCF_014754425.2). Lineage (NCBI taxonomy): Eukaryota > Metazoa > Chordata > Mammalia > Artiodactyla > Bovidae > Oryx > Oryx dammah. The sequence continues at coordinate 68,661,885 of NW_024070205.1, read as the reverse complement.
CAAAAAAAGAAGAGAGGCCCCTCTGTGGAGAGAACAGCAGCAGTAGCACTGACTGATCTGATGACAGCATCGGCAATAGCCCTCGTGCAGGCAGCTGGCAGGGGGTGGGAAAGGTGCCAGTGCTGGAAGATGCTGCCACGGCAACCCTGGTGCAAGTGGCAGTGCTGGCACGGGTGGCCTCGCGTTGGCAAAGCAGCAGCGTGAAATGCGCAGGAGGCTAGGAAGACAGGCAGTGGCCTTGGCAAAGGCAGAGGCAGTGGTGGGGAGAGCTGTATGATGAAAGGAACTTGGTGCAATAACAAAGCCCAGGAAAGAACATGTCATCCCCCCAAGTCCAGAATCACAGATTCTTCCATGCAGCAATTCACCCACCTCAGTGTCCCTTACACCCATTACAAGCCAAAAATGCACACGGGAACAGCAAACAAAATGCAGGAAGCCATGTTGAGAGTCAAGACCATCCGAACTGGTACAGGATTTCCAGGGCACAGAGTGAAATCACTTCAAAAGTAGGAGTCAATTAAGATGTTGAGATGAAAAGCAACATTTCACATGAGATCGATATGCAGACACTGGGTTTCATTATTTGACTCTCCAGTAACAAAGGGCTAAAATGAACCAATACACACCTCTCCTCCCACTCAACTGACCAGAGGCAAGAAGATTCGGCAAGCTCCAATTTTCTTGAAAATCGCTTACTCTTTCCAAATCCTTTAATAAATATTCAGGAGACAGAGTTCATCGACAATCTCCACCCTCAGATGTGAAGCCAATTAGCTGCTGATACCTAAGCTTAGCATTTAGCTTTCTAGTACCAAAGAAGATTCTTTTAAAAGAAATGTTTATTCTGAATGTAAATGATAAATTGGAAAGAACTATGGATTAAGACCTCAAAACTGTCCTCTCAAAGGGCTCTCCTTTTTTTTAATCAAAAGACAAAGGAGATAAATAGGAAATGAAACTATGTGGGGGGATGAAAGATTAAGTCCTTGAGGAATTAAGTATTTCTTGCTATGTTTTAATGCTGTTGGCAATTTAAGCTGCTCATTTCCCACTCAAAGGTTTTAAATAAGCTCATCTAAAACCGAGGAGTCAAAAAACTTTAATAATTTAAAGATTACTTTCCCAAAAGAAGGACTTCATCCCACTTACTCAGCTTGCTTTCCCTATTGTGTATTATTTCAAGACAAAATTTGATCTCTTTGGGCATTCAACTATGGTTGCAGATTTGCACTGCTGTTTGCACTTAATCCCCAAAATAAACTCAAGAAACTGCTGTAGATCAAGTTTGTTCTGCAGGGGAAAAGTCATCTACGTAGTGCACAATTTGTTTCATTACCATCCTGCAGTTAGAACAACAGATGATTTTGTTTATCAGTTTTGCCACTGTGACTTCCGTCAGGCAACATCCGCTGGAACCAAGAGAAGACAGACTCTGCCTTCATATACATCTTTTATTTCAGCATGAAACTTGGAAGACTAATTGGTTTGTTTTCCTATTAGTCTTTCTCACTTGAGAGGAGTTCTTATTAAGGCCCTGAATTGAACACAATTCAGATTAAAAATCCTTTGAAAATTCAAGCTATGAGGTTTGCATTTAGGGAATCTGCAGCACCAATATTTCTCCAATAGGCTTGAAGTTTGTCAAAAGTTACGAGTCCTACCAAAGCCCACCCAGTGCTTTGTCTTTTTTTAAGATTTTTTTTTTTTGATGTGGACCATTTTTAAAAGTCTTCATTGAATTTGTTACAATATTGCCTCTGTTGTTTACATTCTGGTTTTTTGGCCACAAGTGATGTGGGATCTTACCTCCCCAATCACAAATCAAACCCACACCCTCTGCATTGGAAGGCAGTCTTCTCCACTGAACTGCCAGGGAAGTCCCATGCTTTGTCTTCATACCAAGGACCCATTAGTTGCCACTTTTATGATTCTATATACCCCAAGATCTTATGGAACAACCCGAGCAAACTTTATGGTCAACCCAATACAATGGCTGCCTTTTACAAGAACTTCAGTGATCAGCTCTAATTACTGCAACTAGATAAGTTTCAAAGGTCAGAGACAAAACATCAGAACTGTTTGGTCTATAGAAAATAACCAGTTAACTTGTTTTTTTCCCATTACCAATCATTTACCATCATATAGCAACAGCCTCAGAACGCTCATGAGTTCCTTAAAATGAATGGAAATGTATGCATACAGCCCAAACACTCCTATGTCTTTGCAACTCAACATCAAAGTGAAAGTGAAGTCGCTCAGTCGTGTCTGACTCTTTTCGACCCCATGGACTGTAGCCTACCAGGTTCCTCCCTCCATGGGATTCTCCAGGCAAGAGTACTGGAGTGGGTTGCCATTTCCTAAGTGTGTATCATATCATCTCAAGGGAGTTATGCTTTAATGGGGCACGTCTCCCACTGAATGCTCAGCTGTAGAATGTCACTGGAAGCTTACATGTCTTCTGGCAGTGACGAGAATCTTCTCCTATCCCTGAGGTTTTCTAGAAGTCAAGGAAAATAAGTTTGCAAGAACTTTATGTGTACTATTATATTACCCTTTCCATTTCCTTTCCTTAGATAATTGAGAACTATGTGTCCTACCAGCAAATTCATGTACTACAGTAAAATGTAGAAGAAAACTATGCCTACCTCAATCATTAAGTCCATTCTCTGTAATGCTTCTGCTTAATTTATAAGAGTGTTGGGTCCTGCGTGATTTACGGCAACATAGATCTATCAAAATAAAACTGAGAAGTCTTACAGCGCACTTGGTAGGAGGTAAAGATTTTTATTCTCCTACCGCAAACTAGTGTCAAGAATTAATGATGCATAATTTGGTGGATGATTTACAATCTTACTAGTTTTTAGCATTCATTTAATAACATGCTGCAGCTTTGTCTGTCGTCTTAAACACAACCCTGCCTTCCTAGATGTTGCAGGAGATGTCATATCTGGTTCAAATTAAGTAAACATAATAGCTCTAGGAAGAGAAGATAATTATATATATATTTGCTGTCTATATCAAAGAAGGCAATGGCAACCCACTCCAGTACTCTTGCCTGGAAAATCCCATGGACAGAGAGCCTGATAGGCTGCGGTCCATGGGGTCGTGAAGAGTCGGACAAGACTGAGTGACTTCACTTTCACTTTTCACTTCATGCACTGGAGAAGGCAATGGCAACCCACTCCAGTACTCTTGCCTGGAAAATCCCAGGGACAGGGGAGCCTAGTAGGCTGTGGTCCATGGGGTTGCAAAGAGTTGGACACAACTGAAGCAACTTAGCAGCAGCAGCAGCAGTTGTCTATATAATACATATATAAGCAGAAGAAATGGAAGAGGATTTAAAATGGATATAAGACTCTGATGACCTCAGGGAAACTCACAGTTTTTAGTATTATCATAATTCATAGTGGTGTTTTTTTTTTAATTTACTCTTTTTCTTCCTGTTTAGTCTCATTCCACTGAAGCCCTGTATTGTCACAACCTCCAATCATACTTCTTTAGACTTGAATGTTGGTACAGTTATTTTTTACAAAAATGAACATTTATACAAAATCATTTTTTCACAAATATATATTGAAATGGTTATTTCTTCAAATTGATCATCTGGAGACAATGTTATTGTTGTTGTTGTTGTTGTTGACGATGATGTTACTGTTGCTATTGTTTAGCTGCCAAGTCCTGTCTGACTCTTTGTGACCCAATGGACTGCAGCACACCAGGCTTCTCTGTCCCTCACCATCTCCAGGAGTTTACCCAAGTTCATGCCCATTGATTCAGTGATTCCATCCAACCATTTCATCCTCTGTCACTTTCTTCTCCTTCTGCCTTCAATCCTTCCCAGTATCAGGGTCTCTTCCAATGAGTCAGCTGTTTGCATCAGGTGGCCAAAGTATTCAGCATCAATCCTTCAAAAGAGTATTCAGGGTTGATTTCCTTTAAGATTGACTGGTTTGATCTCCTTACTTTCCAAGGGACTCTCAAGAGTCTTCCCAGCAACACAGTTCAAAAACATCAATTCTTTAGTGCTCTGCCTTCTTTGTTGTCCAGTTCTCACACCTGTACATGACTACTGGAAAGACCATAGCCTTGACTATACAGCCCTTTGTCAGCAAAGTGATGTCTTTGCTTTTCAACAAACTGTCTAGGTTTGTCATAAGTTTCCTGCCAAAAAGCAATCATCTTCTAATTTCATGGCTACAGTCACCATTCACAGTGATTTTAGAGACCACGAAGAGGAAATCTGTTACTGCTTCTACCTTTTCCCTTTATCTGCCATGAAGTGATCTGGATGCCATGGTTTTGTGTGTGTTAGTCGCTCAGTCGTGTCCAACTCTTTGCAACCCCATGGAATGTAGCCCACCAGGTTCCTCTGTCTATGGAATTCTCCAGGCTAGAATATTGGAGTGGGTTGGCATTCCCTTCTCCAGGGGATCTCCCCAACCCAGGGATCAAACCTGGGACTCATGCATTGCAGGCAGATTCTTTATCATCTGAGCAACCAGGGAAACCCATGATCTTAGTTTTTACAATACTGAGTTTAAGCGGGTTTTTCAGTTTCCTCCTCCACCCTCATCAAGAGGCTCTTTAGTTCCTCTTCGTTTTCTGCCATTAGAGTGGTATCATCTGCATATTTGAGGTTGTTGATACACAGTTTATTTTAACAACGCAGGCATTATTCAAAATTCTTTAAAATCTCCCTTTGACATGGGCCTCAAAATATACAACCTATTCTATTTATTAATATCCTGCTGGGTGGGAGCAAATATTCATCTTTTGAAGCTATTCTATGCAGATCCTTTTGGATGATAATATTTGAACTATTCTATGAAATCAAATTTAGATCTATATATGAAACTACACATTTAGCTATTTTGGAGCATATACTATGAGAAAGGCTGGATAAACAAAAATGAATAATAGCGAGTCCTTGTGCCAGAATAGCTTGTTGTCTGGAGGAAGTGAAAGACATACAAATAGATCATCTCAGCATTATACATCTAGTGCTGAGCACTCCGGGAACTCCTGGGGCCACTTAGCTCCACAGGAAGTCTGGAGCCTCCAGGTAAAAGTTTCCTGGGGATAAAGATACTTAAACTGAGACTTAGGGGATGAATAGGAATTAGATGAAAAAGGACAGAAAGCACATTCAAAGCAGAAAAAAAAAATTGCGTGATTAAAGGTGGCTTGATAGGTGGTGAAAACCATTTTAGAAGTGCGACAGCATGGAATGCAAAAGAAGGATGAGAGAAATAATCAGCGGCCGAGGCGTGGTGGGTGTGTCGTGGTGTTTTGGTGTTTTATGTATCTCTGTCTAAGGAGGTGGTTCTATGGGCAAGCCCAGGAATGATAAGGTCAAAACTGCATTTTGAATAGCTCGTGCTGAAATGATTCTTCACTTGGATCTAGGTTCTGGGATGAACAGCGTTGACAAACAACAGTAGTGAGACCAAACCAGAGAGGATCAATTAAAAGGCACTGAGAAGCTGCCAATCAACTATATCTCAATAAATATAAAAATGGTATTTAACATATAAAATTAGCAGGTTATCACCACTGATTTGCTGGTGAGGAGGAAAAATAACTTCCCAGGTTCTGTCATGAGAACTCACTGGGAGGCAGCTAAGAGAGATGGGAGAAGAGAATTCTGCAGGCAGATTTGAGTACCCAAAGCAGAAAGAAACCACCACCACCCAGAGAGAGAAAAACACAGAGCTGTCATTCTTCGGAGCATTCCCTAGAAACAACGGTCATTCTAGTCTTAGATTTGGTTTCAGCAAATGCAGTGGGGAACAGAGAACTACCTGCCAATATTAAACAGCCACACTCTGAAATGGAGCAGAAGCTGATAGAAAATAAAGCTGAAAAAGAATATGAACTGGACCATAATAAAAATATTGCCCCAAGAAGTACCTGCCACAAGTGTCACCAATTCTCTGATGAAGAAATACTGGATATGAATACCAGAAACGCATTGCCTTACATCATTTCAAGTTTGCTAATTTCATATGTGTGCAAGCATGTGTGTGTGCATCCATGTTTAAGTGTCAAGTGTATGATTTCATAATCTCAAGTTATGTTTTTCTGTCCTTGTGGCTCTTGAACTGTTATAAAATAGCTTATATTCACATGGATTTATCTGATACAAGAGTACAATGAACTCCAAAACAAATTGGCAAGATGTCTGATGACCAAAGAGGCAAACCCAGTTGAGTATGCTTGCTGTCATCCTATCTGCCTGGGTTACAACACACTGCAGAACCCTGGCTAAACAAGCATCACACCTGCCCACGTGACTTACAGACTACCACAATCCTCTGCCAATGTCTAAAGAATAAAGAACAATACAAAAGTGAAGATTTACTTATAATATCTCAATTACAAGCACTTATTCTCGTTCATTACTTGTGTAATAAACATAGCTTTATTGATTTGAATTTGAAAGTGTGTATACATACAGTTCATGGAATTTTCAGGCCAGAATACCGGAATGGGAGTCATTCCCTTCTCCAAGGGATCTTTCCAACCCAGGGATTGAACCCAGGTCTCCTGCACTGCAGGCAGATTCTTTACCAGCTGAGCCACCAAGGAAGACTTTTAGTCGCTCTGTCATGTCCAACTCTTTGTGACCCCATGGACTGTAGCCCATGGAACTCTCCAGGCAAGAATACTGGAGTGGGTTGTCATTTCCTTCTCCAAGAGATCTTTCCAACCCAGGGATCAAGCCTTGGTCTCCTACACTGCAAGCAGATTTGAGTTTAGCCATTGTTTAATCATTTTTAAACTTATTTATTCTAAATTGGATGTTAACTGCTTTACAATAGTGCATTGTTTTACAATACAGCTGATTCCCACTGGCTATCTAATTTACATATGGTAATGTGTATGTTTTCATGCTACGCTCTCCATTTGCCCCATCCTCTCCTTCCCTCATGGTATCCACAGTCTGTTCCCTAAGTCTGCATCTCCATCGTTGTTGTTTAGTCACTAAGTCATGTTCAACTCTTTTTGCAACCCCATAAACTGTAGCCTACCAGGCTCCTCTGTCCATGGGATTTCCCAGGAAAGAATACTAGAGTGGGTTGCCATTTCCTTCTCCAGGGGATGTTCCTGACCCAGGGATTGAACCCACATGCCCTGCATTGGCAGGTGGACTACACAGCTGCCCTGCAAATAGGTTCATCAATATCATCTTTCTAGATTCCATATATACATATTGCTATACAATATTTGTTTTTTTCTTTCTGACTTACTTTACACTGTATAATAGGCTCTAGGTTCATCTATTTCACTGGAACTGACTTAAGTATACTTCTTTTTATGGCTGAGTAATATTCCATTGTATCTATGTACCATAGCTTCTGTCTCTATTCAGTGTCAATGGACATTATTTAATCATTTTTAATAGTGCATGAAAATGCATTCAAAGCACTTTATTTTGAAAGTTTCTCTCTCATAGGTATCAAGGAGCCAAAATAACTTCTACCTAAATATACATTTTTAAAAATCTACTTATTTTGAAGTTACTTAGTATTTTCATACAAGCTATGACAGGCTATCAAACCACTTCAGATATTACCTGGGTGCAAATTTTGTAATTATATCATAAGCAAAATACTTTCAGGAAATTAAGGAAAAAAAAAGCACAATGGTGGTAAACTTTAGATTGAGAAATATTCAATGTAAAGGGAATTTTTGGTAAGTTGATGTCAACTCATCACTATTGTTCATTTAGGGGAACTGCATTATAAAAATTTTGAGGATTTGTTTGATAAAAAGAAAATATATTTGTGCACACACCAAACACATGAAAAGGTTAGAATGAAAATTTCAGTTTAAATAACCAAGAAAACAAAATCTTATCACAAGCAAGGAGCATCTAAGTAGAAGCAGCAGCCTTCAGCTCACAGCCCTAAAAGGTTGATTACCAGTAGACTGTACCTAGAAGACATCTCACAGGCAGAATAAAGACATGGAACATAAAGCTTATATAGGGGATCTGAGATGTAACATGAGTGAAGAGACAAGGAATCAGTATGTGGATAAATCTACACAACATATTGTCTGGATAATACAACAGTGGCGATCCCTGATAGGCAGGATTAAAAAAAAAAAAAAAACTAGAAAAAATTTAAAATAGACCAAAATAGAATATACATCAGAGCAGAAAGATCTGAGTTAAAGTGTTATAGAGACCTTTATTTGAGGGCAGGGTTGTGTGCTCATTTTAGGGTGAATATTATAAGAATAGGAAAAGAGTAGATAAATTAATATTCTGATTATGGAGAAATAGAATGAGAAAAAGTTATCTCAAGATGGCAAAAAAAGGAAAAAAATGGAAGGACAAATAAAGTAGTCTATTTCAGAATGGAAAAATACTTGAAATGTTAACCAAACAAGTTGATTTATATACAAATATATTTAAAATAAATAACCATTACCAGATATAAAAGATACATGTATAGTGACAGCTGCTGAAATAACCAGTAAAATACGATCTTAAATATAAGTAAGCTTAATAATACATTATGAAGCACAGAAAGCAAAAGCTGACAGAACCACAACAAAAAAACAGACACATTATCCTTTATAATGAGAGACAAACATATACTGCTCAGCAATGATGAATTAAACGAACCAAAAAAGGAAAGATATAAAACAAAAGATCAGCTTAACTTATAAGCTTTATGAAATGTACAAGTTTATAAATATACAGCTATATATTTATCTATCAATGTGATGCAAAATAAAAAGACTAGTTTCCAATAAAATATTTCAAGCACATACACATAAAATAGGTCTTCCCTGGTGGCTCAGGAGTAAAGAATTCACCTGCCAATGAAGGATATGTGGGTTTGATCCCTAGATTGGGAAGATCCCCTGGAGAAGGAAATGGCAACCCACTCCAGTATTCTTACCTGGAAAATTCCACAGACAGAGGAGCCTAGTGAGCTACAGATGATGAGGTCAATAAAGAGTTGGACACAACTGAGTAACTAAACACCACCACCACATATAAAATATTGCCAAAAATAGCTGAAGTACTCAATTTTTAATTTAATGTAATATTTAACTTTTAAAGTAATATCAAGCATTCTCTGACATCAAGGCAATTTTGTGATGTCACTAACAAAAAATTAATGAAGTATATATGTTTACGAATTAAGACATTCACTTCTAACTCACGGTTCAAAGCAAAACTTGTAAGGATAATGCTATGGACTGAACTATATCCCCCAGAATTCACATGTTGAAGTCCTAACCCGCAATGTGGCACGATTGGGAGACCAAGGCCTCTGGAGAAGAATGAAGTTTAGAAAAGGTCATGAAGGCATGGCTCTTATGATGGAATTAGAGCCCTTGTAAGAAGGGAACTTGTTCTTCTCTCTCTGCCTAGTGAGAACACAGCTCTGAGGTGGTAGACCGGAAAGAAGTCCTCACCAGAAAGTGACCATGCTGACAACTTTAACTCAGACTTTCAGTCTCCACACTGTGACAAAGTAAATTTCTGTCAGCAAAGTCCAGTTTAACCCTCTCAGTCTGTGATATTTGGCAGGCCAAGCAAATGAAGATATTTAGAAAACATTTGGAACTGAATGATAAAGTTCTCCATATTGAAACATTTGGGATGCAGGTAAGGAAATGGTCAGGGAATTAACCATCCTAGATATTTAGACCCTATTTGAAAGGTTGAATTAGCAAGTTATGCATTCATATTGAGAATTGAAAACAGGACTCCTTCAGAAAAAAAGAAAAGGTACAAATAATATTAGAAGTCAAAGCAGGACATTAGAAAGATGCTAGAAGGTTAAACGAAAAAAAATTTTTTTATTGTAAATGATAGTCTACCAATAAATTTAAGTAGATAGATAGATAAAATACACAAATTCCTAGAAACAGTAGCTCATAACTCACCATCAGGAGATGAAAAGGGAGGAGAGAGGTCAGGGTATTTGTTACTTCCTCCACAACTACTGTCTTCTATCCTGCTGGCAGCAACTGGTCACTGTGAGCACCCTTCTCTTCTCTGACCACAACTGCCATCAGGCCATCACCTCCTGTGGCTGGAGCTATGGTTACAGCTTTCTCCAGGATTCCACATTTTCTCCAAGCCTAGGGATAGAACTACTCTCTGCTCTGCTAACCGTAGAGCACTCTACTGTGGCTAGGTGATTTTCCTGTCCCCAGCGTTTCAATTAGTACCTTCATCAAATTTCCTTCATTTTTCCACTTAAGTGAACCATCTGTTTCCTGGAAGACTGTGAATGACAAAGTGTTTTAACACTAACTTCTCTTTCACATAAGCTTTTCTCTGCTTTAGGACTAAAGAGGTACTTGGCACTCAGAATACCCAAGAATTGTCCTGTTGTGAGTTAAATTCCATCATCAAAAGAATTAAATCTCTGAGTAAAGGTTTTAAGGAAATATTTTAGCACAGATATTATGGCATGTAATTAATATGTGATATAATGTATGATTAGGAAAAAGGTGAATTTAAATGTGTATTTCCCCAGAGAAGGAAATGGCAATGTACTCCAGTATTCTTGCCTGGAAAATTCCATGAACAGAGGAGCCTAGTGGGCGACAGTACATGGGGTTGCTGTTAGGACCAAATGGAAGCTAGGAAGCCAGGACAGACACTCGGGCAGGCTAGGCCCGAGAAAAGCTGAGGCTCTGGGAACTCCCGCAGGCAGTGTAGCTCGACCAATCAGAAAAATCCCCATAGCCCCCGCCTGCGCCAGACCCGAGCCAATCCAGATAGGGATGCGAGGTTTAAAAGTCCCGCGCGGGTGTATGGTTTAACCAATCAGCTATGCTGTTACAGAAACAAAGAACAGTCTGTATAAAAGTATATGTGATTCAGAGCTCAGGGCCTTTGTTGGATTCCACTGTGCTGGATGAAACCTGGGCCCTGGCTCGAGCTGGTAATAAACCCCTTTATGCTTTTGCATTGCTGTGGACGTCTTATTCTCTCAGTTTTGGGGACTTGGACTCTGGGCATAACAGTTGCAAAAATGCCTGTTTTAATTTCTTTACCCAGATAAATTATAATTCAAGAATGAGACAAAAAGATACTCAGTATCACTAATAATTAGAGGAATGTAAATTAAAACTACAAGGAAGTATCACCTCACACTGGTCAGAATGGCCAGTATCAAAAAATCTACAAATAAAAAATGCTAGAGAGGATGTGGAGAAAAGGGAACCATCCTACACTCATAGTGGAAATGTAAATTGGTACAGCCACTATGGGGAACAGTATGTTCCTTGAAGAACAAAATATAGAACTACTATATAATCCAGCAATCCCCCTCTGGGCATATACCCAGAGAAAACCATAATTCAAAAAGATAAATGTACCTGATGTTCATTGCAGCACTATTTACTCTAGCCAGGACATGGAAGGAACCTAAATGTCCACCAATAGAGGAATGGATAAAGAAAATGTAGTACATATATACAATGGAATATTAATGAGACGGTAACAGGCAGGAAGGCCAGGGGTCTCCAAACAGGAAATAGCCTGCAAGTGTCAAACATTTTTATCTCTCTTAAGCAGCAGGAGGAAACAAACTAGCGATTTTTTTTTTCCTTCTCTATACAAATTTAAAAGGAGGTTTCTCTTAAAATACTGTTGCCATAATGACACCTGGTTTCACCTGAAGTTAACTATTCTCAAACCTTGAGATAACCAATTCATTTTTCTTATGGAAATGTTTGTCTTAAGCTATGCTAATGTACTATGCATTTACCCCAAACTCTGTCTTAAAGTCAGTTCTGCCTAATGGCTCAGAACCTACTTGACAAACCAGTATGTTATATTCAGATATTGTTCCCCTAATCTATGTAAATGAAAGTATTTGTACGGTAATCTGCCCTTCTATAAGATTCAAGTTAATCATTTTATGGCCCGGGATGAATCCTCTGGTGTCAAGATTATCCCAAAATGCATCTTATGGGTGAGGGGCCTGGTGCCATTCTGAGTTTTAAGACATTCCTTTCTTTCATTAACAGACTGCTAGTGACTATATAACATGCAGCTGAAGACTAGCAGGGGGGTATTCTTTCTGTCCCCTTCTGATGCCTATGTCAGAAGCTTTCTCTCTTTTATACTTGAATAAAACTTTATTACACAAAAGCTCTGAGCGATCAAGCCTTGTCTCTGGCCCCAGATTGAATTCTTCTCCTCTGGAGGCCAAGAATCCCAGCGTCTTTTCATTCAGCAACAACCTTTCATTACTCAGCTACAGAAAAGAGCAAAATAATGCCTTTTACAGCAACATGAATCAACCTAGAGACTGTTGTACTAAGTTAGAGAAAGACAAATATCATATGATATTGTTTATATGTAGAATCTTAAAAAAAATGGTACAAATGGACTTATTTACAACACAGAAATAATGCAGACATAGAAAAAAAAACTTATGGTTACCGGAGGAAAGGGAGGGAAGGGATACGTTGGGAGATTTGGACTGACATACACACACTACTACATACAAAACAGATAACTAATAAGTACCTACAGTATAGCACTCAATGCTCTCTAATAACCTATAAGGGAAAAGAACCTAAAACGAGTGGATATACATATATGTAAAACTGACTCACTTTACTTACTATACACCTGAAACTAACACAGCATTGTATATCAACTATACTTCAATAGATCCCTGGTGGCTCAGGTGGTAAAGAATCTGCCTGCAATGTGGGAGACCCAGGTTAGATCCCTGGGTTGGGAAGATTCCCCCGGAGAAGGGAGTGTCTACTCACTCCAGTAATCTTGCCTGGAGAATCCCCTGGACAGAGGAGCCTGGTGAGCTATATAGTCTGTGGGGATGCAAAGAGTCAGACATGACTGAGCAACTAACACACACACATACTCCAATAAAAATATAAAGGAATGACATTATAATAAAGAATGATTAGGGAAAACTTGAGAGTTTACCAGCCACCAATACCTTCTGAAGAAAACAGTAAAGGCTGAATTTTCACAGGAAGAAAATTGAACCTGGAAGAGGGAAATGGGATGCAGAAGACAATGGAGCACCAGGAAATGGTAAGCCTGTTAATGCAGATGTATAAGTGTTAACTGTTTAAGAAATGAGAAACGACTTCATATTTTAAAATAAGGTAGAATTAAAATACTCAATAAAAATAGCATGGAAGATGGGGAGGAAGTTTGGAATATAAGTAAAGTAAAGCTCTTGAACTACTGAGATGAGGATGCAGATGGTGATGTATGGCCCATTTTGTTAAGTCAAGGATGCAGGCTTAAGTTCTAAGGAGAAACACCAAAATCGATCACTCTCAAACTTCTAGAACAGTACAATAGGGAAAGGATGTATGTAGAAAATCTAATTACTCCACTAAAATGCAGGAAAGAATTTTTCGGAAAGAATAAAAAGCACAGCTAAGGAAAAAAAGCATGGTTGAGATTATACAATAAGACCAAGAAATAAATCTGCAAACACACTAAATTTAAATAGATTAAACTTCCATCGGAATGACACAGATGTTCCAGATACATAATAAGTAATCTATTCACATACTATATACAAAAAAATAAGTCAAAAAATTTTAAAGTGAAGTAATGGGAAAAAAAGATACATGTATCTGTTATCACACAGTCCCTCTGTGCCTATACATATAGGTGTCTCAAGACATACAAAACATGAATGTATAAAACTAAGAAAATCAGGCAACCTCGGCTTCTTAATGCTAGGCAGGGTCCCAAAACTAAGGTCAGGCAAAGGCTACAGCAGGCAAGATAAGACACAGGGAGCTACACGTCCCTCTCTCAGGATTGTCAACACAGAGTCACTGTCCAGAGCAATCCACTGACCTGCCAGAGACTAGCATGCTGAAGTCATTCAATTAACCCTAGTTCTCATTTCCCTTCCCCTTTAAGGTAGACAATATAGTACAGAAGCTAATTTTTCCGTACATGGAAACAGCTTGAATATATAATCCTATCATGATTTCAAGACAAGTCTAAACCGAATTCATCTTTTGCCCTTAATTCTAGAGGAAAGGATATAACCGTCTTCTTATTAAGATGAAGCTAAACTCATGACATGTCTGTTTTAACAATCTGCAGATTCCTGACCACCACCCCAGAGATGCTGGTCCAGTCCACCTCAGGGCTGGCCCAGAATAGGTGCCACCAACACCACCCAGATGATGCTAATGGGAGTTGTCTACTCACACTAAGAAACACTAACTCAAAGGACTGACTCTGAAGGCAGACAGGCTTGTGGCCCAGATTTCTGACCTCACATTTCTATATAAAGAGAAGGACCAATAACTGCTACAATAAAGAAGAATGATTGTGGACATCAGATGAGTAAAATTTCACCTCCCTGACCTCAGATTGGGAATATTGATGAACAAAGTAAAAGAGACAGGGCGGAAACAAGGTCAAAGGAGTTTCTGAAAGACCTATCTTGCCTATCTCTATAGGTTACAGTCAAGAGTGAGAAAAATAATTTTACTTGACACAATATACAGGCTCAATGTAGTTTTACCCTTTTACATTTTCATAAAACTCTCTCCAGCCAGAAGTAGTTATAAAAAAGAATGTCCTGACTCCTTTCCTTTCATCGTCTTATCTTAAAAATGCCATATGGAATGAACTAAGATAACATTTGGAAGCACTTAAAACTTACCTGCCACAGCAAATGTTACCATTCTCCCTCACTCTTTACTTCCCTTCAGAGGAAATGAATTCATTGAAGAGAAGGCTAATTAGAAACTCTAACTTATCAAGCCTTATACTAAACTCATGCACACTGAAACTGAGTCCTCCACCAATAACAATGAGGAAAATGATTGTTATTAACATTGTTTACTCCCATAGATTTACTAGTTGGAGATATCAGTTTAAATTTTGATCAAACACACATGCCAACACCCAAATCTTAAGAGGAAAGGAGGTTCTAAAACCCACAGAAGGGTTGGAATGGTACCAAAAGGAAAACAGCAGTATTTACACATCAAAGCTTTTGCTCTATCATTCTTTAAATCAGAAAATTGGAATTGAGAACTTTTAAGATGCTGTGAAAATAGTCTTTGGCTGGACCTAAAAAGAAAAATGGGAAGTAATCTGGATATTATAGGAAAGTAAAGAGTGTGCAGAGTTTACAAAAAGGAAAAAACTGTGAATAAACAGTCTTCTCAGAGGCTGCATGAAGGGAGTATAAAGGAGAAGATGAAATTATTCAATTGCTGTGGAGGTGACTTTACCAGGAGCTACAGGGATGGAAGGAGGGCCCCCATGAGCAACAGGACATCTTTCTTCATTTGGAGACAACCTTGTGTAGAGCTCCGTTCCAGGGCCTCCACTTACATCAAATTAGGTAAAGATTATTCCTAATGCTATTACTTAGGCAAATACTTTTGACTTTTCACATAAAAGTCAAGTTTCAAACTAAATGACTAGATTATTCAATTCTTTCATGTTTATAATAAGATCATAAAGGACCCATAAGCTTTACTAGATCAAAATTTATAAGATTTACAAGTTCCAATGTTACAATGATCTACTAATTCAAAAGGGGATGGGGAGTGAAACAATAAGAAAGAGATGAATTCCAGAAGATCTACTCTAAGAAGTAGAAAAGTTACCAGACAGGCTAATAAAGTAGAAAGTAGAGATTTCATTTTAATGTTTTAATGGAAGCTGACCAAAGAGCAGAAATCATGCCCTTGATGAGTAAGACAGCTCTGTCTTCTCTCTCACCTTCCATGCATCACACAGACACACAGAGGTGCTAAATGACCACTAAAACCACGTGGCAACAAATGATCACATCTGGTCAGACTTCTCAAGGGTCCCAGTTTCAACTCAACAAGCTACTTCTTTGTAAATCAGTCTTAGGAGCTAATGGGAATATGAGACAGTGAGTGAGAACAGATGACTGAATGGGATGATAACACAGCACACAGAAATGCAAGAACCATTCAAGAACAGAGGAGTGGAAAACAGTGAAGGTGAAAACGCTCCTGCCCAACAGAGATGCCGGGACCTTCCCCAGGGAGACGTTCTGTTAAAACTGGCCTCTAAGAGCAGAAAGGCATTTTCACAGCTACAAGTAGAGAGAAAAGGAAGAACAACTCTCCAGCAGAAAGAGGACCGTGAGTGAAGACACAGAGGCAGAAGAACTGGAAGATTTAGAATACAGAAAGTACAACAAATACAGCAGCAGAGTGTAGTGTGAAAAAGGTTGAAGCCAAATGAGGGTAGCTTCCTGTGCCAACAGGTGGATACACTGAATAAAAACCATAAGAAACATTAAGGATATTAAGTCAGTAGCCATGTGTAAGGCAGACTAGACTGGAGAAGGAAATAATGGAAAGATGTCTCTTCCTGTCATGCAGGTATAGGGATGAAGTAAGAAGGTCCAAGCCTCAGTTTACAATGAAATTTAGGTAGGAATTATTCACTAAAATGCCTCTAAAGATTCAGAAAAAGACTTTTCAATGCCTTAAATAATTTTTTTAAAAAAGACTGCTGCTGGAATCTTCAGTTTATTTACTAATATGCCAGCAAATTTGGAAAATTCAGAAATGGCCACAGGACTGGGAAAGGTCAGTTTTCATTCCAATCCCAAAGAAAGACAATGCCAAAGAATGTTCAAACTACCACACAATTGCACTCATCTCACATGCTAGTAAAGTAATGCTCAAAATTCTCCAAGCCAGGCTTCAGCAATACGTGAACCGTGAACTTCCAGATATTCAAGCTGGTTTTAGAAAAGGCAGAGGAACCAGAGATCAAATTGCCAACATCCGCTGGATCATGGAAAAAGCAAGAGTTCCAGAAAAACATCTATTTCTGCTTTATTGACTGTGCCAAAGCCTTTGACTGTGTGGATCACAATAAACTGTGGAAAATTCTGAAAGAGATGGGAATACCAGACCACCTGACCTGCCTCTTGAGAAACCTATATGCAGGTCAGGAAGCAACAGTTAGAAGTGGACATGGAACAACAGACTGGTTCCAAATAGGAAAAGGAGTACGTCAAGGCTGTATATTGTCACCCTGCTTATTTAACTTATATGCAGAGTACATAATGAGAAATGCTGGACTGGAAGAAGCACAAGCTGGAATCAAGATTGCCAGGAGAAATATCAATAACCTCAGATATGCAGATGACACCACCCTTCTGGCAGAAAGTAAAGAGGAACTAAAAAGCCTCTTGATGAAAGTGAAAGAGGAGAGCGAAAAAGTTGGTTTAAAGTTCAACATTCAGAAAACAAAGATCATGGCATCTGGTCCCATCACTTCATGGGAAATAGATGTGGAAATAGTGGAAACAGTGTCAAACTTTATTTTTGGGGGCTCCAAAATCACTGCAGATGGTGACTGCAGCCATGAAATTAAAAGACACCTACTCCTTGGAAGAAAAGTTATGACCAACCTAGATAGCATATTCAAAAGCAGAGACATTACTTTGCCAACAAAGGTCCATCTAGTCAAGGCTATGGTTTTTCCAGTGGTCACGTATGGATGTGAGAGTTGGACTGTGAAGAAAGCTGAGCACCGAAGAATTGATGCTTTTGAACTGTGGTGTTGGAGAAGACTCTTGAGAGTCCCTTGGACTGCAAGGAGATCCAACCAGTCCATTCTGAAGGAGATCAGCCCTGGGATTTCTTGGAGGGATTGATGCTGAAGCTGAAACTCCCTTACTTTGGCCACCTCATGCAAAGAGTTGACTCATTGGAAAAGACTCTGATGCTGGGAGGGATTTGGGGGCAGGAGGAGAAGGGGACATCAGAGGATGAGATGGCTGGATGGCATCACTGATTTGACGGACATGAGTCTGAGTGAACTCCGGGGGTTGGTGATGGACAAGGAGGCCTGGTGTGCTGCGATTCATGGGGTCACAAAGAGTTGGATACGACTGAGTGACTGAACTGAACTGAACTGAAGACCTTGGAATGCACTTCCCTTGTGGCTTCCCAATGGGCTTCCCTTGTGGCTCAGCTGGTAAAAAATTTGCCTGAAATGAGGGAGACCTGGGTTAAATCCCAGGTTGGAAAAATCCCCTGGAGAAGGGAAAGGCTACCCACTCCAGCATTCTGGCCTGGAGAATTCCATGGACTGTATAGTCCATGGGGTCATATAGAGTAGGACACAACTAAGTGACTTTCACTTTACTTCAAGACCTTGGAAGCTGTGATGAGACTCAGTTAGTAAGTGATTCTAACTGCGGGTTTTGCAGTAAGACAGACGTTATTCCATACATACACAGACACACACACAATCCAATCTCACAACTGCATTCAGCACTAGCTCTGTGTACCCACATATACTCACATTTCAGACAACCTTAGAGAAAGGGGCTGTAAACCTGTACTTTTCATTTCAGTTCAGTTCAGTCGCTCAGTTGTGTCTGACTCTTTGGTAAAATTCATAGGTATACCTTCAAGAAATCAGTTAAGTCAGGAAGTATAAGACACTAACAGTGGTCTGATACATCCTGGGATGAAGTGTTCCTAATGTAGTAAGACCCTCAAAGAGGAAGAAGACAGGTCAAAATACACATTATAAACAGTAGCTTAGTGTGTGATGAATTGGTAAATATCACACAGTAGAAGTGGGTCTACTGCCCATGGGGTGGAGATAATAATAAAAAAAAAAAAGGACTTGCATCAACACCTAAATGTTGGGTTGTCAAAATCCAGCCTTTTAATTAACGAGCTCATAAATGAGGTTTTTGCCCAGAACACACTATGGTCTAACTTGGTAGTGTTCTTGTTTATTTGTTAAGTTGTATAATATGCCACTGTGTTGACTTATGGTCTTATTAACTGGCAACATAGTACAAACTACTTTTAAAAAGACCAAAAAAAAGGTGCTAGAAATTAGTTTAAGAACAAAGCAGAAAAGACAGATATTACTTTAGAATATACACACACAAGAATTAGACTCTCTTTTTTTAAGACAAATATGGTGATTGTATAAAAAATAAACAATGCCACTCACAAGTAGCAATTTAAGACAAAAATACATTGCAAATGAAAAGTGAGAGGAAAGCAAAAGATATATCAAGTAGCGCCATAAAAAGTATGACAATATCTATATCAGAAAAAGTCAGATTCAAGGAAGAGGTATCATATGTCATAAAGAGGATTGTTCTGTATTAATAAAAATGAAATCTATAAAAATGATATGTCCTGAATGGCTATATATCAGATACCATAACATTAAAGTATACAAAGCAAATGCTTAAAAAAAATGTCAAAAGCATACATCCTCTAGCAAAGACCAAGTGGTCAGAAAAAAATCAAGATATAAAGAATTAGAAAACTACAACTAATAATAATTTAAGCGACACTAACCTTTAAGAGGTTTAACTTTGAGCCCTACCAGCACCAACTATACTTCTTTTTAAAAGCCTATAAACATTTTTAGAATAATACGTGAGTACAATAAGAAAAGGCTTCCCAGGTGGCTCAGTGGTAAAGAATCCACCTGCCAATGCGGGAGACACAGGATATGTGAGTTCAATCCCTTGGTAGGGAACTTCCCCTGGAGTAGGAAGTGGCAACTCACTGCAGTATTCTTGCCTGGGAGGACTACAATCCATGGGGTCACAAACAGCTAGACATGACTTAGCTGAGCACACACACCATAAGGAAACTAATCCAAGAAAAGATACTCCAATGAAATAGAATAAAGAGCTTAATAAGAATAAGATCCTAGTACTTATATAAAGGAAATTATTATATGACATTATAGTATAAAAGTGGCATTGCAAATCTGAACAGATAAATTAATGAAAGCACAATTATTATTTTGGAAAAATAAACTGTATCCTCAGTTAATTTCAGATACAAAAAAATTTGATTAATGAGTTATGAATAAAAAATTAAACATAAAACACCAGTAATAAAAATTGGTGAATGTTTACATTATATAAGATAGAAGTATCATTCTGCCTGAAATTACCAAGGGATGATCTTTAAAATCTAGATTGATATATTTGATTACATAAGATTTGAAAGTTTTGTTCAGAAAAAAACAAAGACAACTATACTTTAATAAAAATATCAAAATTGAAAGGCAAACCACAGATCTAAAATAAGTAAGAAAAATATTAATATATATAGTATGTAAAGAGCTCTAATGAATAAGTTGCCAGCTCTCCCAATATAACATGAATATTTTATATTAATATAATTAATATTATTTAATAATATTTACAGTAAAACAAATTTAAACAATTACATTGAAACTAGTGAAGCAGATAAAAATGAATTTGTGTGTTAATTCCTAAGTAAATAGAGTGCAAATCAGGGCAAGTTTCTAGGGAGAATTTTCCAAGTATGTATCCAAGGTATGAAATGCAGATATCGCTTTTAGATGTAAATCTCACTTTTCTAAATTAATAATAAAACAGTTAATAAGACTTGTTTGTATAATAAGCTATTTCAAAAAATTAAGTCAACAAACAATTATTAACAATAGTATTCTGATAATTAAATTATAGTTCATTAACAGGAAGTATATTAAAGAGCCATCAAAATTACGCTACAGAAAAATACGTAGAAAACATATACTAAGACTGTATTATGCTAAGTTGCTCAGTCATGTCCAACTCTTTGTGACTCCGTGGACTGTAGCCCACCAGCCTCCTCTGTCCATGAGGATTCTCCAAGCGAGAATACTGGAGTAGGTTGCCATGCCCCTCCCCTCTCCAGGGGATTGTCCCAACCCAGGGATTGAACCAGGGTCTCCTGCATTGCAGGCGGATTCTTTACCAGCTGAGCTATCAGGGAAGCCCTATACTGAAATTAAGACGATATAAATAATATAGGCATACATACATACACATAAACACATGTTGTATATTAACCCACTTAAGAGTATTTGGTGAATATAAAATAGCATATATCTAGTTTAACAGAATTTGTGTATAACAAGCATGTAAGACAAGAAATTTTCACCAAAAAAACTAAGTATTTTAAAATAAGGTTACGCTACTTCTATGTACAGAAATACTATGCAGGCATTAAAAGTACATCACAGAACCTCTGGTTGATTCATGTTGATGTATGGCAGAAACCAACACAATACTGTAATTATACTCCAATTAAAAATATATAATTTTTGTTAAAAGTACATCACAGAGAAACGTTTAATACTATGAAGAAAATAACGAAGTGTTGAAGAAAAACATCAGATAAAATCACACATGTGAGCAATTTTACAACAAAACATTGTTGTAAACATTTCAAAATAGCTAGGTGGATAAATACAAAAATATTAACAGTGCCTATATGTGGACAGGAGAGATTTTGTAGCTGCAGGAAGTTTTATTTTTGATTGACAAGATATTCAACAATGAACATTATTCTGGCAGCTAGTCTTCTAATGAGAAAAGGATTTTATAAAAGCTATTTTTAGAATACCCAAGTTGCTTATAAGGCTAAATAAAAAAAAACAATGTCTTCAAAAGCTAGTTCTATTGAGCCTATTTTGTATAAAAATGACAGACCTAGAGAATGAACTTATAGTTCCCAGAGGAAGAATGAGGGGAGGGATAGTTAGGGAGTTTGGGATGGACATGCGCCCATTGCTATACTTAAAATGGATAAGCAACAATGACCTACTGTACAGTACAGGGAACTCTGCTCTGTGTTATGTGGCAGCCTGGATGCGAGGGGAGTTTGGGAGAGAACGGATATATATATATATGTGTGGCTAAGTCCCTTTACTGTCCACCTGAAACTATCACAATATTGTTAATCAGCAATACTCTGATACAAGATAAAAAGTTTAAAGGAAAAAAAGAAAAAAATAATAGCAGTGAATTATGAATGAAGTGACACGTGAGCCTGACATGCTGCAGTCTATGGGGTCACAAAGAGTTAGCTACAACTTGGCAACTGAACAACGACAATGAATGAAATCATACTTCTAACCTAAAAAAAATTCTTTATTAAACAAAATCTAATCGAGGCACAAAATGATGTTATTTTACTAGTGCAAGTGTTTTTATCAGTTCTATCTTATAATGTTTATCATAATGACAATGAGAACAATGATATAGTTACTTCTTTGATATATTACTTCCCCACTGTTGCTGTAACAAATTACCACAAACTCAGTGACCGAAAGCAACACAAGTTTATTATACTACAGTTCTGAAGGTCAGAAGTCCAAAATAGGCCCCAGCAGGCTAAAGGCAAGGTGTCAGCAGGGCTGCAATCCTTCTAGAGGCTCCAGGGGAGAATCCATTTTCTTGCCTTTTTCAGCTTCCAGAGACTGCCTGTCTTCCTAGGCTTTTCCATCTTACAAATCAGCAATAGCTTTCTTCTTTCTTTCTCACACACATCAATCACTTCTCTTTCACACTTAAGGACACTCCTGATTACACTGGACCCATCTGGATAATCTAGTAGCATCTCCCTATTTTAAGGTCGATGATTAGTGAGCAACCTTAATTCCATCTGCCATTTTAATCCCCTTTATCATGTAAGGTAACATTCTCAGCTCCAGGATTTAGGAGGTGAACATCTTTGGGGGACTATCCTCTCTACCAGAGATGACTGACTATAAATATTTACAATGAATGGACATTTGTTTCAATAACTCAACAATATATATTGAAACCTTGCTAAGGGATGGAAACTATTCTATGTACTGAGGGTAAAAAAGCAAACAAAATAGAAATGTTTCTTAAAAGAGCCATTACAGACTTGTTCCAGTGTTAGTATCAGGCTTATTTTCCATTTATTTCTGCTTTGCTTTGTATGCATGGTACAGAAAAAAAAAAAAAAAATCCTGATTCTTACAGGTGAGTGCTACTAATAACCTCAGAATTTAGTCACTCATTCAAAAAGTATTTATTGACTATTGCCCATGGACTGAGACCCATAAAAATGCACTTGGGATTAAAAAAATAAACCAAAAACAGTCTTTGTTCACATGCAGTGATGTAAAATGTGAAAGTTTATGAATGAGATGACAGACGTTGCAAGTTCTAGCCAAAGAAGTTAATATGCATAAAATATCTATGAAGAAATGTATTATTCTGGAAAGCCTACTTTGTGCCCTTCGGGCTTCCCTGGTGGCTCAGACAATTCAATCCGTGAGTTAGGAAGATCCCCTGGAGAAGGGAATGGCAACCCACTCTAGTATTCCTGCCCGGAGAATTCCATGGACAGAGGAGCCTGGTGAGCTACAGTCCATGAGGTCACAAAGTCAGACACAACTGAGCAACCAGTACTTTTCTTTCATTTTTTAAGGACTATTTTGAGAATGTGTGCTTACTTTTAATAAAGTCTTTTATTTACATGTAGGTATAAATACATGCATGTATCTATAGATATATAAATATCTATACATGTATATTAAAATGTATACACATATTGCCTAGTTGAAGCTGAACCAAACCCTTGAGAAAGTGCCACTAAAATTTTTATCATATAAATTTGCTCTGAAAGCCACTACTTCAATTAAATGGGATAAGTTTATTCTAATCTTAAAAGAAGAACTGTCATATAATGCTGGTAGTGGTTTTCATGCTTTCCTCTTTAATTTTTCTAAAAGTGTGATCTTCACTAGAGTTGGCTCCGGATATCCTTCTTCTGGGAAGAGGACTGAGAATTCTTCAAGAGTGAGATTCTGTACCAAGCATTGAACCCTTACAAATAGAATTTTGAACAAAGGTTTGAAAAAAGAATTTGCTATCTTCCTTTATCTCCCTCATCAGAGTATCAATAACAGGGAATAAAGAGTTTGGATTACAGTTTTATGTGCAGAGAAAATACCCGTATTTACTATTAAGAATCACTCAAATAGACTGGAGTTGAAAAGAAAGGTGACCATAGGTAAGACCATAGACATCTCACCCATGGACTCCAGTTCCTCTGCCTCCCAGTTTGCTGGAAACTTTCCAGCTTTGGACCCTAAAAATCCTACATCTAGGGAAACCCCTCAATCCCAAGAAAACTGGGATGGTTGACCACGCTAATTCTGTTCCTGAACATTATGAGGAAGGAAAGAGAAACAGAAAGGAGAAAAGTAGAGTAGTCACAGTCACCGAAAAAAAAAAAAAGAAAAGAGGATGCTGTGGTGGGCCGAGCTGCCACTTCCTAACCTTGAGCGAGACCCATCCGAATAATCATGGAGGGGCTCTGAGATCAGACAGCTTGAAGATCACTTTTCTCCAGATGCCTCTCTCTCTGTCCAGGATTCAGAGAAGAAAGAGCAGTGCAGCAAACGGTCTCCTGCAGACTCTGGAATGGACAGGAGAAGGGAGGACCAGTGGGCTGTAGGACCTATCAGATAATCAGTGGAAGCCAACTTGAAAGAGACCAAATTAGTGGTTATATCAGCCTCAGATTTTATCTACAAAAGAACGCAGGTAAATAGAGACACTGCCCCAGACACCAATGGAGACCAACACATCTCACCCATGGGCTCCAGTTCCTCTGCCTCCTCATACTGCCTACCCATATCCCTTCCCTCACAGATGCATACTGAAATTCTCCAACAGAGTAAACATTCATATCCAAGAAAGACTGCACGCATGCTCAGTCGCTCAGTTGTGTCCAACTCTGTGACCCCATGAACTATAGCCTGCCAGGCTCCTCTGTCCATGGAATTTTCCAGGCAAGAATACTGGGGTGGGTTGCCATTTCCTACTCCAAGCAATCTTCCTGATCTGAGGATAGAACCAACATCTCCTGCATCATAGACAAAACAAAGGACTACATTGTTTCTGCATATCTAAATTATAGCAGAAGTTTTGTGATGGGTGATCCTGCTAAAGTTAGACAGCTACACAGGGTGGCCTGCTGACACTGCTGAGTCTCTCCCATCAAAAGATGCCAGTCTCCTAAAGTGAGTGCCTATAGTCTGGCTCTACTTTCCAGTGCTAGCAAAGTTCTCTGCTATTTTTAGTCAATCATCAAACACTGAAGTGCCTTAAGGGTACTTACCTAACACTGTACTTGGTTCTTGCCTTACATGGTAAGGAAACAAGCTAACAGTTCTTGTCCTTAATTAGTTTTCTTTACTAAAATAGGGTTCATCTCCAATTTCTGACTCCCTTTGGATTCATGTAAGCAAAGCTTTTACCACAGCACTGAAACTAAAAGGAAAAAATAACATCGTTCTGATTCACATACCCACTCAGAGCCTTCAGCATTCTAGCTGCCCGAGAGACCTTTAAGAGCTCACACCGTCTTTGAAACAGCAGTGAATCCTTTAAATCTAGAGGATTATGTTTCTGAAAGCTTGGAAAGGGAAAAATCCTCTTTTATAAGAAATCCTCCTAAGATATCATAAATCCAATAGTAATTTTTCTTGATATACTAAAGTCAAGCTGGTTTATGTTACTTAGGATATATGTTTGCTTATGTTTATAAAACATGTTCTCCTAGGGACCAAGGTGTCGAGTACATTTTCTTCTGATCAAAACTGTAAATTAATTTTTAAAGACCATTTGAAAGTGCACTGATGGCAGAATCTGAGCTATTCCCCTAACACAACTATGCTTCTGTATCCTTTCAACCATCTGCACAGTTTGAGTAAACTGACAATTGCAGGCAGTCAGATCACTTTTGTCAAAAGGAGGAATGGTTACTTTTATAAGAGAAAGGAAAAAATAAAAAGGAATCAGCATCCAGTTACCCCATCCAGAGAAATCAAGCTTTCCCTTGCACTCATCATAAAAGTCAGTAATTGCTGACACAATCAGAAGGCTGGGAAAAATCAAGCAGTTAATGAAGGAGAGATTTCTGCAGAGCAGACTCACAAAAAGCAAGGAACTCAAAGCTTTGACTGTGATCATGAACTGGCATTAAGAGAGGAGACATCTGCTGATCATAGTACCAAGGTCAGGATAAGACTGCTAAACAAAGATTGTGTGATGGAGACAAGTCTATGCAAATTTCGGTTATGCCATCTGACCACCAGCTGATCCAGGTACCCTGTGATACTTACTGACAGACATCAGGGCAGGAGGAGATTTAAGGTTGGGATCTGGGAGAACTAAAATATAGTGAATGGCTCTAGTGGTTGAAAAAGATTAGACAGACTAACTAAACAATTTCTGTAAGAAAACAATTTCTGTAACATCATAAAAAAGTCATCTCCTTATGCTCTTTGCTTTCTTGGACCGTTTGTTTTACTGCAACCAACAGGAAATATGAACATAAGCTGAGATTACTCAGTTGTTCACTCCAATAGTGAGCAATCTCAAGAACAAATATTCTTTAAGACTAAGAAGTATTTGTGCTTGCCTACAAAGTACACCTTATTTAAGAAGCATTTGGGAAAAATCGCTACTTAATTTTTAATATATATGTATGTGTATACACAGGAAATTCAATGTAATTTAACAAAATCAGATTCTTGCAGGAATGAATTCTTGTGGTTTTTAAAATACTATGCTAACCTCTTTTATGAAAATGAAGATCCTACATTAAAGAAAGCAGCATTCATCTTCTATATTTATCAATCTGTACTGTCAAATATTAGGCTATCCTGCATCAGAATATACAATGATCAAGCAGGCAGAAGAAAGTAACCAAAAAGTATCTGCTTTCAAACAGGGTAATACTTAAAACATTTCAGAAATCCAATTTTTCTTTTCTCCTCTTACTGGCTTCCAAAAAGATTAGGAAGCATTTTGCCTAATTATTTAGACACACAAACATAAATATACATGTGTATATGGGCTTCCCTGGTAGCTCAGCTGGTAAAGAATTTGCCTGCAATGCAGGAGACTCTGGTTCGATTCCTGGGTCGGGAAGATTCCCTGGAGATGGGATAGGTACCTACTCCAGTATTCTTGGGCTTCCCTGGTGGCTCAGATGGTAAAAAATCTGCCTGCAATGCAGGAGACCTGGGTTCGATTCCTAGGTTGGGAATATTCCCCGGAGGACGGCATGGTAACCCACTCCAGTATTCTTGCCTGGAGAAAACCCAAGGACAGAGGAGCCTGGTGGGCTACAGTCCAGGGAGTCACAAAGAGTCAGACATGACTGAGTGACTAAGCACAACATAGCACACGTGTATGTGTACATATCTATATAGGGCTTCCCAAGTGGGGAGAGTGGTAAAGAATCCACCTGCCAGTGCAAGAGATGGGAGAGACAAGCGTTCAATCCCAGGATCGGGAAGATCCCCTGGAGTAGGAAATGGCAACCACTCCAGTATTCGTGCCTGGGAAATTCCGTGGATAGAGGAGCCTGGCGGGCTTGGGCTACAGTCCACAGGGTCACAAAGAGTCAGACAGGACTGAGCAACTTAGCAGGCACGCACGCATGCACGCATACACACACACACACACTGAAACACCAAATAGAAAGTATGTGGATTGACAAGGACGAGACTATTTTTACTTCAAACAACACTGAATTTTACATACACACAAATTTCAACTTTTTACTTAGAAAAGTTTGCATATTGTAAGGATTTAAATTTTAAAGTAAACTTCCCAAGTATCTTAGATCTTGTATCCTTTATTCATTCATGTGTCTTTTATAAAACACGAATACATGGCCACTCATGGACTGGCATGGCAGGGGGGAAGCTGGGGACATCTCTTTGCAGCTTGCATTATTACATGTTTGTTTGTTTGTTTCTAAAACCCTAAATCGACCCTCTCGTGAGTATAGTCTGAGACTGACTGTTGGAGTGGGACTGACAGAGGCTGATCTGCAGCCGTGCAATCGGGCGCAGGAACTAAACACGGTATTCCGGGTGAAGGCGAGTGTCACGTGCCAAGGTAACACAGGCGAGGTGCCAAAACTAGGTCCTCCAACAAAGGCCCTGGAACTGCAAGAAGGAGCCAGTTGTCTAAGAGCGGGTTTGCACCCCGGAACCAGAAGCTGAGCCAGGAAAGGTTTCCAAAGGCATCCGTTCACACAGGGAAGATCTTGGAAAGGAAATGATCCTCTTCCACATTTCACATCCTTTTTCTCTCCATTACAGAGTTTAAGATTCTCCAGAGTTCATGGCACCCTGTCATCGTGGGTCTAAAACCAGACCTCTCTCATATGTTCTGTTTCCTTTGATCCTTACTTCCCACTTTCTTTCCCATAGGAACCATTCTGATGTGTTTAAACACATACTTCTGTTTGTACATGCTCTGCAATTCTGTATCGTGTTTTTGTGCCATGTACACCCATTTTCATTTACACAAATGGAGGAGCTTCGCTTTGTATTTCCTTCCGTTTTTACCTTTCCAACTCAGAACTGTATTTAAGCTCTATGTCTATACCGGTCTGCTCATCCAGCCCATGGTACAGAGCTTCTGCTCGGCTCCCCATGCAGTAGGTGCATCACAGGATAGCCGCCCACTGCGCCTGTAACTGACAGCCTCCCATTCTCACCACCACAAACAGTGCTGCAATAGGCTCAGCTATGTCTCCTGTGAATCTGTGAAACAATGTGAAATATTTGTCCAGAAGACTGGACTGTAGACTACTTGATGAAACATAGTATTTAATATATCAAGGTAACACCTGGTTGCCATATTAATATATCCTCCTACCTGTACCATAGAAAGGTTTCAATAATTCTCCATCCATGAAAAAACTTGGAAAAACTTGGAACTGTTGGCAGTGAAAAGGCTGGCAAACTATGACCTGTGGACTATCTGTTTTTATAAAGTTTTATTGGAATACAGCCATGCCCATTCATTTATGTACTGTCAATGGTTGCTTTCATGCTATAATGACAAAGTTGAGTAATTGTCACAAAGGTGATGGTATAGTCTGCCAAGCCTAAAATGTTTATAACACAACCTTTTAAGAAAAAGTTTGATGATACCTAAGAAGTGACATTTCACTACTGTTTTAATATTCATTTCTCTGATTACTTGAATTTGAGCATCCCTACATACCCCACTGGCCTTTCGGTTTTCCTCTTTGGGGAATTGCGTATTTGTACACTTTGGAATTTCTTTCTTTTTCTTTTTATATGCAGGAGTTCATTACAGTCTAGATAGTAACTGCTTGTTAGTATTAGGCATTACAAAAGTCTTCCCCATTCTGGTAGCTTCCTAGTAATTCTGTATATGGTAAACTTTGGGGAGAACTTTAATTTAGGTATCAAATTAATCACACTGTGACTGAGACATTGAGGTTTAAGAAGTCTTTCAACCACACTGTATTGAGCTTTATCAAATGTTTTATTTTTATTTTTTATTTTGCATTTATCAAACTAATCACATTTCTTTTTCAGTGTATCAATGAAGTGAATCAGATAAATTTCTTGAACTTCTGAATTCCTATAGTTATTATCTGCATTTATAATTCGTATATGCTTTATACATATACACACACACACATACATATGTGTATGTGTGTGTGTGTCTGTGTGTGTTCTCACTCCTGGTTGTAAATTTCTGATAGAAAAAAGCCATCCTTTTCATACTGCAAGGGCCCAATGATATTTGTTAAAATTATAAAAGTAGATGAAAGACTATCGTGGCCAGTGTGAAATAGAACACAATGTATTCCATTAGACTAACTCTTTAAATCTATCATTAGTATTCTGAGGACCAACTTTATACCAAATTCAGATTTACATGGAAAAGGATATGTAAATATGGCTTAATAGTATTAGCTCTCTAATACTAATATAGTACTGAGTTCTGCTAGTCAACCAAATTTTTAAATGATCAGAAATGAAATTTTCTTTTTGATGCCTACTCAGGATTTCAAAATTCAAGCATACTTTAACTATATTTTCCTCACAAGTTTTACCATTTCTATTCAAGCAATATGAAAAATAATAATAAATGTTTTTGTCCAAAATAACTCTTGGCTGGTCATAACACTTAGCATAGATTATCAAATAGTTCTATCTTAATTTTATGTTATTCGGAGTTGTTTTCTTCCTTTTATAAAAAAAAAGAGAATGTAGAAAGAAGTTTTCATTGTCCTTTTTCAGATGTTTTTATACTCATAATGTCTGGAAAGAACCAAAAGCACAAGAAGCTTGTCCTCATGTTTCAACTAGTAAACCAAGCTGAGTTTCAGATGAAACAATGACAGTGGATAGATGATAGGATTAGTGATACTAGAAAATCCAGTTTACTAGCTCCATACCAATTTCTGCACACCTTAGGTTTAAAAACTCTATAATAATTACCAGTGTTATAGGCTCCTCCTTTTACTTTTATGAGAAAGTCTAATGGGAGCTTCATATTGACGACATTTCAACAAAATGAAAGAAATGTTTTTTTTTTTTTTTTTTTTTAGTAAGCAAGATTTGGAATTCAGAGATTAAATAGCTGTGAAAATAAGAAGAGTAGAGAACTTAACTATGAAAGTTCAAGTGTTCACTTGCTAGATAACTTTCATTTAATCAGAAATCATCTCTTTAATTAGGTAGGAGTGGTTTAAACTGGTGTCAATAGAAGAAACAGGCCAATATTCATCCCCTGAGGGAGATCGTCTCCAGGAAATAAGCATTTAGATTGCAGTGAGCCCCTAAGATTTTGCACAGCTTAACAGACCTGCCTCTCTTCATCTTCATTTTCACTCTAGAAACTAATGAGAGTGAGTCTATGCTGCTCCAAATCGGTCTCGTGTAATTTCTTGCTTCCAGTGATTCTCTGTATTGCTAGAAAGACAGAGCTGTTCTCCTAGATGTCATGCTGGGTTTAGCAGAATGCAAGGTTCTGATGATTCTTTGCCCAGTCCACTTCTCAAGGTTGTGTCTGAAATGAGCAACCTTGACAAATGAGGCAACCTCCACCCTTGGACAAAGGGCAGCTACAGTTATTGCTTGCTATAAAAGCTGTGGGTTTGCCAAACTTAGTGTTCCTCAGCCATGATGCAAACCCACTGTGTGCTTAGCCATATCAGCTGTATCGTGTCACTTCCATAAGACTGGGGGTCAAGGTACATACTATTAAGTTGTTTCAGTCATGGCCAACTCTTTGTGACCCGCCAGGCTCTTCTGTTCATGGGATTCTCCAGGCAGGAATACTGGATTGGGTTGACAGTCTTCTCCAGGGGATCCTCCCAACCCAGGGATCAAACCCAAGTCTCTTATGTCTCCTGTGTTGGCAGGCATGTTCTTTACCACCAGTGCCACCTGGGAAAGTGACCCAACACAAAAATGTTGAAGCTCCTGCCGCTTGCTGCACCAGGACCAAAAGCAATGAAGTCCTGGCTCTGACCAGGTAGTATTCTGTTTTCTGCCAGCATCCATGAAATAGTAACAAACTAACTTATTAATTTCTAAGTAGGGGATTATCAAATCACAGACTCAATATCTATGACAATATTTAAGTTTCTGACCAAGTAAAATCGATTTTAAAAAGTGAAAATCTGGAATGAAAAGCAATATGGAAAATCCTTAGATTTCATTTTTCACTCAGTTTTTTTAGTTAAAAAACATTTTAAAATCCTAAAGGACTTCCACCAAATTTTAAACCACACCCTTTCTTTATCTCCTCAACAGAAAAGTAAAACTTTAACAAGCCTTTTAAAAGCAAAATAAAGCCTAAATCATAACCCTGAAGAACTTTTCTCTGAATTATTTGAATCACAAGAGTATATACAATAGTTCCAAAGTTCAAGATTCTATGCTCAAGAAATCATTTAAGCTAGGAACATGATTCTTGGGGCAACAGTACAAGCTTAGAAGGTGGAAATGTCAGAGAAAAAAAAAATCAATAAAAGAGTGTTCATAAAAAGACAGGCTTTAAGACAGGACATGAAAACAAGAGAAAGGACACTTACTGAAGGCAAATAGGAAGCTGATCTGACCTTACCAGGTGTCTACAAGGCCAAACACTACATAAATAAAGTTTTGCAGAAAAGAATATTTTGAAGAAAAATGTCCTCCAAGGTGGGAGCTTTAGCCCAGAGGGTGATAAAGATACATGAAGAAGCATTAGAACTCTTAACATTTTTTTTAATTTTAATATGAATTTTTACTCTTTTAGCTCAATGATTTCATGAATAAATTGCTATTGTGCTTCAACAAGGGCTTCTCTGGTGATTCGGAGGTTAAGAATCAGCCTGCAAGGCAGGAGTTGCAGGTGACACAGATTCAATCCCTGGGTCAGGAAGACCCCCTGGAGAAGGAAATGGCAACCCACTCCAGTATTCTTGCCTGTAGAATCCTGTCGACAGAGGAGCCTGGCAGGCTAAGTCCGTAGGGTCACAAAGAGTCAGACACGACTGAAGCGACTTAGCATGCCCACACGAGCTTCAACTATAGGACAAGAGTTGCTTTAGATCAGAGGTTAGCCAACTATGACCTACTGGTCACCATCTATGTTTGTAAATAAAGTCTTATCAAAGCACAGGCACACCTAAGGCCTTAGATATTTTCTGTGTCTGTTTTCATACTGCCAAATCAGAGCTAAGTAGTGGCAGCAAAGGCTATGGTATTTATTTTCTGACCCTTTACAGAAAAAAAGTTTGCTGATCTGTGTTCCTGATGACAGCCAGTCCATATGTGCAAAACAAGTCACCACCCTCATGGAACTCATTCCAGTGGGGAGCAATGAACAAGTATACATCAAAATATATAACACATTTTTAGGTACTGGAAGATGCTATAAAGAAAGAACAAAAACAGGATAAGGGGAAATAAATTTTTTACATTAATGTATATGTGCTTGCTATACTGAACAAATGCTTCAAGCTAATTCATGTTAAAATCTCATTTTTAAAAGAATAAGTTTCAAAAATAAATTAATTATTTTTTTTTTTCTATTTAGGATTTCTAGTGTGCCTTTGTTAAACCCAACTTTGGTGCTGTGCATTAACTGAGGAAAAATCTTTACCCAGCATTGAATAACAATGTCTCAGATAAAATTACTCACCAGTAGAAAACTTTAAGATCTTCTTTTGTGTAGATAACCACCTCATGACACGTGAGAATTAAGGGAAGGGGTCCTATTATAAAGAGAAGAAAAACTAAATTTGCGTCATATAACTTTTAAAGATCTTGAGAGGCTGGTGTAGGGCCAGAGGGTGTATGGGAAATTTCTGCACCATCCCCACAGTTTTGTTGTGATCTTAAAGTTGCTCTAAAATATTACTAAGTCTTTTTCAATAAATTTATTTATTTTCAATTGGAGGATAATTGCTTTACAGTATTGCACTGGTTTCTGCTATACATCAACATCAATCAGCCACAGGCGCACATATGCTCCCTCGCTCCTGAACCGCCTCCCCCACCTCCCAGTCCCTCCCATCCTTCTAGGCCGTCACAGAGCACCAGCTCCCTGAGCCAAACAGCAACTTCACATTAGCCATCTATTTCACACGTGCTCAGTCACTTCAGTTGTTTCCGATTCTTTGTGACCCCGTGGATGTAGCCCGCCAGGCTCCTCTGTCCGTGGGATTCTCCAGGCAAGAATACTGGTGGGTTACCACGCCCTCCTCCAGGGGATCTTCCCGACCCAGGGACTGAACCCATGTCTCTTATGTCTCCTGCACTGGCAGGTGGATTCTTTACCAACAGTGCCACCTGGGAAGCCCTTCTATTTCACATACGATAATGTATATATTCCAACACTACTCTCTCAATTTGTCCTACACTCTCCTGCCTTCATGCCCATAAGTCTGTTCTCTATGTCTGAGTCTCTATTCCTACCCTGCAAATAGGTTCATCAGTGCCATTTTTCTAGGTGAGCATGTCTTTTTGAAAGGAGAACATGAGAGATTATTTTGACTCTTTCTGTGTCTGAGTCTCAGGGAGACTAAGTGCACCTAGCTTGCCAAACCAGAAAATGGCAGAGGCAGACGTTGCACCGAATCTCTCACCCCCAACAAGCATCACATCAACACAGCCGACAAGAGAGCCACGGCACGGGAGAGCCATGCTCCCAGCTCAGTCTTCACCCAAGCACTGCCTGAAGCGTCTGAAGATCTGAATCCTGGTCTCTGTCTTGCCACAAACTAGCTGTTCACATAATTCTGTTACACTGAGAGCTCACACACCAGTTTCTTTGTTTGTACAGTGGTGCCCCCTTATCCTAGGGGGATATGTTTCAAGATCTCTGGTGGATGCCTGAAGCCATGGAGGGAACAGCCCTATCCATGATTTCTCCTATATGTGAGATGAAGTTTAATGTATAGACTAGATACTGTAAGAAATCAACAGTAAATAAAATAGAACAATTATAACAATATACTAAGTTCTACCATAAGGGAGTGTAGCCTCTCTCTAAATAGCTTACCTTTCTTCCTGTGATGACGTGAGATGATCAAATGGCTAGGCGATGAAGTGAGGTGAATGGCATAGGCTTTGTGACATGGTGTTAGACTACTGACCTTCTGATAAGCCAGAAGAAGGATATCTGCCTCAGGTGATCCAGATGGTGTGATGTCAGGAAATGCACATTTATAAAAATCATTCACAAACAAAGGGACCCACACAGTTCAAACCCATATTGTTCCAAGGTCCACGGCGGAACTGAAATCTAACTGTAGACATGATTAAAACCCTTCCCCATGGTGCCCTACTTCCTCCTTCATGTAAAGCAATGTGTCTAAAAGCAAGATAAAACAACCCACTTCTTTAAAAGAGGGCACTCAGAGTACCTACCCTCACAGAGCTGTTGTAAGAATTAGTTAATAAAGTGCTTTGCAGAGCCTGGGCTATGTACTAAAAATAGTCAGTCACTTAACATTTTACTTTTAAAACAGAGTGAGAAACAAAACATTTAAGACTCTGAGTCATGAAAAAGCTTGAGTGTTCCACAAATGGCTACTACGCCACCAGCTTATTTCTCCATGCTTCTGGCTTTCTAATTGCAGCTCTTGACATAGCGTAGAAACTCAATATATCTTTCCATGAGATTCCTGCAAGCAAACATTCCATTTGCTACAACCCCTGCTAATTCTAAGTGAGGTCCAAAATGACTCAGAGGGAACTGAGTAATTAATAACCAAAGTTTTGAGTATCTGCTTTGTGGTCACATCTCCTAGGTCAACTAATTGGTAATCATTTTCAGCTTAGGTGTGTTTGGGGCTTCCCGGGTGGTGCTAATGGTAAAGAACCTGCCTGCCAATGCAGGAGACTAAGCAGGTTCGACCCCTGAGTCGAGATGATCCTGGAGAAGAGCATGGCAACCCACTCCAGTATTTTTCCCTGGAGACTCCCATGGACAGAGGGAATGCAGCAGGCGACAGTCTATAGGGTCACACAGAGTTGGACATGACTGAAGCAACCTGGCACGCATGCGAAAGCCATTTAAACTGTAACTATCAGTGCAAAATACAGCTAAGTAGTTGGATAAAGTCCCTCAGCATCACAGTAGAATGCTGCAAGAATATATAAAAATAAATGCTTAAAATCACAAACAATGAAAATATGTAATATTGAAACAGAGCTTTGAAAAGATCAGGTCAAATATGTAAAAGTCAGGGACAAGACAAGGAGTAGAGTGTCTGTGTATATTGGAAAATACGACAATATTTGAAATAGTTTGTTCTTTTTAATAGCTATGTTGCTTTTCCTTACCACATGCTTATAAAACCAGCAGACTTCAAACTCAGCAACTGAAGGGCTCTATTTATCCACTGACCTCTAGACCTAGTGATCTTCAATAAAGACAAGAGAATAGCTCATCTAAATGAAAAGGCTTTAACACTACCAAGTTCTTTGTGGGAAAGAAATTCAATGTTATAATATTTTTTCTGGAGATGTCATCATTGTGGTTCAAAGCATATGTGGTTCCAGGTAACAGGCAAAGAAGCCATCAGTCAAAGTCCATATCTACCACACCTAGTTGCATATTCCTTGCCATTTTCTCAAAACTGCTTGAAGCTTTAGATCCACGGCTTTTCACTATGGTTATTTTACAGGAAAACCTTAGCAACATTTGTTATCAATAACAATTCCAAGCCCTGTGTGTCTGAAAAACTCTTTAATAATGCATTGCTTCCTAATGATCTTACCAACAAGACAGGCATTGATGAATTTCAGTTCAGGTCTGGAACAGCATGGTCCACAGTCAGTATTGAATACTGCACTGTAGAATGGCTGGATTCGTTAAGAGTTCAGAGAAGCCTCTCATTAGGTGAAGAATAATGGTTTTGGCAACAATTTTTAAGGCAGGTTGAAAATATCACTTCCAAAAGGCAAACTTTTCCACCAAAATAGTGCCCGGTCTGCTGTATTATTGATTCCACCAGAAATTAACTATCCAATGCACTGGTTTGTGATCAAAGAAATTGCCAACTGTTATTTTAACTGTAAATAGCCCTAGAGTATCATAACCATTTATGGAAACATGATATTCAAATGTTGTAATGGGACACCAATTGTGAAATGCATCAGCTGCAAAGGATCTTATGAATTAGATCAATACTTTCATTATTAAAGGGAAAGTTAAAAGACTTTCATGCGTATCAGTTCCTATTTTTAAAACCAGGCTGAAAAATTTATGGATCCTGATATTTTTCAGAGCAAGTTATGAATTTTCTCTTTTTTTTTTTTTTCTTTATGGAGGATGCTTTACAAGAAAGTGTTAATTGTTCACTCTTGTCTGACTCTTTAAGACCTTATGGATTGTAGCCCTCCAGGCTCCTCTGTCCATGGGATTCTTCAGGCAAGAATACTGGAGTGGGTTGCCATTCCCTTTTCCAGGAATCTTCCTGACCCAGGAGTAGAATCCAGGTGTCCTGTGTTGCAGGCAGATTCTCTACCATCTGAGTCACCAGGGAAGCCCTTTCCACAGTCAGTCAGATGGAAAGGTTCACCGTGGGACTAATCACTAAACCTGCTTTAACAGCTCAAAGTAACTACAAAGAAAATTGTTACAGTTTCAGAGTCATATTCTCGGCCTCCACATAATAATCATGTTGAATCCGGTTTTTCTTCCATAAGAGCTAGTGTGGTTTTCTAAAAGAAAAGGAATTTCCTGCATTTTTAGATATGGTATATGCATATGGCTACACTTCTGAATAAAAATAATTGCATCACACAAAATCTATTATTGCATACTATTTATTTATGCACCACTTAAGGAGGACTGTGGAACTAAACTTGCATTTTATTCACATTATTCATTCTTCCTGGATGCTGGGAGCTTAGCAAGCATCTCTTCCTTCCTTCCAGCTCTCTCCCTGTCCTAAGGGATGGCGAAAGATAGAAGAACACAATAGAATATAACAGGAATACAAATGTATCTTCTTTCTGGCCCAAAGGAAGGGCTGGCAACTGAATAGATTGTAAATAATTTCTGCTGTTCCATATTCCATGGAGTTCAATTTGAACTCGCCAAGAGTGAACCTGAGCAGCTGCCTTTTCTGCAACTATAATATACTTTGTAATTTAGGTCACAGTATCTTCAGGCACAGATTAAATCCAAAACTGAGGATATATATCATTAAAGTTTGTTTTTAATCTTCCTAACTCTTCACACTTTGCGTTATTGCAGATAAGGAATGCAAAGTGTGTCTCTTGGCACCTGAAGACCTTGAGGAAGCCTCAATAATGTCAGGCATCAGGATACCAATAAAATGCTAAACAGAGAGAGAGGAGAGGCAGAGGGAGGGAGGGGGTGGGAGTAGGGAGTGCAACAGAAGAAAAAAAAAAAACCCACAAAAGCCTGAGTCAAAATAAGGAACCCAAATGAGAAGGACTCAAGCTTTAATCTGTTTTCATAATTAACACAGCTGTGCTATAATTTGATTTTTATTCTAATGATGCCATTTAGCTCTGCTTTGAATATTAAAAATGAGCCAAGTATAAAATTATCAATCACTTACAAATCATGTCTATCTGGGATTTGTTGATTTTTTAAAAATAGAATGATATATTAATTAATGAAAATCTGAGTATAGAAAGACAGTAAAAGACATGGAAAGAGGATAATGAAATTATTTTACACCCGAATCCAGTAGCCATTCAACATATTCATATTCCCTGCTGTTCATAAAAATTTCTGATATGAGGGGTCTCCCCTATGCCAATAAAATCACAAAGTCTGTAGATAGGTCCAGGTAATAGCGTTATTATCTGTTTAATTCTTCAGGTGACTAAAATATGTAGCCAGAGCTGTGAAAAACCGTTGACAACCAGGGGCATCATCCCAATGTCTTTCTTGGGCAAGAAGGTGAAATCAAAGAGCTTCCACAAAGTCTTTCAAAATCATCTACAAGTATTTCCTGAAAAACAGCTGCCTGAGGCAAAAAGGTTTAACACTGGAATAAACTTGAGTGCACTTGACCCTTGAGCTCATGGATATCTGATCTGATTATAGCAATTGTAATAATTACTTGTTTCATAAACATCTGAAAGATACTGATTTCGGAAGATTTACTGAGCGTTCGAAACTAGGTATTTTAGACATTTATAGGGACACAACTGAACACTAAGCTTTTTATCTGGCACCTGTGCCCCTAATAATAATTTTTAGAAAAGACAGAAAAACATGATAAAGGAAGGCTTATCTGCAGTCCATGGGGTCGCTGAGCGACTTCACTTTCACTTTTCACTTTCATGCATTGGAGAAGGGAGTGGCAACCCACTCCAGTGTTCTTGCCTGGAGAGTCCCAGGGACAGGGGAGCCTGGTGGGCTGCCATCTATGGGGTCGCACAGAGTCGGACACGACTGAAGAGATTTAGCAGCAGCAGCAGCAGCATATGAAGTCCTTTAGTTCTGCACAAAGCACCCCAAAGGGAGGTTCCTTACTTTTACCTTTAAGGTGTCAGTGGAGATGTCTCTAATCCTTTCCCAACTTCTGGTCTCCCTACTCCCAAAATGACTTTGCAATAGTGTGTCAAGGGTAAGACAGGGACTCATCAAAGTGGCTTCAATTCTCCCTTCAGAGCACAGGGCATCCTCAGTAACTATCACACTGCCTGATGCGAGAAGCAAGAAGTATAGAGAGGTGGAGGCCTTGGAGTCAGACCACCTGAGGGCCTTGGGAAGGTTGGGTTATATCTGTTCTATTTACTCAGTTAGAATATGAGGATGCTAGTTCCTGTCTCCAGGAGTACAGAAAGTGAAATGAGTTTCCAACACAGGTCAAGTGCCCAGAACAGTTCCTGGGATGGCGCTCCATGCTCA
Source organism: Oryx dammah (assembly GCF_014754425.2). Lineage (NCBI taxonomy): Eukaryota > Metazoa > Chordata > Mammalia > Artiodactyla > Bovidae > Oryx > Oryx dammah. The sequence continues at coordinate 68,622,865 of NW_024070205.1, read as the reverse complement.
AAACAAATGAACCCATTATTATTACTACCTGATAATTTCTTGGATGGATGAATGAATGGTGTTTCTTGGTGTTCAGTGGAATATTGCCTACAGTATCAGTAAACAAAGGATGTCACGGTCATCAGGGACTTCAGTCACTGCTGCTGGTGAGCCCTGAGGGAGCTACGGCAGGAAAGAACATCTGTCATTTAGCACCACTGGACTGCAGCCACACCCTGCAGTGAGGCCTGAGGAAACTCAGGATGAGAAAACTGGCCCCGGAGAGCCCAGGTACACAGCAAAGGACTGCCTTCAGTGAGCCTGGGCTCGTGCATCTTCCCATACACAGAACAGCACTAAATTCCTTAACATGAGACATCTAGTTTTCTTTTAATTAACACTCTTTTGACATTCGGACTACCTGCCCTTTGTTGCAAAACTTCTATATACCCTGGCTCCCCCGGCTACGCCCTTCGCCTCCTTGGAGCAGTTCTCTCAGGGCTCCTTGAGATCCCAGGCTTGAAGTTTTAAAGATTCCCCGAAGAAAACATAACTCTCAACTTTTAGGCTCTGAATGTTTTTTAAGTTGATGCTGGTAAAGGCTCTTTAGTCCTATCAGGTCTCCAATTCAAAAAACTTATTTCTACAGGGTCACATTCATTCACCCCTAATGGGCACACGGGACGACTTTAGAAGGGCAGGATAATCCTTGGTGGCTGAGGCACAGCAAGAAACCAGGAACGCCAAACAGGGTCATGCCAGAGATAAATCTCCTATATTTCTCTGTTTCATAAGAGCCAGCCCTGCAGGTGCCTGGACTGACGCCCAGACATTCCCAAAGAATTGCTCAAGTAGCATAATCTTCAGTGCCTCAGAAATATAGAGCCCAGAGGTCTCAAGAAACCATAAAACACTTCATCAGAATCATAACTAGTCATATTCCTTACTTTACACCTTTCATGTTTAACAAATATCCAAACCAGCTATGTAATGCAATTCATTACAGACGTGTACCAGCGAGATGCTAAAAAAACACACAAAAATCATCATCTCCTATTCTCTACTCATTGCCCCAAATGTAATTACAGAAGTCAGTTCATTTAACCTCATTTAACTATGTTTATCATGGGGTCGCAAAGAGTCGGACACCACTGAGCGACTGAACAACAATGTTTATGGCCAGGAGGAGCATGAGAAAAGTTCATTTTCAAATTATCAAACATTCAGAGTATTTAAGTCATTCAGTGATGAATTTTCACAGAAGTGATGACATCGTTCTCCAAGATCCTCAGGACTAAAGGTTCTAATCATCAGGATCATTACTGACTCTACCCACATGGAGGAGGGGTTCCATGTGGCACTGTTGCAGTGAAAAGGGAAAAAGAGGAATGAGTTTTGTCTTTCCCTTTCCTGAGAACAAAGAAGATAAAGAGAATGGTGAACAGGCCTGAACATTCCTAGTTTTGTTTTGTGGTTTTTTTTAAACTCTTAACTACTCCTAACTAGACATGCCTGTAACTAGGTTTGCTTTTCTGCCCCTTAACTCTGCAGGAGCTACATTTCACACCTAGTATCCTCTGACTCCATGCTCAATACTCACAACATTCTCTCTCGCTTTGTAGTTCTTCCCTTTTACAAATAGAAGGCCACACAGTCACCTAACTGCCAGACTCAATTACTGGGTTACTGATGCCAGCCTATGACTGTTTTTGAGACAAGTGGAGAGGAAGAAAGTAAGATTTTAACACCTTTGTTCCCAGCACTGACTTCCAGCCCTCAATGGGCACAGTTCTTGTGGCATGAGCCTAGTTTGTTTCCATCTCTACCAGCTGAGAATTAAAGCCACCTTTCTATTTCCTCCAAACTCTTTGTCCGTAGTTTTCATTCAGCTTCAGGGAGCAGAGAATGCCTAGACTGTAGCCAGCAACACTGCATTCAGGGGATTCCCCCAAAGTACATGGAAATAGATTCAATACTTATACACCTCAAAGCACTTTAAAAAAGAAAATCTAACTTTAAACTCATAGTCACATCCTGCAATTCTCCTTTCTTCTCCTCCACTCTTCGCACATCATAAGACTATTGTGTCTGTTCAAACCTCACCCTCCTGCTCTGACCCTGGAGGGTTCTGGGCCCCCATCCCATACTATGTATGGGATGTAAATAGATTCAGCCTCCCCTGCTCCCTTCAATTTTCTCTTTATTTCACTTGTCATCATCCCAATTCTTTAGAATGACAGCAAACCTAGGAGCTGCCAGCCAGCAGGAAGTCTTCCCCCTAAGTCATTTGGATGACTGGAGAAGAGGTGAAATTTTTAAATAAACAATTTTGATAAATGGTTGGTATTAGGGCAGTAAACTCCCAAATGTTGACAGTTTCAAAACATTTCACCTGATATTTATCAGTTGAACTATTAAATGTGTTTGGAAGACCATAAATCAAGTTTAACACTGATTGTAATGAGACAATTTTTCTTTTTTGGCTATTTTAGGATTTTCTTGTATCGTAACAACAGTTTTTTCTTTATAACTTTTAAAATGGCACCAGATTGTCCAGTGGTTAAGACCTCAAGTGTCCAATGCAAAAGGCACAGTTTCAGTCTCTGGTCAGGGAACTAAGATCCCACATGCCACATGGTATGGTCAAAAATAAATAAATAAAAATTGAAAATAAAAAGGCAACCCACCACAAAAAAAGAAAACTTTTAAGTTTTAGGTGATTAGTCCATTTATATAAAGCTCATTCTTTCACTTGTCTTCTTGAAACTCTTCTATATTTTAATCAACAGCCTCTCTTCATCAGAATATTTTATCCAGATTTACCTCTTCATTTTTCAAATAATCCCTCACTTTTCTCTCAACATTTTGGAAATGAAGAATATGGGAAAGTGTGAATCTTTTACTTCTCTTCTCCTCCCCCAGAGTTTATTTTAGATGTTTTCCCTCATCACATTTTCAAGAATAGATGGTCTATTTGTGCTCATTAGCTCACTTCTGATTGCTCGGCAATTCCTTTCGGCTGAGTAAAGATTAGCTATTTTTTTTCCCTGCTAACTTAGTTATGCCTCTTACCTATCTGCCATCTTTATAGTCTTATGGGTAGAAGAAGAGACGGCAGAGATGACAAGAAAGAGGTGGATCCAAAAATAAAGGCAAGTAATCACCGAGACGGGCTCTTTTCCTTCTGACATTTTCCTGGAATACAAAAGCTCCAGGTGGCATTCCTGGTATCATAAAATTCTCAGCATGCTTCTGACCTTACAAAAGCCGGAGAGGCTGAAGTTTATATACTGTTCCAGGAGAATCTTAAACAAAGAGTGCAGGAAACAGAACAAGATACAGTCGTTGAATCCCAAATGATCTGGTTTTTATTTTCCTAAGTTAAGGTTTGGTTCCACATGAGGCCCAAATTTTCCATCTTATCCAAAACAGTTCTGCTTTGACTTCAAAGTCATGCTCCCAGGCAAATGATCACAGCTGCCAGCCTGTTTGCTCCACATGCTGTAGGCCGATGTTGGGAACATTCTGGAAAGATGACACATCTAAGCCGAGAGAATTAACTGATCGTTTGAGGAAGGTTTCTTCCCTTAAAACACCACTCTCATTTTCCTTCCTTCTCAGGGCTACATAGATATGCATTTGAGACATTTTGAATTAATAGCAATGCTTCTAGTAAATACTTCATATTACCACCATAAACACAGCAAAAGACTTAAGTATTAGGTTATCCTGTTTGAGTAAGAACCAAGACTCAAGTGTTCTGGCAAAGGGAACTAGGTAATGCTTCCCAAAAGGAGCTGAGTGTTTGGTTTGGTTTGCTTCTGTTTTGTTTTTATGTGCACTGTGCTTCACACGGACAGGAAAGGGGGCACTATATAAAAGCAAGATTTAACGATGTGTCTGATTAGGTTTCAGATATATTTGAAGTACTGGGGAGGGGTTGGGCCCTCTGAGAGATAAGCCACATCGGAGAGAGAACTGATAGATAAATTGAGGACTCTGGAATCACAAACCCGAGTGGCAGCATGGCCAGAGGCAGAGAATGAGACTTACACACACAAAGCGGCAGCTGGAATTGGAGGCAAGCACCGAGGCAAAGAAAAAAGACCTGAAGCAGAGACAGTTGTCCCACCAAATGCACACACTTCAGGGGTACAAGCCATCCAGCTGAGGGACCCAATGACACAGAGGAAATCAATGTTTATCTCACTTCAAAGAAATTGCTGAGTATTCCTGGAACCAGAAGAGTTGAGAGCAAAAATGACTAGGGTAAAACAGTGGGGATTTTTTCTCTTTTTGGAAAGTGAAGGTACAAGAGTTACAAAAATTTATCAGAAATAGGTGACATCTGAGAAGACAAGGTTATGACTGGCAGACTCATTCATGAGGTGCATGTAAAGCCTCTCACCCTCTAAGAAACTCCCAGAAACACTAACATTTTACTGCAGAGACTGCCAGACCACAACCCTGCGTAGACCTGATGAAGCCTGAACATCACAGAGGGACACTACACTTTGAGCTGGAAGTGTAATGGATTTGGGGTTTTCTCCTTTGGGCAAGAAGTGTGTTCTGGTATGGAAAGAAGGATACAGAGAGATACCTGGTGGCCAGTGAAGAGGACTGTCCACTGAACTCTCAGGCTCCCATTCCTAGCCAAGGACTACATTTCCAACCCCTCAGGGATGGGCCCTGTAACGAGTCCAAAGGCAGTGAGATACGTGCAGGAGTAATCACACAGCTTCTGCACCTGGCCCCAAAACTTCTAAAGCATTCCTCCCACTCTGCCTTGTCAAAGTCCTGTATTAAAGCCGACAGTGGTTCCATCAGCCTGCATCCCTGAATACCCCATAAAACAGAATTACCACCCTCTTTTCATTGCCAGTAAGGGGATTTGTGTGAACAAGAAATAAATTTCATCTGTGTTAAGACACTGAGAGTTTAGGGTTCATTTATGATAGCAGCTAACGTGAATATAACAAAACATTCGATGAAACCACATTTTTTAAAATTACCTATGTAATCCAAAAAGTGAACAGGGAGACATAATCTATTCTATTTGAATAAACATATTATCAAATTATAAATTATTCTAATTATAATGTCCAGAAACTAAAATGTGCATATGCCTCAAACATGAGCCAAGTAGTAACTCTATAACTAGCATTAGAGTGGGCTAGGTATTCTCCAACTAAACACCTTAAGTATGTTAGATATTAAATTCTTTTTAAATTTATCTGATCTGGCAAGAGAGTGGGAAAATCTTCAAAAGTCAAAAATAACAAAAAGTAAATTCAGAGGGAGAACCAAGTGTTGAAACCAATGGCTCTCCAAACAGCACCTCAGATCACTTGGTTTTAATTTGTGGAATCCTGAAATTGAAAAACAAAGCTGAGGCATTCAAAAGATGAGAAGTCAGATCACAGCCTTCTAAAGGCTGGTGCCCAAAAAGATGATTCCTTAGTACAGCAATGAGCTAGACAATTAAAAACACCCAACAAAGACAAAAAATAAGGAGAATTGCCTGACTAGGCTTCCTTGGTGGTTCAGACGATAAAGAATCTGCCTGCAGTGCAGGAGACCCAGGTTCAATCCCTGGATTGGGAAGATTCCCTGGAGAAAGGAATGGCTACCCACTCCTGTATTCTTTTTACCTGGAAAATTCCATGGACAGAGGAGCCTAGTGGGCTACAGTCCATGGGGTTGCAAACAGTCGGACACAACTGAGCAACTAAGCACACACACACACCAGCCATGGGTGGAGAGAGAGATAAAATCTCCCTTGAGAATTCTTAACAAAAAGATTGACTTCACAACACATGAAGAATCAGAATTTATAGCACATCCATAGCCAGATAAAAACCTCAAGTGGAGAATTAAGTTGAATCAGTTCATACTGGGTCGCCCCTAGATGTCTGGCACTGTGTATGTGTGTTCAGTCGCTTAGCTGTGTCTGATTCTTTGTGACCCTATGGACTGTAGCCTGCCAGGCGCCTCTGTCCATGGAGTTTTCCAGACAGAATAGTAGGAGTGGGTTGCCGTTTAATACTCCAGGGGATCTTCCTGACCCGGGGATTGAACCCACATCTCTTGCATCTTCTGCACTGGTGGGCAGATCCTTTACCAACTATGCCATCTGCCAGAGATATACACAGATCCTCTCTGGAGAAACTACTTCAACCCAAACCTCAAAGAATCCCCACAGATAAAAAGTCTCAGTCATCCTAAGTCCATGAAAATGCAAAAACACAACAGGAAAACAATCCTGCACGAATGAGACTCTACAACAAACAACAAATCAGACACACAAAAGATAGAGGTGTTTAAATTCTCAGACATAGAATGTCTAACTGCGAATAATCAATCATTTTCAAGAAAAAAGTAAAAGAATATGACAAAGGAATAAGAAACTATCAAAAATATGAACCAGATTTGTATAGCAAATAAGTAGAAAAGAAAAGCATAATATTAGAAACTCAATGGGTGGGTTAAATAACTTAGGTGACACATCAGGAAAGAAAATGAATGAACTGGAAGATAGCACTGAAAACTGAATGAAGACTGTAACACAGAGACAAAGGTATGGAAAATATGGAGTTTCGGTAGGAAATGAAGTTCAGACCGAGAAGATGTAATTTAGATCTGTTCAGATTTCCAGAAGCACTAACTGGAGAAATATTGATGGAGACCTAAGGGGAAAAGCCCATTCTCAGGTTGAGGTATCCTCCAAAATCTCAGGCCAAGTGAATGGAAAGAAACCCATACCTCGACGTGTTATGGTGAACCTGAGGAAGTAAAAAGATCTGAAAAGCCACCAGAGAAAAAAGCACAACAATGAGACTGAAAGCTGACCCCTCAGAAACTAAAATAGAAACCTAAAAGCAACTGAATAAAATCTTCACTGTACTGACAAAATACGATTTTGAACCTCAAAATGATTTTTGACCAAGGTGCCATGACCATTCATCAAGGAAATGACAGTCACTTCAATAAATCATGCTGGGGAAAACTGGATATCCATGTGCAAAATAATGAAGTTAAACCCTTGCTTTATATTGTATATAAAGATTTACTTGAAATGGATCAAAGGCCTAAAAGTAAGGCCTAAAACTTTAAAACTCTTAGAAGAAACATAGGGGGAAAGCTTTATGACACTGAATTTGGCAAGAAGCTCCTGGGTGTGACATCAAAACAATAAAAACAAAATTGAAAACTTTGTGCAAATGACAAAGCATAAAAAGCCAACCTATAAAATGGGAGAAAATACTTGCAAATTATATATCTGATAAGTGGTTCAGTTCAGTTCACTCAGTCAAGTCCAACTCTTTGTGACCCTGTGAATTGCAACATGCCAGGCTTCCCTGTCTATCACCAACTCCCAGAGCTTACCCAAACTCATGTCCATCAAGTGGGTGATGCCATCCAACCATCTCCTCCTCTGTCATCCCCTCCTCCTCCTGCCTTCAATCTTTCCCAGCATCAGGGTCTTTTCAAATGAGTCATTTCTTTGCATCAGGTGGCCAAAGTATTGGAGCTTCCACTTCAGTCCTTCCAATGAATATTCAGGACTAATTTCCTTGAGGATTGACTGGTTTGAACTCCTTGCAGTCCAAGGGACTCTCAAGAGTCTTCTCCAACACCACAGCTCAAAAGCATCTATTCTTCGGCACTCAGCTTTCTTTATAGTCCAACTGTCACATCCATACATGACTACTGGAAAAACCATCATGTTTACTAGACAGACTTTTGTCAGCAAAGTAGTATCTCTGCTTTTTAATATGCTGTCTAAGTTGGTTATAGCTTCTCTTCCAAGGAGCAAGAGTCTTAATTTCATGGCTGCAGTCACCATCTGCAGTGATTTTGGAACCCAAGATAAGTGGTTAGTATCCAGATTTTATGAAAAATGCCTACAACTCAACAACCAAAAAACACATACAACAACTTTAAAACAGACAAAGGGCTTGAATCAGTTCAGTTCAGTTCAGTCACTCAGTCGTGTCCGACTCTTTGTGACTCCATGAATCGCAGCACGCCAGGCCTCCTTGTTCATCACCATCTCCCGGAGTTCACTCAGACTCACGTCCATCGAGTCAGTGATGCCATCCAACCATCTCATCCTCTGTCGTCCCCTTCTCCTCCTGCCCCCAATCCCTCCCAGCATCACAGTCTTTTCCAATGAGTCAACTCTTTGCATGAGGTGGCCAAAGTACTGGAGTTTCAGTTTTAGCATCATTCCTTCCAAAGAAATTCCACGGCTGATCTCCTTCAGAATGGACTGGTTGGATCTCCTTGCAGTCCAAGGGACACTCAAGAGTCTTCTCCAACACCACAGTTCAAAAGCATCAATTCTTCAGCGCTCAGCCTTCTTCACAGTCCAAAACTCACATCCATACATGACCACAGGAAAAACCATAGCCTTGACTAGACGGACCTTAGTTGGCAAAGTAATCTCTCTGCTTTTCAATATGCTATCTAGGTTGGTCATAACTTTTCTTCCAAGGAGTAAGTGTCTTTTAATTTCATGGCTGCAGTCACCATCTGCAGTGATTCTGGAGCCCAAAAAAATAAAGTCTGACACTGTTTCCACTGTTTCCCCGTCTATTTCAGATGAAGTGATGGGACCAGATGCCATGATCTTCGTTTTCTGAATGTTGAGCTTTAAGCCAACTTTTTCGCTCTCCTCTTTCACTTTCATCAAGAGGCTTTTTAGCTCCTCTTCACTTTCTGCCATAAGGGTGGTGTCATCTGCATATTATTAATCATGTCATCTGAGGTTATTAATATTTTTCCCGGCAATCTTGATTCCAGCTTGTGTTTCTTCCAGTCCAGCATTTCTCATGATGTACTCTGCCTAGAAGTTAAATAAGCAGGGTGACAATATACAGCCTTGACGTACTCCTTTTCCTATTTGGAACCAGTCTGTTGTTCCATGTCCAGTTCTAACTGTTGCTTCCTGACCTGCATACAGATTTCTCAAGAGGCAGGTCAGGTGGTCTGGTATTCCCATCTCTTTCAGAATTTTCCACAGTTTATTGTGAGCCACACAGTCAAAGGCTTTGGCATAGTCAATAAAGCAGAAATAGATGTTTTTCTGGAACTCTCTTGCTTTTTCCATGATCCAGCGGATGTTGGCAATTTGATCTCTGGTTCCTCTGCCTTTTCTAAAACCAGCTTGAACATCAGGGAGTTCACAGTTCACATATTGCTGAAGCTTGGCTTGGAGAATTTTGAGCATTACTTTACTAGCATGTGAGATGAGTGCAATTGTGCGGTAGTTTGAGCATTCTTTGGCATTGCCTTTCTTTGGGATTGGAATGAAAACTGACCTCTTCCAGTCCTGTGGCCACTGCTGAGTTTTCCATTTTTGCTGGCAAATTGAGTGCAGCACTTTCACAGCATCATCTTTCAGGATTTGAAATAGCTCCACTGGAATTCCATCACCTCCACTAGCTTTGTTCATAGAGATGCTTTCTAAGGCCCACTTGACTTCACATTCCAAGATGTCTGGTTAAGTGGTTAGTATCCAGATTTTATGAAAAATGCCTACAAGTCAACAACCAAAAAACAGATATAACAACTTTAAAACAGGCAAAGGGCTTGAATATATTTCTCCAGAGATAACATACAAACAGCCAGCAAGCATATGAAAAGATACCTGACACCACTAATCATTAGGGAAATGCAAATCAAGACCACGATGAGATGTCACTTCATACTCCTTAGGATGACCATTATTATTTTTTATGGGTATTTTATTTTGTATTGGTTTTTGGTTTTTTTATTTTTATTTTTACTTTATTTTACTTTACAATACTGTATTGATTTTGCCATACATTGACATGAATCCACCACGGGTGTACATGAGTTCCCAATCCTGAACCCCCCTCCTACCTCCCACCCCATATCATCTCTCTGGATCATCCCCGTGCACCAGCCCCAAGCATTCTGTATCCTGCATCGAAGATAGACTGGCGATTCATTTCTTACATGATACCACACATTTTTCAGTGCCATTCTCCCAAATCATCCCACCCTCTCCCTCTCCCTCAGAGTCCAAAAGTCCGTTCTATACATCTGTGTCTCTTTTGCTGTCTCGCATACAGGGTTATCGTTACCATCTTTCTAAATTCCATTTATATGTGTCAGTATACTGTATTAGTGTTTTTCATTCTGGCTTACTTCACTCTGTATAATCGGCTCCAGTTTCATCCATCTCATTAGAACTGATTCAAATGTTTTCTTTTTAATGGCTGAGTAATACTCCATTGTGTATATGTACCACTGCTTTCTTATCCATTCAGCTGCTGATGGACATCTAGGTTGTTTCCATGTCCTGGCTATTATAAACAGTGCTGCAGTGAACACTGGGTACATGTGTCTCTTTCAATTCTGGTTTCCTCGGTGTGTATGCCCAGCAGTGGGATTGCTGGGTCATAAGGCAGTTCTATTTGCAATTTTTTAAGGAATCTACACACCGTTCTCCATAGTGGCTATACTAGTTTGCATTCCCACCGACAGTGTAAGAGGGTTCCCTTTTCTCCACATTCTCTCCAGCATTTATTCCTTGTAGACTTTTGGATCACAGCCATTCTGACTGGTGTGAAATGGTACCTCATTGTGGTCTTGATTTGCATTTCTCTGATAATGAGTGATGCTGAACATCTTTTCATGTGTTTGTTAGCCATCCGTATGTCTCCTTTGGAGAAATGTCTATTTAGTTCTTTGGCCCATTTTTTGATTGGGTGTTTTTTCTGGAATTGAGCTGCAGGAGTTGCTTGTATATTTTTGAGATTAGTTGTTTCTCAGTTGCTTCATTTGTTATTATTTTCTCCCATTCAGAAGGCTGTCTTCTCACCTTGCTTATAGTTTCCTTTGTTGTGCAGAAGCTTTTAATTTTAATTAGATCCCATTTGTTTATTTTTGCTTTTATTTCCAGTATTCTGGGAGGTGGATCATAGAGGATCCTGCTGTGATTTATGTTGGAGAGTGTTTTTCCTACGTTCTCCTCTAGGAGTTTCATAGTTTCTGGTATTACATTTAGATCTTTAATCCATTTTGAGTTTATTTTTGTGTATGGTGTTAGAAAGTGATCTAGTTTCATTCTTTTACAAGTGGTTGTCCAGTTTTTCCAGCACCACTTATTAAAGAGATTGTCTTTACTCCACTGTATGTTCTTGCCTCCTTTGTCAAAGATAAGGTGTCCATAGGTGTGTGGATTTATCTCTGGGCTTTCTATTTTGTTCCATTGATCTATATTTCTGTCTTTGTGCCAGTACCATACTGTCTTGATGAGTGTGGCTTTGTAGTAGAGCCTGAAGTCAGGCAAGTTGATTCCTCCAGTTCCATTCTTCTTTCTCAAGATTGCTTTGGCTATTCGAGGTTTTTTGTATTTCCACACAAATCTTGAAATTATTTGTTCTAGTTCTGTGAAAAATACCACTGGTAGCTTGATAGGGATTGCATTGAATCTGTAGATTGCTTTGGGTAGTATATTCATTTTCACTATATTGATTCTTCTGATCCATAAACATGGTATATTTCTCCATCTATTAGTGTCCTCTTTGATTTCTTTCATCAGTGTTTTATAGTTTTCTATATATAGGTCTTTAGTTTCTTTAGGTAGATATATTCCTAAGTATTTTATTTTTTTGTTGCAATGGTGAATGGAATTGTTTCCTTAATTTCTTTCTCTACTTTCTCATTATTAGTGTATAGGAATGCAAGGGATTTCTGTGTGTTGATTTTATATCCTGCAACTTTACTATATTCATTGATGAGCTCTAGTAATTTTCTGGTGGAGTCTTTAGGGTTTCCTATGTAGAGGAGCATGGAATAACCACTATTAAAAAGTAAAGAAATGTCAAGGATGTAGGAGAAATTAGAACCCTGTGCACTGTTAAAGGGGAATGCAAAATGGTACAGCACTAGGAAAACAGTATGGTAGTTCCTAAAATATAAGAATGGAATTTCTATATGACAGAGGAATTCCATTTCTAGGTATAGAGTTGGCCTTCTGTATCCATGGATTCAAAGATTTAACCAACCCCAAGTTGGTTAAATCTGATGATGGAAAACCCATGAATATGGAGGGCCAAATGTATTCACTGTGCTACACCATTTCATAGAAGGGATTCAACCATCTGCAGGTTTTGGTATCCACAGGGGCTCCTGGACACAATCTTCAATGGACACTAAAGAATAAAAGCAGGATCTCAAAGAGGTATTTGCACATCCATGTTCATAGCAGCATTATTCACTATAGCCAGGCAGTAGGAGCAACCCAAGCACTCATTGACAGATGAATGATTAATCAAAAGCACAGCATGAATATACAAGAGAGTATGATTCAGCGTTAAAAAAAGAAGCAAATTCTGACAAATTCTACAACATGGATAGACCTTGAGGCTATTATGCCAAGTGAAATAATCAGTCATAAAAAGAAATACTACATGATTGTATTTATATGAGATACCAAGAGTAGTCAGATTCAGAGACAGTAGAATAGTGGTTTCCAGGGACCTGAAGAAGGGGAAATTGCGAGCTGCCATTTAATGGATATTGGTTGAACAATGTGAATGTACTTAACACTACTTGAGTGTACACTTAGAAACGGTTAAGTTGTAAAACATTATTACACTTTTACAATTAAAAATCTTTAATAAAGCTAAATACATATACACATACATGCATGTATAAATAAAGGTGACCCCTGAACAACTCAAGGGTTAATCTGAGTATAATTTATAGCTGGCACTGTTTCCGAGGTTCCTACACATTCTCAGATTCAACTAATCACAGACTGTGCAGTACTGTAGTATTTACTATTGAAAAAATATAAGTGGACCTTTATAAAGGTCAAACCTGCACTGTTCAAGTATCAGTTCAGTTCAGTCAGTCGTGTCCAACTCTTTGCAGCCCCATGAATTGCAGCACACCAGGCCTCCCTGTCCATCACCATCTCCTGGAGTTTACTCAGACTCATGTCTATCGAGTCAGTGATGCCATCCAGCCATCTCATCCTCTGTCATCCCCTTTTCCTCCTGCCCCCAATCCCTCCCAGCATCAGAGTCTTTTCCAATGAGTTAACTCTTCACATGAGGTGGCCAAAGTACTGGAGTTTCAGCTTTAGCATCAGTCCTTCCAAAAAACACTCAGGGCTGATCTCCTTTAGGATGGACTGGTTGGATCTCCTTGCAGTTCAAGGGACTCTCAAGAGTCTTCTCCAACACCACAGTTCAAAAGCATCAATTCTTCAGCGCTCAGCTTTCTTCACATATATATATGCATAATTTTTAATGCTGGATTAAATACCTAGCTATCATTCAAGAATGAGGCCAAAAAAAAAAAAAAAAAAAAGCAGACAATTATTAAAGTACTCCAATCACTTATGGTTTTAGTTTTTATACTTAGTTTTGTTCCTAAAACTTACACTGAAGATGAGTATATTTTTTAAAGACTAAGAACACTGATAAACTCACTGCTGGCTTAAGAAACAGAACACCATCAGTAATTCTGAGGCCCCGATGTTCCTTTACACCCTTCCTCCCTTGAGAGGTAGCCACAATCCTTATTTTACAGTAATTACTAGCCCTAATTTTCTTTATAGTTTAAACTCATATGAATTTTTTAAATCAACAGCAGGGCGTTCAGTTTTAACTTCTCTGAATTTCAAAACAGTTCATTTATATTTTCACATTATTTTTTCAAGATTTTTTTTGGTGTGGACCAATTTTAAAGTCTTTATTGAATTTCTTACAACATTTTTTCTGTTTTATGTTTTGGTTTTTTGGCCTCTAGTTATGTAGGATCTTAGCTTCCTGACCAGGGATTGAACTCACACCTCTTGCACTGGAAAGCAGGGGGTCTTACTCCCCACTAGGGAAGTGCATTCACACTATGTATTATTGCATTGCATGAATGCAACCCAATTTATGCCTTGTAAATGTAGATGTGCATCTGGCTCATTTCAACTTTTGTTCTTAAGGATACACTGCTACAAACACCGATGTGTTTCTTGATATACATGCATAACTTTCACCAAGCTGTAGAGCTGCACCTTAGGGTGTCTATTTGCTTATTAATTTTAACAAATGCAAAACTATTTTCCAAAATGGTTTTACCAAGCAACACATCAAACAGCAATATGAGAGTTATTTTTAAAAGGAACACTATATTATCCAAAAACTGTTCATATTTTCCTTGCAACATGTAGATCTATGATTTATGGCTTCAAATAATTTATTTTGAATTTATAAATATCCTTGTTGCATGTGCAAATTTTCCCAATTCCCACACACTGTACAATTTTACAAACTGGGAAGCTACCATGAATATATATATTCTCTCATGATGTTATTTAAAATGTAAATTTTTTTAGTTCAAAAAGTTTTGTGGTCAAGGCAAAACAAGTGTTGCAATGAATGATCATTATCTTCTGAGAAGATATATTTTAGCACCATACCCTTTTACCAGAGTTCAAGCCTGCTTAAGCTCCTTGGTCTTTAGCTTCATCAGCTCACATGCCTGACCCAACTTAACACAGAAGACACACATCTTCTGAGTTCTATTCCCAACTCTGCCTCCAAGAATTTGTGTGACTTTATTAAAGGTCAAGAAACTCAACCTCAATTTTTTTTTTAATTGGTGAAATGAAGATTTAACAAAATAATCTCAAAGGAAAATTATGAAAATTCTATTGTTCTGGAAAATTTTATTGTTCTATGATACTACGTCACTAGCTGGCAGTGAGGAGGCTCTATTCACCCCCAAATGTCCTTTTTCTTTTTTGCAGAGGGAGAGTACTTTATTACACTTTTCTTCCACCCTAATTGAATGTCTATAGATGGGTGTGCATTCCTAGTTTTCTGAAGACCCACTCCTTTTAACTGTTAGATCCTGATCCTATGACATTCATGTTCTCTTCCTCGACTTGAAACATTTGAGTTTTTAATCCCTTTCTACAGCAATATTCTTATCTACTGAGATCTTAGTATTTATCACAATAAATAGAATGAGTTAATTCTACAGGGTGTGACTTACAGTTGACAGACTGTTTTCATGTCTACTATGTCACCTGTGACATAGTCATCCTGCTGATTGGTGTGATTACAGAACATCTAAAGTCTCTCTCCAAGCTCAATTAATGGCAAAACAGGTCAAAGTATCTTCTGTAATGATCCACCAGCACGGTCTCAGACACACAGTACCTGCCTCTCTCTAAGGAAAGGGTCACACCACCAGCTGCCAGCTTCCTGCTGGTGACTGGCACAGCCCGCCAGGCTCCTGGGCATGTACTGGCATCAGGTGCTCTCCAGCAAGTGGCTTGCTCTACTCAGAACCACCCTGGAAGCCGGCTCCAGACAACACGGAGGAGCCAAGCTGAGCATATGCTCTCAGAAGGGGAGTCAGGAAACAACCAGGATGTCAGCATCCACATCTTGGCATGAGTTCTGAACCCTTAAACAACACTTCCAACTTCTCTCCACGGAGAAGTGCAAGGAAAGCTCCCCATTTCAGTGAATTCAGTCACATTCCCCAAAACATACCATCCCCCCCTTTCACAATCCCTGGGAGGAACTGACACAGGACATTTGCAAGTTGGCACTGTCTCGGTGCTCTGCTTGTCTCGTGTTAATGTGTTTATTTGCTTTTCAAGGATCATCTTGCTCATCCACAGGCAGTCAAAAGAACATACAACAGCATTAGCCAGATTGGCTGTCACCATATTAGTGTAACCTTTACTATCTGCTGACACGTTGTTTTTTGTTCCCAGCCCAGATGTCATACACAACGAAGTTTATTCTCTCTTCTGTGCAAGTGTGTCCAGGAATGCCAACATAATTCAACCAACTGCTTGGTATTTTAAGAAAGAACTTTAGTTTTGAAAACTGTTCAAATTTTCAATCCACCACCTACCACCCAGGTCACTCACTGCCAACTTCATTTCTCCCAAGCTTGCCCCAGATACAGTCTTCAATTATGCCAAAAATAGTATGGTTTTCAACTAATCAAGTCAGCTGAAATGTACCATAAGATGGCCATTTGAGCCTGTTATACTAGAAACTCTCATCCTGGATCTCTAATTCTAAATACAGGCAGGTTATGTAGGTACATGTGTGCTTAGTCATGTCCAGCACTTTGTGACTCCATGGACTACCGACCACCAGAGACTCCTCTGTCCATGGGGTTTTCTAGGCAAGAGTACTGGAGTGAGTTGCCATTTCCTCCGCCAGGGCATCTTTCCAACCCAGGGATCAAACCCATGCCTCCTGTGTCTCCTGCACTGGTAGGCGGACTCTTTGACACTGATCCACCTGAGAAGTCCCAGGTTACGTAGGAGCAGCCTCAAACCATGCGCACACTGTCTTGGAGACAAAATTTTCTGACCTTGAAGTCAAAACCTTGGAGTCATCCTTAATTTTTCTTTTTTCCCTTCACATTACCAAACCAAACCAGCAGGACACTGTCAGTTATACCAAAAATAACTCTAGAACCTGGGCATTTTTCACTATCTCCACTGTGACAAATTTAACTCAAGACATCATTATTTCTCACTTAAACTAGGAGCCTTCTGGTGAGCTCTGTTTCCATTCTCACCTTCCAAGGTCCATTTCCGACACCACAGCCAAATGATTTTTGTAAAACAAAAACAAGTTTCTATCATTCCCTTACTAACCACAATCTAACACAGCTTCCCAAGCAACTGAAGTCAAAAGCTAGTGTATCACCTTGCTGACAACATCCCACGTGATGTGAGTCTGGCTCTCTCACTTACCGCCCTGACCCTGCTCACCACTCCGACCACACTGAGCTTCTTTTCCTCCTTCAGAGACACCAGAGCCATCCCCATCTCTGCCTCTGTGTTTTCATCTTCCTCTGCTTATACTGGTTTTTGCCAGTATAAGCAATCCTTCTCTCATCACTCTGATCTCAGTTTGAATGTCACTTCCCAGAGAAGCTTCCAGCACCAGCCTTACTAACTTAACTCCTTAGTTTTTGTCCTGATTTCACCCTGTTTTCCTCTTAGCAGTTTTCAAACCCTCAGAGTATGCTGTTTGATCACTGCTTACACATGCTGGCTGTCCTCCCCAATTGTTGTTGCTCAGTCACTCAGTCATGCCCAACTCTTCTGCAACCCCGCGGAGGGTAGCCCACCAGGCTTCTCTGTCCATGGGTTTCTTCTGACAAGACACGGGAGTGGGCTGACATTTCCTACTCCAGTCCTCCTCATAGAATAAGACTATCATTAACAGGAATTTGCAATTTTTTCCATTAAATGTAACACCAGCTCATAGAACAGTACTCAACAAAAATAGTCAGTGCTTAACAAATGAAGAAGCAAATTAATGAATATCTGAAAATATTTCTAAGAACTCAGGCTTAACTGATTCATGAGTAGACTGCTACCAAATTACATATCTTCTGGAATTCTAACAAGCAAGATTATGTCAAAACATTGGGAAAATCCAATATAAGCATCTGTTTCACACGGGCAAAAGTATAAAGTGCCCAGTAATGAGTGATCATTTTTAGTTGTTACCAGTCACATCTTCAAATAATCAGCCTTTGTTCATTTGGGACAAGATCAGGGGGATTTAATTGACCATGGGCACTAAATATGAATGTCAATTATTAAAGCATTATTTATTCAACAAGTAGTGTGGGGAGAAATGGTCAAGATATTTTTAGGAAAAAAGAATAAAGCTAGATATCTAACTCTCCACATTACCTTAAAATTAATTCCTGATTAATTCTGAATGAAAAAGAAAGTGTGAAAGTTCTATAGCATCTATAATTAGGGGATGAGAACCCTACACTTTGGATACAATTATCAACATAATAATGAAAGCAATAAGTTTTGAGATATTATTCATAGACATGATGTAAACCCTTGTCAAATTTGTTAAGAGCATTAATTTCAAGTTGAAGGTTATTTATGTCCTTTTCAATGCTGTTTTCCATACCCCTGCACCTACCAAGTACCACCTTATCAAGTTGAGTTAATAATCCAGGAGGGTTTGTGATCAACTTGTTTGATTAAAATCCTCAAGAACTTCAGGAATTCCCTGGTGGTGCAGTGGTTAAGACTTTGTGCTCTCACTGTCAGGGCCCTGGGTTCAATCCCTGGTTGGGGAATTAAGTTCCCTCCCACAAGCTGCATGGCACGGCTAAAGAAAAATTCTCAAGACTTCAACATCTTCACTAGAAACACTTCTAGTTTTCAAGTCATCTGGTATAGTATGTAAAGCTGGACTTGGGACTTTCCTGGTGATCCAGAGGTATAGACGTCATGCTTCCACTGCAGGGGACATGAACTCAATCTCTGGTCACAGAACTAAGCTCTCCTGTACAAAACAAACAGAACAACATGCTACTAAACGGGGCTTACTCTTTTACGTCCTTGGAGGGCACAAAGGCACAACTCTAAAACATACAACACAGTAGACAAGCTCAGAATCCAGAGTCAGACAGCTAGATTCTCCCTTTCAGCTTGAGTGTCATATTAACTGCTATAAACCTGTTTTCTTCATGAAATTAAGGGTAAGAGTAGTAATGTAGCTCATAGGGGTGTGCTCAGGATTGATGTGATACTATATCTAGAGAGGGGCCACTAAGCACAGGTTGAGTCTGTTAGACAGCGGGGTCTGGACACAGCTGACTGGCAATGAGCAGCCGTCCCCTTCTACAGGTGGTACTCCTACACTGCAGAGACAGTGAAAGTCACACGGCCGCTGTGACTGCGCGTCTTGAGCCGGTGTTCCAGCCCCCACCCACCCTCCGCCAGCCCTTCCCCATTCCATGAGCACCTTCTCTCCTGCATTAAACCCTCTTCTGTCTGCAGTTCCCAGTATGGATCCTGGATCCTATATTGAAATCTAATTTGCAGACACCTCAGAACAAAAAGTAATACTTACAGAGCATGACTAGGTACCAGGCGTTTGTTCTACATCTCTGTGTACAGTGACTCATTTAATCCTCTAACAATCTTATGAGGTAGATCCTATTATTATCCTGCTTTTAAAAAATTTAATTAGAGGGTAATTATTTTACAGTATTGTGATGGCCTCTGCCATATATCAGCATGAAAGGCCATAGACATACATGGGTCCCCCTGCCTCCTGAGCCCCTCTCCCACCTCCCTCCCCATCCCATCCCTCCCGGGCACAGGTTCCCTGCATCATACATCAAACTCCCACTGGCTACCTACTTTACATATGGTAATGTATACGTTTCAATCCTTTTCTCTCAAGTCACCCCACCCCCTCCTTTTCCCACTGTGTTCAAAAGTCTGTTCTTTGTGTCTGCCCTGTGCATAGAACTGTCAGTACCATCCTTCTAGATTCCCATATATATGTGTTAATACCAGTATTTGCCTTTTTCTTTCTGACTTACTTCACCCTAGGCTCTAGGTTCATTCACCTCATTAGAACTGACTCAAATGTGTTTCTTTTTATAGATGAGTAATATTCCATTCTGTGTATGTACCACAACTTCCTTATCCATTTATCTGTCGATGAACATCTAGGCTGCTTTCATGTCCTAGCTATTGTAAACAGTGCTGCAGGGAACATTGGTTCATGTGTCTTTTTCAATTATGGTTTCCTCAGGGTATAGGCCCAGTAGTGGAATTGCTAGATCATATGATCGTTTTATTCCTAGTTTTGTACGGAATCTCTATACTCTTCTCCATGGTGGTTGTATCAGTTTGCATTGCCACAAACAGTGTAAGAATCTTCCCTTATTATCCTCATTTTAAGTAAAGAAACTGAAGAACAAAGAGATAAACATTAGCCCTCAGATTAAGTAGCTACTAAGTAGTAAAGGGAGGATTCAGACACAGGCCCAATCTTAACCATGTCTCACAAATACAACAGGCAAATGATAACCCAGCTTAAAACAGTCCACCCTTCTTCCACTGAACTGCTACAGAAAAATAAAATAACAGAGAGTCAGAAGCCCATATAGAAAACAGTCCAATCCCCTCATTTGTGATCTGGATAAACTAAGATTGCTGCTACTGCTGCTAAGTCGCTTCAGTAGTGTCCAACTCTGTAGGACCCCATAGACAGTGGCCTACCAGGCTCCCCCATCCCTGGGATTCTCCAGGCAAGAATGCTGGAGTGGGTTGCCATTTCCTTCTCCAATGCATGAAAGTGAAAAGTGAAAGTGAAGTCACTCAGTCCTGTCCAGCTCTTTGCGACCCCATGGACTGCAGCCTACCAGGCTCCCCTGCGCATGACATTTTCCAGGCAAGAGTACTGGAGTGGGGTGATATTGCCTTCTCTGAAATTAAGGTTCTGGGCAGTTAAATGACCTAAATAAAATTACATCATTGATAAACAAAAACCAGGGATGGGATACAACTGTTTTAACACCAAATGCAGGATATCATGATGCCAATAATTTTTCCTGATTTTTAGCAATTCTACATATCCAAAAATATGCATTGCTGATACGTATCTGAAAAGGTTCAGTTCAGTTGCTCAGTCATGTCCAGCTGTTTATGATCCCATGGACTGCAGCATGCCAGGCTTCCCTGTCCATCACCAACTCCCAGAGCCTGCTCAAACTCATGTCTATTGAGTCAGTGATGCCATCCAACCATCTCATCCTCTGTCGTCCCCTTCTCCTCCCGCCTTCAATCTTTCCCAGCATCAGGGTCTTTTCAAATGGCCAAAGTATTGGAATTTCAGCTTCAGCATCAGTCCTTCCAATGAATATTCAGGACTGATTTCCTTTAGGATGCACTGGTTGGATCTCCTTGCAGTCCAAGGGACTCTCACGAGTCTTCCCCAACACCACAGTTCAAAAGCATCAATTCTTCGGCACTCAGCTTTCTTTATAGTCCAACTCTCACTCACATCCATACGTGACTACTAGAAAAACCATAGCTTTGAACAGACAGACATTTGTTGGCAAAGTAATGTCTCTGCTTTTTAATATGCTGTCTAGGTTGGACACAGTTTTTCTTCCAAGGAACAAGCGTCTTTTAATTTCATGGCTGCAGTCACCATCTGCAGTGATTTTGGAACCCCAAAAAATAAAATCTCTCACTGTTTCCCCATCTATTTGCCATGAAGTGATGGGACTGGGCCACAGTCGTGGATGCCACAATCTTAGTTTTCTGAATGTTGAGTTTTAAACCAACTTTTTCACTCTCCTCTTTCACTTTCATCAAGAGGCTCTTTAGTTCTTCTTCAATTTCTGCCATAAGGCTGGTGGCATCTGCGTATCTGAGGTCATTGATATTTCTCCTGGCAATCTTGATTCCAGCTTGTGCTTTATCTAGCTTGGCATTTCACATGATGTACTCTACATGTAAGTTAAACAAGCAGGATGGCAATATACAGCCTTGACATACTCCTTTCCCAATTTGGATCCAGTCTGTTGTTCCATGTCCAGTTCTAGCTGTTGCTTCTGGACCTGCATGCAGGTTTCTCACGAGGCAGGTTAGGTGGTCTGGAAAAGTGTTAAGCTTCAAAAGTCAGCAAGACTGAAACATCTGTTGAGCCCTTTTTTAATACAATAAAGGGAAAGAGGGACTAGCTACAGAACAAAAATGAAAAACTTTAATTAGTATTTCAAAATTCAATGTTTAAAAGTATTTCAAATTGCATAAAGTTTTACCTAGAGCTATTACCAAGTAACATAACTTCCATAATTAGATCATATCCACTTCAATTTTCTGCCATTCCATATGGTAAAAATTATGTGAAGTCTCAAAGGGTTAATGAAGTGTTGTATTTTTAAAGAGATGCAGTGCACGGGCTTTTCAACAAATGTGGTATGCATTTTTACCTCTCCGATAATTAGCAAGATGTGAAAAATGTGAACACCCGTGGGTAAAACTGCTACTGGGCATTCATGTCCCCAGACTTTTCTGGTTTCAATGATAATTAGAAAGCAAAAGCAGATTAACATTTTCATCTTAATAACCTCAGAATTTTTTAAAGGAAAAATTAAATCAAGCCCATAGATTTTTCCATACTGTAATAAAGTATTACCATTGCTGTATTATAGAAATGACCTTGAAGCAATCTGGTATTTGAAAACCCTTAAAAATAAAGCTAGGAACTGACTTCGGGGGGATGTTATCTGTGTCATGTGTTTTTGTGAGGTTTTTTTGTTGTTGTTGGTTTTCTGCAATTTATTTGCACAAATTTAATCTCTTGGATTGGAATTTCAAATCCCTGATAATTAAAAAGAGAATTTGCAAGGAGATAACATTTTCTCTCTCTGCCAGATTGCCCAAGTAGCAACCCGGCTGGGCAACAGCAATCATGGAAAATGATGCACACAAGTCCCTGAATAAAAATAAAAATGCCAGCATGTGTTTACTCCTCAGCAGTAAATACAACCCCTATTATTCACACTGTCTCAAGTGCATCTCCCTAGAGAAACTGATCCTCCCCCTGCAGGCTCAGCATGAGTTCACAAAGCAAGGCTGCAGGTGACATTGGGAGGGGCAGCTTCCTAAAATGCCTCGAAAGAGGCTGGCGTCCCACACCCCAGCAAGTCTACAAAACACAGACAATCTGGCAACTTAGTTCTATACATCAAGCTGCTTGGTTTATTGTGAAATAAATGGACTAGGATTGAATTCAGAAAAATCACTTATTTCCCATAGACTGGAAACTATGACATTAATAATGGAACTCTGGTATGGTTTTGAACTTTTCCATTAAGTGTATTTTTGCTAACTCCTTATAAATCTCATTTTTAAAATACTTCCTTATAAGTCTATTTATTAAGTAAACATTCATTTATTTATATTTTAACAAACTAAAGTCAACCACCAGAGCTCTGATTAACAAGGGATTAACACTAATACCCCAGACAAAAATAAAAAAGTCAAAAAACAAAAAAATAGCAACAATAAAAACAGTGTTGTTTTACTGAGATGTGTAGCTAAGAGTCAAACACAACTGAGCTACTTCTCTTTCACTTTTCACTTTCATGCATTGGAGAAGGAAATGGTAACCCACTCCAGTGTTCTTGCCTGGAGAATCCCAGGGACAGGGGAACCTGGTGGGCTGCCGTCTATGAGGTCACACAGAGTCGGACACAACTGAAGTGACTTAGCAGCAGCAGCAGCAGCAGCTTCATCAGGAGAAATGTCTGATTTCCACCAGGTTGATGGATATTGAAAAGACTTGACTATGGCCTGGTCTGCCCTCAAATTCTCTAAGTACCTAGATTTTTGGAACAATTGGTGCTTCTTTTCTACAGCAACAATTAAGGAAGAAAACACTCAAATCATCCTCAGACACCAAATCAAAGCAAAACAACTCTCAACTTGAAGAATCTTACGGTCCTTGCCTTTTATTGCCATTGCCTCAAAAATAAGAGGTGCTCTCGAGATGCAACAACCATATTTCTGAGTTGTAAAAATTCAGCACAGGATGAAATTCTATTTGAGAAGTCTTTCACCTCTTACTGGATAAACAGTAGATAATGCCACCACTCATCAGTCTAAAGAGGCTTTTGGACCCTACTAGCTCTGACTCTGTGCAGTCTTTTCTGTACAAATGACAATTTTAGCCATCAGAGAGAGTATGTTCAAAAGATGTTTTTATTCAATCACTAAGGCAGGTCTGACTTTTTGCAACCCCACTGGCTGCAGTCCACCAGGTTCCTCCATCCGTGAGATTTCCCAGGCCAGAATACTGCAGTGAGTTGCCATTTCCTCCTCCAGATGATCTTCCTGACCCAGGGATCGAACTTGTGTTGGTCAAATGATGTGTTTAGCTATTAGAGATAGTATGTCCTAAGATTGAGTTTACATCAATCTTTCCATGGGTGTAACTGCCCCTTCCAAAATTTTATTCAGTATTGAAGAAGGAATGGCTGCCCACTCCAGTATCCTTGCCTGGAGAATTCCATGGACAGAGAAGCCTGGCAGGCTACAGCCCATGGGGTCGCAAAGAGTCAGATAAAACTGAGCGGCTAACATTTTTACTTTTCAAAAATCTTATTCAGTATTCAAATGTACAATCCCAGTTCTTATATTTAGTAACTTGTTCTGTTTATTGTTTACTCACGAAAGATCCAGGGAGTAACCACCCTATGCTGTAAAACAAGTAGAAATTTCTAAGAAATTAGTCATCAGCAATAGTTGGTGCCTTGCTGAACTGTTGCATCTGAAAGCAAAGGCCAATGAGCCCGACTTCCCTCTAACAGACTACCCATTAACTATATTAACAACCACTTTCACCACTGAAAACTATAATTAACTGTGTTAGCAAGTAACAAGCTGCCAGCCAACATAGTTAAGTAATTGCAGGAAGTTAAAATGCTTGGTTTAGCTCTTCCAAAACTTAAGCGTAAACGATCATTAAGTTCGAATTGACTACACACTAAAAAAAAAAGAAAACTTCATGTGAGCCTTCTACCTTTTTTAGCTATTGGTCTATTTCATTCCTCTTTTCTTGGTCAAAGTCTTTTCAGCATTAAGTCTACCTTTGCTACATCCACTTCCTCAGTGCTTTTAACCCCTGGGTCTAAAGACTTCATTATCAACTTCCGCAAAATGTTTTCTTTCTAACTTCACAGTTACTCTTTTTAAACTGAACGGAATTGCCATCTCCGCTACATACACAGTAAGTCCCCTATATATGAACCTATATTTCCTAGTTCCTAAATTCAGATTTCAATGAATGTGAAACTATGATACCACCAAAGTTAAGAAGCTGCTAATGGTACCCAGTGGTATTCAGAAAAGAGTCCATGTTCTACTCTGATTCAGAGGGCAAAACTCCTATAGTCTAGAATTTTATTTTTCAATCCACTCTTTTTTTCTGGAACTGAGAGATGCGAGAATAGCAATGGGAACTTAAGGACATAAAAGTTTCTGAATAATGACTGATAGACGCCATTAAAAATGAACAAGAATTAAATAAACATACTCAGAATTCTAGGTTTACATGTGTGTGCATGCTCAGTCTTTCATTTATGTCCAACCCACTACGACCCCATAGACTGTAGCTTTCCAGGCTCCTCTATCCTTGGGATTTCCCAGGTAAGACTACTGGAGTGAGTTGCCATCTCCTCCTCCAGGGGATTTTCCCAACCCAGGGATCGAATCAGTGTCTCCTGCATTGCAGGCAGATTTTTTATGGCTGAGCCACCAGGGAAGCCCCAAGTTTACATGACACCAGGCCATTAATTCCTGACCTTCTTTCCTGCCAGATAACAGTGAATGGTTCAGATAAGATCCATCCTCTTGCCCTTCCAGAGCCTCTAACCTACTGGAGAGTTTACATTTACTTTGCCATTAAAAAATACTGGAGGAGATCCTCCTAAGGACATATGCTTGCCATACTACAGAAACCCAAGGTTAGGGGAAATTTTTGAACTGAGTATAACTGTTTATACCCACTCAGTGCTGGCTGGAAACTTCCAAAGAAAAGCTTTGGTCCATATTGAAACAAAGTCTTATTCAGAAGAAGTGCTGAATCTTATCTGAGCTATGAAATAGGAGGCTACAGTGACACTGAGTCCTTTAAGCATCAGAATGGATGCACGGAAGCACTAAAGCTTCAGGAAGCTTAAAATCAGAGGCTGGTGGAGGGGAACAGAATGTCACACACACAAAAGAAAACCACAAGGCTGGATGTGACCATGCTAAAGGGGTTCAAGTGCTCTCTAATTCTAAAGCGAAAATGCTTCCACACATTGTTGCATACGTCTGTGTGTTAGTCGCTCAGTGGTGTCCGATTCTTTTGCAACCCCATGGACTGTAGCCCTCCAGGCTCCTCAGCCCTTGGGATTCTCCAGACAAGACTACTGGAGTGGGTTGCCATTTCCTTCTCCTTGGGGCCCTTTTAAGATGGAAAGAACTCTTGTCTACATTACTGTTATTCTACATTTATATTGTATGATGGTCATAATACATCAACAATTCCCATATACTGAATATTTTGCCAAGTATCTAGCACTGCATAAACTTTTAAAATGCATTTTTGTTTAATCCTAGCAACAAGCTTCTTCCAGCTTCTATTCATTAATGAATGCATATGTGTGTGTGTACGTGCATGCGCTTAGTCTCTTGCTCATATGCAACTGTTTGTGGCCCCATGGACTGTAGCCCACCAGGCTCCTCTGTCCATGGGTTTCACAGGAAAGAATACTGGAGCGGGTTACCATTTCCTTCTCCAAGGGATCTTTTCCAACCCAGGGATCAAACTCATGTCTCCTGTTTCCTGCATCAGCAGGCAGATTTTTTACTGCCTGAGCCACTAGGGAAGCCCCATTAATGAGTGAATATGTCACTAAAAACAAATCTTTATCTTTACCTTATCCAGCCCAAGTCTGTACAGTATCAGCAATCGAGATTGTGGACATAATACAATGAGGCCTCTAACTCTAGTGGTATAGAGCTCACAATATGAATTAATATATGTACCTTTTGTCTTTACAACAATGAGGTAGATATGATAGGTGTGTTAATCCATTGCACTAATAAAAAACTGATATACACACAAAAAGGTTAAGTGACCTTGGTGAGAGTCAAACTGTGGCTTCTCTGTTGCACAGCAAGGGAAACCATAAACAAGACAAAATGCCAATCCTCTTATTGGGAGAAAATATTTGCAAATGAAGCCATGGGCAAAGGATTAATCTCTAAGATATACAAGTAGTTTATGAAGCTCAATATTGAACAAAACAAAAACCCAATCAAAAAATGGGCAAAAGACCTAAACAGACATTTCTCCAAGGAAGACATACAGAAGATGAACACATGAAAAGATGTTCGACACTGCTCTTCATTAGAAAAATGCATATTAAAACTACAATGAGGTATGACCTCGCACTGGTCAGAATGGCCATCATCAAAAAATCTACAAACAGTAAAGGCTGGAGAGGATGTGAAGGAAAGGGAACATTCCGATACTATTCAGTTCAGTTCAGTTCAGTTGCTCAGTCGTGTCTGACTCTTTGTAACCCCATGCAGCATACCAGGCCTCCCTGTCCATCACCAACTCCCAGAGTTTACCGAAACTCACGTCCATTGAGTCAGTGAGGTCATCCAACCATCTCATCCTCTGTCATCCCCTTCTCCTCCTGCCCTCAATCTTTCCCAGCATCTTTCCCATGGTTTCTTTCATGGGATTTTTCAAATGACTCAGATCTTCACATCAGATGGCCAATGTATTGGAGTTTCAGCTTCAACATCAGTCCTTCCAATGAACACCCAGGACTGCTCTCCTTTAGGATGAACTGGTGGATCTCCTTCCAGTCCAAAGGACTCTCAAGAGTCTTCTCCAACACCACAGTTCAAAAGCATCAATTCTTCGGCATTCAGCTTTCTTTATAGTGCAACTCTCACATCCATACATGACTACTGGACCTTTGTTGACAAAGTAATGTCTCTGCTTTTTAATATGCTGTCTAGGTTGGTCATAACTTCCCTTCCAAGGAGTAAGTGTCTTTTAATTTCATGGCTGCAATCACCATCTGCAGTGATTTTGGAGCCCAGAAAAATAAGTCAGCCACTGTTTCCACTGTTTCCCTATCTATTTGCCATGAAGTGATGGGACCAGATGCCATGATCTTCGTTTTCTGAATGTTGAGCTTTAAGCCAACTTTTTGACTCTCCTCTTTCACTTTCATCAAGAGGCTTTTTAGTTCCTCTTCACTTTCTGCCATAAGGGTGGTGTCATCTGCATATCTGAGGTTATTGATATTTCTCCCAGCAATCTTGATTCCAGCTTGTGCTTCCTCCAGCCCAGTGTTTTTCATGATGTACTCTGCAAATAAGTTAAATAAGCAGGGTGACAATATACAGCCTTGACGTACTCCTTTTCCTATTTGGAACCAATCTGTTGTTCCATGTCCAGTTCTAACTGTTGCTTCCTGACCTGCATACAGGTTTCTCAAGACAGTAGGAATGTAAATTGATACACCCACTGTGGAGAACAATATGGAGAAGTTTCTTTAAAAGAAAAAAAAAAACAGAACTCCCACATGACCCAGAAAGCCCACTACTGGGCATATATCCTGAGAAAACCATACTTCCAAAAGACCATGCATCCCAATGTTCACTTCAGCACTGTTTATAATAGCCAGGATATGGAAGCAACCTAGATATCTACCAACAGATTAATGGCTAAAGAAGATGTAGTGTGTGTGTGTGTGTGTGTGTGTGTGTGTGTGTGTATACATATATATATATACAGTCCATATATATATATATATATATATATGTATATATACACACAATGGAATAATATTCAACCATAAAGAGAAACTAACCTGGTCATTTGTAGTGATGTGGATTAACCTAGAATCTGTCATACTGAATGAAGTCAGAAAGGGAAAAGCAAATATTGTATATTATCCAATATAAATGGAATCCAGAACAATGGTACTGATGAACCTATTTGCAGCGGAGGATCAGAGATGCCAACATAGAGAGCAGACTTGCGGACACACAGCAGGGAAGGAAAGGGTGGCATGAATTGAGAGAATAGCACACAGATACACAACCATGTGTAAAAGAGATAGCTAATGGGAAGCTTCCGAACAGCACAGGGAGCTCAGCTCGGTGCTCTGTGATTACTTGGATGGGCTGGGATGAGGGGAGCGTGAGAGGGAGGCTCAAGAGGGAGGGGAGATTACGCTATTGTACAGCAGAAACTAACACAACTCTGTAGAGCAATTATGCTCATATTAAAAAATAAATTTAAAAAGAAGATTGTAAGAACCTGCTGCTGCTGCTGCTAAGTCGCTTCAGTCATGTCCAACTACTGTATAAAAAAAAAAAAAAAAAAAAAAAACAACAACCCTCTGGCTTTCTCAACGCAAGTCAGTGTTCTCATTTTTAAAACCATATAAGGCAGGGACTACTCTACTCCTTACTTTACAGATGAAGAAAAAGCAGTTTAGGTATATTAATATCACTTACTGGGTCAGGCAGATGTTAAATAGTAGAGTTAAAACTGTAAAAGCTTACCCATCTGCCTCCAAGCCCACCCTCTTAATTACTGCCATTGGTAATGAGTTACAAATCCTTAGATGAACCTCTATGTTCAATACTGAAAGAGAGAATTCAATATTGAAAGAGTGAGCTCAATTCATGAGAGAATAAATAAATACCTACAACACCTACCTTCATTCCCAATGATATACCAAATATAAATTAGTGTTCTCCAGTAGTAAGGAAAACATCCAGAGACAAAACAGCCAAATACTAAATATACTTGAAGAGATGTAAATCTGCCATTTTCTTTGTGGGAAGGATCCAGTGTATTTTAAAGGTCTCTAATAAAATTAGAAATGTCAAATGTTAAAGTTTATATCAGCAAAACTGTTTTTATGATGCAATATTTCTAGAACATCTATAAATACTTGACATTTATTCTCGGGATTGTATAAAAAAGATACATATTTGCTACCAAACTTTGGGTTGTGTAAATCATTCTAGATTTTCCTAAATTCTTATAGGTATTACACTCTGTTTTTATCCTTGCTCACTGAAAGCCAGATTGTGAAGATCTCTAGTTCTGAAGTGTGACACCTGAGCTCTACATATGAAAATTTATTTTAAAAAATCAAAAGGAAAAAGTAAATTTACAGTTGAGTTATAGGTTTATTGCCCATGGTCACCTTAAATTTTAGCCTTTATAATCCCTCACCTATGTTGATTTCTTTAGTTTTATCAATTCAGACAAATGTGATCAAACAGAAACAAAAACGTATGTGGTATGCTACCAAACGGGCAATCATTTCTAAGTCTTCTAGAAACCAAATAAGATGACATGCCAAAGAAAGCAGTATGTCTTTTAACTGTTTTAAGTTAGTTTTGAAACAGAGACTAAATTCCTCTCTTAAATTAATAGGTTAATATCCATTCTTCTGGGCTTCCCAGGTGGCTCACTGGTAAAGAATCCACCTGCCAATGCAGGAAAAAGACACAGATTTGATCCCTGGGTTGGGAAGATCCCTGGAGTACTAAATGGCAACCCACTCCAGTATTCTTGCCTAGAAAATTCCATGGACAGAGGAGCCTTGGGGGCTGTAGTCCATGGGGTCACAGAGTCAAACATGACTGAGCACGCACGCATGTGTGTGCACGCGCACACACACACACCCCTCTTCTACCAGAGGTATTAGCTGACATCCTCTTAGACGCCCTGTGTTGTCAAGTACTGCTACTGACTTTGTCATCACAGGTTTATTCCAATTTTCAAAGTTAATATCATGACTGTTTCTGGTTTCCCAATGTTAAAATATGCAAACAACAGAATTAATTTTATGCAATTTGAATTATCCAGAACCCATTTTAAAAACATTAAGAAGATGGCTTTCTGCGTATCAGCTATGAGAACAGAAATCGAAAATTGTTTTCCTTTTTATCTATATTGGAAGCTATTAAAAACTTTGCAAGTAACTAGAAAAGTTCATTTCAGGGGCAGGATAATTAGGAAAATTTAAGATTGCAAAGGAGGCCTTTTCTTTGTAAATATAAGCAGGGCAGGTAACAAAGAATAAAGATCTATAGGACAAGTTAGATTACTGATCTTTAGTGAATATTTCATTAAATAATAATAACACAGCCTTTTATTTATGTGGTTTCTGAAGAGTGTGCACATATTACTTTTTTAAGTCTCACCACCATTGCACCATTTCAGGTCAAATGGGCACCACTGTAATCTCATTATGCCAAAATATTAATTTTTCCTTCAATTCTCTTTCCAAAACAAAAACAGACAAACAAAGACAAATACTTCTATTTTTGACCCTGTGCCTTTATGAAAGTTTCCCATTCCTGAAAAACCTTTTCTCTGCTGGTCTATTTAAGTTCCTATTCATCCTTAAAGGATGGTTAAAGGCTGTCTCCTCTGAAGTACACCCAGAGAAGAGAAGTCACTCACCAACTCTTTTGTGCCACCGTCACTTCTTGAGGACATTTCTATGGTAGTGCTTATCACACCGTACTGCAACCATTTGCCCATGCATACGTCTCCTACATCGTGCCGTCTGATGGGGAGTTTCCCTGAGAGCAAGAGTTAATTCTAACTAGCACTTAGCAGACTGAAGCAACTTAGCAGCAGCAGCAGCACTTAGCAAGCACAAACATCGGAGAAGGCAATGGCACCCCACTCCAGTACTCTTGCCTGGAAAATCCCATGGATGGAGGATCCTGGTAGGCTGCAGTCCATGGGGTTGTGAAGAGTCAGACACGACTGAGCGACTTCACTTTCACTTTTCACTTTCCTGCATTGGAGAAGGAAATGGCAACCCATTCCACTGTTCTTGCCTGGAGAATCCCAGGGACGGGGGAGCCTGGTAGGCTGCCATCTATGGGGTCGCACAGAATCGGACATGATTGAAATGACTTAGCAGCAGCAGCAGCGGCAGGCACAAACATACTATGTTGTAGGAAGCTGGGAAAGTTTCTGCTTTAAGAAGCAGAAGCAAATTTCAGCCCACAATCTCAGGTGACCAATGGCTCACTTTTTTTTCTACACTGAGCCCATTATCTAATCTCAGTCAAT
This sequence comes from Oryx dammah, assembly GCF_014754425.2. Lineage (NCBI taxonomy): Eukaryota > Metazoa > Chordata > Mammalia > Artiodactyla > Bovidae > Oryx > Oryx dammah. The sequence continues at coordinate 68,591,390 of NW_024070205.1, read as the reverse complement.
TCATTGCTTTCCCACAACCACAACATTTTCCCTGAAGTTCCATCTAATCCCACATCCTTGGTGAGGAGCATGAGAATTTTGTCCTTGAGATTCATCTGTCCTTGCTAGCATCCCCAGAGACAATCGTGTTCTGACTGTGTCTTTGCTCTCCACCCACAGGGGCCCTCTGGGTCTGGGTGGTGACTCTCACTGCTCTTTCCATGCCAAGCAAGGAAGCGTTCCTTCCTCTGCCCCCAACCTACGCTGGGAAAATGGAACTTGGTTCTCCGTATCTTCTGGAGCTTTCCCTGGGGGACAGGACCTATGTCCCATTGCTTTGGGATCTCTGAAATCTCCAGATTCCCATCGTCTCTCCTTTCTAAGCCACAGAGTATTATCACTGAGACCCTGTTCAGAGAACAGCCAGAGCTGAAGGTCTCCCCAAGTCACCTCCTATTCTCTTGTCCAGCACCCCAATAGGAAGATACTTACTTAGTCTCAGAGGCATGATGTTCTTGTTTTGGTCTGTCCTTAGGCTGTGAACCTCCCTAGAATCTCGACTTGAGGCCATGGAGCCTTCCCTCTGCCTTCTAGAGTAGAGCTCCATTTCTGACGCAATGAAAAGCTTGCAACTGTGCTGTCCTAGTGGAGGGAATATGATGTGAGAACTAGGGGAACTGAGGGAAAAGGAATACCAAGTCACATACCTCTGGTGCAAAAGGAAAGCTGTGCATTGGCTGGCCTGAGACCAGGGTCAACTGGCTCCCAGAGTGCTTGAGTCAGTACTCTGACAAGAAGAATGCAATTTCTACTTACACTTTGTGTCGTTTCCATTGTCTCCCCTCAAGACCTCCACTACTGAGAAAGTTTCCCACCTCCCATGTGGTTCTTCCTCCACCGACTACACCAGGTGGTTCAGCAAGCTTTACTCAGAGACGGTGCTTTATCATGCTTCCAAAACTGACCTCCAAACTGGGATTGGTTGAGCCACTGAATGTGGGTATTTAGTTACTATGCCAGCAAATCCCTGCTACATCCAATTGCTGTTGTTCAGTCGCCCAGTTGTGTCCAACTCTTTGCAACCCCATGGACTGCAGCACGCCAGGCCTCTCTGTCCCTCACCATCTCCTGAAGTTTGCCCAAGTTCATGTCCACTGCATCAGTGATGCCATCCAGCCATCTTATCCTCTGATGCCCTCTTCTCCTTCTGCTGCATCCAACAGACACTTCTTCATCAAGACCTTTCAACTATGGACATCTCCTGCGTTCAACTCGTTTACTTGCAGCTTTCAACCTGGTGTCTCAGTAATTATCAAGGACCACTCATATTCTTTATGAGATTAAGAATACAAAATACAAATTAAATCCTTTAGTATAAAATTATTCCACCTTTATCCTACCAGTGATAAAAATGGCTGACTTGACAGAAAGACACAAAACTCAAGCTAATTTCAGGAGTGACATGAATTAGAACTGCTCCCTCCACACCTTCAGACAGACACTACTCTTGCGATGCATGGCACCTGACTGCGTAGCAGTCACAGATCAACTGTGTAGCCTTGGTCTTTGCTTCATTAGCATCGCATAGCTAACTAACTCATGGTGATGAACTGTGCCATCAGACTAACTTCTAGGGAAAAGAGAATTTTAACAAACAGGGGTTTTGATTTCTCAAGAAATAAATGCAGCTGGAAGTGGCACTAAGGTGGATCATTTTATAAATTTACACTGTATATTAAATAATGGCAAATTTTCCATCACATTTTACTGGAAGCAGATGTCCATTTTAGTCAAATCTTCACTGACAAAAAATAAATGATTTATTTTCATCAACTTTTATCAATAGAGTATCTTCAATTAAGTTTATTTTTCAATTTTACTGAATCATATGTTACTTGCTGGGGTTGCTATCACTGTGTAATTGCTATAAAAGGTAATTAAATCTTCTAAAGAACAAAAGAATCATCTTAAGAAAATCAACATATTATTTGGAAAAACAGTGAGCTCTGAAAAAAAGAAAATCTCTGCTAGTTTGAAATATACACTTAAAGAAAAGATCAGAAATGCTATTAGCCCTACACACTTTTTAGCACATCTAAAATATTCTCTCTGCCTGTTACTATTTCCAAGACAGTGTCCTCAAGTCCTTGACTTAATCACATCCAAGAGCTTGGAACAAATTTTAAAATTAAAAAAATACATCACTTCCCCCCAGGTTACCAGGCAATTCAAGGTAGGCTAAGTTTTCCTATAATTGTGCCTTTGTAATATCTAGGTTTCAACCTGTCAACATAACTTAACACTTACTATTACCTATTTTTAATCTGAGACCCCTGAGTTTTTGAGCCAAGGCCTTACCTATTGACCAGGAATGCCCAGGTACTGCTCAATACAAAATTAATATTCACTAAGTATTTGTTACATAGAGGAACGAAAAGAAACGCTTTCTGAAAGCAAAAACAGGGTAAGTAATCAGTAAGTCAATAGCCTTTTAAATGTCCTAAATGTAATTGAACTTTTAATTTCTACCACCAGTGAAGCCCAGGAATTTACAGTTTTAATAAGCACACTAGGTGATTTTCATACAAACTAGGGTGTGAGAACCACTTGCTCAAGAAAAGATCTTTTGCAATTCTCTAGGGACTAAGTGTGCAGTAGTCTCCAGAAGAGAGCTGTTTTCTCTAGCCCTCTTCAAGCCAAACACATTCTGAGGGAGGAACAAATTACTTCAGGGAAATTTTTTAGGTAAGTGAATTCAGGGAAAATTAAATACCACAGGAGATAGCAAGCAGAAGGGAAGCCTAGAGTACACTTTTATAAAATAAGTGGCCCAGAGGCTCAAGATTCTAAAAATCTTTACTACATGACGTTATATTAAGGATGATCATACGTCCCACTTTTCCAGATAGCCAGAACTCACACCTGTTGTCCTGTGCATTGGACATTTCTTTAGCATTTTTACGTGAAATAGTATTAACGGTTTGGCCAATTCTACTTTGTACACACAGCTTCTGCCATGGTCTCACCTGACAGCATGTAAGATGTAATTACTGTGAACAGTGTTCACACTGTAACAAAGTTTGATAAAATCTGAAAGTTGAACAGAGGTAACCCATCTCTCCTCTTGGCCCTTTTCAGTGGCATCATAACTAACCTCTCTAATTCCAAGACTGCATGCAGGATGCTTGCTAACTAAACAAAATGTGAGCTAGAAATCTAGCCACCTTTCTCTGGTAGTGGCGGGTAGAATTGCGGGGATTGCGGGCTGCTGCCCCTGCCAGCTGCCTGCACCATCCTGGTGTGAGGCACCTCACACCACAGCCCTTGTATATGGGATGCAGACTGCTGCCAAGTAAGGTCTGTGGGAAAGATATCACAGGCTAGAAACAGATAATGGCTCAGTAGTAAAGAATCCACCTGGCAATGCAGGGGACACGGGTCCGATTCCTCATCTGGAAAGATCCCACATGCAGCCGAACAACTAAGCCCATGAGCCACAGCTACCGAAGCCTGGGCACCCTAGAGCCCATGCTCCACAACAAGAGAAGCCGCCACAACGGGAAGTCCACACAACCCAACAGAGAGTAGCCACTGCTCGCCGCAATGAGAGAGAGCCTGCGTGCAGCAACAAAGACCGGCACAGTCAAAAATAAATAATAAATCTTTTTAAAAAGGGAGAGCATAGAAAGTGTGTCCAAAATAGAGGTTCAGCAGTCCTACTGTGAAGAGTAGAAATGCAGTCTGAATGCTCTTGCTATGTGTCTGGGTTAAACCTTTGACTTAAAACTTTTTGATTTGGTAGTTTTTTCAATAAATCTTTTCAGCATCAATCATTGTTTTAAAAGTACATCATAAATGAAAATTTACTCATAAATCTCCATTCAGCAAGGAGATTAATGATAAAGTATAACCTTCACAAAACAGCATTTACCACTCACCACAAGGGTCAACACTGGTATAACCAACCACAGGAGAATTGGAAGACACAATTCTGCAGAAGAACAAGCATCAGCTTCAAAAGTTAGGACTATTTCATAAATCGGTGCCCAGGGGTAATGATTTACCACAGTCAGTGGCATAAGATGAGCCTATGGACCACTCTGGGAACCATGACTTTTCATTCAGGTCAAATGCTTTCCTGTAAGTCCACTTTTTTTTTTTTTAATTGGAGGACAATTACTTTATAATATTGTGATTTCTGCCATACATCAACATGAATCAGCCATAAGTATACATGAACTCTCCCTCTTAAACTTTGCTCACCTCCCCCCGCCAATCCCACCCCTCTATGTTGCCATATAACACCAGCTTTGAGTTCCCCGTGTCGTACAGCAAATCTCTACTAGTACCTACTTTACATATGATAATATGTATGTTTCAGTGCTACTCTCTCAGATCATCCCACCTTCTCTCCCCGTCACTGTGTCCAAAAGTCTGTTCTCTATGTCTGCATCTCCACTGCTACCCTATAGATAGATTCATCAGTACCATCTATCTAGATTCCATGTATATGTGTTAGTATACAATATCTGTCTTTCTCTTTCTGACTTACTTCATTTGTATAATAGGCTCTAGGTTCATCCACCTCATTAGAACTGACTCAAATGTGTTCCTTTTTATAGCTGAGAAATATTCCATTGTGTACATGTACCACAGCTTCTTTACCCATTCATCTGTCAATGGACATCTAGGTTGCTTCCATGTTCTGCTGCTGCTGCTGCTAAGTCGCTTCAGTCGTGTCCAACTCTGTGCGACCCCATAGACGGCAGCTCGCCAGGCTCCCCCGTCCCTGAGATTCTCCAGGTAAGAATACTGGAGTGGGTTGCCATTTCCTTCTCCAATGCATGAAAGTGAAAAGTGAAAGTAAAGTCGCTCAGTCGTGTCCGACTCTTAGCGACCCCATGGACTGCAGCCCACCGAAGGCTCCTCCATCCATGGGACTTTCCAGGCAAGAATACTGGAGTGGGTTGCCATTGCCTTCGCTATTGTAAATAGTGCTAGTTTCTTCCTTGCAATTCCAAGTTCTCTTGTTCAAAAAGAAAACTGAAGCAATAGCTATTAATGTGTTGGTTTCATTAATAAAATAACTGTAAATAATGCAACAATGCCCATCTTATATCTATATCATTAGACAGCTTTTAAATTCAGTTAACAAGGGCAGGGAGGGAAAAATTAGTAAGTGAAGAACAGGACTTTTTTTTTAGTGAGCTGAAACTATTCTATATGAACTGTAGTGGTGGATATAAGTCATTATACTTCTGTCAAAACCTACAGAACAGTACATTTCAGAGGGAACCTTAATGTCAACTATACACTTTAGTTAACAATGTATTAATACTAGTATATCAGTTATAACAAATGTACCACAGTAATACAAAGTATTAATTAGAAAATAAGTTAATTCTAACCATGGTTCATGTTCTTCATCAAATTCAAGAAACCATCGTAAAAGTTATGGAGATTGATTCTATAAAACATAAAATAGCTTTCCAAATTATTATGAATGCTATTGAAATTCAGTTAAAAGTTAGTTAATCAATACATATAAAAGTATCTGCCATAATCATTTGAATACAAATGTTAGTGGGCATAGCATTATGGTAAAACAACAATTGTACTAAATTTTAAAACTTATGAGCAGAAGTACACTTGGAATTGGTTGTACTGCTTATGTAATTTATAATTGCACCTAATAAGCTAAAACAGTCTGCCAATCAAGATAAAGTATATAGTGGTGAAATCTTGCAAATATTTTAATATACTTCACTTTCACTTTTCACTTTCATGCATTGGAGAAGGAAATGGCAACCCACTCCAGTGTTCTTGCCTGGAGAATCCCAGGGACAGGGAGCCTGGTGGGCTGCCATCTATGGGGTCGCACAGAGTTGGACACGGCTGAAGTGACTTAGCAGCAGCAACAGCAAAGCTCAATTAGAGCAGGGCAAACTACAGCTCATAGGCCAAAATGGCCCTTGACACTAACTGTAATTAAATTTTTGTTGGAACACAGTGTCATGGATAGAATTACATCCCCCCCAAAAAATATATGATCAAATCTTAACCCCAAGTACCCATGAATGTGACCTTATTTGGAACTGAGATGGTCGCAAATATAATCAAGCTTCGATGAGGTCACCCTGGATTCGGGTGGGCTCTAACCTAATGACTGGTGTTCTCCCACCCTGACACAGACCCAGAGATGCAGAGACGCATACACAGGGAGAACACCATATGAGAGCAGAAGCAGACACTGGTGTGGCTGTGCTGCCACAAAGCAAGACATACCTAATATTTCCCATCACCACCCGAAGCTAGGAGAGACAAGTGGAAGAGAGTCTGCCTAAGAATCCTCGGAAGGAACCAAGCATGTCAACATCTAGATTTAGGATGACCAGCCTCCCAAAAAGTGAGAGGATAAACTTCCAGTGTTGTGAGCGAGCCAGTCTATGGTGCTATGGACTTTATCACAGCAGCCCTGGGGAGTTAAAAGCTGCAGCCTCTCCCATCGGGCTACTGTTGACCATGGCTGCTTTAATGCTACGCTCACAATGAGGAGGAGCTGCAACAGAGACTTTATGGCCCATTAAGTCTAAAATACTTACATTTGGCTCTTTACCAAAAAAAAGTTTTCTGACTCCTAAGGGAGAATAATGAAAATCACAAAATAATTTCAATGAAGCTTATGTTGAACCTAAACGTACTTTTCAGTGGGGCAGTTCATGCTTCCTTTTTCTGCTGATGATCAACCATATTTTAATAATAGCTGTGCCTTTGGAAAACTGATTTATATATCAAATTAGATGTCCAACAGTGACATTTTTAAAAATATAAATGTGTCATCTAGTGCATGAGGGCCCAAGGAGGTGTGAGGTAGCAGTTCAGGGTCTCCAGGTCATCGGAAGCATAAAGCTGTGGTTGCACAGGGCTCTGGGGGGTGCCAGTAGCAGGGCCCATAATAAAAATTTTTTAGACTATTCATCTAAATGCTAGTTACATTTCCTTTAAAATCAGTTGGAAATCTTTAATCAAAATACCTAATAAGTGGAGCCTCAGGAAATTTCAGCTTTTGAAGCACCTACTTCATTGTAATTATTGAAAACAAATCTTACGGAAAGTAAGGATTTAATTGGCCCCATGCAATCAAGGAAAGACTGAAAAAAATTGAAGAGAACTCGAAGAGTGGGCAAGATTTAATTTAGAAATATAAAAATCATGCTTTAGTTTATCTCACATTGCAAGAGGATCTTTTCAATAGACATCCTGCTTTTAATTTTTATTTCCAAACCTACAGAAAGCTATTAGACTTAAACTTTCAAACATTTATCTAAATTTCAAAAAGTGTTTAATCATAGAAATAACTTTTAAAATGAGATCTGTCTTCTAAAAAATATTTGCAAAGGGGATTAAAGACCTAAATATAAGACCAGAAGCCATAAAAACTCCTAGAGGAAATCATAGGCAGAACACTCTGACATAAATCTTAACAATATTTTTTGGCTCTGTCTCCTAAAGCAAAGGAAATAAAAGCAAAAATAAACAAATGGAATCTAATTAAACTTAAATGCTCTTGCACAGGAAAGGAAATGATCAACAAAATGAAAAAACAACCTACTCAATGGAAGAAAAATGATATGACCGATAAGGTGTTAATATCCAACATTTATAAACAACTCACAGAACATCAAAAAAAAAAAAACTGATTAAAACAATGTGAAGAACTTGATAAACACTTTTCCAAAGACGAAACGCAGATGGCCAACAGGCGTATGAAAAGATGCTCAACACTGCTAAGCCTCAGGGAAATACAAATCAGAATCACCATGATATATCACCTGACACCTGTCAGAATGGCTATCAACAAAAAGATCACAAATCACAATGCTGGTGACAATGTAGAGAAAAGGAAACTCTCATACACTGGTGGTGGGAATGTAAATTGGTACAGCCAACACTGGAAAACAGTATGGAGTTTCCTCAAAAAACTAAAAATACAGCTAGCATACGATCTGCAATTCCACTTCTGGGTATATACCTAAAATACTAATTCAAAAAGATATATGCACTCCAATGTTCATGGCAGCATTATTAATGATTTTAAAATATTAAAACAACCTAGGTGTCCATCAACAAATAAGTGGATAAGATGTGATATATATGAATAGATACATACACAAATGCATATACAAATGGAATACTACTCAGTCATAAAAAGAATAAAATTTTGCCACTTTGCAACAACATGGATGGACTTGGAATGTGTTATGATAAGTGAAATAAGTCAGACAGAGAAAGACAAATATTGCCTGCTTATCACTAGTATATGGAATCTAGAAAATATAACAAACTAGTGAATATTATAAAAACAAGTACACTCACGGATATAAAGAACTAGTGGTTACCAGTGAGGAGAGAGAGGAAGGAGAGGCAATATACAGATGAGGGATTATTTAAAGAGGTACAAACTATTATGCATAAAATAAGCTACCAGTATACATCATGGAACATAGGGAATATAGCTGCTATTTCATAATACTATAAATGAAGTATAGCCTTTAAATTGTGAATCACTATACTGTACATCTGTACCTTATATAATATTGCACATCAACTGTACTCCAATAAAAATAAAGTTAAAATATTTGCAAAGAAATAGAAAGATATTTTAATGTCAAAAAGATATTACCAGTAAAAATATTTTGACTAAAATAATTATACACATTAATATAAAAGTCTAGTTGAGAATGGCATCATTCACCAGAATTTATTCTAAGGTTACCCAACAACTACAGAGAATTTACACAATTGAAAATAAGATAGACAGAGAAGGGACAATTGAATGTGTCAATAATCCAAAACTCATTACTCTTAAAATGCAACTCAATTTAATGAGAAAACTAAGATGATTTGAAGAAAAAATATGTCTTTTAGAAATTAATCACTGATACGTTAGAGACGGATTGAAAGAAACTGATTAAAGAAATCTACACCAAGAACAATTATTCTGCTTATGGTAGTTTAAAACTTAGATTATGACTTTGAAGCATCTTTTATTGTTTGGATGTACACAGATATACTTATTAGAATCTTACTTCCAAAAATGGTTTCTGAGAGGGTAGTGAGGAGAGGGGAACAGGAGTTAGTGTTTCATGGAGACAGAGCTTCAGTTTAGGAAGGTGAAAAATTTGGGACATGGATGATGTTAAGAGTTGTACAACAATGTTTAAGTTCTTAGTGCCAGTGAACTGTACAGTTAAAAATGGTTAAAATAGTATGTTTGCTACTATGTAACTTTTACCACAATAAAAAAAAAAAACTATTTAAAAATGGGTTCTGAACAGAATTCTATTTTAGGTCCACCAATACAATTTTTAATCAATAATTTAAAATTATTGTTACATGATTTTAATTACTTTAGGGCTCCATTTCACTCTCAAAAGTATCTCAGTTTAATAATTATATATTCACCTATGTATACAGTATTCCAGAGAATAGTGAGGAGTGTTAACAAGGCCTTCTTCAATGAACAATCCAGAGAAGTTGAGGAAAACAACAGAAGGAAAAGACTGGAGATCTCTCGAAGAAAACTGGAGATATCAAGGGAACATCCCATGTAAGGATAGGTATAATAAAGGACAGAAATGGTAAGGACCTAACAGAGGCAGAAGAGATTAAGAAAAGGTGGCAAGAATACACAGAAGAACTATACAAAAAAGGCCTTAATGACCCCAGGTAGCCACAGCAGCAGCCACGATGTAGTCACTGACCTAGAGCCAGACATCCTGGAGTATGAAGTCAAGTGGGCCTTAGGAATTATGACTGCAAACAAAGCTAGCGGAGGTGATGGAATTCCAGCAGAAGTATTTCAAACCCTAAAATGATGATGCTGTTAAAGGGCTACACTCAAAGTGACAGCAAATTCGGAAAACTCAGCATTGGCCACAGGCTGGAAAAGGTCAGTTTCCATTCCAATGCCAAAGAAGGGCAATGCCAAAGAATGTTCAAACTATCAGATAATTGGGTTCTCACATGCTAGTAAGATTATGCTCAAAATCCTTCAAGCCAGGCTTTAGAAGTACATGAACAAAGAACTTCCAGATGTACAAGCTGGGTTTAGAAAAGGCAGCAGAACCAAAGATCAAATTGTCAACATTCACTGGATCATAGAGGAAGCAAGCGAATTCCAAAAAAAAAAAAAAAATCTACTTCTGTTTCACTGACTACAGGAAAGCCCTCGTGTGCCTCACAAAAAAACAATGAAAAATTCTTAAAGAGATGGGAATACCAGACCACCTTACCTGTCTCCTGAGAAACCTGCAGGTCAAGAAACAACTGTTACATCCTTACATGGAACAACTTACCAGTTCAAAATTGGGAAAGGAGTATGACAAGGCTGCATATTGTCACCCTACTTATTTAACTTATATGCAAAGTACATCAAGCGAAATGGCAGGTTGGATGAATCATGAGCTGAAATCAAGGGTACCGGGAGAAACATTAACAACTTCAGATATGCAGATGATACCATTCTAATGACAGAAAGGGAAGAGGTAAAGAGACTCTTAATGAGGGAGAAAAAGGAGAGTTTAACGTCTGTCTTAAAACTCAACGTTCAAAAAACTAAGATCATGGCATCTGGTTCTATCACTTCATGGCAAATAGAAAGGGAAAAAGTAGAAGCAGTGACAGATTTTATTTTCTTGGCTCCAAAATCACTGTGGATGGAGACTGAGTCCATGAAATTAAAAGATGTTTACCCCTTGGAAGAAAAACTATGACAAACATAGACAGCATATTAAAAAGCAGAGACATTATTTTGCCAACAAAGGTTCATATAGTCAAAGCTATGGTTTTTCCAATAGTAATGTATGGATGTGAAAGTTGAACAATAAAGAAGGCTGAGCACCAAAGAATGAATGTTTTTGAGTTGTGGTCCTGGATAAGACTCCTCAGAGTTCCTGGGACAGCAAGGAGATCAGACCAGTCAGTCCTAAAGGAAATATTCTTTGGAAAGACTGATGCTGAAATTGAGGCTCCAATACTTTGGCCACCTAATGCAAAGAGCTGATTCATTTGAAAAGACTCTGATGCCAGGAAAGATTGAAGGCAAAAGAAGAGGGGTGGCAGAGGATGAGAGGTTTGGATAGCATCACCAGCTCAATGGACATGAATTTGAGCAAACTCTGGGAGACAGTGAAGGAAAGGGAGGCCTAACATGCTGCAGTCCATGGGGTCACAAAGAGTCAGACATGACTTAGCAACAGAACAACAATACGTAAACAATGAGTGGGTATTTTCTCATCTGCACAATGAAAAGTTAAAGTAGATGGCTTCTAAGCTTCTTTTTCAGGTCCCTTGCCCACCCAACCCCACCCCACCCCAATGCTTACCCAACCTCCTTATTTGATTAGGAAACTGAAGACCAGATAGGAAAGGATTTTCCTGAAGTCAAGTAATACGGGAACAGACTAAGGGCAAGGAGCACCTGGACCTTCCAACTCAGACAATTTTTGCTCTGTCCTATTATGTACAATAAACTTTAAGGAGCTTTCTACCCAAAGCCAGCTATAGCTGTAACAATTAAACAAGACTTATTTCCAGGAACAACTTACTATTTCCATCTGCTTATTAGGCTCAGAATTGTCATAGGAAGTTGTTGTTTTTTTAATGTTTTGGTTATTCTATTTTAGCTGAAGATTTTAAATAACTAACTAAATTTCATTTATTACCCCCAAGCTTCAAAATCCTCTATGCATTCCTTCTTGACTTGGGCACTCCATAGTTTAAAGGAAATATTTGAATAATGTACTCAGCTAAATCATCTGACAGAGAGGTCAACACACCCTGCCTAAGAGTCTAAACACATAATTAGAAATACATTTATCTCAACAAGCCCAGCCTTATTGGATCCTACAGTTGAACTAATTTAAGTCATTTCTAACATGAGAAATCATTATCAGGATTATGTCTTCTTTCAGGTCAGTCTAACCTTGCATTTCAGGAAATGAACAGTGGTGAGTTTAATCAAGGAACACTTATTGCAACTCTAGGTTGAAGCCTTTTTCCGGGGAAAATATTTGAATAGAAACACATACTCTGTCATTCTGTAGGAATTATTTTAAGCCTGCCAGAGCGATACAATAAGATTACGTCAGCTGAGTAAACTTGAATTTAGAAAAAATACTATAGGAATCCACAAAGAGGTAACTAAGAGAGAAGAGGCATAATAAAGTTTAAGGAGGAAGTATCCATGTATCTCTTTATTTAGTAGATACAATTTTGCACTTACTATTGGTTATACCTATATTCTGGCTCTCTTTCATTGTGAAATAAATTATTACAAAACTTAGTGACTTAATCTTTTAATTATATCTCACTGTCCTGTGGGTCAAGAACTCCTACAGTGCTCAGTCCAGTGGTTCTGCTCGATATGGAATTGGCAGAGACCATCAGTGGGATTCGACTACATGATGAAACTGATCAGGTGGGTGGCCTCACTCTGGTGTCTGGCACCTTGACACAGAGGCAAGACTGGGCTCATTTCGGACTGTTAATCTGAGCACCTACACGTGTCCTCTCCAGCACTGAAAGTTCCAGGGACCTTCTTATGTTGTGGTTCAGGACTCCCAGAGACAGTGTTTAAGAGACCCAAGCAAAACTAGAAGGGTTTTGTTGTGTTTTGTTTACCATCAGTCTCAGAAGTACCAACCCATCACTTCTGCAATATTCAGGTCAAACAAGCACTGAATCCAGAACAGATTCAAGGAGAGAGGAACGTGATTCAGAGTAAAATCAAAGAATCTGTAGCAATCTTTAATTTCCCATACCTACTTTGTTCCTCTAAAGAATGGGAGATAACTTACAGTTTATTAAAAAAAAAAAAAAGCTGATAGAAATATTTAAACAATTTCAAACAGCAGGTCATTAGAAAATAGTTCTGGCCTCTATTTGACATTTTTTGTGCATGTTACCAATTAGGACCTTCCATACAATAATGCATTCAGGTGTTGACAGCAAGTATTCTGGTCTCAGTCTTGATTTCAGAGAAAACATATTCAACGTCATAGTTCTGACTCTTATGACTTCTGCAGGATTTTTGTAGGTACTCTTTCATCAGATTAAGTTCACCTCTATTTCTAAGTTTGCAAACTTTTTACTCTGAATGGATACTGAACTATGACAAATGCTAGTGCTGTATCTATTGAGATTAGATGATTTTTCTCATTTGTTCTTTGAACATGATTCATCATATTGATTCCATTTCTAATACAAAGTTAATATTGAATTCCTGAAATAAATCCAACTTGGTCATGCTCTACTTACACGTCCTATTAAAAAGGCATTTTGAACACAACTTTGTAAAGCAACTATACTTCAAATAAAAGTGTAAAAAAATCATTTTGATTCAAATTCTAATATTGAATTCATATTGATTCAAATTCTAATCTAATATTCAAGTTCTAATAAATCACCTAGGAATTTTGCATCTATGCTCACGGGGGATTGGTCTGTAGTTTTTCTGTTTTCTGAGATGTTTGTCAGATTGTTCTAAAACCTTATTTAGCCAGGGGGCAGGTAGGGGGAGGTGGGTTTACTCCCCTCCCTTTTCTTATTCCTTCCTTTGTCCTTCCCTCACAGGTCTCAACAATTCAACTTAGGTGGGGCCATTAGATGGGGCAGGCTTCCCAGGTGGTGCAATGGTAAAGAACCCACCTGCCAAGGCGGGAGACACAAGAGATGCCAGTTCAATCCCTGGGTCAGGAAGACCTCCTGGAGAAGGAAATGGCAACCCACTCCAGTATTCTTGCCTGGAAAATTCCATGGACAGAGAAGCATGGGGCCACAAAAAGTCGGACACGACTGAGCACAGACACACACACACATTAGATGGGGCCAAGCAAGGAAAGCATCCCATGGCAGCTCAGAGCAGGGTGTCGGGATCTCAGTAGGGCGAGAAAGGCATCCACAAAGTAGAGATTGCAGCGAAAGCTGTTAGACCCTGGGCAGAGTGAAGAGGCAATCTGAGTAGGAGAGTTTCCTTTAAATTTCAGCCTTTCTTCTTTTCTTTTAGATAAGCACCTGAGACTATAAATTCCCATCTAAACATATCCTCACTGGCATCACACAACATATGTACACACACACATACACAAAGGTATGTATTTTCCCCTTACTTTTTGGTTCTATTCATAGCCTAGTTTACATTATGATTCCAGTGAATTATTTATAGAAATGTGTGCTTTTAATTTTTCTGTATGTGGAAACCTGAATTAACTCTGACATAAACTAAGCTGCTATAACAACAACCTGAAAGTGTCTCAAGTGAAAGGAGGGATGTTGATCTCCCACTTGGAGGCAGGTGGGCAAGCTGGCTGTGGGGACTGCTCTCATCCACCAGACAGTTCATCCTGTCTGTGCTGTGTTATGCTTAGTCACTCGGTCATGTCCAACCTTTTGCAACCCCCATGGACTGTAGCCCACAAGGCTCCTACGTCCATGATGATTCTCCAGGCAAGAATACTGGGTGGGTTGCTATGCCCTTCTCCTGGGGATCTTCCCAACCCAGAGAACGAATCCAGGTCTCCTGCATTGCAGACGGATTCTTTACCCTTTGAGCCACCAAGGAAACCCATCCATTCTGCTGCCCCCAAAAAACCAGGGGGTGGCCCTCCTGTAGGGGAAGATGCCTCAGCAACACTTCATCTGCCTCCCAGCCCATGGACAGGGCAGAGAGGACAATGAATTAAAAGCCATATCTTTTTTTAAACCAAGTCACCAGAAAGTTTTACCAAGTACTTCCATCATCCCCAAACCATCTCCAGACCCAAGCCCACCACGTTCCTGAAATGCAGGAGACTGCCTGCGATGCAGGAGACCCAGGTTCAGTTCCTAGGTCGTGAAGATCCCCTGGAGAAGGAAATGATGATCCACTCCAGTATTCTTACCTGGAGAATCCCATGGACAGAGGAGCCCAGTGGGCTACAGTCCACGGGGTCACAAAAGTCACACACGACTGAGTGACTAAACCATCCACCCCAAAACAATCTCCAGACCCAGATGCAAGAGCAGCAGAATCCCCATGTTCCTGGCTAAACCTTGGAGAGTACTCATCCTCAAGTAACAAGGAGTGGGGGGGGGCAGGGATATACCAGGGGCTAATTAGTAGCTTTGTTATCTTTATGTTGGCCATTTTAATTTAATTACATTGCGGTAAGAGTGTGGTCTGGAGAATCTCAATCATTTGAAATACATTCCTGGCACACAGCCCCTAAATGGCCAATTTGTATAAATGTTTCCTCTGTGTTGAGAAGCCTGCGTATTCAATGGTTTTGCACAGTGCTCCATGTCTGTCTACTAGACTGATGCTGCTAACTTCATTGTTCAAATCTGATATATTGTCTGCTTGATTTAACAATGACAGAGATAGCTGTATAAATTAGAGTCTCCCACATCATAGTGAAAGCCATTGTTTTCTTTGTGCTCCTGTCTATTTTTGCTTTCCAGATTTTGAAGTTATCATGAGGTGTGTCTACACGTAGCCTTGTACAATCTTCTAGGGGTCTGAATCCTTCATCAGTACAGAATGCGATCTGCTAACGTTTTTGTTTTAAAGACTGCATTTTGTTATGTTTGAATAGCTGTATCCCCGTGTTTTAATTGTGTCTTTTCTACACAAGAGCTATTTGGGTGGGTTTTTTTTTAATCTAATTTTTGTCTCTTGAAGGGAGAGTATTTATATTTAAGATTATTGTGCTGTGCTGTGCTGCACTTAGTCGCTCAGTCATGTCCGACTCTGTGACCCCATGGACTATAGCCTGCCAGGCTCCTCTGTTCATGGGGATTCTCCAGGCAAGAATACTGGAGTGGGTTGCCTTGCCCTCCATCAAGGGATCATCCCAACCCAGCGATCCAAGCCAGATCTCCTGCATTGCAGGTGAATTCTTTACCATCTAAGCCATGAGGGAGGCCCAAGAATCCTGGGGTGGGAAGCCTATCCCATTTCAGTAAGTAAGTAAGTAAAGTCGCTCAGTCGTGTCCGACTCTTTACAACTCCATGGACTGTAGCCTACCAGGCTCCTCCCTCCATGGGATTCTCCAGGCAAGAGTACTGGAGTGGGTTGCCATTTCCTTCTCCAGGGGATCTTCCCAATCCAGGGATCGAACCCGGGTCTCCCGCATTCCAGGCAGACACTTTAACTTCTGAGCCACATCCCATTTAAGGTTATTACTAATATAGAAATAGCTTCCCAGGTGGCACTAGTGGTAAAGAACCAGCCTGCCAATGCAGATGTTGAGAGATGTGGGTTTGATCCCTGGGTCAGAAGATCCCCTGGAGAAGGAAATGGCAACCCACTCCAGTATTCTCGCCTGGGAAATCCCATGGACAGAGGAGCCTGGTAAGGTATATTCCACAGGGTCACAAAGAATCGGACACAACTGAACTGACTTAGTACACACGTACTAATGCCACTAATGTACAAATTCATTCCTAACCTTTTGCTTTTTTTTTTTTTTTGCTCTGCTTCTATGCTGTATTGTTTTCATTTGTCATCTTTTAGTTTGAGTTCTACCCTTCAGTTTCTTCAATTAATTTTTATTCTATTTCTAGTCTCTCAGAGCTGCCCTAATTCAATAAGCATATGCAATTCTTACAAATTTAGAATCAATATTTTCATCCCTTTATCTAGATGGTATGACAACCTGTAAATGCTTTAATGCTCTAGTATACCTCTTTCCCAGTATATTTCTGTCCATCTTCTAGTTCTATCTTGTTTTTAACACTCACAGACCAGGCATTATTTTTACTTTATGTAATCAGTGTTTGTTTATAATTACCATTTGATTACAGATTTCTTTCCTAGCCTTTTCTGACATGCATTTCTGATGCTTGTTTCTATATTTCTTACTGAAGGACAAGTTTTAGACATGCTTAAAGTTGATATACCGACTTCCCTGGTGGCTCAGATGGTAAAGCATCTGTCTACAATGTGGGAGACCTGGGTTCAATCCCTGGGTTGGGAAGTTCCCTGGAGAAGGAAATGGCAACCCACTCCAGTACTCTTGCCTGGAAAACCCCACACACATCCAATTGTATGTCTCTAAAAAATATATTTTGCCCTTCTCTTGAAAAATAATTTTGCTTCCTGGTATATCCCTTTTTCCCTCTTAGCCTTCTGACAAAATTGTGTACTCTGCTGTGATTTTTATTGCTTTTACAATGTCTGTAACAAGTGTATCATCTTTTCTTTTCTTTTCAGTTGCTTTGTAGTTTTTCGACATAATGTCTAGGTTTACAAGCCTACTTGGGCTTCCCTGGTAGCTCAGCTGGTAAAGAACCCACCTGCAATGCAGGAAACCCTTTTCAATTCATGGGTTGGGAAAAGCCCCAGGAGAAATGACAGGCTATCCACTCCAGCATTTCTGGGCTTCCCTGGTGGCTCAGACGGTAAAAGAATCCGCTTGCAATGCGGAAGACCTGGCCTGGATCCCTGGGTTGGGAAGATCCCTTGGAGGAGAGCATGGCAACTCACTCCAGTATTCCTGCCTGGAGAATCTCCATGGACACAGGAGCCTGGCAGGCTACGGTCCATGGGGTCGCAAAGAGTCGGATGCGACTAAGCACAGCACAGCACATGCCTACTTACTTATTCTTCTCAAGGTAGAGTCCTTGAATCTGAGAAAAGATCTCTACCAGAAATTCTAGAAAACTCCCAGCCTTCACCTCATCTTTTGTTTCTCCCATTCTCCTTATTCTTTAATTCTGTAATTCTATTAATAAACTTATCTCCACCTTTTTAAAAGGTTCTATTTCTCATTGCTATCAAGTCTATTTGTGATTAATTCTTTCTTCAGCTATGTCTAAACTTCTGCTTAAACTACCCAGTAAATTTTTCATTTCAACTATTGGAGTTTTTCTCTATCAACTTTCTATGGCTCTATTATGGTCTGATTGGTCATTTTCATACCTTCTGTTCTGTAATCTTAGTACACCTATTTTGTTTAAGCATATTAGACATTTGTCATTTATATGGTGTTATGAATTCTATTATCGGCAAACTTTGTGATTCTCACTTGTAGTTTGCTGTTTACACCCATCCACAACAGTGTGTCTCTCCCATATTTTCATGATGGATTATAAGCTCATATTATTTGGACACAATCTAATGACTGAACAACAACATTTTAGAAATTCATCAGTGCATGTTCTTGAGGCCTGGGTTTCAAGTGTATTCCTCAAGAAGTGTTTTGTTGTAGTTTTCTCTAGGTGTTTGGAAGACAATTCTCTATGAATGTTCTCACATTTCTGTACCATCAGTGTTTCTGAAATAAGAACACTGGTAAACTTTATTAAAGGATAACAGAGGGAACCGTCCTACACTGTCAGTGGGAATGTAAATCAGTACAGGCACTATGGAGAACAGTACGGAAGTTGCTTGAAAACTAAAAACACAGCTACCATGTGACCATGCGATCCACTCCTGGGCATATATCCAGAAGAAAACATAACTCAAAAAGACACACACAACCCAGGGTTTATTGCAGCACTATTAACAATAGCCAGGACATGAAAGCAACCTAAACGTCCATCAAAAGAGAAATGGATAGAGAAGATGTGGTACACTTATATAATGGAATATTATTCAGCCATTAAAAGGAAGGAAATTATGCCATTTGCAGAGATATAGATAGAACTGGAGACTGTCACCCAGAATGAAGTAAGTCCAAAAGAGAAAAACAGATATTGTATATTAACGGATATATATGGAATCTAGAAAAATGGTACAGACAAACCTATCTGCAAAGCAGAAATAGAGACACAGACGTAGAGGAAAAACAAACCGATACTAAGGGGGAAAGGAGGAGGGATGAACTGGGAGACTGGGATTGGCATACACACAGTCAGTTCAGTCTCTCAGTTGCGTCTGACTCTTTGTGACCCCATGGACTGCAGCACGCCAGGCTTCCCTGTCCATCATCAACTCCTGGAGCTTGCTCAAACTCATGTCCATCGAGTCGGTGATGCCCTCCAACCATCTCATCCTCTGTCATCCCCTTCTCCTCATGCCTTCAATCTTTCCCAGCATCAGGGTCTTTTCCAAGGAGTCAGTTCTTCGCATCAGGTGGCCAAAGTACTGGAGTTTCAACTTCAGCATCAGTCCTTCCAATGAATACTCAGGACTGATTTCCTTTAGGATTGACTGGTTTGATCTCCTTGCAGTCCAAGGGACTCTCAAGAGTCTTCTCCAACACCACAGTTCAAAAGCATCAATTCTTTGGCACTCAGCTTTCTTTATTGTTTCACTTTCACATCCATACATGACTACTGGAAAAACCATAGCTTTGACTAGATGGACCTTTGTTGGCAAAGTAATGTGTCTGCTTTTTAATATGCTGTCTAGGTTGGTCACAGCTTTTCTTCCAAGGAGCAAGTGTCTTTTAATTTCATGGCTGCAGTCACCATCTACAGTGATTTTGGAGCTCAAGAAAATAAAGTCTCTCACTGTTTCCATTGTTTCCCCATCTGTTTGCCATGAAGTGATGGGACCAGATGCCATGATCTTAGTTTTCTGAATGTTGAGTTTTAAATAAACCTTTTCACTCTCCTTTTTCAAGAGGTTCTTCAGTTCTTCTTCACTTTCTGCCATAAGGGTGGTATCATCTGCATATCTGATGTTATTGATATTTCTCCTGGAAATCTTGACTCCAGCTTGTGCTTCATCCAGCCCAGCATTTCACATGATGTACTCTGCATAGAAGTTAAATAAACAGGGTGACAATATACAGCCTTGATGTACTCCTTTCCCAATTTGGGACCAGTCCATTGTTTCATGTCCAATTCTAACTGTTGCTTCTTGACCTGCATACAGATTTCTCAGTAGGCAGGTAAGGTGGTCTGGTATTCCCATCTCTTTAACTATGCATGTGAGATGAATGTGTCAACTGCACTCATTTCACACACATACACACAGTACTATGTATAAAACAGATACCAATGAGAACCCGCTGTAGAGCACAGGGAACTCTACTCAGTGCTCTGTGGTGACCTAAGTGGGTAGGAAATCCAAGGAGGAGGAGATACTTGTATACATGTGGCTGATTCACTTTGTACAGCAGAAAACAATACAACATTGTAATGCAACTATATTCCAATAAACTTTTTTTAAAAAAATAAAGGACAATAATGAATTCGTGGGAAGCTACAGTTATCATACTGCTCCAGTGAAATCTGAAGACTTGTCTCCTCCACAGCTATCTGTTAACATTTCAGAGTACAGGTCTCCTCTGACTCCCAGGGAAGGCTGGGCCCATATTACAGCCATTCTGCATAATCTTCAAGTCTCACGATTTTGAGACCCTTCTCCAGGGGATGCAACCATACTCTATGTGTCACCCTTTGGGGAGTCAGCTTAGCGAACCAGTGCTGAGGTGCTTTGTCAATCATCATCTGTTCTCTGGTCCAGAACCTTCAGGTTTCCTATCAGAGTATCTATAAAATTCTATGGCCATCTAGCTTGCCTGCTTGCAAGCAGAGTAGAATCTCAGACCCTCCACAATTTCAAACTTAATATAGCCCAGGATCACTTTAAGCTGTCAAAGTTTATGGTTTTTTGGAATGACAGAAATAGGTGAACTCTGACTCCAAATTCTTAGAAGAGTTAGTTTATGATTGTGCTGAGCTTAGTCACTTAGTCATGTCCAACTCTCTGAGACCTCGTGGACTGTAGCCTGCCAAACTCCTGTGTCCATGGGGATTCTCCAGGCAAGAACACTGGAGTGAGTTGCCATGCCCTCCTCCAGAGGATCTTCCCAACCCAGGGACTGAACCCAGGTCTCCCACTTTGCAGACAAATTCTTTACCATCTGGGCCACTAGGGAAGCCCAGTTTATGATTAGGAATCTGCAGAAGAGGGTTTTTTCCACCCAGAACCAGAGCTGAGGAAAAAATTCCTTTTCTGTCTCCCTCTGCAGGTCAGTTATTTTTATTCTTGGCTAACGGAAAGTGTCACCTTTCTCCGATTCCACCTTTATCTTAATGGACTTCAAACTTGTGCAAATCCCAAATTTGCTTGCTCTGTCCTGTACTTAATGTATTACAATGTAATTTCTCAACTATCAAGAATCAGCAGATACCCTTGGAATAATCATCTTCTGGTTCCTGCTTTATCACAGTTTATGGCCTTTAAGAATTTTCCTTACTTTTTTACCAGAGTTGCATGTATAAATACATAAAACTCCTTTCTATATTTTGCCTTTTAAATTCTATGTCATTTTGTTCAATGCTTTTCATCATAAATTTTATAATATTATTAATGTTATAAATGCTGATTTCTTTTGGCTTGAGAATGCCTGGCATTCTTTTCCTTTATTGTTAAACTCTGGTAATTTTGTGTTTTTTTGTAAACAGAATAGATTTATAATATGTCCTGCCATTTAAACATCACACTGGAAAATTTAATTCATTCACAATTATTGCCACATATGATGTATTTATTCTTTCTATTTTTATATTCATGTATAGTCATATTGGATTGGCCAAAAAGTTCATTCAGGGTTTTCTATAATATTTTATGAACAGACTTTCTGGCCAACACAGTAATTTCATCTTTTTCCTTCCCTTCATTTTTTTTTTTTTTTTTTTTTTTGGTTTAATCGAACTGTTCATGATTCAGTCCTTTGCTTTTTCTCTGGAAATCCTGACACATTTGATTTTGCTAACTACTGACTTCCCGCATACATAATCAGATGTTTAATTCCAGAATTATTTGAGATACCAATTATTTTCTCCATTATGATGTCACATGTCCTCAACTGTGTCCCACAAATGCCCATTTTTCCTCTCCTTCCTTTCCTGCTTTAGTAAAATAAAGCTTGTCTCTCCTTTATCTTTCCCTTCTCCTAATTTTGAATTTCTTTTATTTCACTCACACAGTAGGTTTTACAGAGAGAGTTTATACTTATTAAAATTTCTCTTAGAGTATCTCTCTGCTGCTGCTAAGTCACTTCAGTCATGTCCGACTCTGTGCGACCCCATAGACAGCAGCCCACCAGGCTCCACCATCCCTGGGATTCTCCAGGCAAGAAAAGTGGAGTGGGTTGCCATTGCCTTCTCCAATGCAGGAAAGTGAAAAGTGAAAGTGAACTTGCTCAGTCAAGTCCGACTCTGCAATCCCATGGACTGCAGCCTACCAGGCTCCTCTGCCCATGGGATTTTCCAGGCAAGAGTACTGGAGTGGGTTGCCATTGCCTTCTCCGAGAGTATCTCTCCAGTTTCAGTATTATTCCCTAGCACTTACTTTTTCCTCCTCCATTTATATCTAATGATGGACACAACTGGACACACACGCACAGAGTCACACACACAAGAAAATGCACGGCTCCCTCTTCTATCTTCATCTTTCCTCAGTCTGAGGTTGATGGGTACATCTATGGTTTGATTAAAGTCTTAAGTCAATTATTTTCCTTAGACCCAACATATGTGTGATATATTATAGTAGCCATTAAGGCTCTTTCTTAAATAGTCAAGTTCTCCTCCTCCCAGACATATCTTAGAATACAGTACCCCACTCCCCTTGAACTGAGTCACGGCCACATGACTTGCTTTGGACAAGAAAATGCAAATGTCAGTAATGTGCTGCTTCTAGGCTCATTTCCCTCCCAATAATAGTTATTATGAAGGCATTAAAATAGATCTTCCACTAACCTAAGTTTCTGAGCAGAGTCCCACACAAACCCATGTAAAATGTACAGCAGGAATATGAAATCAGCTTTCCTTGTGTTAAGCCAGGACGATCTGGAGATTGTTAGTTAATACAGCATAGCCCACACTGTCCTGATTGACAGACACACTCTGTAATCTTTCACAACTCCAATAGCTCTCTTTTTCCTTAACAGTAGAACAAGTTTAAGTTTATTGATACAGTCCTTTACTTTGTCATTTGCAAATGTTATTCCTCTTTTTTTGATTTTTGTTATGAAACATGAGAAGTTTGGTCTCAGTCTGGTTCTTAGTAAGACATCTGTTTTACTTGTCTGAGAGTGTTTTATTTTCAGTTGTTTTAATTATTGTCTCTTCTCTATTTGTTCTGTTTTTACCTTCTAGAACTTCTAATCCATGTTAAGATACCTACATCCCTTTCCTGTGTCATTTATCTCTTCCCTCATGGTCTCATTCTCTATTTTTACACTGTGCTTTTATGTGTTCCTTGAAATTTATCTTCCAGACTATTAATTGGAACTTCTACAGTGACCATCTTCTAATTATGCAAATGGAAAAACTATGGCATTAGATACCAAAAGTTTTTCTCCAATGTATTTAAATCTCCTTAAGTGTTATTAATTCAAGTTTTAACTACCTCTTCCAATAACTCTACTACACTGGCCAGGGGCTTCTGCTTTTTTTTTTTTTTCTCTGGTTTGTGAATCTCTCTTAGATGCATTAATATGTTTCCTCAGTGGCACACTGACAATTTTTTTTCAAGTATTCTGAAAAGCAGGAAAGCTGCAAGTAGAAGAAGGTGAAAGAACCTCTACCCCCAAGACCCGTAGTATATAAAAGCAGGCTCAGTCCTCTGCTGATACATCGTTCATGCCTTCTGGTCCCCTACACTCCAGTCTCAAAGGCAGGAAAGACCCAGCCCACCCACCAAGTGTTCTCTTAGAGTCCAACTTGCACCTAAACCCAGCTGCCCACAGGCTACAGCTGCCATCAGCTTAAGGAAGGATGATTTTATGGGGGGCAGATAAGACAGGTATGAAGTTTATGGGTGGGCAAATAAGGGCATCTGATCAAGTGAGAATCATCTTTTTCTCAGTGTCTTCAACTTTCCTTGTCATTCAAGTCTCAGATGAGAAGTCATCCATTCTAAGGAAACTACTCCCACTCCTCAAAGGCTTTATAATTATGCTGTATTACCTGTGTTTATCTTGTTTACCTGTGACAAACCATGTATCTATGGTTTGATTTTTCTTGAAAAGATTTTATCTTAGAATTCAGAACTTTTAAACTTTTTCTTAGAATTCAGACATTTTACTTAGAATAAACATATTCACTAACTATGAACACACGAGTGAGAGCAGAAGCACATATACTGGTATACACTGCATTATCCACTGGAGTTTATTGTCTAAAGTCACCAAACCATGTCTGACTAAAAGATGAAGACCCTGAGAAGGCCAGAGGACCAGGTAAGCAAATTTGGTTAAGGTGCTCCTATCGTAACACACTCAATGAGATGATGAGAATGGAAATCAGCATCATGCTCAAAAAGTTCCATCTGAAATTCCCAACTAGAAGTACATAACAATGCATGGTAGAAGGAAAATTTAACTGCGATTCACTTATGTGCCTGAATTCACCACACCAGCTCAAGGCAAAGACATTTGCACAGGGTGCAAAAGCAGTTCCAGGATAAATAAAATTTCAATTGTATTAAGAAAGGAACAATAGTTAAAAAAATAAATAAATAAAATAAAATTATGCTGAATTATCTAAAGTAATTTTCCTGACTAGTGCCTTCAGTTTTGATAACCTTGAATCATAAAGCACTTAACAAAACATTTTTCCAAACAGGCAGTAAAACTTACTTCAGTATTCTGTGTTCAGCATTATAAAATACTAGAAATAATAGGGCTACTTAGTTGACAAATAAGAAAACCATCTAAAAAGACAAGGTAGATCCATAGAAAATAGTGACTGGTGTAAGAAAAAAATATAGAAAACTAATTTCTCCCAGTTAATAAGTGTCCTCTCTCAGTGAACTTATATTGTAAAATGTCTTTAGAAACAAAAATTTTATCTAAATTATCTTTTATATTCATTGTAGAACAAGATTAAAAGCCAGCAATTATACCAAACATTGTTTTTAAAGAGCTATAGTTGCTACAGCAACAATTTTTTTTCAAAATTCTTCACCAATATATAATAAATTGAGAATGGAGACACTTTTCTGATGATCATGAAGCAAAAACTATAACCCCAATTTGGGATCCCCCAATTTTCATTAACATATACACATTTTAACTGTAGCATATCTTCTAATTACCTTGATCCACAGACAAATTCCTTTAGAGTTCACCAAAATAATGTAAGTGTTTTTATTTACATTGTCTCCATGTTCCCAGTTTATGTCACTCACCTCTTTTTGCAAACCTAGTAACACCACACATTGTTTATTTGACTTTTGCCACTTGTATTAAAAATGGGAACACTCTGACTCCACTCAAGTATTAATAGATTTTAGCCTCTTTCTATTTCTCAAGTATTTTAGTGGCCTGTCCTGACATTCTTACAGAAAATGCACTTTGAAAAAATGTATTCTCTGTGACTCAACCACAATGACTTCCTTATTAAAGCCATTACCAAACCAATACTATTAAGGGCAAAAAGAAAGTGTTTAAAATAGAACTCTTAGCAGCACTGTGTTTGGGTTTAAAGTATACTTAAAGAAACCAAGTTACCCTTATTAATGGGATAACGTAAGCTAGCATCAGGAAAACAATCATTTTGCTAATTTATCTGCTGCCCCTCAACATTTCTCTCAATGACGTCCAGGTTTTTTTTCCGACAGATTTAGACACCAAGAAGTCATAAATAAATTAGCTAAGAATCCACACACCGAAAAAGAACAGAAAGCCTGAGAGGTAGGTGCAACACAGGTCTCTACTCCAGACTTCCCAG
Source organism: Oryx dammah (assembly GCF_014754425.2). Classification (NCBI taxonomy): domain Eukaryota; kingdom Metazoa; phylum Chordata; class Mammalia; order Artiodactyla; family Bovidae; genus Oryx; species Oryx dammah. Next base: position 68,565,736 of record NW_024070205.1, on the reverse strand, counting down.
CATTTAGAAGATGAAAAGAAAACTGCTAAATGCTTTAAGACCTATCCACCAGATAATCATTGTACAGGTGTATAAATAGGGTCCATTTCAATAACTATTCACTCAAGTGCAACGTGGCTGCCAAATTCTTCCCTCCTAGGCAATACTTTATGAATAGCAGATAATGAATTCTTTGGAAAACCTGTCTCTAATGAGCCCATGATGTAATTCCTATTTAGGGCTTCACTCTTTCTAGAGAAGAGGCTGCCTGAGAAAGTCTGATGTTAGAACTTGCCGGCTCCACCAGGCCAGTGGAGAAGACCTCAAGAGATGGGTCCCGTACCCACTGCCTTCAAGGGTAGGGACGGGGAGGAGTACTCTTTGCAAGTTACTGTTAAAGGCTCCCTGGATTTCCATTTCCTGCATTACGACAGACTGCACACCCTGAAAAACCTGCCTGACTGAAATAGCTGAAACGCTAGATAAAATTTAAAACATGCTTTTTAAAAAGTGTTGTTAAACTGGAAGAAATGGAGAAGAATCTTGAGGTGCCCCCAAATAAAGTGTAACTCAGTGGTGTGTGTGTGTTAGTTGCTCAGTCATGTCTAACTCTTTGCAACCCCATGGACTGTAGCCCACCAGGCTCCTCTGTCCATGGGATTCTCCAGGCAGAATATTAGAGTGGGTTGCCATTCCCTTCTCCAGGGCATCTTTCCCATTCAGGGATCAAACTTGAGCCTCCTGTATTACAGGTGGATTCTTTACCCTAGTGAGTGAACATCAGAGCAACTCTCCACCACCAAGTCTCCAACCATCTGTGAACAAGCACTTCTGACAGCTGCACAGGGCTTCACGAGGGACACTCAAGCTTGGGGCTCACTCAAAGCAGATAACTTCACAGAAGGCTACCTCCTTTCCCTGGAATACGGGGAATCTCAAAGCTCCCTCATCCCTCATTGTGAGGTCACAAAAAATTTTTTTAATTAATTTATTTATTTAAATATAAATTTATTTATTTTAATTGGAGGTTAATTACTTTACAATATTGTATTGGTTTTGCCATACTTACTCAGTCATTAAAAAAAATTTTTAAAGAAATGTGGTACTAGTTTCCTAGGGCTCCCCAGGTGTCGCTAGTGGTAAAGAACCTGCCTGGCAATCCGGGAGATTGAAGAGACGGGGTTCGATCACTGGATGGGGAAGATCCCCTGGAGAAGGAAATGGCACCCCACTCCAGTATTCCTGCCTGGAAAATCCCACGGACAGAGGAGCCTGGCGGGCTACAGTCCATGGGGTCGCCAAGAGTCAGACAGAACTGAGCACATAATACAGCACACACACTAGTTTCTGACTACTGCCCCAACAAGTTACCAGAAAGGTAGCTGCTTACAACACAAAATTATTATTTCATAAGTCTGGAGGTCACAAATCTAAAATCAAGGTATTGCCAGGGCTGAATTCCAAGTGAATTTTTCAAGAGAGAAATTCTTTTTTTTGCCCTTCCCAACTTCTAGAGACTGACTGTATTTCTTGGCTCCTACACTTCGACCTGCTTCCATCTCTACATCTCCAACCTTCTAGCTCCAACTCCACCTGGATTCCTCTCATAAAGACTCTGGTATTTACATCATACCACCATAATGATCCAGGATAATCTCCCATCTGGGTACCTTTAACAAGACCACATCTGCAAAGCTCCTTCTGCCAGGTAAGGTGACATTCAGAGTTCCCGGGGATGAAGATATGAACATTTTAAAGTCCCTTGGACTGCAAGGAGATCAAACTACTCAATTAAAGGAAATGAACCCTGACTATTCACTGGAAGGACTGACACTGAAGCGCCAATATTTGGTCACCTGAAACAAAGAGGCAATTAATTGCAAAAGACCCTGATGCTGGGAAAGATTGAGGGCAGGAGAAGAAGGGGGTGAGAGAGGATGAGATGGTTGGATGACATCACTGACTCAATGGACATGAGTTTGAGCAAGCCCCAGGAGATAGTGAAGGACAAGGAAGCTTGGCATGCTGCAGTCTGTGGGGTCAGAGTCAGACACAACATAGTTCCAGGGATGAAAACACAGACAGTTGAGGGGTATTATCCTCTCTACCACAAGGTGGGGATGGTCTTCATCCCTGTCTCCTGTACAATGTCATGAGCCTCCGTCCATAGTTCATCAGGCATTCTATCTATCAGATCTAGTCCTTTAAATCTATTTCTCACTTCCACTGCATAATCATAAGGGATTATGCAAAAAAGCAAAATGGCTGCCTGAGGAGGCCTTACAAATAGCTGTGAAAAGAAGAGAAGCAAAAAGCAGAGGAGAAAACAAAAGATATAAACATCTGAATGCAGAGTTCCAAAGAATAGCAAGAAGAGATAAGAAAGCCTTCCTCAGTGATCAATGCAAAGAAATAGAGGAAAACAACAGAATGGGAAAGACTAGAGATCTCTTCAAGAAAATTAGAGATACCAAGGGAACATTTCACGCAAAGATGGGCTCAATAAAGGACAGAAATGGTATGGACCTAACTGAAGCAGAAGATATTAAGAAGAGGTGGCAAGAATACATAGAAGAACTGTACAAAAAAGATCTTCATGACCAAGATAATCATGATGGTGTGATCACTCACCTAGAGCCAGACATTCTAGAATGTGAAGTCAAGGGGGCCTTAGAAAGCATCACTATGAACAAAGCTAGTGGAGGTGATGGAATTCCAGTTGAACTATTTGAAATCCTGGAAGATGATGCTGTAAAAGTGCTGCACTCAATATGCCAGCAAATTTGGAAAACTCAGCAGTGGCCACAGGACTAGAAAAGGTCAGTTTTCATTCAAATCCCAAAGAAAGGCAATGCCAAAGAATGCTCAAACTACCATACAATTGCACTCATCTCACATGCTAGTAAAGTAATGCACAAAATTCTCCAAGCCAGGCTTGAGCAATACATGAACCATGAACTTCCAGATGTTCAAGCTGGTTTTAGAAAAAGCAAAGGAACCAGAGATCAAATTGCCAACATCTTCCGGATCATCAAAAAAACAAGAGAGTTCCAGAAAAAAAAAAAACATCTATTTCTGCTTTATTGACTATGCCAAAGTCTTTGACTGTGTGGATCACAATAAACTGTGGAAAATTCTGAAAGAGATGGGAATACCAGACCACCTGACCTGCCTCTTGAGAAATCTATATGCAGGTCAGGAAGCAACAGTTAGAACTGGACATGGAACAACAGACTGGTTCCAAATAGGAAAAGGAGTACGTCAAGGCTGTATATTGTCACCCTGCTTGTTTAACTTATATGCAGAGTACATCATGAGAAACGCTGGGCTGGAAGAAGCACAAGCTAGAATCAAGACTGCTGGGAGAAATATCAATAACCTCAGATATGCAGATGATACCACTCTTATGGTAGAGAGTGAAGAGGAGCTAAAGAGCCTCTTGATGAAAGTGAAAGAGGAGAGTGAAAAGATTGGCTTAAAGCTCAACATTCAGAAAAGTAAGGTCATGGCATCTGGTCCCATCACTTCATGGGAAATAGAAGGGGAAACAGTGGAAACAGTGTCAGACTTTATTTTTTGGGCTCCAAAATCACTGCAGATGGTGATTGCAGTCATGAAATTAAAAGATGTTTACTTCTTGGAAGGAAAGTTATGACCAACCTAGATAGCATATTCAAAAGCAGACACATTACTTTGCCAACAAAGGTCCGTCTAGTCAAGGCTATGGTTTTTCCAGTGGTCAAGTATGGATGTGAGAGTTGGACTGTGAAGAAAGCTGAGAGCTGAAGAATTGATGCTTTTGAACTGTGATGTTGGAGAAGACTCTTGAGAGTCCCTTGGACTGCAAGGAGATCCAACCAATCCATTCTAAGGGAGATCAGTCCTGGATGTTCATTGGAAGGACTGATGCTAAAGCTGAAACTCCAGTACTTTGGCCACCTCATGCAAATGAGTTGACTCATTGGAAAATACCCTGATGCTGGGAGGGATTGGGGGCAGGAGGAGAAGGGGACAACAGAGGATAGATGGCTGGATGGCATCACTGACTCAATGGACATGAGTTTGAGTAAACTCTGGGAGTTGGCGATGGACAGGGAGGCCTAGAGTGTTGTGATTCATGAGGTCGGAAAGAGTCAGACAGGGCTGAGTGACTGAACTGAAATGACCACAAGGTACCCAAGGGGAGGTTTGTCATTTTATTAAGTTAAGGAAAAATAAGTTTCCTTTGAGATTTATTCTTCTCAATGGTTTGCAGCTTGAATTCACTCTATTGATGTAGTTCAAAATATCTCAGAGAGGTCAGCTCAAAGTGGTCATGAATAGGTATTGGCTACAACTGACTGGAAGGAGTGAATGTACATCTCTCTGGAGCACGGAACCTCACCCCATGCCTCAAAATCATTAGTCTAGGAAACACTTGAGAAAAATGAGCAGCTCACAGACAAGTCCCTATATAAGGAAATGAAGAGTCAGGAAAAGAAACAACATCCAGCAAAAATCAGAAAAATCTCAAAATATAAAATCACATTTAGTATGTTAAATATTTACTTTGTTAAAAATAAAAATCATAGAGATATGAAAAAGGAATCAAGGACCAAGAAGAATACCCAAGCAGATCTTTGAAGAACTTTAGAAATAAAAAAGACAATTAAAGTTTAAAACACAAGAGGGATTAAACAGTAAATTAGAATTGGGGAAAAACAGTAAAGTAGAAAAGAAATCTGAAAATATTACACAGAAAGCAGCTGAAGATACAAAAACTACAAAAGTAATTCAGAGACAAGATGAATTGACTAGTAAGTTCTAAAAGTCATTTAACTGGAGTTTCAGAAAGAGTAAATAGAATGGAAAAGAATATACAAAGATGTTGGCTGAGAACTTCCTAGGTCTCGTGACAAAAATAAATCCTCATGTTAATAATAAATGTTAAAAGAATAAATTAAAAATAAATCTACAGCTAGATGCACAACAGTGAAACTGAAGAGCATTAAAGAAAAAGAAAATATCTTAAAAATAGTAACGGGGGGGAAAAAAGACTATCTTCCAAATAACGGCCATTTGACTGATGGCCGACTTCTCCAAAATAAGACGTCAAGCTGTAAAATTTAATTTTAATGTGCTAAGATCAGTACCAACCTAGAGTTGCATAAGCATTGAAATTAATCTTCAAAAATAAGAGCCAAAATAGGCATTTTCAGATAAATAAGAACAATTTACCACCAACAGATCCTTACTGAAGAACCTGTAAAGGATACACTTCATGAAGAAGGAATATGAGCCCAAACAGAACACTTTAAGTATAGGGAGGAATGCTGCCATGAACACTGAGTGCATTTATCTTTTCAAATTAGTGTTTTTCTCTCTGATATATAGTCAAGAGTAGAATTGCTTCATCATATTCTATGACCCATACATTTAGCATACTAAATGTGATTTTATATTTTGAGATTTACCATCGCTGATAACTCTATTTTCAGTTTTTTGAGAAACCTCCATACTGTTTTCCAGTGGCTGCACCAATTTACGGTTCCACCAACACTACAAGGGTTCTCTTTTCCCCACATTCTTACCAACATTTGTTCTTTGTGTTCTTTTTAATATCTCATTTACAGGTGTGAGGTGATATCTCACTGTGGTTTTGATTTGCATTTCCCTGATGATTAGCGATGTTGACATCTTTTCATATGCCTGTTGGCCACCTGCATCTCCTCTTTGACAAAATATCTATTCAGTTCTTCTGCCCATTTTTTAATCAGGTTGTTTGTTTTCTTGATGCTGAGTTAGATGAGCTGTTTATATCTGTTGGATATTAATCTCTTATCAGTCCTATAATTTGCAGTATTTCTTCACATTCAGAAGCTTTTCTTTACATTTTGAGGTTTCCTTTCTTGTACAAAAGCTTTTAAGTGTAATTAAGTTCCACTTGTTTATTTTTGCTTTTATTTGCTTTGCTTTAGGAGAAGGATCCAAAATAATAATAATAATAATAATAACACAATTTATTTTATAAATAAAATTTGTTTTAACTTACAGATTTAAAATAAATAATAAAACATGTTTTCCTCTAGGAGTTTATTATAGTATCTGGTCTTACATTTAGGTCTTTAATCCATTTTGAGCTTATTTTGGTATATGGTATTATGAAATGCTCTAATTTCATTCTTTCACATGCTGCTGTCGAGTTTTTCCACACCATTTATTTAAGAGACTCTTTTCCCCATTGTATATTCTTGTCTCAAGATGAAGACACACTCATAAACACCAAACAAAAGAAACTTGTTACTTGATATTCGGTTCAGTTCAGTCGCTCATTCATGTCTGACTCTTAGCGACCCCATGAATCGCAGCACGCCAGGCCTACCTGTCCATCACCAACTCCCGGAGTTTACTCAAACTCATCTCCATCAAGTCGGTGATGCCATCCAGCCATCTCATCCTCTGTCGTCCCCTTCTCCTCCTGCCCCCAATCCCTCCCAGCATCAGAGTCTTTTCCAATGAGTCAACTCTTCCCATGAGGTGGCCAAAGTACTGGAGTTTCAGCTTTAGCATCAGTCCTTCCAATGAACACCCAGGACTGATCTCCTTTAGAATGGACTGGTTGGATCTCCTCGCAGTCCAAGGGACTCTCAAGAGTATTCTCCAACATCACAGTTCAAAAGCATCAATTCTTCAGCGCTCAGCTTTCTTCACAGTCCAACTCTCACATCCATACTTGACCACTGGAAAAACCATAGCCTTGACTAGACAGACCTTTGTTGGCGAAGTAATGTCTCTGCTTTTCAAAATGCTGTCTAGGTTGGTCATAACTTTCCTTCCAAGGAGTAAGCATCTTTTAATTTCATGGCTGCAGTCACCATCTGCAGTGATTTTGGAGCCCCCAAAAATAGTCTGACACTGTTTCCCCACCTATATCCCATGAAGTGATGGGACCAGATGCCATGATCTTAGTTTTCTGAATGTTGAGCTTTAAGCCAACTTTTTCACTCTCCTCTTTCACTTTCATCAAGAGGCTTTTTAGTTCCTCTTCACTTTCTGCCATAAGAGTGGTGTCATCTGCATATCTGAGGTTATTGATATTTCTCCCAGCAATCTTGATGCCAGCTTGTGCTTCTTCCAGCCCAGCGTTTCTCATGATGTACTCTGCATACAAGTTAAATAAGCAGGGTGACAATATACAGCCTTGACGTACTCCTTTTCCTATTAGGAACCAGTCTGTTGTTCCCAGTCATGTCCAACTCTTCGCGACCCCATGGACTGCAGCACACCAGGCATCCCTGTCCATCACTAACTCCCAGAGTCCACCCAAACTCATGTCCATTGAGTTGGTGATGAGTAGGTGATATTACTATCAGACAAAATAGACTTCAGGACAAAAACACTGTCAGAGCTAAAGAGGCACCACATGCCTATGACAAATTCAGAGTCACGTTGCCACCTCTGCCTTCTCATGGCTTGATCTTCATAACAAAGCTCTTCACCATGTCCCACTGCTGTAGGCAGTTCAGTCACACACATGTTGTAGGGTTTGGGAGGATTTCCTATGGATTTGTTGATAGAGCCACAGGTTTTTCATTTTTTCTCTTTATTAGTCACTTCGGTTCATAAGAGGACTTGGGGAAAGTTTTAAAATTAAGTTGTCATTGTATTCTCGTTGAAGCTGTATTTCTTTTGAAATTACTGGTTTCCTACCTCACTGTCAGATCAGCTTTCACAGTAGTTTGTAGCATTTTATTTGCCCCTCACCATGTGTCTGTCTTGTAGCATGACGGTGCCACGCCCATCTCCATGAGCTGCACCGGTGGTTAGAATGTACTCCCTGGGCTGAGGCTAGAGGAGTCCCTGAAAGTCAGGGATCCTACTCAATCAAGGGTCTTTACTCCACAGTTCATGGGCTTGCCAAACGCAGACACATTATGCCCTGCTCTTCATAAGGTAATCAGCTAAAAGTGAATTCAAATCCCACAACCAGAAACTCTGTTTATAGTTCCAATAAAGAGGAAAAATGTTTTGTGAAGATGCCAGCAATTATCTTGTCTATTTGACTTTAATGCAAGTAGTTGAGCCTGGGCAGTTAAAGCAATACAGGGAAATGAATAGACCCCTGTCCTGTTATTATCTTTCAGATCCTATAGATCTGTGAAAGTTGTCTGGGGGCAGAGGAGATGTCTGTAAAATAACTCTAGGAGGAAATGTTAAAGCCCCAGAAGTGTCAGGTTGCTCTGGAGCCATTTGATTCCTCTGGTGCTTGCTGTGTCAATCACATCATCCAGTTAACAGAAGGCTCAATGTGCTTCCCACGTGTGACTAAGTAGAAACTTTTAATTTAACTTTTAGAATTATGCTAACTGACAGACAACTTTTCTAGGATTCAATTCAGTTCAGTTCAGTTCAGTTTGCTCAGTCGTGTCTGACTCTTTGTGACCCCATGGACTGCAGCACACCAGTCTAGGAGTATACCTATGTAAACAACTATTCTTTCGCTTCATGAGGATGCGTATTATAGATAACCAGGACAGGTATTGATACAAATTAATCTGTTCTAATAAAAAGTAGACCAGTAGCTGTCTGGGAGAAGGAAATGGCAACCCACTCCAGTGTTCTTGCCTGGAGAATCCCAGGGACGGGGAGCCTGGTGGGCTGCCATCTATGGGGTTGCACAGAGTCGGACACGACTGAAGCGACTTAGCAGTAGCAGCTGTCTGGGAACAGGGGCAGGACAGAGAGGCCGTGGGAAGGGTTACAATGAGGCACTAGGGAACTCAGGGGTGATGAGTGTGTTCATTTTCTTGGCGTGCTAATGGCTTCACAGATGTACCTACATTAAAACTTTCCAAACTGTGTACTTTAAATGTGTGCAATTTATTGCATGTCAATTATATCTCAATAAAGCAATTTAAAAGAAAAGGAGTGGTGGTTAGAAATGCACCACTTTGTAACCCCGAATGAAATGACATCAGACAGTCAGTATCAGTGAAGCCTGTCAGCACCTGGAATGACTCCATCTCAGTATCACTCAAAGTAGGATACCCATAAGTTCTGGCCTCTTTGTGAAATACCCTAACCCTTTGAATATTCCTGGCCAAAAATTTGAACCTAAATATAATGAAGCCTTGGGTCTGGAGCTAACTTTCACTTCCAGAAGTGGCAGAACAAGTTAAATGAAACCAAGGAGCAAACAGACAAGTCCAGGCTGTGGAACCTTCTACAAGACAAGTGACCCAGTTTCTGCACAAATCAATGGCAGAGGAAGAAGGCGATTGAGGACGAGAAGGGTCTGCTCTAGAATAAACAAACAAAAAGGCTTAACGGATTTAACTAAATGCAACTTCTAGGATTTATATTGACAATATTTCTCCAATATTGAGGACCACTACAATCATTTGATTATGGACTAGATATTAGATAACACAAAGTTACTGCCAGTTTTGTTAGGCATACCACGTACTACACAACATGGCATGTAAGAACTCCTGGGAGTTCCTTGATGTCCCAGTGGTTAGGATTCTGGACTAGCACTGCCATGGCCGGGGTATAATCCCTAGTCAGGAAACAGACCTGAGCCATATGGCACAGGTGAAAAAAAAAAAGAAAGAAAGAAAGAAAAGAAAATGTGTTTAGATTTATTTTTAAAGACATAGGTATAAATAGCATGATGTGAGATTTTCTTTAATATACTTCAAAGATTAAAAGAAAACCAACACAAAAAAGTAGATAAAATAAATGCGGCAAAATCCTGACGATCAGATCTGATCACCTGTCCCAGCTAGCTGTTGGGCATGTGTTGTTCTTTATACTAAAATTATTTTTGTGTGTGTTTGAAATGTTCAAAAAAGTTTAATGAAGTCAATTTCATGAAACTGAAAATTCACCAATATTATGAAATTATCTGTGTTCTTAAAGAATATATAGCCACTTAGATTGCTATACAGAAATTCTGACGGATACAACTTACAAGTAAATCTCCATTACCATAGCCAGGTGATGCGGTGATCTGAGAACACTTTACAGTGTGATCAAAGGAGTAGATACAGAGCTTTAAAAGCTCAACAATCATTGTCTATAATGATCATAGAAGCCTATTGTTCAACAAAGGTATTCTCATGCATGTCAATAACAATACTGGCTCCCAACTTTTAACTCCTACTGCATGCCAGGCACTGTACTAGGTATTTACATATATGATTTCTAATTCTTCCTGAAATCTTAAAAGGTTTCTAGTCCTATCATCACTTTACAGGGGAGAAAACAGGTTTGGAAAGTAACTTGCCCAAAGGCACATTTCACCTGGAGGTCTTTCTGAATATTAAAACCAAGGCCTTTCCACTATCCACAGCATAAGAACTCTGCCAAACTTTATTACCTAGAAATGCACATGTTCTGATCATGTAGATTCTAATATGATTCTTGCCAAATAAACAAACCAAGATGACTCCTAAGGAGAAGGCTGTAAAAAGTTCAGTAAACTTTGATCCATTGTCAAATTTGTCCAAATGGCCAGTGCAGTATTGCGTGGTGTCCTGTCCCCGGTACTTCCTGGATTCAAACTCCAGTTCTGCCACTTACAACCTGAGTGACCTCTGGCAACTGAACTCCTCTGGGCCTCAGTTTTGACACGCCCAAAATGTGACTGAAATACCCATACGGACGACTGATAAAAAACTCCTAATTTAGTGCCTAGGACATAGGTGGATTCTAAATGTAAGCAATCTTCTCTTGCCCACTTTTTATGCTTTGTACATAGAGAAAAATTCCAAATATAACTTTCTTTGAATGCTAACCCTCATTGCCGCTAGCAAAAAGAACCATCTATCGCCCAATATATTGCTTTTCTTAGCCCAAGGCAAGGTTGCCCTGAATCTTTCCATATAAAATTCTGTGTTTTAACTTAAACATGATACATAACTCAGGACTGTACTGCTATTCTCAAGAGTGGTTGGCAGTGGGCAGCAGAATTTACCTTCAATGCAATATCACTTAAAAAGCTGCTTTAGGAGAAATTGCTTCATGTGCAGCATTTGCTAATGAGGAAGGGTATAGGACAAGATGCAAACACTTGGGCTCAATCAGATAAACTCTGCTGCTACTGCCAAGAGTTAAAATAGCCTTGACAGCTGGGGAAAAAAAAAAAAGCTGACAATCATTTGGAGGAAGACTTTAAATTAAAGGCTTTTTATTATGCTATAGCTTATGTACCATTGAGTTCTGATATCTAAAATTTTAACCTACACAAGGTTACCTCACAAAGCATCTAGAGGTCTTTGCAAAGACCTCTAGATGCTTTGTGAGTTAACATTTAGATCAATATTCATCCATGGGAAAAACACCCTGAGGAGAGAGACTACTTTGAGTGACAGGTCCAAAAATAAAATTAGTATATATCCTTATAGAAACATATCTGTGAGCTTTATTTACTAGTAACTCATATGATATGATACTCGATTTGGCCAAAAAGTTAAAAGTGTATTACTTTAAATCTAGGATATCTATCTCTCTCATCTCTGAAGAAGTACTCATGTTCAAATGATACCAAATTTTCTACTTTTAATTAGTTGCCATTTTGATGTCAACCTCCAGACAGCATGAAAGAGATCAGCTCCCAGGAAACTGAGCATGACAACAATCAAGGCATCTGAAGCACAAAAACGCCACCTTCTTGACTTTTGAAATCCCAGTCCTTACTATCATATATAGAATGGGAAGCAGAAAGAGATGAGAGACAATTACTAAAACCCCTTCATTTTCACAGCTCCAATAAGTTGGCCACCTGAGGTTTAGCTCGGGAGAATTAAGACCAGCTATACACACTGAGTAAATCTTACAAGTTCTTTAAGGGGTACTCCAGAGACCAAGATATGTTATATACCTCCAACAGCTGCCAGTATTTATATTTGAAGTCATTACTCACCAGGGATTGAGACAAATCAAGAAGACAGGAAAATGTTTTCAATTGTAGACACTAGGTAGGATAAAACATTTGCATGCTATGTGGACTGATACCCCAGAGTAAACTGAAATCCCTGTGGATTTTTGTAGACTTGGAAAATAAGAAAATAATCCCATGGACCTTAGTTATACAGAATCGAAAGCAATATAAAAACAAGACAATGGTGTAGAAATCACATGAGGAAACGTGTTAAGGGAAAATTTTATAAACCTTATTAGATGGAGAAAGGGAGTTCTTTAAAACTACCATCATGACAAAGAATTAATCTCAAAAATACACAAGCAACTCCTATAGCTCAATTCCGGAAAAATAAGCAACCCAATCAAAAAATGGGCCAAAGAACTAAATAGACATTTCCCCAAAGAAGACATACAGATGGCTAACAAACACATGAAAAGATGCTCAACATCACTCATTATCAGGAAAATCCAAATCAAAACCACAATTAAGGTACCATCTCACGCCAGTCAGAGTGGCTGCTATCAGAAAGTCTGCAAACAATAAATGCTGGGTGCAGAGAAAAAGGAGCCCTCTTACACTGTTGGTGGGAATGCAAACTAGTACAGCCACTATGGAGAACAGTGTGGAGATTCCTTAAAAAATTGGAAATAGAACTGCCTTATGACCCAGCAATCCCACTGCTGGGCATACACACCGAGGAAACCAGAATTGAAAGAGACACATGTACCCCATTGTTCATTGCAGCAGTTTACAACAGCCTAGACATGGAAGCAACTTAGATGTCCATCAGCAGATGAATGGTTAAGAAAGCGATGGTACATATACACAATGGAGTATTACTCAGCCATTAAAAAGAATACATTTGACTCAGTTCTAATGAGGTGGACGAAACTGGAGCCTATTATACAGAGTGAAGTAAGTCAGAAAGAAAAACACCAATACAGTATACTAATGCATATATATGGAATTTAGAAAGATGGTAACAATGACCCTATATGCAAGACAGCACAAGAGACACAGATGTAAAGAGCAGACGTTTGGACTCTGTGGGAGAAGGTGAGGGTGGGATGATTTGCGAGAAGAGCACTGAAACATGTATATTATCATATGTGAAACAGATCACCCGTCCAGGTTCAATGCATGAGACAGGGTGCTCAGGGCTGGTGCACTGGGATGACCCTCAGGGATGGGATGGGGAGGGGGGTTCAGGATGGGGGACACATGTACACCCATGGCTGATTCATGTGAATGTATGGCAAAAACCACCAAAATATTGTAAAGTAATTAGCCTCCAATTAAAAAAATAAATTAAAAAAAAAAAACTACCATCATTTGCTCATCGCTGAAATAGTGGGTGTCAACTTCCATATATGTAAAAACTCACAATGGGCAACGTGTGTGTGTGTGTGTCTGCACATGCACATATGCACACACTCAGTTGTGTCTGACTCTTTGTGACTGCATGGACTGTAGCCCACTAAGCTCCTCTGTCCACGAGATTTCCCAGGCAAGAATACTGGAGCAGTTGCTGTTTTCTTCTCCAGGGGATCTTCCTGACCCAGGGATTGAACCCATGTCTCCTGGGTCTCCTGCATTGGCAGGTAGATTCGTTACTACTGTACCACCCGGGAAGCCATTTGGGTGATGGGTGGTTATTAAAGATTTTGACTCTAAGAAGCCAGCCTCCACAGCTCTCACTGAGCATGCCTTGGAAAGGACCCTGGGATCTGAGTTCTTAGTAAGCACTCCAAGTAATTACAATGCACGTGGTCTGAGAGCTGTATTTTGAGAAATACTTCAATAAAGGAGAAAAAAAAACACACACACAAACTTGACTCTCAGAAACTAGAAAACCAGATAAAACCCACTAATTTCAAATATACATGGAAAGGCTGCCACAGCAGTGAAGATCAAAGCACTGAGTCTCAGGAAGTGAAGTGGGAGGCAGAGGCAGAGCTCAGAGCAAGCCAGCACAGGCTACATCTTAGGGCTGATGACACAGTGAGGTGCAAAATCCAAGTCCCTTTTCTGAAAAGGAAGAGCAGGATACACAGGTAAGCAGCAGGAGCTTACTGGACTGGATATGGCCCTGAGGAGAAAGAGGACAAGAACCCCTTAATGAGACACATCTGCGAGGACTGGCTGCCTAGAGAGAAAGAGACTTTGAGAAGGGGGCTTTATTAGGCAGCAAAAACTGCCTATTTACGTTGACTAGCAAACAGTAAAAAGTCTAAGCAAACTCACACAAACACAGATGCTAGATGAAAAAAATCCATCTAATCTAGAACAGAGCCTTGACCTCTCCCCACTTTAATCATTCTGCAACCTCTATTCCAGAAAACAGTCACCTCCTTCAAAGAAGAATGATTAGGAAGCAAATCGGGATGTTTCTAAATGTACTTTAAGAAAAAAGAAACAAGAAAAACAAGACACAGCTCTCACTTAGGACCCTTTGGCCATGAAGTTTTCATGAAGATGAAAACGGCCACCAAAACTCTTACTATGAATTTTTAAATCTTAGGAGAGCAACTGTCTCTGTGAAACAAGGGCACAGTGCAGAGATGAAAGAGCTCATGGCACAAATGGAGGAAAAATTAGCAGGAGATGAAACATGACTAACAAGGTTTGAGAATGAGGGAAGAGGGTCCAGGCAGGTAACAAAACCACCAGAGAAGTCAAAGCAAGATTAAGAGACTCTTAAGGAAAATGGACACAACTGAAAATACAGAAAGAGATACAAAGAGTAGGAATGAAAAACAAAATAAAATAAAATGCAATTAAATATGTTTTTAAAAGTAGAAGCAAAATGACACTTGAAGGGCACCTGCTGTGACAGGCCACGCAGAAGAGTGGCCGAGAGGAGCTATCCCTCGCCCAAGGTCAGGGAGCAGCGACCGAGACGAGCTACCCCACATACAAGGTCAGGGGTGGCAGCCGAGACGAGCTACCCCACGCCTGAGGTCGGGGCGGCAGCCAAGAGAAGCTACCCCACGTCCAAGGAGCATCAGCTGCGTGGGCGCAGGAGGGCCGAGAGGAGCTACTCCACCTTCAAGGTCAGGAGCGGGGGCAGTGAGGAGATACCCCTCGTCCAAGGTAAGGAGCAGCGGCTGCGCTTTGCTGGAGTACCCATGAAGACATACCCCACGTCAAACGTAAGAGAAACCCAAGTAATATGGTATGTGTTGTGAGAGGGCATCAGAGGGCAGACACACTGAAACCATAATCACAAAAACTAGCCAATCTGATCACACCTATCTGACCACAGCCTTGTCTAACTCAATGAAACTAAGCCATGCCGTGTGGGGCCACCCGTGTGGGGACCACCCATGGCCACCCTATGTTTGGTCATAACAAACAGTCTCTTCCAACAACACAAGAGAAGACTCTACACATGGACATCACCAGATGGTCATCACCCACCCACCCACCCACCCAAAGGAGGGTCATGGTGGAGAGGTCTGACAGAATGTGGTCCACTGCAGAAGGGAATGGCAAACCACTTTAGTATTCTTGCCTTGAGAACCCCATGAACAGAAGGAAAAGGCAAAATGATAGGATACTGAAAGGGGAACTCTGTGGGTCGGTAGGTGCCCAATATGCTACTAGAGATCAGTGGAGAAGTAACTCCAGAAAGAATGATGGGATGGAGCCAAAGCAAAAACAACACCCAGTTGTGGATATAACTGGTGATAGAAGCAAGGTCCAATGCTGTAAAGAGCAATATTGCATAGGAACCTAGAATGTCAGGTCCATGAATCAAGGCAAATTGGAAGTGGTCAAACAAGAGATGGCAAGAGTGAACGTCGGCATTCTAGGAATCAGCAAACTAAAATGGACTGGAATGGGTGAATTTAACCCAGACGACCATTATATCTACTACTGTGGGCAGGAATCCGTTAGAAGAAATGGAGTAGCCATCATGATCAACAAAAGAGTCCAGAATGCAGTACTTGGATGCAATCTCAAAAACAACAGAATGATCTTTGTTCATTTCCAAGGCAAACCATTCGGTAATCCAAGCCTATGCCCCAACCAGTAATGCTGAAAAAGGTGAAGTAGAATGGTTCTATGAAGACCTATAAGACCTTTTAGAACTAACACCCAAAAAAAGATGCCCTTTTCATTATAGGGGACTGGAATGCAAAAGTAGGAAGTTAAGAAACACCTGGAGTAATAGGCAAATTTGGACTTGGAGTACAGAATGAAGCAGGGCAAAGGCTAATAGAGTTTTGCCAAGAAAATGCACTGGTCATAGCAAACACCCTCTTCCAACAACACAAGAGAAGACTCTACACATGGACATCACCAGATGGTCAACACCGAAATCAGACTGATTATATTCTTTGCAGCCAAAGATGGAGAAGCTTTATACCGTCAGCAAAAACAAGACTGGGAGCTGACTGTGGCTCAGATCATGAACTCCTTACTACCAAATTCAGACTCAACTTGAAGAAAGTGGGGAAAACCACTGGACCATTCAGGTATGACCTAATTCAAATCCCTTATGATTATACAGTGGAAGTGAGAAATAGATTTAAGGGACTAGATCTGATAGACAAGAGTGCCTGATGAACTATGGACGGAGGCTCATGACATTGTACAGGAGACAGGGATCAAGACCATCCCCATGGAAAAGAAATGCAAAAAAGCAAAATGGCTGTCTGGGGAGGCCTTACAAATAGCTGTGAAAAGAAGAGAAGTGAAAAGCAAAGGAGAAAAGGAAAGATATAAGCATCTGAATGCAGAGTTCCAAAGAATAGCAAGAAGAGATAAGAAAGCCTTCCTCTGTGATCAATGCAAAGAAATAGAGGAAAACAACAGAATGGGAAAGACTAGAGATCTCTTCAAGAAAATTAGAGATACCAAGGGAACATTTCATGCAAAGATGGGCTTGATAAAGGACAGAAATGGTCTGGACCTAACAGAAACAGAAGATATTAAGAAGAGGTGGCAAGAATACATAGAAGAACTGTACAAAAAAAAAGATCTTCATGACCCAGATATTCACGATGGTGTGATCACTCACCTAGAGCCAGACATTCTGGAATGTGAAGTCAAGTGGGCCTTAGCAAGCATCACTATGAACAAAGCTAGTGGAGGTGATGGAATTCCAGTTAAGCTATTTCAAATCCTGGAAGATAATGCTGTAAAAGTGCTGCACTCAATATGCCAGCAAATTTGGAAAGCTCAGCAGTGGCCACAGGACTAGAAAAGGTCAGTTTTCATTCCAATCCCAAAGAAAGGCAATGCCAAAGAATGTTCAAACTACCGCACAATTGCACTCATCTCACATGCTAGTAAAGTAATGCTCAAATTTCTCCAAGCCAGACTTCAGTAGTACCTGTACCATGAACTTCAAGCTGGTCTTAGAAAAGGAAGAGGAATCAGATCAAATTGCCAACATCTGCTGGATCATGGAAAAAGCAAGAGAGTTCCAGAAAAACATCTATTTCTGCTTTATTGACTATGCCAAAGCCTTTGACTGTGTGGATCACAATAAATTGTGGAAAATTCTGAAAGAAATGGGAATACCAGACCACCTGACCTGCCTCTTGAGAAATCTGTATGCAGGTCAGGAAGCAACAGTTAGAACTGGACATGGAACAACAGACTGGTTCCAAATAGGAAAAGGAGTACGTCAAGGCTGTATATTGTCACCCTGCTTATTTAACTTCTATGCAGAGTACATCATGAGAAACGCTGGGCTGGAAGAAACATAAGCTGGAATCAAGATTGCCGGGAGAAATATCAATAACCTCAGAAATGCAGATGACACCACCCTTATGGCAGAAAGTGAAGAGAAACTAATATCCTTTTGATGAAAGTGAAAGTGGAGAGTGAAAAAGTTGGCTTAAAGCTCAACATTCAGAAAACTAAGATCATGGCATGTGGTCCCATCACTTTATGAGAAATAGATGGGGAAACAGTGGAAACAGTGTCAGACTTTATTTGGGGGGGCTCCAAAATCACTGCAGATGGCGACTGCAGCCATGAAATTAAAAGACACTTACTCCTTGGAAAGAAAGTTATGACCAACCTAGATAGCATATATAAAAGCAGGGACATTACTTTGCCGACTAAGGTCTGTCTAGGCAAGGCTATGGTTTTTCCAGTGGTCATGTATGGATGTGAGAGTAGGACTGTGAAGAAAGCTGAGCACCGAAGAATTGATGCTTTTGAACTGTGGTGTTGGAGAAGACTCTTGAGAGTCCCTTGGACTGCAAGGAGATCCAACCAGTCCATCCTAAAGGAGATCAGTCCTGGGTGTTCATTGGAAGGACTGATGCTGAAGCTGAAACTCCAGTACTTTGGCCATTTCATGCGAAGAGTTGACTCACTGGAAAAGACTCTGATGCTGGGAGGGATTAGGGGCAGGAGGAGAAGGGGACGACAGATGATGAGATGGCTGGATGGCATCACTGACTTGATGGATGTGAGTCTGAGTGAACTCTGGGAGTTGGTGATGGACAGGGAGGCCTGGCGTGCTGCAATTCATGGGGTCGCAAAGAGTCAGATAAGGCTGAGCGACTGAACTGAAATGGGAAAAGAATTTGAAAAAGAAAAGAAACATGTATATATAACTGAATCACTATGCTGTACACCTGAAACTACAACATTGTTAATCAACTATGCTCCAATATAAAATTTAAAAATTTTTAAATAATTCCTGAATGAAAAACATGAAGGTATACTGAAAGAGTACATCACGTCCCCCCCAAAAAAACTAACTTAGAGTAGCAAATATCAGAAACAGTCTCAAATTAGTGTACCTTAAAGATAATACATCATTTGTATAGCCAAGAAAACAAGGTCAAGTTATAAAAGAATAATAAAATCAAGCTGGCCTCTGTCTTCTCCAGATATATTCAACCTTAGAAGACTATTCACACAAATTCCTGAAGCATGGTAGCATGAATCAAGAATTTCATACCTAGTCATATTTGTTGTGATTTTTTTTGTTTGCCTATCCTAAATAAGCAACCCACTTTACAAGTAGTTTTGAAAAACTACATTTGTATTTTTAAAGAGGATTCCCAAAATTAAGTAAGCTTCCAAAACCTGGATCCCACATAAGCAAGGAAGCTTACTGAGAAATCTACACTTTTTTTTTGTTAAAATATAGTTGATTTACAATACTGTGTCATTTCCTGGCATATAGCAAACTGATTCAGTTATACACACATTTGTTCTTTTTCATATTCTTCTCCATAACAGTTTATTACAGGATGCTGGATACAGTACTTGTGCTATACAGGAGGACTTTGTTGTTTAGCTGTTTATCTATTTTTTATACAGTAGTTTGCATCTGCTGATCCCAAACTCCTAATTTATCCCTCCCCCATCCCCTTTCCTCTTTGGTAAATGTAAATTTGTTTTCTGTGTCTGTGAGTCTGAAGAAACACTGCATTTAAACATCTGCCAAAGTACATACCAGCTGCCACTGCCAGCATGATGGATTCTTCATTCCGTCCACCAGAACTCTAGAGAATGCCTCTTACTGGCAGAACCAAAACAGAACCCTGCTGGCAAAAGTACCTGGGCACATAGTTTTCTAAAATACACGGGCTAGCATAGAAAGGAGCAAAAATGGTACAGAACTGATAAGGAGAGCCCAGAAGAATGAGGTCAACTACTCAGAAAAACATCACACTCCTAAAGACGTTTTCTTCTTACTGTCTTATAATCAGACATAATATTGCAATTAAATGATTATAAATTAGTGTAATTACACCTTCTAAATTATAGGTCACCGAATTCTCCAACTCATAAATTTATGTTTAAGATTCATTGCAAATAACCAGAAAAAAGCAATAAAAAATATATCAGTGACACCTTAATCATTAAGAACTAGGGGCATGTAACGGTAATAATGATCAAATAAACACGGAAGGGTATTATCACATAGCAACTATATTCTTTCCCACAGCTATTCCTTTCTCACTAACACCAAGTGAAATGTCAGTAAAACCCAAAACTGGGTTACTCTTGAATAAGAAGTGACATCTGATGCCAAGGACATTCCCAGGTCAGTATTTACTGGGCTAGCCAAAAAGTTCGTTTGATTTTAGGTAAAAATGAGACACTCTTTTTTTTTTTTTTTCATTTTCACAAAGAACTTTATTGAAAATATTTATTAACCAAACAAACCTTTTGGCCAACCCAATACATTTTCCAGTCTCATGTAAGAGCCAAAACAGTCAACTTCATTTAAAAATATCTTTCTTCCCAAACCTGCCTGACTGCCTCCATTTTGAGCCAGAAGCCAACAACGGCCAAGGGAAGGACAAGGTCGCATCTTCCTTTCCAAGGGCTGGGCTTCTTTGTCATAACTGAGAGTCACTGGTGGCTTCTGACACTCTAGGGCTAGCACGGGGGCAGGAGAGGGCCAAGTGGGGTGCCGGATGGTTCTTGCCTGGTATCATCATGACCTGGAAGCGGCTTCTGGGCTTAGGTGGTTTCTAGATCTGACATCCTCTCTTGGAGAACATTGGGAATTCTTTGGCAACCTCATCACACAGATTCACACACCTGCTTATCCATTAATACAAGTTATGTCCCTCTGGCCAGATGCTTACGATGTCATCTTGCTCTACGACTTACCTCTCAGAGACAGTCCTCTCAGATGGCACCCTTTTTAAAACACCAGTAGGCCGACATCTTTACCATGAAAGAGTGGCTTCGTAGAGGAGCGGATCTGAGGGTTTCTTATTAAAGTGGTCTTCATAGTCTGACACAGAAGTCTCAGACTTTTGTGGAGACAGATTTTCTGAAGACTCTATTTGTAAGATTCCAAACACTAAGATTTTTAATTGGTGGGAATGAGGCAAGAAAGGTGCTTAAGAAGGAAGATCATTAACCACAAGTAGCATAAGGATGCAGGGTATTAGGGTCCAGTCTGGGGAGATGGAAGAGGTCTCCCATGTAAGAGCAGCATGCAGTTGGGATAGGACCTTCAGAAGAATTGAGACGTCTGCCCCCCAGCCGGACAGCAGCTTTCCAGAGATCCTCCCTGACCAGCAAGCTACCCAGAAATGCAGTGCCAGGACCAGTTATACAAGATCAGCTCTGTCTTCCAATTTTCCCTCTCCTCATCCACCCTACATCCTCTGCCACACACACAGGATATTGCAACTAGAAGCAAGATGTGCAAAACGTGTTCCTAAGCAGGCAATACTCACCACGCACAGAGTCGGACATGACTGAAGCGACTTAGCAGCAGCAGCAGTAACCTCTAGATGCCAAAACTGGGGGAGAAATGAAATGGATCATGATATCAGTCCTGGGCGTTCACTGGAAGGACTGATGTTGAAGCTGAAACTCCAATACTTTGGCCATCTGATGCGAAGAGCTGACTCATTGGAAAAGACCCTGAAAGCTGGGAAAGACTGAGGGCAGGAAGAAAAGGGGACAACAGAGGAGGAGATGGTTGGATGGCATCACCGACTCAATGGACATGGGTTTGCGTGGACTCCAGGAGTTGGCATGCTGTACTTCATAGGGTCACAAAGAGTTGGACACAACTGAGCAACTGAACTGAACTGAACCTCCCAACCTGAAGTCCCCCACACAGGGAGGAAATGAAACACAGAGCAGTTACATTACGGGCACCGTTCTCAGTGCCTGACATGTCTTACTTTCATCCTAGGTGACTATGAGGCAGATCCAAGCATCCTTACGTAAAAGACAGGAAATTGAGGGCAGAAAGTTTAGTCTACACACAGCTGCTGCCAAAAAAAATCTAGTTCTGCCTCAGGAGTCCATGTTCCTAAGCCCCACCATCTACTAAAGTAAAATGCAAGTTCTAAACTGGTAAAACTGGACTTTAATAACTAATAGTAGTTGGGGAAGCCAGGAGACCTACCCGATATGTCCATACAAGATGAGAGAGGGAGATTTGATGTAGGCAGTTAGGGGCTGTGAATGAACAAGAATAAAATCTCATACTGAACAAGGCTCTTCAGAAAAAGTCACGTTTCAGCCTAGACTTTCCCACCTCCTACCTTGCTCTTGTCATTGCCACAGCTGCAGTCTAATTTTGGAGCTGTCAACTGTGCTCGTAAACCTGCTGGATCCCACCCCGCCTCTGTGGTGCCATGTGTCTGTTTGATCTCTACTTGCAGCCTCTTCTCAGGTCCCTTTTCACTCTGACACTCCCATCCCAGCTGCATCTCTTAAATCCTTCCACCTCACCTAGATGCCACCTGACTGCCTGTCCCCTTTCTCTGCATTCTCTCTCTTCCTGCTCGTATTTTTAGACCCCTCCTCCTTCTAAACTATCCTATCACCTCACCTTCTTGATTCCTATCATCTTCTATCTCCAACTTCCTCTCCTTTTCCATGCTAAGAATGCTGGATTTCCTAACTTCAGTGTATACCGTAAAAACACTAGAGAACAAGAAGGTGAGACAATTTGGAGGTCATAAGGACGGACTCGACCTAAATCCCAGCTCTGAGATTCAGCAGGATTTGTGAGCGGTACACAAGAGCCCGCAGACCTCTGCTAAGACCCAGTACATCAGGCAGACACGGCAATTCCCTGAGCTTTGCTTTCACGGTTATATCAGAAGCCAATTCCCACTGCACACTGGATGCACATTAGAAAACATCTCTAACACACAAAGATCCAGCCCCTCAGAAATCTCAAGCTGTGTTTACACAGGAAAACGTAAAACAGGCAATCTCCCCCAAGTCACTCACATGCACGCATATGTAGGGTGTTTATTTTTCTTGGTTAAAATATGTACAGCTCTGGGAAAATTATAGGAACTGTGGATTGTTTATTACTTCTTGAAACAGAAAAGCCTGTCATGTCTTCTTAGAAGGAGACCCCCTCCTCCACTCCAAAGTACTATGCAAATTGCCTTCTGGTTCAAAAGTAGTACTGAACATATACACTACCATATGTAAAATAGACAGCCAGTGGGAATTTGCTGTAGGGTGCAGGGAACCCAAAGCTGGGGCTCTGTGATAACCCAGAGGGGTGGGATGGAGAGGGAGGTGGGAGGGAAGTTTGAGAGGGAGGGGACACATCTATACCATGACTGATTCATGCTGATGCAAGGCAGAAGCCAACGCAATATTGTAAAGCAATTATCTTCCAATTAAGAACAAAATAAAATTTTTAAAAATAAAAGCATTCTTCTGAGATGCTCAGTACCTCAACTCCATCCTCTAGTATCTTTTGTTACAGCTCAGGCCTGAAATCTGTAGCTACCTTAACTCAGAACATACTTGGGATCTTTGGATTTGCATAAGCACATTAGATCTTTCCTGAAGGCTGTGTACCAGCCTTGTGGCTCATTTCCACTAATGCAACACTGAAGACGTTTTCCCACAGGGCACATCCAGCTCTGTCCATTAGAAAGCAGGTCACTTGGATGCCCTACTGAGCTCCCCCACAACCAGTGAGGGAGAAGGCAGAAATGACTCAGCATTCAGCCAGGTCTAAAACAGTCCAGAAATGCATTTTCTAAGGCAAATGCCAGCACCCTCATAACTACACCCAGATTTCACAATACCTACAGATAAATGCTTTCGAACCTCACTATGGAGCTATCAACAGGCTCCAAGTGCTTAAAATGTATTATACATCAGAAACATGGTATTTCACTTTCCAACTAGTAAGTTACATATGCCTTATCATAAATAAGCCAGATGTTAAATAAACAAATTGGCAATATTGCCTTAATTGTACCACAGAGTAAATATTGGGTACTGCATCCCACCTTTAACAAATTAGCGTCACTAATTTAGAAGAGAATTTTAGCTTTGCAGCCTTGCTATATAATTACCATTTCCTGGGCTCTAAGGGGAAAACAGTAGACCCTACTATGCCTGTCAGAATAGTAGTCGGTGATAAAGATCCTTTGCCTTTATATGTGCACAGCATGTCCTGAACTGCTGAAACTCTAAGGAAATTTCTGGAATACATCAGTCACCTCTGTGATTTTTAAGGCATGCAATGCACTGTTTCCTTTATCATAAGCTATCTAAGACACAAAAGATTTGTGCTAGTATGACAGAACTCAGTTTATGACCTGAGGGCATGCAAATAATTCAAATGTCCATACAAAGGGAGCCATTACAAACACCTTTAGATTTCAAACAGTTTTCATAAACATTGATCCAAATCCTAGAACATCCCTAAAAATTGCCCTTTTTAATGAAAATAAACTATATATACCAGACATTGATATGAATCAGCCATGGGTTTACATGTGCTCCTCATCCTGAACCCCCCTATGGCAAAAACCACTACAAAATTGTAAAGTAATTAGCCTCTAACTAAAATAAATAAATGTTTTTTTAAAAAGAATATATGCCAATAAAGAAAAAAGAAAGATATCATTAAAAAAAAAGAAAAATATTTGCAAAAAATCTTATAATATTTAGAGGTATTTTATTGGTGTCACGTAATTACACAATGGGCTTCCCTGGTGGCTCACCAGTGAAGTATCCCCCTGCCAATGCTGGAGACGCAAGCTCTATCCCTGGGTTGGGAACCTTGGAACAGGAAATGGCAACCCACTCCAGTATTCTTGCCTGGGAAATCCCATGGACAGAGGAGCCTGGTGGGCTATAGTCCATCCAAAATACAGATGAAGGAAGAGTAACTTATTAGATGGTCCCTACAGTTCGGTTAACATTACAAAATAAGCAATGGAATAACTTACCATTCAAAGTTACCAAATATGGATGAAGGAAGAGTAACTTATTAGATGGTCCCTACAGTTTGGTTAAAATTACAAAATCAGCAATGGAATAACTTACCATTCAAAGTTACCAAATACGGATGAAGGAAGAGTAACTTATTAGATGGTCCCTACAGTCTGGTTAACATTACAAAATAAGCAATGGAATAACTTACCATTCAAAGTTACCTGTTTAGGTAAAGTGAATGTAGCCATGCCTTAATAAAAAGAATTAAATACATTCCGAGGATCTGTTACAGGTAACAATGTGCCTCCCACATTGCAGGCAGATTCTTTACAGTCTGAGCCACCAGAGAAGCCCGTACACATACATCCACTTTATTTTTGATTCTTTTCCCATATCAGTCATTACAGAGTATTAAGTAGAGTTCCCTGTGCTAGCTAGCAATCCCACTTCTGGGAATATAACTGTAGAAAACCATAATTTGAAAAGACACATGCACCTCAATGTTCACTGCAACACTATTTATAACAGCCAGGACATGGGAGCAGCCTAAATGACCACTGACGTATGAATGCATAAAGAAGATATGATACATATATTCAATGGAATATTACTCAGCCATAAAAAGGATGAATGAATGCTATTTGCAGCAACATGGACAGACCTAGAGACTGTCATACTGAGTGAAACAAGTCAGACAGAGAAAGACAAATATTATATATTAATAATACCAATTATATGTGGAATCTAAAAAAAAAAATGGTACAAATGAGGTATTCACTACTTTGTAATTTAATGATGTATGCAGTCCAGGAGACTTTGGAGCACACTAAGACTATCAGCTTATAAGCAAAAGAAATGGGCTTGGACAGTAGCCCTGCCTAGACAGCCTCCCATCAGAAGCCCAGGAAGAGGTAAGCTGCTCCAGCAGCTCTTAGAGGTCACCTGGTGAGAATGATGATCTATAGACCCCTGAGCCTTCCATTTGTTCTGCAAACAGGGCTTCTCTGTCAGCAGGCACTTGAAGAAAGTTTCCAAAACTGAAATGGGGTCAGAAGCACTCTGGATGCCGAACTCAACAGCGTGGTAAACATCACTGCTCCCACCGTCTCCCTCACCTTTGTCTCCTCCCCTGCCCTCTTATTTACCACCACAGGTTGGATCAAGGTAATTATACTTAGAGACAAATCAAACACCTGACCCTTAAAAACCCTCAACCCTGAGTTATCAGGATAGCTTACTACAACCATCTATAACTACAACCAGTTTACCAGGATGGCTTGATTCACATTTCTGAAGTTAGGGTTTTCATTTACTAAGAAAATTCAAAGATAAAACAATGGTATAGTCAGGCAAAAAACATTTAATCAAATCTAGATGAAATGTTCAAAAGACAAAGATGTTTTAAATTTTTCCTATTTTCGTCTGTACTACTCAAGAAAATGTAACACTGCTGATATCTATTGTTAAATAAGATACCTGATTCCTATTTCACCTTAAAACACTTCCTTAAAATGTTCTCTTTAAAGCAAACTTTTAATAGTTCACTTAATTAGCATTTCAAAGGATTAGTGTGCCTGTGTTAATACCAGTACATGACTATGTAGGAATACTAGGTATACACAGCAAGAACTTAAAAACATTCTCACAACAGTTTGTATATTAGATGTGACTAGAAATTGTAAGTTTATTAGAATAAACTTCACATGCCTTTTACCAACAAGACTCACTGCTTAGATTGAATTCTAATGAGTTT
Organism: Oryx dammah; assembly: GCF_014754425.2. Lineage (NCBI taxonomy): Eukaryota > Metazoa > Chordata > Mammalia > Artiodactyla > Bovidae > Oryx > Oryx dammah. Next base: position 68,539,439 of record NW_024070205.1, on the reverse strand, counting down.
TAAACAAAATTGCCACTTCTAAGTACAAAACACAGATTCACAATTATAACTGAGAAAAGCTGAACATTATATTAGAAATGTTATCTAAAATTTCAGACATGGTATCTAGGATTTAAGATCATGACTATCACCTACAAGGTATCAAAATAAAAATTTATAGAAGAAAACTTAATTTCCACCATAAACTTTTAAACAAAGAGCTCTAGAAAGGAGATATAAAATCCAAGTGACAGAAAATCTATCCTTAAAAACTTCTTTTAAAAAAAGGAACATGTTAATTCTGTACTTTGCAAGCCCAGGAACGAGTGGGTCTAGGGGTGCTTACAGTGAGATGCCATGTCTCTCTCTCATATGTGCTAATTAAAGCAGGCTTCCCCAACAAGCAAAGAAGGATGTTAATGACAAGTTCAAGCTCACAGATGACCAGTTCAGCAATCTCAGCAGAAAAAGGCCACCTTTTTCTGACAGTGCCAGCAAAGATCCAGGGTGCATATGTGCACAGTCATGCCAGACTCTTTGCGACCCCAGGAACTGCCAGGCTCCTCTGTCCATGGGATTTCCCAGACTGGAGTGGGTTGCCATTCCCTTCTTCAGGGGTCTTCTCAGCCCAGGGATCAAACAGGCGTCTCTGGCAATTCCTACATTGTCAGGTGGGTTCTTCAGCACTCATGACACCTGGAATCCCTATCTGATTTAGCCAGGTCAGGAGTTGGAGGTGGTGTCAGTCGCCTCCAGGACACACGGACCACAAGTGAGCAAGATGCGTTCTTCCAAACAGAAATCCAGTCCTGTTACAGAGTAAGCACAAACAGCTGCTTTCCCCTACATGAACCTTAACAGGAGTGGAGTCTTCCACCAGAAACAACCAATTCTCAAAGCCCAGCAGGCTGGGTTAGGGGGAGAGGGGAACGAGGCCCAAGAGGAAGGGGAGATATATATACTTAATGCTGATTTATTTCGTTGTACAACAGAAACTAACACAACATTGTAAAGCAATTATACAATTTTTAAAAAAGGTAAAAAAAAAAAAAAAAAACAGCAAGATGTCAACTCAGTTGACACTACCTACCCAGAGACAGAGTCAGGGCTCACCCCACAGGATCATGGGAGAAGGCAATGGCAACCCACTCCAGTACTCTTGCCTGGAAAGTCCCATGGATAGAAGAGGTTGGTAGGCTGCAGTCCATGGGGTCGCAAAGAGTCGGACACAACTGAGCAACTTCACTTTCCCTTTTAACTTTCATGTACTGGAGAAGGAAATGGCAACCTACTCCGGTGTTCTTGCCTGGAGAATCCCAGGGACAGGGGAGCCTGGTGGGCTGCCGTCTATGGGGTCGCACAGAGTCGGACACGACTGAAGCGACTCAGCAGCAGCCACAGGATCACCCTCCACTTCAGGGGCCAGTCGCAAGCCCTTCTTGTTATCTGCACTTCTGACCAACTGGTTACAAGCTCAAGGATGCAATGATTCCCTCATCAGATTCAATACTAGAAGAGCTCACGGAACTCAAGAAAATCTGCTTGCTCACTGGATCACTGATTTTTATCATAAAGGATATTTAAAGGACTTGAATCAACAGCCAGATGAAGATACACATGGGCAAGGTCCCAAACACAGGTGCTTCTGTCTTCCCGGACCTTGGGGCCCTGCACGGCGCCACGCCCAACGATTGGGATCCTCCAAGTGTGGAAGCCCTTCAAAGGTCAAAAAGGGTCCTTTCAGGTTTTTATGGAGCTTCATTCATTACACAGTCATGACTGACTGAGTCACTAGCCTACAGTAAATGATTTAACCTCAAGCCTCTCCCAGAAATAGGGGAAGGGTGGGACTGAAAGGTCCAACCTGTTCATCACGTGGTTGGTTCTCCTGGCAGAGTCTGCATCCTCAGGTGCTTCTGAAAGTCAGCGTATTCACTTAACAAGACACCTGCCTCACTTGCACTTAGTATATCCCAACGGTCTGGGGAACTGTGAGCCAGGAATTCTGAATGAAGACCAAGTATCTATTAGAAATCTATTTTGGTCATCTCAGTGATGACTATGTGCTCAGCTATGTGGCCCCAACAGCAGGAGCCTGTGCCGTTCCCAAAGCCCAACCCTCCTCCTCTGGCCTCACTGTCCACAGCCAAAGTGGCCCCTCCCCTGGGGAGGGGGCCTGGCTGCCCAGAGCCCTCCACCTGGCCCCAGAGACCCTCTGCCCAAATTGGGATCTGCCTCTGTGCCACTCGGATGGCAGAGCAGACAAAAGATAGCACCAGCAGGAGGCATCAGTGCCCTGAGAACCCCTGCTGACCCTGCTCATGGTCAAGGATGTCAAGAAAGTGCTGTCCAGACTGACTGAAAAAAATACCCAGGAATTCCTATAATTCCTGAATTAAAAAAAAAAAAAAAATCATGAAAAGTCTAAACAACTGAACTGAAAAGTTTAAACAATTGAAACCTATCTCCTACGTCTATCAAGACAAAGAACAGAAGCTTCATTCAGCCACACAGAACAGAATACTGTTTCATAGGAAAATATAAACCTCACCTTCAAGGACCCCACACAAGGCAGGGACTGAAGAAGGTTCTCACATCTAGAAATGCCCATCTAAATGGCCCACCCACGAGAATTAAGTCTGATAAATTATCTGTGGAATTCAATTGGCTGTTAATTATAAACTGCAGTTGCTCAAGGACATTATCTCTCTGGTACCTTTAGCCACAGGTATATTATCTAACTTGTATTATTTACTTTTATACCTGTTTTAGGGCAAGTGCCATGCATGGTCTATCATTTTTTTCTCTCATGTAATGCTGTCTGGTTCAGATGGCATTGTTTAGCCATTTACTATTTCATAAATATTCACTGATCTGCCCTGACAGTTAATATTCTAAGGAAAAAGATATGGTTCTCTTTTTCAGGTTCTCATCACTAGGCCCCATGAAACTACACATAGAAAGGAACAAGGTTTTTAAGAGCATTCATGTCTTAACTTTAAAAAATTATTTAGAAGATTCTTCAGCATCCCATAGACTAAAAAGAGATCAAACCAGTCAATCCTAAAAGAAATAAACACTGATTATTCATTGGAAGAACTGATGCTAAAGCTGAACCTTCAATACTTTGGCCACTTGATGCAAAGAGCCAATTCACTGGAAAAGACCCTGATGTGGGAAAGATTGAAGGCAAGAGGAGAAGGGCGCGGCAGAGAATGAGATGGTTGGACATGAGTCTGAGCAAACTCCAGGAGATAGTGAAGGAGAGAGAAGCCTGGCGTGCTGAAGTCCACGGGGTCAAAAAGAGTAGGACACAGCTTAGCAACTGAACAACGACAACAAAGTCTTGGTTTTTAAGAATTACTTAGATTTTCTCCAGAAAAACAATGTTTTTTCTTGCATTTTTTGTTTGAAAGTTTGGGGGCTGCTTCCAAAACGAATTTAAGAAAAACAATGCATTCTTACTTTTTGAAAAGTCATTGTATAGTGTTGGGATCAAAATGCAAATTGTAGTTATTTGCTCTAAGTGGTTTCCATTAAGATAACACTACTGTGAAACATTTTCATTCTTTGGTTCTATAATTTTACAGTATGTACCCAGCACTGTGAGATTCAGTGTTGCTACTAAGCAAATTATCTCTACTCCTGTTTTGCAGATGCTTTGTCATACTTTTCTCAAACTCATTATCATCATTTTCTCACTCTGAGTCATTGGGACCCAGCTTTCTCTATTTGGGAGACTTGAGTTTAGATCCACAGGTCTGTATATACCTAGTCTAATTCCTCTTGAGTAATTGAGGCTATGCCAAACAATAAAGAAACGGCAACCCACTCCAGTGTTTCTGCCTAGAGGGTTCCATGGACAGAGGAGCCTGGTGGGCTGCAGCCCATGAAACAGCAGAGTCGGACACAACTGAGCGACTGGGCACGCATGCGCACAAACAATAAAACAAATCACAATAAAATATATCACAAATTCTTTTTTCTCAAAAGTCAGACAACTGTCTTACAAATAAACCAGAAAGCCTGTGAATCTACATGCCCTCCTCCTTGTACAGGTTGTACTTTTCACACCCACACCCCAGCCTCATATGTTGATAAGCAACGTTAACATGGAACTCTGCATTCAAATAGGTATAGCTATCCTTTTCTCCTTTGCCTTTAGCTTCTCTTCTTTCTCAGCTATTTGTAAGGTCTCCTCAGACAATCATTTTGCCTTTTTGCATTTCTTTCTCTTGGGGATGGTCTTGATCACTGCCTCCTTTACAGTGTCACGAACTTCCATCCATAGTTCTTCAGGTACTAGTCGATCAGATCTAACCCTTTGAATATGTTTGTCACTTCCACTGTATAAAAGTAAGGGACTTGATTTTGGTCATACCTGAATGGTCTAGGGGTTTTCCCTACTTTCTTCAATTTAAGTCTGAATTTTGCAATAAGGAGTTCATGATCTGAGCCATAGTCAGCTCCCAGTCATGTTTTTGCTGACTGGAGAAGATGACTTCTCCATCTTTGGCTGCAAAGGATATAATCAATCTGATTTTGGTATGGACATCTGGTGATGTTCTCTTGTGTTGTTGGAAGAGGGTGTTTGCTATGACCAGTGCATTCTCTTGGCAAAACTCTATTATTTGCCAAGGCCAAATTTGTACTCCAGGGCCAAATATGCCTGTTACTCCAGGTATCTCTTGACTTTCTACTTTTGCATTCCAGTCCCCTATAATGATAAGGACATCTTTTTAGTTCTAGGAGGTCTTGTAGGTCTTCATAGAACCATTCAACTTCAGCTTCTCAGCACAAACTTGGATCACTATGATACTGAATGATTTGCCTTGGAAATGAATAGAGATCATTCTGTCGTTTTTGAGATTGCATCCAAGTACTGAATTTCAGACTCTCTTGTTGACTATGAAGGCTACTCCATTCTTCTAAGGGATTCTTGCCCACAGTAGTAGATATAATGGTCATCTGAGTTAAATTCACCCATTCCAGTCCCATTCCAGTCCTTTATATTTTGGGGCTCCAAAATCACTGCAGCTGGTGACTGCAGACATGAAATTAAAAGACACTTGCTCCTTGGAAGAAAAGTTAAGACAAACCTAGACAGCATATTAAAGAGCAGAGACATTACCCTGCCAGCAAAGGTCCATCTAGCCAAGGCTATGGTTTTTCTAGTAGTCATGTATGGATGTGAGAGTTGGACCATAAAGAAAGCTGACCACCAAAGAATTGTGCTTCTGAACTGTGGTGTTGGAGAAGACTCTTGAGAGTCATTTGGACTGCAAGATTAAACAAGTCAATCCTAAAGGAAATCTATCCAGAATATTCATTGGAAGGACTGATGCTGAAGCTGAAACTTCAATACTTTGGCCACCTGATGCAAAGAACTGACTCACTGGAAAAGACCCTGATGCTGGGAAAGACTGAAGGCGGGAGGAGAATGGGACAACAGAGGATGAGATGGATGAATGGCATCACCAACTCGATGGACATGCGTTTGAGTAAGCTCCAGGGGTTGGTGATGGACAGGGAAGCCTGGTGTGCTGCAGTCCATGGGGTCACAAAGAGTAGAACATGACTGAGTGACTAAACTGAACATTAACATGGACTCAAAATGACCACTTTGATTTTCAGCCTAAGAAAGGCCACCCTCCCAGAACTGACTCCTACACAACAGCTTGAAATCTCACCATGTGAGAGTCAGTCCTCCATGGAGGGAAAATTAAAAATTAAAAAAGCAGTCCTGGATCAGTGGGAGGAAGAAGGAACTAAAAGGAAAGTACATCATGTATGCGGGTATGCTCAGTCACTTCAGTCATGTCCAACTCTTTGTGACTCTATAGACTGCAGGCCATCAGGATCCTCTGTCCATGGGGTTCTTCAAATAACAATACTGAGGTGGGTTGCCATGCCATCCTTCAGGGGACTTTCCCCATCCAGGGATCAAACCCACGTCTCCTGCATCTCCTGAACTGCAGGCAGGTTCTTTACCACTGAGCCACCAGGGAAGCCCCAAGTATTTCATACCTTCCCTTAGGTCAACCCTGACTGTCCCTTCATTTACATCCATGAAAAGGAAGCACAGCCAGTGCATAAGAATTGGGGGGGGGGGGGCAATCAGTAGAACAGAATGTCTGTCCAGCACTGACCAGCCCCAGGACTCAGTCCAGAATGGAAGAGGAGGCAGTGGGCAGCTTAACATGGAGGTAGGTGGTAGAAAGTGCTTGTACTGTACCTATGTTTGATGCTTCTGAAGATTCACAATGAAGTGGTGAGTTTTCTACCAAAAAAGCACAAAAGCATCAACAGCACAGGAAAAAAATGGAAGCCCCTTCATATTAAGCTTTCAGTTCAGTTTAGCTCAGTCCCTCAGTCGTGTCCAACTCTCTGCGACCCCATGAGTCGCAGCACGCCAGGCCTCCCTGTCCATCACCAACTCCCGGAGTTCACTCAGACTCACATCCATCAAGTCCGTGATGTCATCTAGCCATCTCATCCTCTGTCGTCCCCTTCCCCTCCTGCCCCCAATCCCTCCCAGCATCAGAGTCTTTTCCAATGAGTCAACTCTTCGCATGAGGTGGCCAAAGTACTGGAGTTTCAGCTTTAGCATCATTCCCTCCAAAGAAATCCCACGGCTGATCTCCTTCAGAATGGACTGGTTGGATCTCCTTGCAGTCCAAGGGACTCTCAAGAGTCTTCTCCAACACCACAGTTCAAAAGCATCAATTCTTTGGCGCTCAGCTACCTATTTAAAATTTCCAGGAAAATATTACATAGCATAATAGAAATTTACACAGAGAGGTAGACACATCATCTTTAAGAACAATGCCTTGGGCTTCTCTGGTGACTCAGTGGTAAAGAGTCTGCCTGCCAACGCAGGAGACACGGGTTCAGTCCCTGATCTGGGAAAATCCCACATGCCGCAGAGTCGCTGAGACAGTGCACCAGAGCTACTCAGCCTATGCTCCAGAGCCAGAGAACTACAACAACTGGCCCGCGTGCCCTAGAGCCTGTGCTCTGTATCAAGAGAGGCCACTGCAAGGAGAAGCCCACACACTACAACTAGAGAAAAGCCTGCACAGCTGCGAAGACCCAGCACAGTCAAAATAAACAAAATCAAAGAATAATACCTTTTGGATACGTCCTAGGAAACTTTCCTTTGAGCTTGTGTTTTCTTCCTCTGACCAAACAGTGCCACTTATTAACAGTCCTGTGCACTGTTCTGCACCAGTAAGCTGAGTAGGTAGCAAATGTAATTGGATTATTAAAAATCTTGTTTTTCCCTGATTATCTATTCTAGCTTCCGACTAATGACTACACGAGGCATTTAAACAAGTTTGATTAGAATTCTAAGGGTCATGACCTGTGAATCACATGAAGTTACTCCCCAAAATTTTGGGAATACAATTGAGGGCTAAACAATGAAGTCTACTGTCTCAACATCACCAGCAAATGTCTTGCACACCACGAAAAACTATGATCAATCCCACTACCTGATATTGTTCTGTATAAAAATGAAACACTACAAGTCCTCCTGATTTGACCTTTGATAGTAATGTTACATAGCGTGATGGAGAAGCATTCTGAGAGGTAAGAGAAAGAGGAATCATTTATTCAAAGCTGTTTGAAGCACATTCTATTCCATATGGCCTTTCCAAGGAAATCCTAAATTTGAGGAGAGCAACTGATTCATTTTGATAGCTTCTAATACACTTAAGATGGAGAAGGCAATGCCACCCCACTCCAGTACTCTTGCCTGGAAAATCCCATGGACGGAGGAGCCTGGAAAGCTGCAGTCCATGGGGTCGCTGAGGATCGGACATGACTGAGCAACTTCACTTTCACTTTTCACATTGGAGAAAGAAATGGCAACCCACTCCAGTGTTCTTCCCTGGAGAATCCCAGGGATGGGGGAGCCTGGTGGGCTGCCGTCTGTGGGGTCACACAGAGTCAGACACGACTGAAGCAACTTAGCAGCAGCACCAACACACTTAAGAAGTTGATGTGTCAAGAAATGCCTTAAGGAAGCTTTTAAAGTTTTTTAAACCGAGTACTTTGCCTTTATCTTTATTCGTTGCCACCAGAATACTAATGATAAAATCTGAAACTATGTTCCAGGAACTGTACTAATGCTCATTTTATGTAAGTTGCAACAGAGACCATGTGGCCTGCAAAACCATAAATAGTCACTATCTGGCCTCTCCTGGTCTGAAAACTCTGTGGCAAACCCTGTCCCAATCTAAACTCAAGATGTTTTAAGATGGTCCCTGCTTCATTGCTTTGGTTAAATGTTGGCTTATCCTGTTTAGGATAGTCAGAGTCTCTGCATTTAAATTCTGCAGCTCAACTCTGCTTACTAAGAATCAACAGACTCTCGACAGCTCTCATAAATATACACTTTGCTGAGGAAAAAAAAAGTATCTGTATACACATCCATTTCGCTTCTGTACTGTAAATTTTACCTTCCAGGTATTCCTATGATGTAAGTCCCATCTGACTTTTATAAGAAAGGTATGTGCTCGTGGCACTTTAGTCACTAAGCCGTGTCTGACTCTTGTGACCCCATGGACTATAGCCTGCCAGGCTCCTCTGTCCATCGGATTCTCCAGGCAAGAATATTGGAGTGGGTTGCCATTTCCTTCTCCAGTGGATCTTCCCAACCCAAAGATAGAACTTTGGCCTCCTGCATTGCAGGCAGATTCTTTACTGACTGAGCAACAAGGGAAGCTCTAAGGAAGGTATACGATCACCTTAAAGGAATCCCAACTGTTTCCAAATATCTAACTGAGCAAATGATTAGGCAATCAGAGATTTTAGTCTATTTTTCATCTCATAGCTAGTAAATAAAGCTCTAAATTTTAGTCACTAATCTCACTTAAAAGAGAGAGACCAATTCATGCTTGTTCCATGACAACAGCAGTTCTCTGTGAAACAGCAAGCCCTTAGAAGTCCTGACCTGCCTCCTGAGAAATCTGTATGCAGGTCAAGAAGCAACAGTTAGGACTGGACATGGAACAACAGACTGGTTCCAAATAGGAAAAGGAGTATGTCAAGACTGTATATTGTCACCCTACTTATTACTTTATGCAGAGGACATCCTGAGAAATGCCAGGTAGGATGAAGCACAAGCTAGAATCAAGATTGCCAGGAGAAATATCAATAACCTCAGATATGCAGATGACAACACCCTTATGGCAGAAAGCAAAGAACTGAAGAGCCTCTTGATGAAAATAAAAAAGGAGAGTGAAAAAGCTGCCTTAAAATTCAACATTCAAGAAATTAAGATCATGGCATCCAGTCTCATCACTTCATGACAAATAGATGGGGAAATAATGGAAACAGTGACAGATTTTATTTCCCTGGGCTCCAAAATCACTGCAGATGGTGACTGCAGCCATGAAATCAAAAAACACTTGTTCCTTAGAAAAAAAGTTGTGACAAACCTAGACAGCAATTCAAAAGCAGAGACATTACTTTGTCAACAAAGGTCCATCTATTCAAGGCTATGGTTTTTCCAGTGGTCATGTATGGATGTGAGAGTTGGACTATAAAGAAAGCTGAGCACTGAAGAATTGATGCTTTTGAACTGTGGTGTTGGAGTAGACTCTTGAGAATCCCTTGGACTGCAAGGAGATCAAACAAGTCAATCCTAAAGGAAATAAGTCCTGAATGTTCATTGGAAGGACTGATGCTGAAGCTGAAACTCCCAATACTTTGGCCACCTGATTCGATGAACTGAGTCACTGGGAAAGATCCTGATGCTGGGAAAGATTGAAGGCGGGAGGAGAAGGGGACGACAGAGGATGAAATGGTTGGATGGCATCACCGACTCAACGGACATGAGTTTGAGCAAGCTCCAGGAGTTGGTGATGGACGGGAGGCCTGGCGTGCTGTAGTCCATGGGGTCGCAAAGAGTCGGACGTGACTGAGCGATTGAACTGAACTGAGCCAGCACTAGAACAAAGAGTAAGAAAGTCCAAAGGGATGGAGGAGGTGCACTGAGAAGGAAAAATGTAGAACATCTGCTGGTAATCTTTCTGTTCATCTCCTTCATCTGAGCAGCTCAGTTCCTATAGCTGCCTGCCCTTCCATCTTTCCATCCCACACCCCTCCCCACCCTTATTTTTCTTTTTCTTGTTTTCTCTTTCTTTGCCTCCTGGAAGATAAGAGCAGAACCCCCTATCAGACAGGAAAGAAAAAGAAAGCAATAGAGAACGAATTCATTTTGATACTTCTCTGCTCAAACCCTGGTCCCAAACCCACCCTCTCCCAGAGGCTGACATTGCCATGTTTTGCTGTGAGTGACATTACACATTCAAAATTAAATAGTCCCCAAATCAGTAAACTGTCCTAGAGAGAGACTTCAGCCATGTGCATTATGTAGGCTCACTAATAAACACAAAGCCTCAAGACGAACACATAGAACATTAGATTCAAACCAAAAGGAAATCACAGTCTTCACACAGGATGGTTAATAAATATGGAAATCCTGACCTATCCCCAAGAATGCTGTCAATATTTAGGTTACAGTTCAGGTCAGGGCAGAAAGAAACAAGGTAAAAAGAGGTAGCATATATGGACTAAGAGGATTCTAGGAGAACTACTGAATGATTTTCAGGAGAAATGACCTTTACTGCTGGCAATGAAAAAGTCTTTGGGGACCTTTGATAAGATCCTCCACAGAGCAAAGGGGGAATCTCAAGAGTCACACCCGTGGGAAATAGAAGTAGAAACAGAATCTTCAGATCCAAAGGACAAAGATAAAAGAATAAACCTTTGAAGCCTAAAAACCCAAGGCTCCTTCTCATCCCTATCTCATTATACTTCTCTATCATTCTGCAACACAGCAGTCCTAATTAAAAGCAGTAATTGAAAGAGAACCAGAGGGGCAGAGCAGGGAGGGAAGAGGAAAGAAAGAAAGAAGAGGGGAGGAGGACTGGGAGAAGGTAAGAAACATGAGCAAGAATGAGCTGGAAACTCTAAAAGACTCGAAGACAATTGTTGGCTGGAAAACAAAAATCTGGTGTACAAAAATCAAAGTGTAGCATGAGGGAGGAACAACGTAAGGGAAGGTGGATAAAGGACAAGAACCAGAGAACAGGAGGAGGGACTGAGCTCACTGAAAAAGAGAACCGAGGAAAGAATTCATAGAGAATTAATCCCCAGAAGGAGGAGGAAGCAGAAACAACAAAGAAAGAAGCTGTCGCCGCTTAATCTCAGCTGTGTCTGACTCTTCGCAACTCCAGTGACTGTGCCAGGCTCCTCTGTCTACGGGATTGGGCAAGAATACTAGAGTGGGTTGTCATTTCCTTCTCTGGGGGATCTTCCCAAGCCGGGGGTCAAACCCACTTCTCCTGCATGGGAAGGCAGATTCTTTACCACTGAGCCACAAGGGAAACCCTGACGAAAGACACGATTAATCCAAAACAGGGAGCTACAAAATACTAGTTTTTAAGTTACTACCAGACATCTGAAACCACAGTGATACTGTCTATTGGCATGTTGTTTTCACAAAACTGTTTACATCAAGAGAGAAAAGAGATACTCATTTTCAGCATCTTGGTTCAGGATAGAAGGAGAGTAAGATTAGGGCTAAGTTGGGGATTTGAGATGCAGATTGAAAATGCTGGTGAGTTCGGGAAGGGACCTCAACACAACTGACTATTCAAGGACAGTGACAGGGAAAGGCACCATGGCGTGTTGAGAAGCGTGTTCTTTGAGCATGCTCTGGGGAATAAAGCATCTTTGCTAGTCATTCTACACAGCAAGAGAGCGAGAAAGAAAAACTGCATTTGTCCAGGTTACTGTGTGCCTAGTACAAAGTACAGGCTCATTAAACTCACTTCTTTTATTCATGTTGCAAAACAAATATCATGGGTCAAAGGACACTGCAAATCTCAACCTGAGAACTGAAAGAGGCAGCCACATGTTTCTGAAGCTTAACCAAAAAAAGACCCAAGATCTCTCTAAAAAAACAAACAACTTCCACTTGAACTCCTAAGCCTAACACAAGATCCCACCCATTTTGTACATAATCTCACTTCATTGTCACAGAATGCCTGAAAGAGGTATTAACTTCTCCAATAAACTTTATAAGACTAAGGTTCAAAGAATTTCAGTGTCTTACCCATTGGTCAATGAAGACCTCTGAGAAATGGACCACATCTACCAAGATATAAATGCCACAAGGCCATGGGTTTGGGGTCTGGGTCTATTTTGGTCTCAGCCATTCCCTCTTAGAAAAATGCCTGACACAAAGAAACTAAACAAGAATTTATTGACTGAATAAATAAATGAGTGAATGTCTGTTTATGATTAGACAATGAACATGGCTAGGAAAAAAAAAAAACACATCACCTTGTCCATCGGTCTTATTTTAAATTCATGGTTAACCTCCAAAGTGGGCTCATAGCCTTCACAAAGCAGTCCAAGGTCTTTCAGTCCATTTTATTTATGTATTCTATTTAAAGCCATGAGTCAGGATCAGCTCACCTCAAAGTGAGTGGAGGAAAAAGATCTCAAGTTTACAAGCCAGGGAGGTAAGGAAAAACCAGAAAACTCTGAGGAAGAGGAGCTAGTGTGGCAGGGAAAAAACCTAAGAGAAAACGGTGCCCTGGAAGCAAAAATTTCAAAACAGAAGGGATAACTGGTCAGTTTCCCTAAGAAATAGAGTTCAAGAAGCTTTCCTATGGGAGTAGGATGCATAAGGAATTAGGAAATATGCAATAGTACAGAGGCCTTGACCGGTTTTACCTGGGGCTCAGAGGCTGGGAAAGCCCTGTAGATCAGGGGTCCCCAACCTCTGGGATCTAATGCCTGATGACCTGAGCTGCAGCTGATGTAGTAAAGTGCACAGTAAATATAATGCCCTAGAATCATCCCCAAACCATCTCCTCCACTTCACAGCCTGGTCTGTGGAAAAATTCTCTTCCATGGAACTGGTCCCCGGTGCCCAAAAGGTTGGGGACTGCTGCTGGAGATATTCCCCCTCAAAGCAAGAAGCCAGCATTCACCTGTCACGGGAGGCAGCTGGCCTCTGCACCTGATGCTCATCTTCATTCACCTGCCTCCTTCACTAGACGCACTCTACCCTGGGGGTTGACACCAAACTCCCCTCCTATCACCAGATCAATAATTAAAGCCAAGTCACAATTAATGTGGCAGGAACGTGCTGGGCCTGCTGAAAGGGGAAAGAGACTTAACGCCAGAAGAGCCGCGGGACTTAGCAACATGCTCGTGCTCCCTTACACCCTGTGCCCCTGGGTCCAGCAGGTTTAGCTCTCATGCTCACTCGTGCGGCCTGGACACTGAGCACCGCCTCACCAGCTCCCTCGCCCCCGCCTTGAGAGCTTCTGTCATCAGATGGTGCCCCTGAGACCACCTCCCGTGGTGCTTAGACATGGAGTCTCTCTCTGAGGTCCAGCAGGCTCTTGAGGATTTTGGCTTCAGGGCTCAGTACTGTTCTCTCCAACAGTATGTTGGTCCTAATTCTCCGTGATTTCAACATACACAGAACATTCCTGCAACACCCTGCCGTTTTGGCTCCTTCCCGTCCTCTCCTCCAGGGAGCCTGTGGTCTCCCCCTCCGCTCGCTCGCGAGCTGACCCACAGCCCAGACGCCGCTGCACCCTGTCTGCCGCCGCCGTGGGCACAGCCGCTACAGACTGCAGAGGACAGGCCGAACCCAAGCCGGCTGGTTCCTCACTCTCTGGAGGGCTGTCTCCCCACATCTGACTCTGGAACTTGAAGGCCTCGGGGCAGGCGGTTGGAAATAAGACGGAGAAAAGCACAGAGAGGTGACAACCCAGAGAACAGACTGGGAACGGAGTCTGTCTCTGGCTGCCTCGGATCTTGAGGAAGCGGGCATCTCTCGGGACACAGAGCTGGCCCAGGGGCTCGAGAAGCTGTGGGAGGATCCAGGATGGTGCAAAGGCAGGACCAGGGCCGCCTCACATTGGGGGTGACCACCATCAAATAGGCCACGTGTGTGAGCGAAAGCGCCAGCCCCGGCCTTTGGAGCAGGAAGATGGCGGCAGCTCCACGTCTGCGCCCAACCCCTACTCCACCTCCCCTACCCTCCCCACTAACCACGCTACACACCCTACCTCCCCGCACCTCTCCCTTAACCCCCCTACCCTCCCCACTCCACTCAACTCACACCCCCCACCTCCACCCCATTCCCTCCCCGCATAGAAAAGGGCAAGAAGGCAGTCTGGGGAGTGTGTTCCACCTGGGCCCACCTGGGCCCACCTGGATCTTTACAGAACTAGCCCACCATCATTTTAACCAGGAGATTTTTGGAGAAACTTAACACCTGTGGTCATCAGTTTTCCCTCTGGCTAGACAAAAACTCATTCTGTTATTTCACCATCACTTTGCAGGTTATTGCATTCAATAGTCACACCTGACCCATCTGGGACTTCTTCTGACTTTTGCAAGATGTTGTCTTCAGTCCACTCTTATGGAGAAGCCAAGACTCATCTCCAGCACCATGAGTTCCATCTTCATGTTCCATTCCATATCAGAGTCAGTCACTAAGTTTTAAATCGTCTGAATCAGAACTATATTCTAACTATGATCACTGTCTGAGACACCAGTACACACGTCGCTAGGACAATCTGAGAAAGTAGCTGCATAAAACTCACCAAAATATTCTTCTTCATGCAAAATTTCATCATGCATCATTTTTGAAAATTTTATGCTTGTAATATACACAGGTTAAGTGAAAGTGAAGTCGCTCAGTCGTGTCCGACTCTTAGTGACCCCATAGACTGCAGCCTACCAGGCTCCTCCGTCCATGGTATTTTCCAGGCAAGAGTACTGGAGTGGGGTGCCATTGCCTTCTCTGAAAACAAAATGTAATGGAGCAAAATGTGAATAATAAGGACAATCATAAGCTGTGTAATGAACCCTTGATCAGTTTTAAGCTCTAACAACTTCCATGGTGATGTTACTTGCATCAGTCTCTAAAAACATATTGATACATCTCAGGTCAATAACCTGCTGATTTCAAGAGAGCAACCTCTGGCAGCCAGCCCCTTCTCTCTCCAGCTCATTACCTCTAGTTGTTCAGTCACTCAGTCATGTCTGACTCTTTGCAACCCCACGGACTGCAGCCTGCCAGGCTTCCCTGTCCTTCACCATCTCCTGGAACTTGCTCAAACTCATGTCCATTGTGTTGATGATGCTATCCAACCATCTCATCCTCTCGTCCCCTTCTCCTCCTGCCTTCAATTTTTCCCAGCATCCGGGTCTTTTCTAATGAGTCAGTTCTTCGCATCAGGTGGCCAAAGTATTAGAGCTTCAGCTTCAGCATCAGTCCTTCCAATGATTATTCAGTACTGATTTCCTTTAGGATGGACTGGTTGGATCTCCTTGCAGTCCTTAGGGACTCTCAAGAGTCTACTCCAGCACCACAGTTCAAAAGCATCAGTTCTTCAGTGCTCAGCTTTCTTTACAGTTCAACTGTCACATCCATACATGACTACTGGAACAACCATAGCTTTGACCATATAGACCTTTGTCGGCAAAGTAATATCTCTGTTTTTTAATATGCTGATTAGGTTTGTCATGGTTTGTTTAGAATAGCTTTGTGTTTAGGCCTAGGCCTTCCCTGGTAAAGAATCCACCTGCAATGCAGGAGACGCCTATTCAATTCCTGGGTCAGGAAGATCCCCTGGAGAAGGGATAGGCTATCCACTCCAGTATTCTTGGGCTTTCCTGGTGGCTCAGACAGTAAAGAATCTGCCTGCAATGTGGGAGACCTGGGTTCAATCCCTGGGTTGGGAAGATCTTCTGGAGGAGAGCATGGCAAACCACTCCAATATTCTTTCTGGGAGAATCACCATGGACAGAGGAGCCTGCCTGGTGGGCTACAGTCCATGGGGTCACAAAGAGTTGGACACAACTGATCAACTAAGCACACGAGTTTGTCATAGCTTTTCTTCCAAGGAACAAGGTCTTGTAATTTCATCGCTACAGTCACTGTCCACAGTGATTTTGGAACCCAAGAAAATAAAGTCTTTCACTGTCTCCCCATTTGCCATGAAGTGATGGGATTGGGTGCTATGGTTACCTCTAGAACTCTGCTCTAGTAGTTCTCTGAGTCCATTGGAAGGGTCCAGCAATCCACAAACCCTGTCAAGGTCTCTCACAGTCACCATACCCTCAGCTTCCTCTGAATCCAGGTCATTATCACAGGAATAACTCCCTTCCATAAACCTTCACTTCACTTTCCTATCTTCTTGTTCAGGGGCTGAAATGCCATCCTCCACAGTTGATGCCAACTCCCCACTTCCTCAGAGCCTGCATCTACACAGTCAGACCGTCACTGCAAAAAAAAAAAAAAAAAACCACACCATTCTGACCACCTTTTCTTTAAACCTGCGATCCCAACCTCTGAGATCTAATGCCTGATGATCTGAGGTGGTGCTGATGTAATAATAATAGAAATAAAGTGCACAGTAAATATAATGCACTTGAATAATCCTGAAACCATCTCCCCTACAGGTCAATGGAAATGCTGTCTCCCAAGAAACCAGTCCATGGTGCCAAAAATGTTGGGAACCACTGCTGCTTTAAACGACTTTAAGTTTAAAATGAATTACTGGATCATAAGGCAGTTCTATTTCCAATTTTTTAAGGAATCTCCACACTTTTCTCCACAGTGGCTGTACTAGTTTGTATTCCCACCAACAGTGTAAGAGGGTTCCCTTTTCTCCACACCCTCTCCAGCATTTATTGCTTGTAGACTTTTGGATCACAGCCATTCTGACTGGTGTGAAATGGTACCTCATTGTGGTTTTGATTTGCATTTCTCTGATAATAAGTGATGTTGAGCATCTTTTCATGTGTTTGTTAGCCATCTGCATGTCTTCTTTGGAGAAATGCCTATTTAGTTCTTTGGCCCATTTTTTTGATTGGGTCGTTTATTTTTCTGGAATTGAGCTACAGAAGTTGCTTGTATATTTTTGAGATTAGTTGTTTGTCAGTTGCTTCATTTGCTATTATTTTCTCCCATTCTGAAGGCTGTCTTTTCACCTTGCTTACAGTTTCCTTTGTTGTGCAGAAGCTTTTAATTTTAATTAGATACCATTTGTTTATTTTTGCTTTTATTTCCAGTATTCTGGGTGGTGGATCACAAAGGATCCTGCTGTGATGTATGTCGGAGAGTGTTTTGCCTATGTTCTCCTCTAGGAGTTTTATAGTTTCTGGTCTTACGTTTAGATCTTTAATCCATTCGGAGTTTATTTTTGTGTATGGTGTTAGAAAGTGATCTAGTTTCATTCTTTTACAAGTGGTTGACCAGTTTTCCCAGCACCACTTGTTAAAGAGATTGTCTTTACTCCATTGTATATTCTTGCCTCCTTTGTCGAAGATAAGGTGTCCACAGGCGTGTGGATTTATCTCTGGGCTTTCTATTTTGTTCCATTGATCTATATTTCTGTCTTTGTGCCAGTACCATACTGTCTTGATGACTGTGGCTTTGTGGTAGAGCCTGAAGTCAGGCAGGTGCCTTATGATCCAGCAATCCCACTGCTGGGCATACACACCGAGGAAACCAGAATTGAAAGAGATACGTGTACGCCAATGTTCATTGCAGCACTGTTTATAATAGCCAGGACATGGAAGCAACCTAGATGTCCATCAGCAGATGAATGGATAAGAAAGCTGTGGTACATATACACAATGGAGTATTACTCAGCCATTAAAAAGAATACATTTGAATCAGTTCTAATGAGGTGGGTGAAACTGGAGCCGATTATACAGGGTGAAGCCAGAAAGAAAAACACCAATACAGTATATTAACATATATATATGGAATTTAGAAAGATGGTAACGATAACCCTGTATGCGAGACAGCAAAAGAGACACAGATGTATAGAACAGACTTTTGGACTCTGTGGGAGAGGGAGAGGGTATGGGGAGGAAGGTGGGAGGGGGGTTCAGGATTGGGAACTCATGTACACCTGTGGCGGATTCAGATTGATGTATGGCAAAACCAATACAGTATTGTAAAACAAAATAAAGTAAAATTTAAAAAATAAATAAATAAAGTGAATTACTAGCTACCTCCAGCGGCCCACCTGAACTCCCCCAGGACATTCAGAGAGAACCCATCTCAGCCCTTCTCCGTTTCATTCTTCGCGTCACATTTCAAACACGTCCTCTTCCTGTTCACGTTCAGTTCAGGACCTTGCTCCTCCTAGCAGGACCAAACACACTAAAACATAGTGGCTTAAAACCAAACTCACTGTTTAACTCACTGTTCTGTGATTTGGTCATTTGTGCTGGGCTTACCTGTCCTCAGGTGGCTCACTCACAGGTGTGGGTCTCAAAGGAGAGGGCTAGGAAGGCAGAGGCAGCTGGCCTCTCTCCACGTGGATTTTCATTCTCCAGCAGTATTCCCAGCATGAGAATGGAAGCATTCAGGCTTCTCAAGCCCTAGAGCCTTCCTTCTACTGGACACAGTAAATCACAGGGCACGCTTAAGCACTGTGGGAATAAATGTCACCTCTTCACAAAAGGACAATCTGTGCTGATATTTATAATCTCCCACAATTCCCAGGTGGCTCGATGGTAAAGAACCCACCTACCACTGCAAGAGATGGAGGAGACACATATTTGCTCCCTGGATTGGGAAGATCCCCTGGAGGAGGAAATGGCTACCCACTCCAGTATTCTTGCCTGGAAAATCCCATGGACAGAGGAGCCTGGGGGGCACAGGTGTGGAGTTGCAAAGAGTCGGGACATGATTGAATACACACCCACATGCACAATTTATTACTCTTTGTAGGTTTTCCAGATTCTGCCACAGACAATCAAATACTTATTTTACAAGACAATATTACTAAAAGTTACCTGTGAAGAGTATTTAGAACAGCCACCTCTTCAAATGCCACTAACCCAAAGTAAAGCCCATCTACAATATCAAACCACTAATTAAACATAGAAGAGTAATGCTTAAATACGGTCCTTAAGCATGACTGTGCTTCAGAATTATCTGAGAAAGTTACCAAAGGGCTGATTCTTAGGCCTTACCCCTCAGAGGGGCTCCCCATGTGGCTCAGTGGTAAAGAACCCATCTGCCAATGCAGAAGTACTCAAGTTCAATCCCTGGGTCAGGAAGATCCCCTGGAGAAGGAAACAGAAACCCACACCAGTCTTCTTGCTTGAGAAATCCCATGGACTGGCAGGCTACAGTCCATAGGGTCACAAAGAGTCAGACACGACTTAGCTGACTGAGCACAAGCACCCCCTCAGAGACGGTGATTTGGTCATTTTTGAAGACTGGACCAGAAACCTGCATTTTTAACAAATGCGACATGGATTTTGATGCCTGTAGTCTACTGATCTCATTTTGAGAAACTCTGAAATAAATGGATTGAGGAATTAAAAATGGGGCTTTAGGCGTCCCTGATGGCTCAGACAGTAAAGAATATGCCTGCCAGTGCAGGAGTCCCAAGTTCAATCCCTGGGTCAGGAAGATCTCCTGGAGTAGGGAATGGCTACCCACTCCAGTATTCTTGCCTGAGAAATTTCATGGACAGAGGAGCCCAGTAGGCTACCAGCCATGGGGTTGCAAAGAGTCAGACATGACTCAGCTATTAACACACTTAGTTAACTATTACTTTTACTTCTTTATTTTCTAGAAGGGGTGGGGTGGGGAGTAAGATCCCCAGAGGTTACCAGATTATCTCCTTAGAATTTTCACAAGGATTCAACAGAAAGCCACCATTTGGGCCTATTAGAAAAATTACTTTGCCAAGTTCCCTTATGCTCTTTCTGACAGTATTAATTATATCTTTATTTTACTAGCATTTTAAAATTATCAAAACTATTGGACTTTATTTGGCATTCTAGAAAATACTCTTTTTCCCCTCTCCCAAACTTAGAACCCTATTCAAATAACATTTTCTGAGATTTTCCTTAAGAAAACCAGTGTAATGAAATGGAAAGAGAATTGAAATTAAAAGACCAAGATATGACACATCTGTGTACGCAATCGAAAAGCAAACTTATCACTTGTAACATGAGGGAATCGTACTAACCACTCTCTGCTATATACCTTATAAATTTGACAATCTGTGATTTTCTGTTCTGTACATTAATGGCAAGGCTTTAAAGATCAATTTTAAAGTGTTAACACGTAATACTTACTTTGGGAATAAAAATGGATTTAAAAAATCCAGCATCACCACAATTGTATCTATCTTTAATAGGTACCTATATGAAAAAATAGAAAACTAGACTTTAAATTGACACCCATAGGAGGAAATGGTATTCTTTCTTTCCTTTTAAACCCATGAGTATACATAAAGTTACATTTCATTACAATTGCAATTTTATATGACTCTATCATTGGGATTTGCTAGTGAAATTTGATTATAGTTTAGGCCATCATTTCACCTATGAATGAGTGAGATATCTTACCTAGATGAATTCTCATTTCGCCTTGACTCTTTTGCTACCACCATAAACAATGCTCAGGTAGAACTATATGAAGGAAAATGAAGAATTCTGTGCAGTCAGTTTGATGGCACACATTTAAAAATGCCCAAAATTGTTTTCCTTTTTTATTATTATTTTGCATTTATATAGCACCTTAAATGCAACTTAAATCCCATAAAAATTGAAGGCACTGAACTGATGCCTGAGAGAACCCTAATACAACAGGACTCAGAATGGGATCTAAGCGCTTCTATGATTATGACTTTATAAACAAAGGCAATTACTTGTAGTTGTTTTTTGCTATCTGTGTGCCCATATGCACATATGCAACTATATACTCAGTGATTTGCAACAAAAGCATCAAATGCATGTCAAAGACACAAAGTAATGATGGACTCTTAAGCAGGAATGAATGTCACCGAGGTCAGATGTCCCTGAACAAATATGACAGCCACAGTAGGAGTGTTTTTGTTGTTCAGTCGCTCAGTCATGTCCAACTCTTTGCAACCCCAAGGACTGCAGCATGCCAGGCTTCCCTGTCCTTCACCATCTCCTAGAGCTTGCTCAAACTCATGTCCATTCAATCGGTGATGCCATCCAACCATCTTGTCCTCTGTCGTCCCCTTCTCCTCCTGCCTTCTGTCTTTCCCAGCATTAGGATATTTTCCAATGAGTTGGCTTTCCACATCGTGTGGCCAAAGTATTGAAGCCGAAGCTTCAGCATCGGTCCTTCCAATGAATATTCATTGGAAATTGGATTAAAGATTTACTGAGCATAGCTGTGCTCACCAGAGCAAGACCCACTTCTCCCCACAGCCAGTCCCTCCCATCAGGAAGCTTCCAGAAGCCTCTTATCCTCATCCATCAGAAGGGTGACAGAATGAAAACCACAATCACAGAAAACTAAGCAAACTGATCATATGGATCATGGCCTTGTCTAATTCAGTGAAACAGTAGGAGTCGTCACTTCAATTTATAAACTGCTTTTTTGGTACCAGGCACTAGTCTAGCTATGGTCCATGTATTATTTCACTTAATTTTTACAAACCACAAAATCCCTGTGAAGAAAGTAGAAAATTCCAGTTTAATCAATTTGGAAACAGCGTTGGAGATTAAGGTGTTTGGTCATGCCCGCATACGTCGCTTCAGTCTTTGTGACCCTATGGACTATAGCCCATCAGGCTCCTCTGTCCATGGGATTTCCCAAGCGAAAATACTGGAGTGGGTTTCCATTTCTTCCTCCAGGGGATCTTCTCGACCCAAAGATGGAACCCGAGTCTCCTGTATCTCCTGCACTGGCAGGTGGACTCTTTTACCATCAGCACTACCTGGGACTTGCTGGTGGCTCAGATGGTGAAGCGTCTGCCTACAACGCAGGAGACCTGGGTTGTAGGAGACCTGGAGACCCTGGGTCGGGAAGGTCTCCTGGAGAAGGAAATGGCAACCCACTCCAGTATTCTTGCCTGGAAAATCCCATGGACAGAGGAGCCTGGTAGGCTACAGTCCATGGGGTCACAAAGAGTAGGACACGCCTGAGTGACTTCACTTTCACTTTCGACCTGGGAAGCCCTTGGTCATGCTTACATCATTAGAAAGATGCAGAGGTTTCCCTGGTGGCTCAGTGGTAAAGAATCTCCTGCCAGCGCAGGAGACGCGGGATGCTCAGGTTCGATCCCTGGTCCAGGAAGATCCCACATGCCTAGGAACAGCTAAGCCCATGCACCACAATTATTGAGCCTGTGCTCTAGCACCTGGAAGCTGCAACTACTGAGCCCGTGCAACATGGAGCCCAGGCTCTAAGAGAAGCAACTGCAATGAGAAATCTATCCACCACAACTAGAGAAAAGCCCACACATCAATGAAGACCCAGCATAGTCTCAATAAATAAATAAAATGGAAAAAAAGAAAGAAATGTGCAGAGCCCAAGGGCAGAACCAGCTGTGACCTCAGGTCTGTCTCCTCCACTCAGAGGTGAATAATGATTTTCTTCTTCTCTTAGAGGATTCCCTCCTCATCTCTCCCAATATCACACCTTCACCAGAAGGCCAGTGCCTTATGTGGAACCATTTCTAAAAATGAATGAAACTGGGTCATTTGCTGAGATGTGGATGGACCTAGAGACTGTCATACACAGTAAGTCTGAAAGAGAAAAACAAATATTGTATATTAATGCATATATGTGGAACCTGAAAAAATTGACATAGACAATCTTATTTAGAAAAGAGAAATAGAGACACAGATGTAGAGAGCACACATATGGACACCAAAGGGGAAGGGTGGGGGTGGAATGAATTAGGAGACGGAGACTGACAAATGCACACTACTGATACTATGTATGAAACAAATAAAAATGAGAACCGACTGTGTAGCATAGGGAGCGCTACTCAATGCTCTGTGATGACCTAAATGGGAAAGAAATACAAAAAAGAGGGGATATGGGAGACCCAAGTTCGATCCCTGAGTAAGGAAGATCCCCTGAAGCAGGAAATGGCAACCCACTCCAATATTCTTGCCAAGAAAATCCCATGGACAGAGGAGCCTGGCAGGCTACAGTCCACAGAGTCACAAAAGAGTCAGACATGATTTAATGACTGAACACACACAACACAGCTGATTCACTCTGCTTTACATTACAAACTAACACAACATTGTAAAGCAACTATACTCCAATTTAAAAAAAAGTTTTTTAAGTGCATCAGACCCTTTAGCACATACTAGGTGCTTAACAAGTGACTGTTCTTTCCCTTCCCTCCCCATCATGAAAAATTGCTCTTCCAGGATGGTCCAGCTCTCTACTGTCTGAAGTGAGACCCACCTGACTGATAACACACTCCCAGTAAACAAAGAATGATGAAAACCGATATGAAGGTGTTATCTTGGTATGTTCACATTTTAACATAGGACTCCCCAAAACACAGCATTCAGTCTAAAGGATTCATTTCTGATTCTGTGAAGGGCCAGTGGTGCAACTGTTTCAAGGTCAGAAGATCTTAAAATGACCAACCCTGCCAACTTGCCCAGACCAAAGGACAGCTCAGGACATGAAACATTAGGTGCTAAAACAGGACCATCCCAGAGAAACCAGGTCGCCTTCTCCTACTTTCTCTGAAGCAACTCCAGCCATATCCCCTTAGGGTTGACCCATTAGTGCAGAAAGGCTATGTTTTCTCCACCATAACAGACATATTCAAACACTAGCTAAAGAGAAAGTTTTAGAAGAATGGGTGATGATATAAGCATGTGAAACAAAATCAGAAACATATATAACTCAAAAGCATGCTTTTAATATCACTAATCAAATCTCATCTTGAACTATTCAAGGGGACCCTGGCTATAATCATGGGACTTGCACATAATTACAATATGCAGTGAGTTCACATTTTCTTTTCTTTTTCTTCCTCCTTGGGCGGATTTCTATGGAACTTGACTTATTCAAATATTTAAAACGTTTTTCATATATACAAACTTATTCAAAACTTACTTTCCTAATATCACACATGTCCATAGGCATACCTGCTTTCTCATGAGGGACTAATAAGACCAAGGTGGTTATTTATTTACTTCTACTAAAATTTTCAGTGAATTGTATTTCAAGATTAAACTATCACACTGAGGCACTGTTTGTAATTTAGATGTGCGAAGCTAGTCAAGTTTCTCCATGAAGAGAGCTACACTTAAGACTTATAATATAGTTGTCCTTATGCCTTCTAGAAATTTTTTTTTCACACATTTTATTCCAATGAAAATGGGAAATTTTTCAGACAAAGAAACAGGCAAGGACAGTGCAATTTTTATTTGAACTTTCTTGAAATATTTTCTCAGAAAAACACAGCCCCTGATGGCTTTATGAACACTTTTTTTTAACAGATTTAAATTTCTAGGAATAAGAAAACATAAGCAATATACTGAGAAAACTTAACATCCAATTCAAATAACAAAAAAGCTATAAACATTCTAAAGTTTTTCTTATAAAAACAGTTACAATTTCCATAAGCACTTTTCAAGTCTGAGATTCTCTCATCAAGAAGGGAAAAGGAGAAGGAGAAATAGATAATTTAGTGTCTATTCATGTATTCTTTTTGTAGCTAAATGATACTATACCATTGTTCCCAACTTAACCTTGACCTAGACCCAAGCAGAGACATTACTTTGCCAACAAAGGTCTGTCTAGTCAAAGCTATGGTTTTTCCAGTGGTCATGTATGGATGTGAGAGTTGGACTGTGAAAAAACCTGAGCACTGAAGAACTGATGCTTTTGAACTGTGGTGTTAGAGAAGACTCTTGAGAGTCCCTTGGACTGCAAGGAGATCCAACCAGTCCATTCTAAAGGAGATCAGTCTTGGGTGTTCATTGGAAGAACTGATGCTAAAGCTGAAACTCCAGTACTTTGGCCACCTCATGTGAAGTGCCGACTCACTGGAAAAGACCCTGATGCTGGGAGAGATTGGGGGCAGGAGGAGAAGGGGATGACAGAGGATGAGATGGCTGGATGGCTTCACCAACTGGATGGACGTGAGTTTGGGTAAACTCCGGGAGTTGGTAATGGACAGGGAGGCCTGGCGTGCTACGATTCATGGGGTCGCAAAGAGTCAGACACGACTGAGCGACTGAACTGACCTGAACTGAGACCCTAGGAAGCCGGAGGTGCGGTGGATTGGAAGGGGCGGGGCCAGTGTGTAGAGTTGAGGAAAGAAGTGAAGGTGGCAAATCATTCAGTCATTCGTGATCATTCTGGCTTTGTTCCTCGTTCTCCTCACCACCAACACCCCACAAAATATGTCAAACCATAAACCCAGCAAAGGCTATCAACAGGAGGCTCTACTGAGACACTCTTCTTTGGGAGTTAATACACATGAGATTTAACAAGGGGCTCAATAAACAGCTGTGGAATTACTGTCTTCCACTTGAATTAACCCACGAGCATCTACTTCCTACTCATCTATCTGTCCCTTCTTGCCCACTCCCATGAACAGGAACATGAAGGACAAAGCAAAACAGATGGACTAGGTCAACTTCTGTGCACCGTCTTCTCAAAGTGCTCCAAAAGGCTACATTTTCTAGCCTCTCTTGCAATTAACTTGTGCCATGTAACCAACTCTAGCCCAGAGACCCTGAGCATAAACAGTGGTATAAATTCTGAAAAGTGATGACCAGAAGGCCATACTCTTTCCCAGACTCTCTCTGCCAAAGCTTTAGGTACCTCCGAAGCCACATGTGGGAGGAAAATGGAGCATAATTCCTGAGCTGCTGGATGCAGGACAGAAGATTAAAACATAAAAGAATGGAGTTTCTTACAGCTACCATCTCTTTGTATCATTTTATTAATTTTAGCTTTTGTAGCAAATTAAATTTTTATCACTATATACTAAATGTATTGATGAGATTTCCAGTGATCAACTAAGATGTTCCACAAACAGTAAATCACTGAAAATTTGTAAGTACTTAAGTCTAGGGCTTCCCTGTTAGCTCAGCAGTAAAGAATCTGCCTGCAATGCAGAAGCTGCAGGAGACACAGGTTGCATCACTGGGTTGGGAAGATCCCCTGGAAAAGGGCAAGGCAACCCACTCCAGTATTCTTGCCTGGAGAATCCCATGGACAAACAAGCTTAGCAGGCTCAGTCCATAGGGTTGCAAAGAGTTGGACACGACTGAAGCAAGCTAACACGCACCCACACACTTAAGTCTAAAACTGACCGAGTGGGAGCAAAAGGCAGATGAAATCAAGAACCTCTTTTATTTCTGTCAAAGCCCTTCTTCCCCACTTTTGATCAGTTAGCATACATTATCTCCCTCCCATCTGTGCTCAGCAGCTGAATCAACATAAAAGGAAGAAAATCAAGTGAGAGAGAATTCGTAGTAGCTTACTCTTATGGACATAGAGCTGTCCATATACTAGGCACTCTTCTAAATGTTTTACATGTATTCATGCAAAGTTAATATATTTCTCTTTAAGGACATACCCTGGGCTTCCCAGGTAGCTTGGCTCCTTCCCAGGTAGCTCGCCTGCAATGCAGGATACCCCGGTTTGGATTCCTGAGTCAGGAAGGTCTCCTGGAGGAGGGATAGGCTACCCACTCCATTATTCTTGGGCTTCCCTGGTGGCTCAGATGGTTATGAATCCACCTGCAGTGTGGAAGACCTGGGTTAGATCCCTGGGTTGGAAGATCCCCTAGAGGAGGGTATGGCAACCCACTCCAGTATTCTTGCCTGGAGAATTCCATGGACAGAGGAGCCTGGCGGGTTACAGTCCATGGGGTCTCAAAGAGTTGGACATGACTGAGCAACTAAGCACAACACAAGGACATACCCCATAAGGAAAATATTGTTATTATCACCATTTTACAGATAAGGATATTATGTCAATGAAACCTTGAGGAACTTACCCAAGGTGATACACCTAATAGAGAAACTCGGTTTTCAACACAAACACCCTAGTTCCTGCTTCTGCACTCTTAACAACTCCCACAAGTAAAATATCAACTTCAGAGAGTTAAGACGCAGTGGACTGATGAGTGATCTCAAACTACATGCAGCCACATGGATGAATCTCTCAGACACAGTGTGGCATAAAGGAAGACAGGCAATGCAAGGCACAATGTTTTGTTCCACTTCTATTAAGCAACAAAAAGCAGGCAGGGCAGATCTGAGCTGTTAGAGGTTAGGATGGTGGTCCCCCTTGGGAGTGATGAGCAGTAACAAGGGAGAAATTCAAGGAGGCTTCCAGGTGCTGTTGGGGGTGGTTTTGTCTTGTTGTTGACTGCATGGTGTAATAACTTGTGAAAATGCCTCCAGCTACGTACTTAGGGTATGTGGCCCTTTCTGTATGCATATTATGTTTCAATGAAAGGTTTGAAAAAGGGGAGAATAGGAATTGTTAGGTCATCTCACATATAGCAGGGAACAGATCTCTTCTCACTCCTATGAATGCTCTCCTACTTCCCCATTCTTTATTTATTTATTTATTTATTTATTTATTTATTTATTAGGCTGCATGGGGTCTTAGTTGCAGCACATAGAATCTTTCTTGCCATACATGAGCTTATCTGCCCTGGGGCATGTAGGATCTTAGTTCCCCTACCAAGGATCTAACCCAAGTCCCCAACACTGGAAGGTGGGTTCTTAACCACTGGACACCACGGACTTCCCTTGTGTCTCACTCTAAAGCAGGGGATCCTAAAGTGTCCTTTAGGACACTTTTTCCTTTCCCTTTCATTCTCTCTTGTCAAGAAACAAAGAGCAGGGAAAGCTATTTCCAGTTTCCTCCTCTAAGTAGCAATTTTAACATCTAGCCTCAATCATCTGAGAGAAAGTGTTGCAAATGAAAGTTAAGAATGATAAAGTTTCTGAACCATTAATAATTAAAGGAGTTGTCAGTGACTGAACAGATTTTCCCAGACATCAGGACTGAGGTGTAAATCTGCCTCAGCCTCCCTGCAGGACTGTCTTTCCTCACCTGAACACTTCCATCGAGCATCAGAAGAGAAGCACAGGGGAAGTGGTGCTGGTGACAGGGCTTTTTTCAGAATCAAGAAGAAACAGAGAAACCCAAAATTCACATTCTGAAATCCTCTTTAAAAAACAATATAAAAATTATTGTGTCTGTCTGATTTTCAAGGCTTGAAAACGCTCAGATTATTGGTTTCAAACAGGATATACATTGTTCCAAACAGCCATATGGGCCTTTTGAGCCTGAGACACTTAATAATGAGAAAACTAAGGAAGAAAACACACCACATTCTCAGTGAGTGTTTCTAATGGAAATCCAGTTTTGACAACTGTACCACCTGCTTTATATCATTAAACTGAAGGAGACTATGAATAGGAAGGGGGTGGAGGAGAGACACTGCTAATAAAATATTTAAGAACATCAGGAAGAGCCATGTCAAGCTTTTAGTTTACCCAGAAAAAGCATCTTCTTAAAGTATCGGTCGACCAAGATTTACTGTATTAGTAAAATCACCTTCAGATTACAAAGGTACAAAAAAATGCACAAATGAAAACAGATAACCTATTTTTAAAATCTGGCAATGAAAGGACAAAATGTTCTAGAAGAAAGACAAAGACAAGCATCTCACTCTTTGTGGCTGCAGGACTTATTTTGACCTCATCACTCTCAGGTGATTGGTACTGACTACCAATAACTGAAACTCATCTAGGAGCAATATTCTAATTGGCAGGAATGGCCACATGCTATGTAAGATTTGGTAGCCTTTCAAACAAACAACGGAGAAGGCAATGGCAACCCACTCCAGTACTCTTGCCTGGACAATCCATGGGTGGAGGAGCCTGGTAGGCTGCAGTCCATGGGGTCACTGAGAGTTGGACGTGACTGAGCGACTTCACTTTCACTTGTCACTTTCATGCACTGGAGAAGGAAATGGCAACCCACTCCAGTGTTCTTGCCTGGAGAATCCCAGGGATGGGGGAGCCTGGTGGGCTGCCGTCTCTGGGATCGCACAGAGTTGGACACGACTGAAGCAACCTAGCAGCAGCAGCAAACAAACAAACAGGGATGACTACATCATTAAAGTCTGAACTACCACCTCCGCCACAATTATTGTTGCTATAAGAGATGAATGATTGATTGCATAGGATGGAATTTACCATCTTTCAAATGTACATTTTCCTCTTGAACACTGAAATAATTACGGTCCCAGAGAGCTGTGCAGATGGCCCAATCTATCAGTATTTTTCTCTGTGTTTGACTTTCATTCCTCGGCATTTGATTGCTTCTGAAATAATGGTAGCAGAATGGAAAATACTCTTTATACTCCCCAGGTGATTTCCATTTGTGATAGATAAGCAAATATAATTTTCCCTAGTACCCTAGCCAGGAAAAGACACCTTCCTACATTAGCAAGCTCAGTCAATACAGGGATGGGATTCCACTGGGTCCACTCGCCCACTCAAATGGGAAGGAAACAGGGATTAAGGGCAACTGAGCAAGCAAAGTCTGCTTTCATCCACACTTTCTTAGAAAGTGCCTGGATATCTTATCTAAGCATTAAAAATATATCTCTTTCTAATTCTGGGGCCTATTTTCTACATAGTAAAAATGAGATTAGGCACAAATCCTGTGATTTTGTACTACCTTAAAGAGACAGAAACCTGAATTTTCATTTCAGTACATGTGAGTTGTTATCTGTCTGTCTTTATCTTCTCTACGGTAGAAGCTGTCCTCCCCTCCCCCATCCCCCCATCCCACACACCCCGCCCTGCTCACCCAGACACCAACACAGATAGTTATGAATAATGGGATCTTGTTTTCTTTCTGGCATTTACTATTTATCACTGAGTGTGGAGGGGTCTGCGGAGGAAAATTCTTAAGAGTTTTGTGAGAAAATGTGAGCTGTCAGCCTCACTGATATGCATCAAATTCCTCCTTAATCTCAACTATTTGGCTTCTGTTTGGGGTTATTTCATAAAGGGGAAAATTTTTTAAAGTCTAACCTAAGGCTTCTTTCACTTCATAGTTTGTGACTTCTTCTTTTGGCAAAAAAAGAAATGTAAAGTAGCAACAGCTCACCCAGATTTTTTGCCTATCCATGGCACAGATGAGCAGTTTTGAGAACCTTAAATATTCAGGGAAAATAGGGCTAATCACTACTAGCCCAGAAACAGCCCAACAAAGAGATTACTCTCCTCATCATGGGTATGCCTATCGTTTTCAGAGCTTTGTAAATACTCTAAAAGGCAGAGACTTGAAGAAAAATACACTCAAAGGTGAAAATGGATAGTTTCCAGTTCAGTCACTCAGTTGTGTCCCACTCTTTGCAATCTCATGGACTGCAGCATGCCAGGCTTCATCACCAACTCCCAGAGCTTGCTCAAACTCACATCCACTGAGTCGGTGATGCCACCAACCATCTCATCCTCTGTCATCCCCTTGTCCTCCTGCCTTCAATCTTTCCCAGCATCAGGGTCTTTTCCAATGACTCAGTTCTTTGCAAAGTATTGGAGCTTCAGCTTCAGCATTAGTCCTTCCAATGAATATTCAGGACTGATTTCCTTTAGGATGGACTGGCTGGATCTCCTTGCAGTCCAAGGGACTCTCAAGAGTCTTCTCCAAAACCACAGTTCAAAAGCATCAATTCTTTATAGTTTCTACTCTTAGCTAAATTACACCATGAAAATAAAGGTGTTCAAATATCTCAGAAATTACGGAAGAGAGGATTCTTATAATTTCAGAAAAAAATGCACAGGAAACAGAATCTTACATGAGATGGAATCTCTCCAAGAGAAACCAATTTCCTGAAGAATACCTGAGTATATGTAAGAAGACATTCTCCAGAAATAATAATTAATGCATTCTAAGAGTACTTCTGGGCCTCCCACGTACATCAGTGGTAAAGAACTTGCCCGCCAATGCAGGAGACATGGTTTCGATCCCTGGGTTGGAAAGACCACCTGGAAGAGGAAATGGCACACCAATCCAGTATTCTTGCCTGGGAAATCCCATGGACAGAGGAACCTGGCAGGCTACAGTCCATGGCGTCACAAAGAGTCAAACATGACTGAGAGTCTGAGCAGCAGCAAGAGAATTTCTGACTGAGCCTAAAAATATGTTTCCCCATTTTTGATCCAATTTTTGGCAAAAACAGTTGGAGGTTGGTACCTATATGCACAATCCCTTACTTCATCACATTATACCTAGACCATAAATTATTATTAGAAAAACTTCCTAACCTTGAAATTCAATCTGTTTTGTTTGAGTGATTTGGTCGTTTTTAGGAAATGCATCCACTCCTAAACTTAAAATAATAAAAACGTAAAAGCCCAATGAAAGTATAAAGAAGAGCACTGTCATGTAAATGATATACGAGTGAATAAGAAGCTATCCCAAAATGTAATTTAAGCGATACCACTATAAGCGTCATTGTTTCGGACGTCCTTTGGTTTGTCTAAGCATCATGAGTCAAGATATTTGCAGCATTCTTGTCGGGCTCCTCCTACAAAAATTCCTGACTCTGTTAATGTCATGAAATCGACAGGTTGCCCCTCTGCCACGTTTTCAGAGGCTTTGGTTTCCAGGAACACTTCTGGCTCTGAGCACACGCTTCCTTCCATGAGTTCTTTCTTCACTTTCACTTCTTGCCCCAGGCATCCCTCTTGTCTCTGCTTTGAATTGAAGCAGACATATAACTCATTTTTATATAACTCATTTTACTCTCACTAAATTCCACCAACAAAACAAGTACACTTCTACTGAAAGTTCAGGGAGACAAAGAAGCTTTACATCCAGAACTGCAAACAACTGACAACCGAATAGTAGATATCTATGAGCTGAAAAGTGCTTTGGCAAGCTGCAGCTTTTTGTGGGCAATTTCTTCCAGATTCTCAGTCATTTCTCTTTCAGAGCAGTTTTACTTCCTTCTGTCTTCTTTCAGCACTTGCACTCATTCTCTGTCCTCAAGCAAATTGTCCAGATATTTTCCTTACAGAAGAGAGAGCAAGTCCTTGCCCAAAGGGGAATTCAGATGTCTCTTTGAAGATAATTGTTTATCTCAGTTGATCTCAACAACCCCTTGCTTTAAGCAGAAATGGTATTGTCATCGTTCCCCATTTCACAAACAGGAAACGTAGGTTCAGAGAAGTGAAGTTATTTGCCGGGGTCACACAGCTTAATCAAGTTCAGACTCTGTGCCCGGGAGTTCTAAATTCCTCTCAAGTCAAGTTTCCAGCTCTTCAGTCCAGCTGCCCTTTTCTCCTCTGCCTCAGATACAGACTGAAGTCCTTAAGAAGAATTCACATGTTATGTGGTTAACAGTATAGCAAAGACACTGTGGTTTCAACGTTTTGTCCCTGAATCACCAGCATCAGTGTCTCCTGGGGAGATCAGAAGTGGACATTCTGAAATACTGCCATTTGCAGCAACATGGGTGGACCTAGAGATGATCATACCGAGTGAAATGTCAGGCACAGGAGATATATCACATGACATCCCTTATATGTGGAATCTAAACAGAAATGTTGCAAATGAACTTATTTACAAAACACAGACTCACAGACCTAGAGAAAGAACTTATGGTTGTCGACAGGAAGGATGTGGGGAAGGGATAGTTAGGCATTTGGGGGTGAACACATACACACTGCTATATTTAGAATGGATAACCAACACGGACCTACTGTATAGCTCATGGAATTCTGCTCAAAGTTATGTGGCAGCCTGGATGGAAGGGAGTTTGGCGGAGAATGGATACATGCATACATATGGCTTGAGTCTCCTCACTGTCCACCTGAAACTATCACAACACTGTCAATCGGCTGTATCCCAATACAAAATAAATTTTTTTTAAAAAGAGATGAGTATTCTGGAGTCTGATCCACAACTACTGAATCAGAACCTCTGGGACTGAGGCCCAGCAATCTGGGTTTTCAAAGTCCTTCCGATGATTCTGATGTCCTCTAAAATTCGAGAACTATTGGATAACTGCTCATCAATTCAGTTTCCTCTTCTTCCTAAGAGAGCTAGACCACATTTTCTAGACACACTGTATGTAGCCAACAGTATTTGAACAAAAGCACTGTACACTATCTCCAGGCCAGGCCCATAAAATTTCCACTCATGAGATTCCATGCTCTTTTCCCTGCTATTGTCTGTCTAAACAAGGGCAAGTGTGATGACCCTGAAAGGTGTGTATAGAAGATGCTGGAAAGTGAAAGTCACTCAGTCGTGTCCAACTCTTTACGATCCCATAGACTGTAGCCCACCAGGCTCCTATGTCCTTGGAATTCTCCAGGCAAGAATACTGGTGTGGGTTGCCATTCTCTTCTCCAGGGAACCATCCTGACCCAAGGATCAAACCAGCGTCTCAGGCATTGCTGGTGGATTCTTTACCACTGAGCCACCAGGAAAGCCCCTGAGCCACTAAGGAAGCCCTTTTTCATCAGGGAATGCGCCAAGCCCAGACAGGACTGAGAAATGCAGCGCTCCAGCGCCTAATGGGACCCTCACTGAGAGCTGTTGACTCAGAGGCAGCACAGGATTGGCTCCCTAGCTCCACACTCTGTAATGTTTAGCCAAAAGGGAAAGGATGGCAGCAGACAAAAGATGTCAGCAAAGTTACCAGCTGTGATCGTAGATTTCCAAAAGGGAGGGTGACAGTTAGCAAAGCATCACTTTAACGTGTGTTCTCAAGAATATACTGTCAAGTATTCATCTCAGGAAGATCCAGGAGAGCAGCGCAGGTACTTTCACTTCAGAGTCACATACAGTTTTAATATCTAGGCTTGCCTGTTGGTTTTTGTGTGTGTGTGTGTGTTTTGGTGTGTGTGTGTGTGTGTTTTGGTGTGTGTGTGTTTTAACGTATTCACTTACTTGATATTGTCTTCCCAGGTGGCACAGTTGGTAAAGAATCCATGTGCCAATGCAGGAGACACAAGAGAGGAGGGTTCAATCCCTGGATTGGGAAGATCCCCTGGAGTAAGAAATGGCAACCCACTCCAGTATTCTTGCCTGGAGAATCTCATGGACAGAGGAGCCTGGTGAGCTACAGTCGATGGGGTCGCAAAGAGATGGACATGACTGATCAGGCATGCACTGTAAATTTACTTGATATTATGTATTGCAAACCCAAGAAAGCTTAAAGAAATAGAGACATTTAGGAAGTTCTTTACTATGATAAGGCTTTACTCCATCTCAGTTTCCAACTCTATAAGGGTTTAGATAAATGAAATTAAAGAGGTCATATGCTAGAATGCATAAGGATGGTGGTTCAAACAGTGAAGAGGTCTCTGCAATTCTGGAGACCTGGGGCACAAACAGCTGGACATGACTGAGTGACTAAACACACGTGCAGCATGGGACATGGGCTTCTGTTAGACTGTCTAGGTTCAAATCCCTGTGTTAGCACTTAATGACTGTGTCTCTGGGAAAATTATATAATTTCTTTGTGCCTCAATTTCTTCAATTAGAAGATGGGGATAATTAACAGTACCTATTTCATAGTACAGATGAACCTATTTGCAGGGCAGGAAGAGAGGCACAGACATAGAGAATGAGTATGTGGACACAGTGTACTGGGAATGACACATATACACTACCACGTGTAAAACAAAGAGCCAGTGGGAAGCTGCCGTATCGCACACGGAGCTCAGCTCGGCGCTCTCTGATGACCTGGAGAGGTGGGATGAGGGGTGGGGGTGAGAAGGAGGTCCAAGAGGGAGGTGATATATGTATACATAGAGCTGATTCACTTCATTGTACAGCAGAAAAAAAAAAAAAAAAAAACCACAACATTGTAAAGCAACTATACCCCAATAAAAAGAAAAGCAGCACCTATTTCATAGATTAAATGAGTCTGTACTCTTAAAGTGCTTAGAACAGTGACTGACACCTAATAGGTAATATAAAAAGGTTTTCTTTTAAAAAAAAAAAAAAGGCAAAATAAAATACATGGGCAGCTGGGTCACCCTGGTTACACATCAGACTTCATAATTATTAAATGCTTCCGGGCAGATGGCATCACAAAGTAAAGTGACTTGGACTGCCACTAGGTAAAAAGATAAGAGTAGGCCATTTGGTTTGTTGAAACCAAAAAAGGTGTCTGAATATGATTAGAAAAGTCTTTACACCCTACTAACTTCCTCAGGTAAACCTGTGCAAAGCACATGCAAAAAATCCTTTTGCATATATATCTAAGAACACACAACACAAGGACAATCAATCTCCTTTTTTAGCAGAGATATTTAACCTCAGGCTAGCTAGCCTGTGCCACTTAGAAGGCTCCCCCAACCACCACTTATTGTGTATTCAAGAAGTGCAAACCAATTAACCAGGGCAAACATGAATAAAAAGGTAAATTTCCAGAAGGTGAATCCTAAAGTGATTACTGCCTGTATGAACTGCAGTCTTTATTGATCCTCTCATTCCCTTCTCCCTTAGTCAGAGTGGCTCATCAAAAGTCAACCACATACAATTTTTATATAATGCTAAATAGTCCTAAAGCATATAAGAAATAAACAGAGCTAAATGTGGCTATATTTATATAGCAGTCAAAAAGACATACCACAGGAAGTCAATAAATGAAAAAATATGATGAGGAATGAAAAAGAAAGAGAGAAACTAAAAGAGAAACCACTTACCCAGCTAGAAGGGAGCAAAAGAGCTACAATCAGGAGTAGCTGTATAATCTGTGAAGCCCAAGGCAAAAAGAACAGACAGAGATCCTTGTTCCAAGTTTATTAAAAACTTCAAGATGGCAACAGGAGATCATTAAACCAAGCATGAGGCTATGTGAACATGGGGCCCATGTAAATGCACAAATTGCATGCTCCTGAAGCCTGCCATGGGCATAAAGGCATGAGTTTATAAGTAAAATCATAAACAAAGATAAGTATGTGAATTTAGATGAGAGTCTAGGCATATTTAAGGGAATACAAAGGGAAATGTCAGAAAATCTGATGAATTGTATTAGATTAAGGGAATGACAGAAAATATAAAGAAGAAAAATGATAAAGATGAAAGAGTGAACAAAGACGACTATAGGGCTTTCCTGGTGGCTCAGTGGTAAAGAATTCACCTGCCAATGTAGAAGACACAGGTTCAATCCCTGGGCCGGGAAGATCCCACATGTCTCCAAGCAACTAATCCCACTGCTCAATAGCACCACAACCACTGAGCCTGTGCTCAAGAGCCTGGGTGCACAACTACTGAACCCACGTGCTGCAACCTAGAGCCCATGATCTGCAACAAGAGAAGCCGCCACAATGAGAAGACCTCGCACCTCAACTGGAGCTTAGCCCCCACTGGCCACAACGAGAGAAAAGCTTGCACAGAAACAAAGACCCAGCACAGCTTTAAAAAACAAAAAGACCACAGAAGTATGGATCAAAAGGACCAAGTCCATACAAATTTGGGTCTCTGTGTCAAGAAACACAGGTTGGTACTGTGTACCTTTCCTCCAAGAAAATGGTGACTCCAGTTACCCATAGGGCCAAATTCGAAGCTGGAGAATGAGGGACTGTGACAGGACAATGACTAAGTGTTATGTCCAAGTGTCATGCTCAAAAGACTCTCTCAAAGTCCTTTGAGAAGCAAATCGTCTAAATGTGGGTCCATCTACTTTTTAGAATAAAGAGACCATCTAACAACAGCCATTGTACCATCATAGCCACCTTTTCAACTGATGGAAGAGATAAGACACTTGAACATGAACAGACAAAATTATTCATTATGAAATGTTGCTTTATATTACACAGAAATCAGGAGTTAGATAGCTATTATATAAATGATAGCTAAAATGAATTGCCAGCCACTACTCATAGCCAGGTGGGACAAAGAGCAAATTCACAGAGTCAGTTCATATTTCTATTGTGATCAATAATCAGAATCATCAACTGCAAAGTACAGGCTTTTATGTTTAAAAAATTCCAGTCCACACATGTGTATCAAATGAGTTGAACCATTCAAGTCGATTACCTTGACAAATTATATATGCTTGCATCCTGATAAAGCTGCAGTTGCTCAAAAAAAATTTAGAATGGATTTTTAACCTCCAAGAGTTTTGAGTTGTTCTTTTTTAATCCAAAGAGTATGCTGTCCATTCTGAAGGAAAGACAAAAAGAGAATTCACAAAATGTTTGAAAGTGATGGCATGATTATTGAGTGATTACCTTGTTCCAGAAGCTTATTATAATATATAAATCTATTAGAATTAGAGAAATTTGAAATTGTGAACAACCTTACAGTCTATATAATCTAGCCTGTAGCTTCCTACCAAGTGGATGAAGAAACTGAAGCCCCAGTAGACTAGCCTGAGGTTCCCCTATTTGGCTCATGAAGAGGCATGATGAGTACAACTTAATTCATGTTTCTCCCTTTCCACACCACTAGCAACCATTTGCCAAAACTGTATGACCTTCTAGAAAGTCACTGACAACCACAGGTATCATCTACAAACATGCTGAATCGTTACCATTTTTGAAAGGCAAGTCAGTCACTCCTAGTTGTCATGGCAATAACTCTTCATACTCACAGCTGGGTGATTGCATATGTAAAATGCAGTCAACCCAGACAGGAATAAGCCTTATTAAAACAACATTCTAAAAATGGCATGGCTTACCTGGTTTGCCCATTCTGAGCTCCAGAATCTTGACTGAAATTGTCATCTAAGTTCAATTTAGTCCAGATATCTATATTTTTGTGTTGAGAGCTATTTTTTGTCTTGGGAATTTAGCGGGAAAAAATGAAAGTGGTTGAGAATAACTGAACTCGACATTATGGTACTGAAATTAAAGAGGTAACTATTTATGCATTGGTATAATTACAAAAAAAAACTATAAATAAATAATGAGGTTCGAATATTGTATCCCGTTCAGTCAGTCAGACAATTCAGTCACTCAGTTGTGTCCGATTCTTTGTGACCCCATGGATTGCAGCACACCAGGCTTCCCTGTCCATCACCAACTCCCAATCCTTACTCAAATTCATGTCCATCGAGTCGGTGATACCATCCAACCATCTCATCCTCTGTCATCCCCTTCTCCTGCCTTCAATCCTTCCCAGCATCAGAGTCCTTTCCAATCCCCTTAGTAATGAATCCTCTTACTAATAATTAACAAAGCCCCTAGCCTCTTACCCTGGTGGCTCAGATGGTAAAGCGTCTGTCTACAATGCGGGAGACCCGGGCTCAATCCCTGGGTTGGGAAGATCCCCGGGAGAAGGAAATGGCAATCCACTCCAGTACTATTGCCTGGAAAATCCCATGGACAGAGGAGCCTGGAAGGCTACAGTCCATGGGGTCGCAAAGAGTCGGACACGACTGAGCAACTTCACTTCACTTCACTAGCCTCTTACATCTTTTTCTTTTACTGCCCATTTTTTCCAGACCCTATGCAGTTCTTTTCTTATGTACATGTGTGTTGGGGCCAATTTTTCATATGACAGCATTAACACAGGCTAGACATCTACTATCACTCAGAATTCAGAAGCAAAGTAAGTTCTCTCACACTGTTTCCTAAGGACATGTTTCTGCCCTCTACAATGCAATCCCCCCCTCAAAAAAGCCTGTAACCAGCTACTAGATATGTTTTCTATTCTAACCTGAAATTTTTATTCTGTAAGTCTCTACCCAACCTGCCTCTGCAAAGAGAAATTTCCCAGTCAAGCCCAACCTCAAGGCTGATTCTCCATGGGAGAGAAGCAGGAAACCTATGTGACTCCTTAAGCACATGCTGCAGCCTAAGATTTCATCACTCAAAAACAATCCATGGTACATACAAGGGTGGTTCAAACATTTCAAACATGTATGCAATGGTTCTTTCATAAACTGGTCCCCAGTTAGACAGTTTGGAGAGGCATTTTAAAGGCTCCTCAGAAGATTCCAGCAACATCAAGCACTAGTCAAGCTACAGCAGTAGCCAGCTTGGCAAATCATCCTTATTGAGCATTCCCTCCTTCTTTATTTCACACCCGTCATCTTGCCTTCTGGCTCCTGCAATTAGTCTCCAAATAAACTACTTGCCTTTTCAAACTGTTCATGGGGTTCTCACAGCAAGAATACTGGAGTGGTTTGCCATTCCCTCTTCCAGTGGACCATGTTTTGTCAGAACTCTTCACTCACTATCACTGTCCATCTTGGGTGGCCCTGCACCACATGGCTCAGAGCTTCACTGAGTTACACAATCCCCTTCACCATGACAAGGCTGTGATCCATGAAGGGGAAAAGGCCTTGATGCTGGGAAAGATTGAAGCCAAAAGGAGAAGGTGGCAGAGGATGAGATAGTTACAGAGCATCACCAACACTAAAAAGAATTTGAGCAAACTCTGGGAGATGGTGAACAACAGGGAAGCCTGGTGTGCTGTAGTTCACGGGGTCAAAAAGAGTCAGAGACGACTTAGTGACTGAACAACAACAAAACTACTTGTATGCAAGACTTGTCTTAGCCTCTGCCTTCAGAGGAAACCAGGCTAAGACATCCTCTTTCATTCAAAGGTTTTTGTTAGAGGGAAAGGTTAAGTTATTCAACTGTTAAGTTATTTTAAACATAATTTGAAATGTATAACTAATTCCAAATATATTATGGGGAAAATGCACATTTTACACTTATTTGTACCTTAAAACATAAAACTTTTAAAAAGACTCACACTTTCAAGTAGTATAGGAAAGCCATCTCAGAACCCAGTTACTACAGTAGATGAAGAATAGGTCCCCAGCTGCAAAAACTTATGCTGGTGCCCTCAGTGTCTATGAGCCAGCTTTCAAAGACCTGTCTGAATTTCACTGCCTGAGGGCTTTTCCCTGAAGCTACTGAGTCTCTCTAAGCACACAGTAGGCCAGAAGTTCTTGGAACCAACCCCCTAAAACTACCCATGACTGATGGAAGTGAGCATCTAATACTCAGCTCCCTAGAGAAAGGTAGAAAGAGGGACAGAGAGAGGCGGGGAACATGTGGAAGGGAATAGGTACATAGAGATGAAAGACACAGAAAGTTAGAGGTATTACTACGGACTGTAGAGTACCCCCTACCCAGTTCATATGTTGAAGCCTTAAGCACCAATGCGACAATATTTAGAGATGGAGCCTTTGGGAGGTAAGTAGGTTTAGATCATGTCATGACGATGGGGGCCTCATGATGGGATTAGTGACCTTATAAGGACAGACACCACACAGTTTGCTTCCTCAGTATGCTCTCTGTATGTAAGGACTCAGGGAGAAAGCAGCCACCTGCAAGCCAGGAATAAGACCCTCACTGGGGAAATGAGCTGTCCAGCACCTTGACCTTGGATTTCCCAGTCTCCAAAATTAGAAGCAATATGTCTTATGTTACTATTAATGCATATATGTGGAATGTAGGAAAATGATATAGATGATCTTTTTTCAGAGCAGGAATAGAGATGCAGATGTAGAGAATAGACATGTGGACATGGGGTGGTGGGAAGGACAGACTGGGAGAAGAGGACTCACACATACACACTACTATGTGTAGAACAGATAGCTAGTGGGAAGATGCTATATAGCACAGGGAGTTCAGCTCCACGCTCTGTGATGGCCTAGATGAGTAGGAAGGGAACAGAAACTAACACAATGTTGTAAAGCAAATATATCCTAATAAGAAAGAAAGAAAGAAAAAATACTCAGTGTTTAAAACACCCAATCTGTGGTATTTTTGTCATGGTGAATTTCACTCACCTGAGCTGACTAATACAGACGTGCGGCAGATATATACTCCTCATCCCTGAAGTGGGCAATCTCTGAGGTGTATATTTCACACCATTTCCCAGGTCTCCCCTGGGACTATGTGTCAGTGGACATTGGTAGTAATTAATTTGATAATGAACTTCCTATTGGCTGTCTTTCTTTCTCCGTCTCTCTTCCCATTTCCTTTCTTGTGTTTCCTACATTTCTCAAATAATTATTTTACTCTAGAAAGCTGTCTCAAAATCTGTTTCTATGGGCACCCAAATGGAAACAATCTTATTGGTATAAAAATCTACAAAGCTCTGCCCTGGGTCATATCCAGTGAGAACAATACTATAAAGCGGGTTCAGTGCTTTTACACACTAGTGTTCAACCGGATTAAATGAGATCCAAAAATGAGAAATCAGAGCTTAATTCCCAAGAGGATCTGTGAGAAAAAAGTCAGTATGCATGTCTATTCTGAAAATAGTTGTGCCTCAGTGCCTGCATGGCTTAGGGCTAAATTGGGATAGAGTTTTTTGGTTTTTCTTTTTTAGATTTTTTTTTAAGACTTTGGTGGTAAATTTCATTCACACTCCTAACAAACTGCTTGCTTCAAAATAGTTTCACCAAAGGAAAGTGAACTGTGTTTTCTTCACTGCAGAGCAAATGGAGAAGAGTTAGATTGATTTCAACTACCTTCTCAAGCTTTTCATCATAGTCTCTTCAAATGTCAAACCGCTGCCTGAAGTACATATTTTTAACATTCCAATATCACAGCATGTTACTTAGGACCTCAGCCCTCACCTTTCCCCACGGACATCCTATTTTTATGAAAGATAAAATTGAATCAAGGAATTTGCCTGAGGTAACGAGGTAAGGGAAGGGCACCCGGCATAGGTTTGTTGCTGTTGTTCAGTCACTAAGTCATATCTGCCTCTGCGACCTCATAAACTGCAGCAGACCAGGCTTCCCTGTCCTTCACTATCTCTTGGAGTTTGCTCAAATTCATGTCCATTGAGTCCATGCTGCCATCCAACCATCTCATCCTCTGCCACACCCTCCTCCTCCTGCCCTCAATCTTTCCCAGCATCAGGGTCTTTTCTAATGAGTCGGCTCTTTGCATCAGGTGGCCAAAGTATTGGAGCTTCAGCTTCAGAATCAGTTCTTCCAATGAATATTCAGGGTTGATTTGAAATATAAAGTCTCCTCTTTGGTATTTGTCATATTAAACTTGGTGTTGAGGAGTTTCTTCTCATTGCCAGTGTGCAGACAAGATTATTGTCTAAAAGCTTTTTCATTGTTTATCCTAGCTTTCCTCAGATTCTAAGTGTGAAGAACCCAGAGGCAGCCAGAATGAGTGAAAGATGCAACAGCGTGGACCTCCAGAAAGATCTAATCTAAATCCAGTGTTTTAAGATGAAATTAGATGATGGGATGAGATGGGAAAATAAGAAGTTACCATTACTCATTGGAGAGAAGGGACTATTCTATGGCTGCTCTCAGTAAATCTCTAGGAAAAATATTTCCTGGGCACTTTCACTGTGTTTCTTTGAGAAGGGAAAGGCTACCCACTCCAGTATTCTGGCCTAGAGAATTCCATGGACTATAGAGTACATGGGGTCACAAAGAGTCAGACATAACTGAGCAACTTTCACTTCACTTCACTTCATTGTGCTAATTACTGTACTAGTTCCCAAGAAATTAATAATTTAAAATGTATACTTCCTCAAGAAGCTGAGAAGCTATTGTAAAAGCAAACAAAGTACATCCCATATTTCACTATAGTTTATAAATATAATTGCCAAGCTCTTCACTGGGGTTCCAAAAGCTCAAGAAGCAACCTCTCAATGAGCTGGGGGATTCAAGCATATGGCATATATTTTTCCCCACCACAACTTAACAGAAAAAGCTACTCCTCCACCCCCAATCCCTTCCAAATTCATAGCAATCTAAGGAGATACTTTTTTCAATCTCTATCAATGTAGTTGATAATTACAATGTATACAATGGGATTGAAATAGAACATTTGATAAAAGAAAACAGTATCAAACCGTATAACTCCCTTGCCCCCTTCCAGATATTCTTACCTTTACGTGTAAAACGTGATTCATCTATCCTTGTTGTTGTTGATGAGTTGCTAAGTCATGTCCCATCTCCAACCTGAAGAACTACACTACACCAGGCCTCCCGGTCCTTCACTGTCTCCTGGAGCTTGCTCAAATGCACGTCCATTGAGTCAATAATGCCATCCAAACATCTCATCCTCCGTCACCACCTTCTTTTCCTGCCTTCAATCTTCACCAGCATCAAGGTCTTGTCTGATGAGTCAGCCCTTCGCAT
The DNA here is from genome assembly GCF_014754425.2 of Oryx dammah. Lineage (NCBI taxonomy): Eukaryota > Metazoa > Chordata > Mammalia > Artiodactyla > Bovidae > Oryx > Oryx dammah. The sequence continues at coordinate 68,496,546 of NW_024070205.1, read as the reverse complement.
CAGGTGGCCAAAGTATGGGAGATTCCCTTTAGAATTGACTGGTTTGATTCAAGATGGCAGTCTGGCACGGTCTGAGGGTGGTCACGACTGTTACTGTGGACGCTGTGGCAGGCCGGTGAGGGCCCGGTTCCACAAAACCCAAGATCCCGCCTGGGCCTAGAAGCGAGGGCTTACACCCAGAGCGATGGCCTGCACTTGCTCATGGCGCTCTGTGATCTGCTCGGCATTTTCTCTACGACCAACCTGGACCAAATCAAGGCGGCCTAACCACCAGCAGAGCTTCCTTTCCCACCCGGACAACTCGGGAAGCACTGAGTCTGCCGAGCACTTCCGCGCATCTCCCAGGCTCACAGGGTGCCAGGCAGTACCACCTTGCATCAGAAGTATGCCCGCGGCCTGCCAAGTGATGAAGACCTACACGACCCGGGCGTCCAGCCTTCCAAGACTCCAGCCGCTGACCCGAAGGCGTGCCCCACACAGGTCCACCAAGCTCTGCAGCCCACGGCCACAGTCAGGCTCTGCTGGAAACCAACCACACCACGTTCGACTTGGACGCCTTCTTGCGGGCGCGCTGCCGTGAGCGGCTGGAATGCAAATGGCTGCTGAGGGCCCGCCGGGAGGTCTTCTGCAAGATGCTGGAAAACCAGGCCAAGAAGGGCTTATCCTGAGATGAGACGTGGCTTTCGTCCTCGTTCTGCGCCTAGTCTTCCTCATCATGAGCTCTTGTTTTTAATCGGTGAGTGGAGGGCAGGGGAGCAGCCCCCAGCCAACAACCCTCCCCCCAAGAAAATGGCCTTGCCTGTCATCTTGAACCCTTTACCTCCCATTGTCTACCTCTGTTGGGGGGTCCGAAGAAACTGCCCTCTTCCCCTCCTCTTCCCCACCTGGCCAGCTTAACCATTGACCTGCACATCCCTGCCCCCACCCCTGTCCAGAAAAGGCTTTTTGATGCTCAAAAAAACAGGCCCCTAAATGAAGAGTCCTGAAAGCCCGAGAGTGAGGGGTTTCCTGGAGGCCCTGGGGTGCCCTCTTCCGAATTTTGTCAACTTCTGGAATACTTGCTCTGGCTTTTCTTGTAAGGCTCCGAGCAAGATTCATCTGCTCCTGCCCCATATGTGTAGCATGGGGCTCCCGTGTAACCCTGAAACATGTAATGGGACCAATTGTGGCTGCCAAACGAAAAAAATATGGGATCGTTCGAAACTTGTCTTTATGTGAGTTTCCCAAGCCACAGGTGAGACCAAGGTAGGGTAAGGATGTGATCCATGGGAACCTGGCCATTCTTGGGTGGTTAGATCCCACTTCTCCTTCTGTTGGTGGCCTGTGTGAGTGGGAAAGAAAGTAAGGTTATGAACCTTCCTGTTCCCATGCTTGTCGAATGTATGACCTGGGAAATTTTCCTCTGTGGGCCTGATGGCAGATCAAATCGTTTGCTCTTTTGAGGTCTGTCATATTTGATTATCTGTTTTCTGGCAGGTTCAGTGATTAAATTATTGATGTCAGTTCAGTTCAGTTCAGTGGCTCAGTCGTGTCCGACTCTTTGCGACCCCATGAATCGCAGCATGCCAGGCCTCCCTGTCCATCACCAACTCCCGGAGTTCACTCAGACTCACATCCATCGAGTCAGTGATGCCATCCAGCCATCTCATCCTCTGGCGTCCCCTTCTCCTCCTGTTCCCAATCCCTCCCAGCATCAGAGTCTTTTCCAATGAGTCAACTCTTCGCATGAGGTGGCCAAAGTACTGGAGTTTCAGCTTTAGCATCATTCCTTCCAAAGAAATCCCAGGGCTGATCTCCTTCAGAATGGATTGGTTGGATCTCCTTGCAGTCCAAGGGACTCTCAAGAGTCTTCTCCAACACCACAGTTCAAAAGCATCAATTCTTCAGTGCTCAGCTTTCTTCACAGTCCAAATCCCCGGGTTTATCCTTGGAACAGTGTGCCTGGCATCTGGTCATCCCTTGACCAGCCAGTCTCTTTGCTAACTGTGCAGCTCCTCCCTTCCCAGAAATAGAGCAACAAATGGGGAGTTAGAGTCACCTGAGAAAGGCCCACCCTCCCATTCAGCTGGCAATGCCTTCCACAGGCCCTACAAGCCAAGTCCTTGAAACATGGCTATTTGAGGCTATAGGAACTGGGGGAATTTGAGTAGACAGGATGGTTGAGGGACAGGAGGGTCGTGGTAGAAGTGCAATTCTTTGTTCAGAGATCACTGAGGCTTTTATTTTTTTGGCTACACAGTTTGGCATGGGAGATCTTGGTTCCCCAAGTGGAAGTGCAGCGTCTCAACCACTGGATCCCCAGTGAAGTCCCCACACACACACTTTTTTTTTTCCCTTTATTCCTAACTGGTGCTAAGCAGTGGGTGATCACTTGCTAGAGCTGTTGTAATCCAGCTTTCTTACCCCTGGATCACTGTACATGGGGTATTAGCTGGGAGATGGTAGGAACTCAAGCGTGTATGCACTGTTGAGCATAGAGCCGTGGGATAGGAAAACCTTTGCAGAGACATACTGCAAGAGTAAGGACCTAAGTCTAGGTTGTAAACAAAGCCAGAGGTGCTTTGCTATTTCCTACAGTCAGTCTTTTATGTGCAATTCCTGTATAAATTTGGATAAACCCATAGCTAGTTCAACTTGGTCTCTTGGAGTGTTCTAAGTTCTTCAATATGGCTTTGTAGTGACCATTTGATTCAGTGGTAAGGATTTAAGGTCACTGTGGTTCAGACATGCTGGGCTCAGTGAGCCTTGGTTTGGGGGCGGGGCATATGTACTTTTTAATAGAACATTTAATGTTATTAAATTCTGAAAGAGATGGGAATACCAGACCACCTGACCTGCCTCTTGAGAAACCTGTATGCAGGTCAGGAAGCAACAGTTAGAACTGGACATGGAACAACAGACTGGTTCCAAATAGGAAAAGGAGTACGTCAAGGCTGTATATTGTCACCCTGCTTATTTAACTTATATGCAGAGTACATCATGAGAAATGCTGAGCTGGATGAAGCACAAGCTGGAATCAAGATTGCTGGGAGAAATATCAATAACCTCAGATATGCAGATGACACCACCCTTATGGCAGAAAATGAAAAAGAACTTAAGAGCCTCTTGATGAAAGTAAAAGAGGAGAGTGAAAAAGTTGGCTTCAAGCTCAACATTCAGAAAACGAAGATCATGGCATCTGGTCCCATCACTTCATGGCAAATAGATAGGGAAACAGTGGGTGACTTTATTTTGGGGGGCTCTAAAATCACTGCAGATGGTGATTGCAGCCATGAAATTAAAAGACGCTTACTCCTTGGAAGAAAAGTTATGACCAACCTAGACAGCATATTGAAAAGCAGAGACATAACTTTGTCAACAAAGGTCTATCTAGTCAAGGCTATGATTTTTCCAGTGGTCGTGTATGGATGTGAGAGTTGGACTATAAAGAAAGCTGAGCACCGAAGAATTGATGCTTTTGAACTGTGGTGTTGGAGAAGACTCTTGAGAGTCACTTGGACTGCAAGGAGATCCAGTCAGGTCATCCTAAAGGAGATCAGTCCTGGGAGTTCATTAGAAGGACTGATGCTGAAGCTGAAACTCCAATACTTTGGCCACCTCATGCGAAGAGCTGACTCATTGGAAAAGACCCTGATGCTGGGAAAGATTGAGGGCAGGAGGAGAAGGGGACAACAGAAGATGAGATGGTTAGATGGTATCAATGGACATGAGTTTGGGTAAACTCCAGGAGTTGGTGATGGACAGCGAGGCCTGGTGTGCTCTGGTTCATGGGGTTACAAAGAGTCAAACACGACTGAGTGACTGAACTGAACTAAAATTAATAAAGTTTAATTGTATGTCATACATGTAGGTCATGTGGGTTCAACCTAACCACAAATTATAAATGCAGCATGGTACTAGGCCATTAGTGGGCCAGAAAGTCAAAGAGTGGTAAGGCTTTAATAAACTTGTTGCATAGATACGCCCAGAAAAACAAAATCTTCGTCCTTGTTATTAAGAGATTACGGGTCCAGAAAGAAACTTGTCATGGAGACTGGGATATCAAGCAAAGTTGGTTCAAGGACTGATGACGAAATTTTCTAGCATCACAGTGGGCAAGTATATGCGATTCACTTGTGTGGGCCACTGTGTATGTTTACACTGTAGAAATTACTTATTCAATTTGCTTTTTACCTTGTATCTGCCCTGGAGAAGGCATTTTCATAGGTGTTCTAGTGAGATAAGTTCCCTCAAGGGGGAGATGGTGAAGGTAAGATATTGGCCCACATATAATGGTAAGATAAGGCAGAATATAATAGTTATAGTAAGAAAGACACACCGCCTACAGTGGCATGGATTCCTTTCAGATCTACTAAGGCAAAGGGACATCTGTCTGCAGGGACTCACATTTTGATCAGCATAGGCTTCACAGTCAAGGCTGTTGCTAAGTGTGTCCCCAGCATCAGGCTGCCTGGACAGCCCTGAAAGGGGACTTAAACTCCCAGCCTTTGCTTCCTCACATCCCCTCCTCTGAGCTCCTCACAGGCTGGCATTCAACACAACCATTGTTCTCAAACTGACCTCCCTGGAGTCACAATTCACCCTCCCTCTAGATTTTTACATTATGGATAAATCTCTCTTCTTGAAACTCTTTTTTTAATATAGATTTTTTTTCATGTGGACCATTCTTAAAGTCTTCATAGAATTTGTTACAATATTGCTTCTATTTTACCTTTTGGATTTTTTACTGTGAGGTATGTGGGATCTTAACTGCCCAACCAGGGATTGAACCCTCACCCCCTGCATTGAAAGCAGAAGTTGTAATCACTGGACCACCAGGGAAGTCCCTCTTATTGAAACTTATTTTTCTCAGATATTACAATACTATGCTGTTCATTTTTTTTCACGTTCCTCACATACTCACTCCATGCTTTAATGATGGAGCAATAACAGTTTTAATCTACTGAGCACTATGTACATGCCAGAGATCTTATCTTTATAAGTATAATAATATTTACATATATATACTTATTTTATAAATATAAACTATAATATAAAATAAACATAATTTTGTTTATATTTTAATATACATTATGATTTGTTATTATATATTATTTAAAACTTACAACAATCCATTGAATAATATTATCCTCACTTTCCTTATGAGGGAATTAATATTTAGAGAGATTCAATTCCTACCCATGGTCAGGCAAGTGTGTGTTACAGGTAGGGTTCAAACATGAGCTCTTTATGACTACATCAGGGTCTCAGGACCCATTTTACTTTAAAAGTTATTAACAAGCCCAATGTGTTTCTGTTTCTGTTAGTTATAACAAAGATTTAAAAAGAAAACTTAAGACTATCTATTAATTCATTTAAATATAATAAACCCAGTATGCACTGACATATTGTTATGAGAAGTAATCAATTCCTAAACAAAAAGTGTAGTGAGAAATGTAGCATGGCTTCATGTTTTCACAAGGCTTCTTAGTGCTGGGTTTAATTGAAGGCAGCTGGATTCTCACACCTGCTTCTGCATATAGTCTCTTGCTGTACGATGATTTGGGGCTTCCCTTGTGGCTCAGCTGGTAAGGAATCCGCCTGCAAGGTGGGAGACCTGGGTTTAATCCCTGGATTTGGAAGATCCCCTGGAGAAGGGAATGGCTACCCACTCCAGTATTCTGGCCTGGGGAATTCCATAAACTGTATAGTCCATGGGGTCACAAAGAGTCAGATATGACTGATTTGGCTGAAGTGTATGAAAAAAAAATCCAGCCTCACACAGATATGTAGTTAGGATAGGGGAGTGCAGTAAATCCCCTACATAGGAACCTCCAAGCTGTGAACTTTCAAAGATGCAAATCTGTGTTCCATCATCGTAAGGCATGAGTGAAACTGCGGTTTGCCCTTCAGCTTCTACTGCTGATGATTCTTCAACTCTACCATCTCCCACGCCTGAAAAGGAGGGAAACCTCCTCTACTCACAACTCTTCTTGTTTGTCCACTCGATGCCAATCCCTTTATGCCAGTTGTGGTACTGTTGTTGTTGAATCACTGAGTTGTGTATGACTCTTTTGTAACCCCACGGACTGAGCCCACCAGACTCCTCTGTACATGAGATTTCCCAGGAAAGAATACTGGCGTGGGTTACCATTTCCTTCTCCAGGGGATCTTCCTGATCCAGGAATAAAACATGCGTCTCCTGCATTGATAGGCAGATTCTTTACCACTGAGCTACCAGGGAAGCCCAATGTTGTACTGTACTACTGTACTTTTCCAGGTAAGTAATATAAGATTAAAAATGCTTTCTTTTATTTTTGTGTGCTTTTTAAATGTATTATTTGTGTGAAAAGTATTATAAACCTATTACAGTACTACACAATCACTTGTGTTAGTTGGGTACCTAGGCTAACTTTGTTGGCCTTAACGAACAAATTGGACTTATGAGCACACTCTTGGAATGGAGCTTGTTCGTGTGTAGGGGACTTACTGTATTAAATTATCATTTTCAGGTAAATTTTGGCTTTTCTTCTTTAATAATACATAAGCATTCCAGAAGTGGAGGTTTCTTTAAGGTTAGTTGCAATGTAGAATCTGAAACCTCTTCACTGAACTTCTGCCTTTTACATTAAAATTCATTGGCCTAATTTGCATTTGAAACAAATCTTTTACCTGGGCAAGAAGCTGGACCAAGGTTTCATTCTCACCACTGACTTTATAATATTATAATAAAAATAAGTGGATTATGAAACTTAGAATAGACATGAACTTACTTGAAAACGGCTAGCAAGTTTCTAAGGCAAACTGATGAGAGGTGATGATAAAACTACAGATTATTTAGGCAAATTTGTGATTTTTATGATTATTGGATCACACTGTGAAGCTGAAATTGTCTTGATAGCATTACAAGGCTGATATATACTATTTCTGAGATACCAATGTATTCATTTGGTGTTAAATATAAATAGCTTCTCATTTTTGGCCATTAACCGCCTAGTTAACTTTATTGCCATTGATAGTTTCCCAGTGTTTCAGATCAAGACTACTGAGTTCTAACTTTATTTTGGCAACATCTTAAAAATGTGACTTTGCCCATCTCTGGCTGCTTTCCATCAAGTCATTTAACATAGGTGATATTTTCCAGCCATAGTTTCGGTTTCTCACAAAATAAACTCCTCTAGACTCATTAACTTCATAAAGGCACTCAAGAACTAATGTTCTCCTATAGTGGGCCAGATCATCTTGATTTTGTGAGTTTTTAATTTAAATTATATCTGTATATTTATATATCTATCTCATGACAGTTAATGTAGGTCAGGACTAAAACCCACACATTAGTTGAGTCTCACTGCAAGATTTCATATTGGAACTTTTTTCTTTCTCCAATTGCCAAAGCAGTAAAGGATAGAAATAGTTTTCAATATAATCTTTTATGTGTTGATTAAAACATAATTATTGCTTAATGAGGTAAAAGCATGGGACCATATCTACAACTTGGTTGGTTCTTATATCTTATTTTTACTCAGGATGCAGGGGTCTGTCATTTTTATATATTCTCAATGCTTGACAGTGACAAAAAAATGACTAATTTTTAACTAACTTGCAAAAGTGCATAAAATACAAGATATAGCATGGAATCATACCCGCTCCAGTAATCTTTCCTGGAGAATTCCATGAACAGAGGAGCCTGGCAGGCTACAGTCCATGGGATCAGACATGATTGACTAATATATTTATATATGCTACTGCTAAGTCACTTCAGTCATGTCCAACTCTGTGTGACCCCATAGACGGCAGCCCACCAGGCTCCCCCGTCCCTGGGGTTCTCCAGACAAGAATACTGGAGTGGGTTGCCATTTCCTTCTCCAATGCATGAAAGTGAAAACTGAAAGTGAAGTCGCTCAGTCATGTCCGACCCTCAGCAACCCCATGGACTGCAGCCTACCAGGCTCCTCCATCCATGGGATTCTCCAGGCAAGAGTACTGGAGTGGGGTGCCATTGCCTTCTCCAATATTTATATATATATACACACATATATATAGTTGTTTACCATTAAAAAAATTACAAGTGCTTTTATGTCCTCTCAAACATGTGTACACATCTGTGAATCAAGTGCCTCCCTTACCTGTGGGTCTAGGAGGAATACACAAAATTGGCTCTTTTCTTCAATTTTTAATAAAATTCTGAATATGTTTAGGAAATGTCTCATGCTGGCCTTTATGGAATTGTTTTATTATGTTAATAGCTGGAATATCACATTTTCAGACATTTTATAAACCTCTTAGGACTCTCAGAACTGAGTAGAGAGATTTGAACCAAGAATATACCTGAAAGAATATATCAAGAAAGAACCCAGTCGGTCCAGGCTTTCTTTTACATCTCTGCCCTTTATAATGTTAACAAGAGCTGTTCCGCTGGTGGTGTTGGATGAGTCCTTGCCTTCATGACTTAACTACTTTCTACTTCCCTAAGGTCATCTCTCATCTAAGGTTCTTGAGGAGCCTTTAAAGACGGCAACCAATGCAGCATGTTGGGAATTCGCTCATTTGTTCTATGCACAGCTAACTTCAGCTTCTTAGAGGCTCAGCTCACATCCTACTTCCTCTAGGAAGATGTCCATCAGCACCTCTCTCCACTTCTGTTGGACTGTGTTCCTCCTATGGCGTCTTTCACATGCCTGCATCATAGCATAGTCCTTACCCTTCAGAGATACATGTCTTAACTGTCAGTCTCTCTAGATCTTGAGATAGAATTTCTGTTTATTTATTTCTCTTGTGTCTGGTGTGGTGTTTGGTCTTGTATAGTCAGTGGTGTGATTGAATGGTGCTAAATTGGTCCCATTGTACCAGGTGAGGGGTCTATTAAAAGTCATGGCTTAGCCTTTGTACTTTCAGAGTTCAGTGAATCAAAAAGAAGAGGCTATGCATGAGCTAGAGGGAAAAGGAAAGAAGGAAAATGACCAGTATTTTTAATGAACTGAGCGTAAAAGAGTAGCAGAACCTGGAGAATATTGTCTTCACTAATATTGCTTCAATACTTGTGTAGCAAAGACTTGGGGCGGGGGGGGTGGAGGAAATGTTGGTTACAAGGAGATCAAACCAATCAATTCTTTTTTTCTTTTTTTTTTTTTTGATGGTTAATACATTTTATTGACTGCCATGTTTGGAGCTGCATGGACTGTTCCAGAAGTTTCACAGAATCTGGAACCCACCACACCAAACCTTCTGGAATTTTCTATCCACCTCCATGTTCTGGGGCCCCCAAGGAATATTCCTGGCTGTGATCTTTACTGAGAGAAAACCAATTTGAGAGGTCTATGTCAGAGTCCATGAGAAAGGCCCTGGATATCACAGACCATTAGTGCTTTTACAAACAAAACCCCAAAGAACCCCAACACCATTTGATCAAAACTTGGAAGACATCTTACTTCAAAGACAATCTGTTATGCCCCAACTCTTTGGTTGAGAATTACCAGTCTCTGTTCATTTTACTAAGCTTCACTTCCTGTTGTTTGTGTTTTGAAAAGAACAGACTTTCCCCATTGTTATCCAAATATAAAACATAATAACATTAGTTCATGTCAGTTCAGTCGCTCAGTTGTGTCCGACTCTTTGTAACCCCATGAACCGCAGCATGCCAGGTCTCGCTGTCCATCACCAACTCCCAGAGTTTACCCAAACTCATGTCCATTGAGTCGGTGATGCCATCTAACCATCTCTTCCTCTGTTGTCCCCTTCTCCTCCTGCCCTCAATATTTCCCAACATCAAGGTCTTTTCACATGAGTCAGCTCTTCGCATCAGGTGGCCAAAGTATTGGAGTTTCAGTTTCAGCCTCAGGACTTCCAATGAATATTCAGGACTGATTTCCTTTAGGATGGACTGGTTGGGTCTTCTTGCAGTCCAAGGGACCCTCAAGAGTCTTCTCCAACACCACAGTTCAAAAGCATCAATTCTTCGGTGCTCAGCTTTCTTTATAGTACAACTCTCACATCCATACATGACCACTGAAAAACCATAGCCTTGACTAGATGGACTTTTGTTGACAAAGTAATTTCTCTGCTTTTCAATATGCTGTCTCAGTTCAGTTCTGTCACTCAGTTGTGTCCGACTCTTTGTGACCCCATAACATTCCTTCCAAGGAGTAAGCGTCTTTTAATTTCATGGCTGCAATCACCATCTGCAGTGATTTTGGAGCCCAAAAAAATAAAGTCTGACACTGTTTCCACTGTTTCCCCATCTATTTCCCATGAAGTGATGGGACCAGATGCCATGATCTTAGTTTTCTGAATGTTGAGCTTTAAGCCAACTTTTTCGCTCTCCTCTTTCACTTTTATCAAGAGGCTCTTTAGTTCTTCTTCACTTTCTGCCATAAGGGTGGTGTGATCTGCATATCTGAGGTTATTGATATTTCTCCCAGCAATCTTGATTCTAGCTTGTGCTTCTTCCAGCCCAGCGTTTCTCATGATGTACTCTGCATATAAGTTAAATAAGTGGGGTAACAATATACAGCCTTGACGTACTCCTTTTCCTATTTGGAACCAGTCTGTTGTTCCATGTCCAGTTCTAACTGTTGCTTCGTGACCTGCATACAGGTTTCTCAAGAGGCAGGTCAGGTGATCTGGTATTCCCATCTCTCTTAGAATTTTCCACAGTTTATTGTGATCCACACAGTCAAAGGCTTTGGCATAGTCAATAAAGCAGAAATAGATGTTTTTCTGTAACTCTCTTGCTTTTTCCATGATCCAGGGGATGTTGACAATTTGATCTTTGGTTCCTCTGCCTTTTCTAAAACTGGCTTGAACATCTGAAAGTTCACAGTTCACGTATTGTTGAAGCCTAGCTTGGAGAATCTTGAGCATTACTTTACTAGCCTGTGAGATGAGTGCAATTGTGTGGTCGTTTGAGCATTCTTTGGCATTGCCTTTCTTTGGGATTGGAATGAAAACTGACCCTTTCCAGTCCTGTGGCCACTGCTGAGTTTTCCAAATTTACTGACATATTGAGCACAGCACTTTGACAGCGTTATCTTTTAGTATTTGAAATAGCTCAACTGGAATTCCATCACCTCCACTAGCTTTGTTCATAGTGATGCTTCCTAAGGCCCACTTGACTTCACATTCTAGAACGTCTGGCTCTAGGTGAGTGATCACACCATCGTGATTATCTGTGTTGTGAAGATCTGTTTTGTATAGTTCTTCTGTGTATTCTTGCCACCTCTTCTTAATATCTTCTGCTTCTGTTAGGTCCATACCGTTTCTGTCCTTTATTGAACCCATCTTTGCATGGTGATTGCAGCCATGAAATTAAAAGACACTCCTTGGAAGAAAAGTTATGACCAACCTAGACAGCATAGTGAAAAGCAGAGACATTACTTTGTCAACAAAGGTCTGTCTAGTCAAGGCTGTGGTTTTTCAGTGGTCATGTATGAACATGAGAGTTGTACTATAAAGAAAGCTGAGCACCGAAGAATTGATGCTTTTGAACTGTGGTGTTGAAGAAGACTCTTGAGAGTCCCTTGGACTGCAAGGAGATCCAACTAGTCCATCCTAAAGGAGATCGGTCCTGGGTGTTCATTGGAGGGACTGATATTGGAGCTGAAACGGCGATACTTTGGCCACAATGCAGAGAGCTGACTCATTTGAGAAGACCCTGAGGCTGGGAGAGATTGAGGGCAGGAGGAGAAGGGGTCAACAGAGGATGAGATGGTTGGATGGCATCACTGACACAATGGACATGGGTTTGGGTGGACTCTGGGAGTTGGTGATGGACAGGGAGGCCTGGCTTGCTGCGGTTCATGGTATCGCAAAGAGTCGGACACAACTGAGTGACTGAACTGAACTGAACTTGCATGAAATGTTCCCTTGGTATTTCTAATTTTCTTGAAGAGATCTCTAGTCTTTCCTATTCTATTGTTTTCCTCTATTTCTTTGCACTGAAAACTGAGGAAGGCTTTCTTATCTCTCCTTGCTATTCTTTGTAACTCTGCATTCAAATGGGAATATCTTTCCTTTTCTCCTTTGCTTTTCCCTGCTCTTCTTTTCACAGCTATTTGTAAGGCCTCCTCAGACAGCCATTTTGCTCTTTTGCATTTCTTTTTCTTGGAGGTGGTCTTGATCCCTGTCTCCTGTACAATGTCATGAGCCTCCATCCATAGTTCTTCAGGTACTCTATCAGATCTAGTCCCTTAAATCTATTTCTCACTTCCACTGTATAATCATAAGGGATTTAATTTAGGTCATACCTGTTGGCCTAGTAGTTTTCCCCACTTTCTTCAATTTAAGTCTGAATTTGGCAATAAGGAGTTCATGATCTGAGCCACAGTCAGCTCCCGGTCTTGTTTTTGCTGACTGTATAGACCTTCTCCATCTTTGACTGCAAAGAATATAATCAATCTGATTTATTAATTTGGATAGTACTAACTCAGATTTTGCACTTATTCAAGTGTACAATTAAGCTTTTTTTTTTTTTTTTGCTATTTAGGAGAAAAAACTTTATCAATAACTCAAACTCTGGCCTATGTCACAATGGTGGGTTTTTATAAATTAATTAAAATAGACAACTTTTCAAGTTGTCAGTCTTTAAAATAAGCAAAGTGGTTGGCTTTCAAACATTGAGATCATTATAGTTATACCTATGAATATTATAATATGGATAATAATGGTGATTTTCTATTTCCATCTCCAAGTAGATGCCTTTTGACTGAAACAGTTGTCATTCTATGTGAAAATTTAAGAGTTTTATTTGACTATTTGCTGGCTTTGCATTTGTGCATACAAGTGTCAACAAGGATGCCAACAAGTATCATGTATATCCCTTCCCCAACCCTAAAAGATATGTAGCTGTGGATCTGCTTAAGTATTTGTGTAAGTCCTTGGTTAAACTACATTCAGTTCAGTTCAGTTCAGTCACTCAGTTGTGTCTGATTCTTTGCAACCCCATGAACCGCAGCACGCCAGCCTCCCTGTCCATCACCAACTCCCAGAGTCCACCCAAACCCATGTCCATTGTGTCAGTGATGCCATCCAACCATCTCATCCTTTGCTGTCCCCTTCTCCTCCTACCCTCAATCTCTCCCAGCCTCAGGGTCTTTTCAAATGAGTCAGCTCTCCGCATTGTGGCCAAAGTATTAGAGTTTCAACTTCAACATCAGTCCCTCAATGAACACCCAGGACCGATCTCTTTTAGGATGGACTGTTTGGATTTCCTTGCAAATTGCAGAAATGGAATTAAAATTAGCCTAACATGAAAAGATGGTCAACAATGCTAGTTATTAGAGAAATGCAAGCAAAACTTCAATGAGGTGCCACCTCATACCAGTCAGAATGGCCATCATTAAAAAGTCTGTGAATAAATGCTGGAGAGGGTGTGGACAAAAAAGAACACTTCTACATTATTGGTGGAAATGTAAATTGGTTCAGTGACTATGGAAAACAATAGGGAGTTTCTTCAAAAACTAAAATTAGAGCCACCATATGATTTTGCAATCCCACTCCTGGGCATATATCCAAACAAAAGTATAAATCAAAAAGATATATACATCCCTGTCTTCAGAGCATCACTATTTACAACAACCATGATGTGGAAGCAATCTAAATGTCCATGATAGTTAGTGGATAAAGAAGATGTGGAGTATATTAGTATATATACAATGGAGTATTATTACTCAGTCACACACACAAAAAATTAATGAAATAATTCCATTTACAGCTACAGGGATGGTCCTAGAGATTATCATACTAAGTGAAGTAAGTCAGAAAGAGAAAGACAAACACCATATGGTACCACTTATGTGTGGAACCGAAAATATAACACAAATGAACCTGTCTATGAAACAGAAACAGACTCACAGATATAGATGACAGACTTCAGGTTGCCAAGGGGGAAGAAGGGTAGAAGAGTGATGGATTGGGAGCTTGGGATTAGCACATGCAAAGTACTGCATATAAAATAGACAAACAACAAGGTCCTACTGTATAGCACAGGGAACTATATTCAATATCCTATAGTAAACCATAATGAAAAAAATGAATTAGCTTAAAATATTTTAAGGTAGGTTTTTTACAAGTGACTTTATAACCTTTATGAGAACATCAGTATCTATAGTATGCAACTAGTGAAATTTCTGGAAGAATTTCCTGAATAATTCAATGGAAAAAAAGCTTTCCTAAGTTAATGAGTTAACTGGCCTGGTAAATGAGTTTATTAAAGACAGTCCATTAAATGTTGGCTAATGCCTATAAAACAATGATTTTAGTTTCAGTGAGCTATATCTTTTAACAATAGCTATATAACATGTCCAAGTGCATTTAGAAACCCGTTCTCAACATTGACAAGTCACGTCCTTTAATGTTTTCTGCAGTGGTTGAGCTTGCTTCCAATCCACAAATTGTTTTGAACCATTTGCCAAGGCACTAGAAACAAGAGGAAAATAGACTGTGAATTTAAAATACAATCCTGATTTTTGTATGATATCAAACCTAATTCCTCTGAAAGCAGGCAGGACTGAAATTTCTGATCTGGCCCTGGGAAGATGTATTGATTTTGACTCCCGAGAAGCCCCACCCTATATCTACACTTGATTGATTAATATAAATGATTCCCGCTCAAAAAATCAGAGTGATGATGAAAAGTTGATGAAAGCTCCAGAAAGCCTTAAATATTGTTACAGCAGTGATGAATACTAGAACCATTGTATTCAGCCACTAAATTCCTCTTCTCTCCCTGTCTGTGTAGAGTGTTGTGTTAGTTTCCTAGGGCTTAAGAACAAGTTTATTTTCACAGTTTTGGAGGCTAGAAGTTAAAGATCAAGGTGTCAGCAAGATTGGTTTCTTCTGCGTCCTTTCTCCTTGGCTTGTATATGGCTGTATTTTCCCTGTGTCTTCACATGGTTTTCCCTCTGTGTATGCTGTCTATGTCCTAGTATCCTCTTTTTATTAAGACACCAGTCATTGGATTAAGACCCATTCAACTGACCTCATTTTAACTTAATGGCCCTTTAACATCTCTGTCTCCAATTCCACTTACATTCTTATGAATTGGAGTAAAGGACTCCATATGAATTTGAGGGGACCCAAGTCAATCCTAAAGGAGATCAGTCCTGAATATTCATTGGAAAGACTGATGCTGAAGCTGAAACTCCAATACTTTGACCACCTGATGTGAAGAACTGACTCATTAGAAAAGACCCTGATGCTGGGAAAGATTGAAGGTGGGGGGAAAAGGGGATGACAGAGGATAAGATGGTTGGATGGCATCACTGACTTGATGGGCATGGGTTTGGGTGGACTCCAGGAGTTGGTGATGGACCAGGAGGCCTGGCCTGCTACAGTCCATGGGGCTGCAAAGAGTCAGACACGACCGAATGACTGAACTGAAAGCCCGTAATAAGTGTTGAATAGGGAGAAAGACTGTACTTACCTACAGTCTGCTAGAAGCTCCTCACATATAAATTTCTAAAAAATATATTTACAACAGCACTTATAAACCAAACATCATTAGCATAACCAGTACATTCAACAGGCTGGACTTGTGATGTTGTCAAATTGCAGTTTTTCTTGTGTACTGTTTTCATTTTTCTCCAGATAAAATTTTCAGCAAGCCCTTCTCTTTTGGGCTTTTTTGCTCCCTCTCTTTTGCTCCCTCTTACATTATGAGACTATAGTGATTTGTCATAAACCATATTAATTCCAATATTTAAATGCACAGTGCATCAAAACTCAACTTGGCTTCATGTCACATTCCCAACCCCTTTCCTACTGGTTGGAGCACCCAGTCGGGGCCCCGGGGTGCAGTGGTTTGCAGCTACTCTGTTTTTTCATTTCCTCCCCTTTGTCCTTTCCTCTTCCAATACTGATTGCTCCTCCAATGCTGGAGCTCAGAGAGTAAGGACCCAGGCAATTCCTATTAAGAATGAGTACTTTGGGGGAATGACCCTTGGACCTGGCATGGGTGTGAAGCAGACTTCAGTTGTCATGGCTTTGTCATGCAGGCCCGCGGAGCTTGGTGCTGAATGACTCCTCTACGGGTCACCTAGTGGCCTTGGACATTGCCTACCTTGGTTCCTGGTAGCCTTCCTCTGCTCCTAGGAACACCAAGGAGCTCACCTACAGGTTATTGTTTCCTGAGGTCACACCAGCTCCCTTGTCCTCAAGGCTACATCTTGTCCAGAGGGACTGCCTACAAGGCTGTGACTCAGGCACAACCTGTGTTGGCTCCCAGGGTGGGAGGCAGTGTGAGTTCTCTAAGACCTGTGAGAAATGGAATATTTCCTGCCACATCAGTAAACAAAGGATGTCCCAGTCATCAATGATCATGGCCCTCCAACATGAACTGGTAAGCCCTGAGGAAACTCAGGGCTGAAAAGAATATCTGACATCTAGCAGCCACTCCCTATGGTGATCCCTGAAGAAACTCAAGATGTGAAAATACAAGCTACTGACCCCAGAAAGCTGAGGCACATTTCAAAAGAATCATTTCAATGAGTCCATATGCATCTTCTCATATATAGAAAAGTACTAAAATTATTAAGCTGAGATGTCTGGTTTTCTTTAATTAACAATCATCTTTTGACATTCAGACTACCTGCCCGGTGTTGCAAAACTTCTATATATCCTAGCTGCTTCCCCTGCCTCCTGGAGCAGTTTATCAGAACTATCTGAAATACGGTCTCCCGGGCTATAGTTTCCCTTTCTCCCCAAATAAAACTTAACTCACTACTCTCGCTTTGTTCGTTTCTTTCAACTCAACAACCACAACAACAAGGAACATTGTAATCCTCCCCAGAGTCCAGCAAAAGCCCTTCTCTGTGCTTAAGGTAGTGGAAATAGCACCTTCCCTATACCCTCCACCTCTGTTACCCCTCATCCTCACCCCCACTCCCACATGGCAACCAACTTTCTCTACACATGATCACTCCCAACATATATCTTCTCTCTGCAGGGCACTTATTCTTTTACTGGACGAGGCAGTTCAGGGCTCCAGGAAAATTTTCTTAGTACAGCTTTTACACAGTTTGCAGGTGGTGATTGGGTTTGGGGATGTCACAGCTGTTGTATCGTCTCTCTAAGTCAAAACTTTAACTTGAACATCCTGGTACATTTCTTTATTGCCTTTTTTAGATGAAAGTCATCAGAATTTCTAAAGTTATCGATTGGGAAATAGAAGCTTATCTGAGGTCTCCCAGGCTACAATAAGAGAGCATATGATAAAATCTCTTCTGAGCTACAAATGAGAGAAAGATGTTCTCGGACTGAAAAGTCCAGAAAGTATTAGTAGTGGATTGTATCAGCCTATATTTTACATGTGACAGTAATATTCTGTACTGAAACGTTGGAAAATTACTTTAAATTTATCTTTTGGTGTGCCAAATAGGGCAGGAAAATAGAAAAAAAGTTAGTCCTCTGGCTAATAATGCCACTCCTTTAGAACTATTTCCAAGAGAAGAATCTGATTTCTTGGTTATTTAAGAAAACAAATCAAGCCTGTTATCACTAAACAGTATCAGTTTAAAATAGATGCCAGTGATCAGCTTAGCAAATTTATCAATAATATCAATCTTTCTGTGCAATGTTTATTTTCACAAAAAAATGTAATTAACCCTTTTTAAAAAGGGACACTTTGATTAGTTCCTTAAAGAAACTGAAGCCTTAGAATTTAAAACTAAAAGAGTCATCTTATAAACTCCACTTTATTACTATAGGTTTCCAGTTGTTATATTTCTAATTTCAAGTTTTAAGGTTTTTCACTGCCTTAGTATTGGTGAGGTTTTTAGCCCTCTTATTGTTAAGAACTACTATTTCAGAAGAATAGTAGCTTTATTGTCTAACAAACCACAGCAAAACATAATGGTTAAAACATTAAACATTTATTATTTCTCATGCTTCTGTGAGTTGCTTGGATAGTTCTCGTGGTCTGAGCTGGCTTGGTCAAGGCTGAATCGGTTTACAAAGGTATCACTCGTATGACTGGCCATTGTTGGGTTGGGTGAGGTACTATTTAAAGCTTCTCCAGAAACTCCCTTGGTGAGAGTGGGGCTGAGCTTATTCACCCTCTCTCTCTGCTCCCTGCAATCTGCAATGCGCTATTGCCCAGGAGGCTATCACAGGCATGTCGTCTTCAGGTTCTAACAAAGCAAGACAGGAAAAATCCTGATCCACTCACATTTCTCTTGTATCTACTTACATCAAGTATGTTGATGTCTCATGGTGTGGCGTGTGCATGCTCAGTCATGTCCAACTCTTTGCAGCCCCTTGGACTGTAGCCCACCAGGCTCCTCAGGCTAAAACAAATTGCATCACTGAACCCAGGTTCAAAATATGCAGATGTAGACCATCTTTCTTAGTAGGAACAGCTATAGAGTCATAGTGCTTAGGGATTTGCACATAGGTAAGAAAGAATTTGTAGCCATTTTGAAATTTATCACAGATGTCTTAGCCTCATTTTGTCTTCTAGTTTTATCACAAGGCTGTCACTGGAAAAACCAAAACCAACATCTTCATAAAGCAAATATACTCAACTTTGGAGTTTTCTGCCGGGGTCCAGCCCCGGTGGATCCAGGGAATTCGAAGGTGGGGACGGCGTCAGCGTCCTTGGAAAAATACATATTTAATTACAGATATATAGAGAGATTAGAAACGGATAGTGTAGTAGGAAGATTAGTGGAGAAAAAGAGGCTGAATAACTTGGATTACGTGGAATAGCTTCCATGCTCCAGATGGGAATTCAGCCAGAAAAACAGGAGCAAGAAAGAAGCGACATGGGGGAATCAGTCTTTCCGGAAACTGATCCGATTTCTTTATTTTTGGGTTTGCTTATATACCTTTTGTTACACATAGGGATGAAAACAGAGTCATGCGGGGGTCAACAGTCCTGACCTTTATCAAAATCAGGTGCTTCACATAAAAAGGTCTTAGGGATTTTATGCTCCTTTCTTTCTGATAACCAAGAAACTTATTTTTTCCAAGGCTGTTTTTTCTTAAACCAGGCACCACCCTCCAAATAAAGTTGCTTTCCTATAGTATGAGGGTGTAGTGAGTTACAATCAAGAAAGGAATTTATTTAACCCAAGGTTAACATGATTAATCTTAAAGGTTAATACTTATTTCTCCTATATGCTAGTTATATTCATTATAAGGGCAGGGAACATGGAGATTTAGCAGCAAACATCAGCCCAACAAATGAAAATCCTTTCACCAATGCTCCCTTTAAGATCTATTTAGTCTTAAGATAGTAATAAAGTTACATTTTTACATAGCAAGGACACAGTGATTTATAACAAAGTACAGTGATCTATTACAAAAGAGAAAATTCATTAACTCAAAAAGTCTAGTATTGCTAACCTTAAAACCTACTATATTTCCTTTTCTATATTCCAAATACATTGATTAATATATTCCCAGGTGCCTAAGGATATGGAGGCCTGGCGGCAATCATTGACTCAACAATGAGAAAAGCCCTATGCTAATTAAGACTTTCAAAATACTCCAAAACTCTGTGCTGTCTATGGTTGAGAGGTAGTAAACAATCATGTGGCAGGAGTATGGATAAGCCTGTCACACAAGCTAGCCTGTCAGCAGAGAGGTTTGACCTGAAACACCCTTGTCACACCCAGGGGAGAGAATTAGCAGCAATTATTGACACAACAAATGAAAAACCCTTCATCAATATAATTCCTAACCAACCCACTATACTAATAATTTCTAACTCCCCAAAAGAATTTGCCTTTAGTAAGTCTAAAACATCTCATGCCTCTCAGGTTGGGAGGCTGTAAACAATCACATGTGGCCGGATGAACCTATACAGGTGGGCTAGATAACCTTCAGAGGAGTCTGTAAGCTAAAACACTCTTGTCATGCCCAAGAATTTTTATTGGCTTGGAGCTGCACGTTACTCCTTCTCCGAGAAGAATGGTTATGGGGGAGAGCATAAAACAGACTCTGGTTTGGGGGTAGATGCTCGGGAACAGGGGGTTTCCTGAGGCTTGATCACGCCTTTGCGTATGCCAAGCCTCCTTCCTCATGACCTTTGCCGTGGGCGGAGTTCCTCACGCTGGCCCCTGGCAGTTTTCATTTCCACATTTTTTTTTTTTTTTTTTTTTTTTGGTCCCTCTGAATAAAGTTGTGTAACCTCATTACCTATTTTGTGCTTCTCTTCATATCGATTCTTAATCAGCTTATCTCCTTAACCTTTGTGGGGTTTAGAGCCCACAGTCCGTTAGTAATTATGATAACTACAATGAAGATGTTTCTTTCCCCCTGCCCCCAACCCTACGTGGTAGCAAGAATAAAGTTTTCTAACTCTTACAGTTGAGTTAGAAAATGAATATTTTTAAATTGTATCAATAATAGTTGGTAAATTTGCTTAAAAGCCACAGTTTTACAAATTGTACGTTGGAAGTTCCCTGGTGGTTCAGTGGTTAGGACTCTGCACTTCCACTGCATATGGCCCGGGTTTGATCCCTGATCGGAGAACTAAGATCCCATAAGCCTCACAACTAAAAATAAATAAAATTGCTGCAACTAGTGTACAGAATAAGTAAATAAATAACACTGAATCTACCAAGTGAGTTTAGGCAATCGAATGAATAATTTACTAAGACTCCTATGTGCTGATACTGTCCTAGACGCTGAGAATAAGATGGACAAAAGAGACCATGCTTCTCCTATCACCAGGCTCACGTGTTATGGAGAAGGCAGATCATGAGCAGCTAAACAAATGAGGGAGATAACTTTATACTTTTATTAGTTTTAAAGGTAAATAATAAAAATGATGGTGGGAAAATAAGAGTGTTAGGTACCATTATCGTGAATATGTCAGATGCTCATTAAATTTACTGTTGAACTGCTGATTTTATATAAACCTGAAGTGTGTGAAAATCAATTTTGAATTTATAAGTTAAAAAAACAACCAACACACAGAGGCACTCAGTTCTGAAAATAATCATTTCTTACTCTTGATTTTGGAAATCTAAGGAAATAAAAGAATACAACAGCATATATAGTAAGCATATTTATATTGAACTTCAAGAAAGTTTCCACTAGCATTCTTTGATAGTAAGCAACCCAGATCAATTTTAATTAACTGAAGACAGAGAAGCTTGGAGGGTATGGAGAGCTCACAGAAGTGAAGGGAATGGTAACAAATCAGAGTAAGAAAAGAGGAGAAGCAGAGGAGGAGTGATTTTGTGTTGGTGCATATACTAGACAGGCTTCCCTGGTGGTTCAAATGGTAAAGAATCTGCTTGCAATGCAGGAGACCTGAGTTCAATCCCTGGGTCAGGAAGATCCCCTGGAGAAGGGAATGGCTACCCACTCCAGTACTTGCCCGGAGTATCCCATGGATAGAGGAGCCTGACAGTCTACAGTCCACGGGATCACAAAGAGTCAGACACGATGGAGCAACTAACACTTTCACCTTCACTTTTTCATGTACCGAACAGACAGCCTTACTGACTGATACTCTTGTGCTCCCATTATATCTACATCTTTTGCCGTGTAACTTTGCTGTTTTCTCCCACTACAGATGGGGCTCTCTGTCTCAGTCCTTGACTCTGGGCTCCATTTCAGGATGTCAGTAAGTGTTACAGAAGCTGAAATGGAGCCCAGAGTCAAGGACTGAGATGCCTCAATGTCCAGATCTAATTTATATGTAGGATGAAATATAGTCAGGAGAACAGAGAGGGCTAGTTGTGGCCACATTCTCTTTGTAAGCTTGCAAAGAGTTCTTAGAGAAGAAATGTCAAGTAAGGTGTCTGCACTGGATGGAGAAAGTTCTAGATAGCCTGTCATTAAGTACTATTATTAAGTATCAAAAGCAACATGTAATACCAAAATACTCAAATTCATATCCATCTTTGAAGCTTGTGAACCTCAAATTTGTGTACAGTCTTGATATAATCCTAGAGAGTGTAAAACAAAGAGGATGCACATACCAAAATTATTTTTGCTGAAATCATACATGAATGCTGGTGTGGTCCAGGACTTAAGTTATATTAATACCAGTTGTACATGGTGCTTAGAGAAGCTAACATACTAAAAGTGCATTTTTTAATGTTTAACTTTTTGCTACATTAATTCCCTTTCAATTTATTTCAATTTTATTAAGATCATTTTATTTTAAAAGTTTTCAAATTGTTTCAAGCAAACTGGAAATAATTTTACAATGCATGCATGCTAAGTTGCTTCAGTCATGTCTGACTCTTTGCGACCCTATCGACCATAGCCCACCAGTTTTCTCTGTCCATGGGATTCTCCAGGCAAGAATACCGGAGTGGGTTGCCATTTCCTTCCTCCAGGGGATCTTCCCCACTCAGGGATCAAACCTGAGTCTCTTATGTCTCCTGAATTGGCAGGTGGATTCTTGACCTCCTGGGAAGCCCAATTTTGGGCTGCAGCATGAGGCATGTGGGATCTTAGTTCCCTTACCAGGGATCAAACCCACACCCCCTGCATTGTAAGCATGGAGTCTTAACCACTGGGCCACCAGGAAAATTCCAACTTTACAGTAAACACGTTTTATGTCCATCAACTAGATTTTATCATTGACATTTAATGATAGCCTCCTTAAGATACAATTCACATACCATATACTTCACCTATTGAAAGTCACATAATTTGACTTTAAATGAAGACTTGTTCTTTTAAATTTTTATCTGAAAGTCATTTCAAATTTATAGAAAATGTTTGCTGCTCTGTTGTGTCCAACTCTTTGTGACCCCATGGGCTGTAACCCGCCAGGCTCTTTTGTCCATTGAGTTCTCCAGGCCAGAATACTAGAGTGGATTGCCGTTCCCTTCTCCCGGGGATCTTCCCAACCCAAGGATCAAACCCAGGTCTCCCACACTGCAGGCAGATTCTTTACCATTTGAGCCACCAGGGAAGCCCAGGTAGAAACTATCTTAAAGGTTTTATCTGGAAGTCATTTCAGGTTTAATAGGAAAGGTGTAGGAAAAGTACTAAGAAAACCCAAAGATCCTCTACCCAAATCTACATAATCTTGATATAATTTAATATTGTTATTATATTGTTAACACTTAAATGCTTTAACATTTGCTCCTCCTACACAGCATTTTCCTGTCATTTGAGAGTAAGTTGTATGCCTCGTTCCAGTAGTTACTGTGTATTGATTAAGAAGGTTAATCTTTTCTTATGTAATCACAATACAGGTATCAATGCAAATAAATTTAATATTGATGCAATATATTACCAGATATCAGTTTATTTGTCATGACTCTTTCATCTTCTATCTGGAAGAGTTCTTCAGCCTTTCATGACAATGACCTATTTGAAGGCTACAAGTCCCTCTTTTGAATAGAATGCACTTCATTTGGGGTTTGTCAAGTATTTCCTCATGACCATGTTCAGGTACTCATCCTCTCAGGAGTCCTGCTAAGTGAAGCTGAGGCCCTTTCAAGGTACCACATTCCGAGGCACATCATGTCCACTCGTCCATTTTGATGGTGATACTTTTGATCACTTGGTCAGTTCAGTTCAATTCAGTTGTTCAGTCGTGTCCAATTCTTTATGACCTCATGGACTGCAGCATGCCAGGTCTCCCTGTCCATCACCAACTCCTGGAGCTTGCTCAAATTCATGTCCACTGAGTTGGTGATGCCATCCAACCATCTCATCCTCTGTTGTCCCCTTCTCCTCCCACTTTCCCAGTATCAGTGTCTTTTCCAGTGAGTCAGTTCTTTGCATCAGGTAGCCAAAGTATTGGAGTTTCAGCTTAAGCATCCAGTCCTTCCAATGAATATTTAGGACTGATTTCCTTTAGGATGGACTGGTTGGATCTCCTTGCAGTCCAAGAGACGCTCAAGAGTCTTCTCCAACACCACAGTTCAAAAGCGTCTGTTCTTCGGAGCTCAACTTTCTTAATGGTCCAACTCTCACATCCATACATGACTACTGAAAAAACCATAGCTTTGACTAGATGGACCTTTGTTGGCACAGTAATATCTCAGCTTTTTAATATGCTATCTAGATTTGTCATAGCTTTTCTTCCAAGGAGGAAACATCTTTTAATTTCATGGCTGCAGTCACCATCTGCAGTGATTTTAGAGCCCCAAAAACCAAGTCTCTCACTGTTTCCATTGCTTCCCCATCTATTTGCCATGAAGTGATGGGACCAGATGCCATGATCTTAGTTTTCTGAATGTTGAGTTTTAAGCAAACTTTCACTCTCCTCTTTCACTTCATCAAGAGGCTTTTTAGTTCTTCTTCACTTTATGCCATAAGGGTGGTGTCATCTGCATATCTGAGGTTGTTGATATTTCTCCCAGAAATCTTTATTCCATTGTGTGCATCATCCAGCCTGGCATTTCACATAATATACCCTGCATATAAGTTAAATAAGCAGGGTGACAATATACAGCCTTGATGTACTCCCTTCCCCATTTGGAACCAGTCTATTGTTCCATGTCCAGTTCTAACTGTTGCTTCTTGACCTGCATACACATTTCTCAGTAGGCAGGTCAAGTGGTCTAGTATTCCCATCTCTTTAAGAATTTTCCAGTTTGCTGTGATCCACACAGTCAAAGGTTTTGGCGTAGTCAATAAAGCAGAAGTAGATGTTTTTCTGGAACTCTCTTGCTTTTTTGATGATCCAACGGATGTTGGCAGTTTGATCTCTGGTTCCTCTGCCTTTTCTAAATCCAGCTTGAACATCTGGAATTTCACAGTTCACATACTGTTGAAGCCTGGTTTGGAGAATTTTGAGCATTAATTTACTAGCATGTGAGATGAGTACTATTATGTGGTACTTTGAACATTCTTTGGCATTGCCTTTTTTGGGATTGGAATGAAAACTGACTTTTTCCAGTCCCTTTCCACTGCTGAGTTTTCCAGATTCGCTGGCATATTGAGTGTAGCACTTTCACAGCATCATCTTTTAGGATTTTAAATAGCTCAGCTGGAATTCCATCAACTCCACTAGCTTTGTTCATTGTGATGTTTCTTCCTAAGGCCCACTTGCCTTCACATTCCAGGATGTCTGGCTCTAGGTGAGTGATCACGCCATCATGATTATCTGGGTCATGAAGATCTTTTTTGTATATGTCTTCTGTGTATTCTTGGCACCTCTTCTTAATATCTTCTGCTTCTGTTAGGTCCCTACCATTTCTGTCCTTTGTTGTGCCCATCTTTGCATGAAATATTCCCTTGGTATCTCTAATTTTCTTGAAGAGATCTCTAGTCTTTCCCATTCTATTGTTTTCCTCTATGTCTTTGCATTGATCCCCTGAGGAAGGCTTTCTTCCTTTTCAAGACCATCCCCAAGAAAAAGAAATGCAAAAAAAGCAAAATGGTTGTCTGAGGAGGCCTTACAAATAGCTGAGTAAAGAAGCAAAGTGAAAGGCAAAGGAGAAAAGAAAAGATATACCTATTTGAATGTAGAGTTCCAAAGAATAACAAGAAGAGATAAGACAGCCTTCCTCAGTGATCACCTGGTCAAGGCAAATTCTAATTTCTCTACCACGTTTTTACTATATTTTCCTTCCATGTTTTCACTGTAGCATAATTGCCTTACAATGTTGTGTTCATTTCTGCTGTATAACATTAATCAGTAGCATGTGATCCATAAGCTGCATCCCATTTGTGATGTATGCATCAGTTGTATATGTATATGTATCCCCTCCCTCTTGAGTCTCCCTCCCTCCCTCCCATCCCACCCCTCTAGAATTCCATGCATATTTAATAAGCAGTGTGTGAAAGGATACTTTGACCATGCAAAATAGCGCTTCTCATCCAAAGTTTCCCCCTAAACTTAGCATCCATTGATATTTCTTGCCTAAATTCATCTTTCCCAAAATTGTGAAGTGGTAACTTTCCAACCATGGTACCCTCTCCTTGTTTACCAGTTGGTGCTCATTGCTTCACTCATGTATCTACTTATCCACTTATTTATTATCAGCTCTCACTCCTGGATTTTAATTTTTTCCGTGACTTACAATTCATTATGGTCCACATTTGGTCTGTGGGTTTCCCTTCAAGTTATTTCCTGTATCCTTGCAAAATCCTCCTATCAGGTTTTCTGAGCATCTTCTTTCTTTCTGTCATAATAAGACTCAGAAGATTGAGATCTGATCATCTGAAGCATGCAATGTCATATACAGAATGTAAAACATAATCATTGTGTTCATTTGTGGAAACATCACCTAGGGATTAAAATTATTAAAGAGATGCCTACACTTATCCACCTCAAGGCAGAATTCATCTATGAAATCTATTGTTGATACATCAAACCTATAGCAACTGACAGAAAAATCAGGCATGGATTATAGAAAAATGAAGTATTTTAATAAATCATTGTTTTGTAAATGTTAAGAATTTTTACTTAGTAGCCCAGTTTTAATGGTGTATTGCTTATTTTTAAGCAATTTTAATAGAAGTAAATAAACATAGCTTTGAATATAGTCTCTCTAGAAAGGTGCTTAATTAGTAGGTCTCAACACAGAAAAGTGTTCATTTTGTTTACTATTCTTTTAGTGTTATTAGGGTACTAAAAGCAAAATATTTGAGAGTCTCCAGATCTTTTGCTCTATGTACTTCTTTTTACATTTCTATAATTCAACATCATATTAATATTTCATATAAATTGTCAGATTCTTCCATCCATGTCTTT
Organism: Oryx dammah; assembly: GCF_014754425.2. Taxonomy (NCBI): domain Eukaryota; kingdom Metazoa; phylum Chordata; class Mammalia; order Artiodactyla; family Bovidae; genus Oryx; species Oryx dammah. The sequence goes on along the minus strand of NW_024070205.1, from coordinate 68,469,950 downwards.
TTATTTCATGCTGATGGTTCTCCTCTCCTTACATGTTTTCCTGCCAACTTTGACTACAAGAGAAAGAAATCAAGTTACAGAGATCCTTGTCAGAGGTCTTACTGAATGAAAATGTCGCTTGTGCCAAATTATTTGAATGTTGTTTAGAATCAGTTCTTCAGAGAGAAGTATTTTCTTTGTGTGTGTGTTATTCTTTTTACTCCGTTCATAGCACCTTGAGTAATTTTCTAACTGCATCAAGGTGAACACGTGCAATGCTGCTGCTGCTGCTGCTGCTAAGTTGCTTCAGTCGTGTCCGACTCTGTGTGACCCCATAGACGGCAGCCCACCAGGCTCCCCAGTCCCTGGGATTCTCCAGGCAAGAACACTGGAATGGGTTGCCATGTCCTTCTCCGATACATGAAAGTGAAAAGTGAAAGTGAAGTCACTCAGTCGTGTCCGACCGTCAGCGACCCCATGGACTGCAGCCTACCAGGCTCCTCCTTCCATGGGATTTTCCAGGCAAGAGTACTGGAGTGGGGTGCCATTGCCTTCTCCGGAACACGTGCAATAGTGCTCTATTAAAAAGTGGTTACGTGGAGTTCAAAAAATGAATTCAGCGGGTACTTATAAAGTGCTTGCTGTGCTTTTGGCACCTCATTAATTTAAAGGCATCAAAAAAGTTCTGTAATATGCATTCCTGTGAAAAGCTTAAGCCTTTGGGGAAATTAGACTATCAGAAGAAATATTTAATAGTAGGACCACAGAGAACCACTGGACTGGATGTTAAGTTAGGGCTACCACTATGGTAAGGCTGTGCTTGAAAATCGGTCTCCACTGTTTTTGTATTGCTGTGTGGCAAAACATCCTGAACTTAAGCTATTTAAAATAACGAACAATTATTATTTTGCACAGTTTAAGAGGGTCTGAAAGTCAGCAGTGGCTTAACCGGGTGCTTCTGGCTCAGAGTCTGTCCTGAGGTTGTCGTCAAGTTGGATCAGGGTCACATTCATCTCAGGGTTTCACTGGGGTTAAAGAATCTGCTTCCAAGCTGATTCTTGTGAAGGTGGGCAGGTCTCAGGATTGACGCTTTCAAACTGTGGTGCTGAGGAAGACTCTTGAGAGTCCCTTGGACTCCAAGGATTCTTTACTTGCATTGTGCAGGGTCGAGTTCCCTGACCAAGGATCGAACTGGTGCTCTTTGCATTGGGAGCTTGGAGTCATGGCCACTGGACCACCCGAGAAGTCTCAGTGTTACCGTTTCTACTGTTATAGACCTTTGGGTTGTGTATGTGAAGGTGAAGTCGCTCAGTCGTGTCCAACTCTTTGCGACCCCGTGGACTGTAACCTACTAGGCTTCTCTGTCCATGGGATTCTCCAGCCAATCCTAAAGGAAATCAATTCTTAATATTCATTGGAAGGACTGATGCTGAAGTTGAAGCTCCAGTACTTTGGCCACTTCATGTGAAGAGCTGGCCCACTGGAAAAGACTCTGATGCTGGGAAAGATTGAAGGCAGGAGGAGAAGCGGACAACAGCAGATGAGATGGTTAGATGGCATCCCCGACTCAATGGACATGAGTTTGTGGAAACTCCAGAAGATAGTGAGGGCTTCCCAGGTATTTCAGTGGGTAAAGAATCTGCCTGCGATGCAGGAAACACAGGTTCAATCCTTGGGTCAGGAAGAGCTCCTGGAGGAGGAAATGGCAAGCCACTCCAATATTCTTGCCTGAAGAATCCCATGGAAAGAGGATTCTGGCCACAGTCCATGGGGTTGCAAAGGGTCGGACATGGCTGGAGTGACTGAGCATGCACTGGAAGATAGTGAAGGACAGGGAAGCCTGGAGAGCTGCAGTTCATGCGGTTGCAAACAGTTGGACATGACTGGGCAACTGAACAGCAACAACTAGGCCTCAGTTCTTCCATGACTGTGGGCTGGAGGCTTCAGTTTCTCACAAGTAAACCTCTCCAGAAGGATGCTCACAACACAGCAGCCTGTTTCCCCTAGAGTGAGCGATCTAAGAGGGAGAGACAGAGTGAGTGTCCTGGTGGGAATCAGAGTCTCTTTTGGAGGGAGGGGGAGTCGTTGCTTTACAAAGTTGTGTTAGTTTCTGCTGTACAACAAGGTGAATCAGCTATATGCAGACACATCCCCTCTGTCTTGAGCCTCTCTCCCGCCCTCTTATCCCATCTCTCTAGGTCACCACAGAGCACCAAGCTGAGCCCCCTGTGCAGTAAAGCAGCTTCCCACTAATTATCTATTTAACACATAGTAAAGAAGAAACTTGCTAAAAGAGTAGATCTTTAGCATTCTTACCACACACACACATGTGCACACACACGCACACACACACACAGTAACTCTGGGAGGTGAGGTGATAGATTTGTAAACTGACCTGATTGTGATAATCATTTCACAGTGTATACATATATCAATCATTGTATCATACATGTCATATATAATTTATTTGCCAATTATACCTCATAAAGTTGGAGGAAAACACCTTGGCTTTGTCTATTCTTGAAGTTTATAAATAGGTACTTTGTTGTGCCTGATTTATTTCACTCTGCATCATATTTCTGAGGTCCATCCATGCCAGGGCACCTAGTTGTAGCTCATTCTACTTTCCTTGCAGTGCAGAATTTCAGTGTCACCCTTTCTTTCAAAAAATTATTTACTTGGCCATGCTGAGTCTTAGTTGCAGCACATGGGACCTTCCATCTGCATTGCAGCATGTGGATTCTTTACTTGCATTGTGCAGGGTCGAGTTCCCTGACCAAGGATCGAACCGGCGCTCCTTGCATTGGGAGCTTGGAGTCATGGCCACTGGACCACCCGAGAAGTCCCAGTGTTACCGTTTCTACTGTTATAGACCTTTGGGTTGTGCATGTGAAGGTGAAGTCGCTCAGTCGTGTCCGACTCTTTGCGACCCCGTGGACTGTAACCTACTAGGCTTCTCTGTCCATGGGATTCTCCAGGCAAGAATACTGGAGTGTATTGCCATTTGTGTATAGTTTGATATTATTATAAATAATGCTACAAGGAATATTCTTGTACATGTCTTTTGGTAAACATAGTATATGTGTGATTTCTGTTGATTATAGCTAAGGTTTTAAAAACACTATCATAATCATATTCTAACACATACATACAGAATCTAGAAAAATGGTACTGAAGAAATTATTTACAGGGCAGAAATGGAGAAACAGACTTAGAAAATAGATTTATGGACATGGGGAGAGGGGAGGAGAGGGTGAGATGTGTGGAAAGAGTAACTTGAAAACTTACATTACCATGTGTAAGATAGGTAGCCAACAGGAATTTGCTGTATGGCTCAGGAAACTCAAATGGGCTCTGTATCAACCTAGAGGGGTGGGATGGTCCAGGAGATGGGAGGGAGGTTCAAAAGGTAGGGGATATATGTATACCTATGGCTGATTCATGTTGAGGTTTGATAGAAAACAACAAAATTCTGTAAAGCAATTATCCTTCAATAAAAAAACAAATTAAAAGCAAAAACACCATCATAGCTTTGTGTGGTAGAATAAAGCAGAGGGAAGGAAAATAAGATGTGGAGAGCAGAGAGTCTATTGTAGTGGCCCAGGTACTGAACTGGTGGTGGCTTGGACTATGGTATTAACAGTGAAGATGACAGACTGATGGATCCTGGAGCTTTTGAAATGTTAGTCACTCAGTCATATCCAACTCTTTGTGACCCCATGGACTAGCCTGCCGAGCTCCTTTGTCTCGGCAAGGATATTGAAGTGGGTAGCCATTCCCTTCTCCAGGGGATCTTCCCAACCCAGGGATCAAACCTGGGTCTCCCACATTGCAGATTCTTTACCATCTGACCCACACAGGGAAGAAGGATTGCCATGACTTAGTTAAGAGGATATAGGATATAGAAGTTGTGAAACAAAGTGCAAATGTCAGCAGTATCTCCAAGATTTCTGACTCGTTGAATGTGGAAATTGGGTGTTTAATTCATCATGAAACCATTTTCCTTTTACTAACTTGAAACCCATTTGTGAAAGTGTATGAGTTCTCATTGCTTGAGTTCATAACTTTGAATTTTTTAAAAAATAGGATTTTAGAAAGTCAGTTAAAACAAGGTAGAATTATTTGCATACATTTTTTACAAGAACCTGACTATTGTAATCTTAAGCTTACAAAATTGATGCTTAGATTCTCCCTAAAGTGGTTTTCAATGTACTCATCAGCAATATTCCAATTAAAAAAATGTTCATGTTCAAAAATATGTAGATGAGTAAGGAGTAGATTTCTATTCCTGAGGGAATTCACACATTTTTTTCACTTTTGTCATGACTTGATAAAGATTGAATTATACCACTTGATGGATAAATATTGTATAAAATGAATTGTTCCCAATTCAGTTTCTTATAGACCAATGCCTTCACGCCCTAAATTGATCTTGCAATAGCTACCTTATTAGCAGTCTTAGCAACTGGTGTTGAGGTTGAAGGAGCAGAAACCCAACCATTAATTTATCCCTGAGCATGGGTTTGGATATAGGTTGAGAAGTTTAAGTGGAAATGGTATGGGAACTTTTACTTCTGCTGTTGTTGAAACAGGAATTTTGTTTTCAGAGCATCAAACTACACCTGATACCTCACAGAAATTCAAGTAAATAAAAAATGATATGTGTTGCAAAGATTAAGGCCCATTTAATGGTAGTTCCTTTTTATCTCTCCTTTCTCTTTTTAAATTATAGTAGGTTGTATACAGGGCCTCCCTGGTGGCTCTGTGATAAGAACCCGCCTATCAATGCACCAGGCACGGGTTTGGCCTTTGGTCAGGAAGATCCCCCAGAGAAGGAAATGGCAACCCACTCCAGTATTCTTGCCTGGAAAATCCCAGGGAAGACAGAGGAGTCTGACACGCTGCAGTCCATGGGGCCACAAAAGAGTTGGACATGACTTAGCCACTGAACAACATATTGTATACAGAAACAGGAAATGACTAAATTCACAGACAGCTGTAACCTTTCTTTTAGGTCTCAATCATTCAATTCCTTTAGTATAATATTACCATTGAAAAGAATTCTAATATCTTTAAGTCCTGCAGCTGGTTGTGGTTTAATTTCATGGCACATGTTTTTATTCCATTCATTCATAGTCTGCCTTATCTGTGACACATCACTTCTGGTACTCATTTCGTCCCTGAGATGCTTGTGTATTTTCCTATGTCTTTTCACTGCCGTGACTCACAGGGCAGAGGACTGGATGCCAAGGGACACATGAGTTGTGGCAAACATGACCTTTGCCCTCATGTTCTCCAGTTTAAAATATCTTTTTTATTAAAAGTCAGAATGGTTTTTTGAGAATATTTGTTGTCTACGTTTTTAAAATGCTTGATCCAGTGTGCAACATGCAGCTGTCGTGGGTGTAATCAGAGTTTATTCCACTGCAGGGCGTTGCGGTAGAAAGAGTGTTAGCACACAACTCAGAAAACCTAAGTGGCAATTCCAGGTCTGTAGCTTTCTAACCATCCTCTTTTGATAGGTCTAAAGATGCTTTGAGCCCTGTTTTTTCTCATCTAGGACATCAGGATAGTAATATCTGCTCCAGTAACCTGATGGACTTTTTTGGGAAGATCAAGTGATACCCTGAAAAATGTCTGAAAAATTGAAACATGATATAGGAACATCCCATGAAATTGACATTTTATGATGATCAGTGGTATTTACTAAGATGTTGCTTTGACTGCTTGAAATAGAAACCCAAGTTGACAGTGCCTTGATAAAGATTGAATTCTATGTCTCTCTCACAGAACAGTACAAACTGCACAGTAATTGGGCCACCAGCGTCCTTGTATCTTGTTGCTCTGCCATCTGTGGGCCTTTGTCTTCATCTACAAGGTCCAAGCCCCACAAAATTTCAATATAAGTAATAAGGACAGAATACTACTATTAGAGCACAAGTAGCACTAATGTATTGTTAAAATGTAAGGAAGCACTGTCTTAACAGGTTCTCCTCTCCCAAAGTGCCAAAAAGGATCACAGTTCTTTAAGATGTATGGTCAGGTGGAAAGCCTAGGCTCTTGTTAAGGGTAAGACTGAGTTAAACAGACCTTAAAGACATAACGCATTATCTTGGGCAGTGGTTCTCAACCCTGGTGTGATCCATTAAAATCATTTGAGGAGTTTTCAAACTCCTGATGACAAGCCTCACTACAGATTTATTAAAATCACAGTCTGTGGGGAAGAGCAACATTGGTTTTTCGGCTCCTAGGTGTTTCTAATGTAGAGCTAACATTGCAAACCACTCTTCTTAGGAGAATTTAGCAATTAAGACAAGGAGTACTGGACGCAATTGCCAAATAGATTTAAATCTAAAATTGAGCAGTAGGGTGACTTCCCTGGTGATCCAGTGTTTAAGACTCCAAGCTTCTACTGCAGCAGTCATGGGTTTGACCCCTAGTCAGGGAATTAAGATCTCATATGCTGCCTGGCATAGCCAAGTAAATAAAATGGAGGGATAGTGTGGTAGATGATCAAGAATTCATTATATCAATAAAAGTGTATAGTTCAGATTACTGAAAAGGGATATCATATCATTAGAGAGCTAATTTTTAGCTTAAAGAAGATAGGTGTCATGCTTCTTTATGATCTGTTTCTTGGAATTTTTGAATGAAATTTCCAAATGTCTTCTCCGTAACTTTTGTTTATTGTAATATTTGTCAGTATGACCCACTCTATTTGCTGAGGCACTGAGAAAGTGTATTTTCCTAATTTATTTTGTTGTATTAAGTACTCTTATTTGTGAAAAGAAAGAGATAGGTGAGAAGGTTTGGTCTAATTCATTGCTGGTCAGGCATAATTACTTGAATACTAAATACTCAGTTATTTCAAAATATTTTTAAATTAGGTACGCAATGTATATAAAATGAGACCAACATGGTAAGAAATTGTTGCTATTTTGCTTTGACAAATGTTGGTTTGCTTCGTTCATTCAGTCCTTTACTTCTTTGACTTACTCATCTTGTGTCCTTTACCTCATTTTATGGGGAAATGGCCACCCACTCCAGTATTCTTGCCTGGAAAACTCCATGGACAGAGGAGCCTGATGGGCTACAGTCCATGAAGTCACAAAGTCAGACACGACTAAGCCCGAACTTTCCTGCTTATAGTGCTTTGTCAAGCATTCTAAGAATTGCTAGGAAGACAAACAGTAAGACTCTCCTGCCCTTAAGAAGCTGATGGAAGAGAAAGAAATATAGAAAATTATTAAACAATGGAGAAGAACAGTCACTGAGATATAGGAAGGGAATTAAAGGTGAAATATATAATCTATGAAGGCTTCTTACAGGAAATGTCAGTTTTTGTCTAAAAGGATAACTAAAGATTAATTTCGAAACTACAAGAGGGAAGGCCACTTCAGGGAGAGAGGGAGCCTCACCTTCTGAATCATCCTGGTTTAGATTCAGGAGAAAAGAAATTGCTGAGCACGAGGTATATACACAGACACAGAAGTAATTTATGACTCTCCATCAGTTCTGGAATCACATATGAATTTATAATACCATAGGAAAAATGGAGTTAGAGAGTCACTTCAGAGGTTATACGACCCGAGATGCATATTTTATTACTTTCCCTTTTTATGACTTATGTATCAAAGAGAGCTTTCTAGGCAGTTCCAGGTACATATTGCTAATAACAGTAAACATTTCTTGAATGCTTACTATATGCAGGGTCTGTTCTGAGAACTTTATAAGCATTAACCAATTTCATTCTCACACCAGCCTATGACATGATCATATACTACACGATACACTAAGACAGCAATATGGCTTGTTCACGGTCATCTGTTAAGTAGAAAATCCAGAACCAAGGCTGAATTTTACTGCTGACTCTCACTGACAGTCTTTATTAAAGTTTCAATGAAGAATAGAACATGAATCTAAAAGCATGAAAACACTGAGTTTTAAGATCCTCCTGTGTGATCATTTTGCCATTCGTCTTTTCTGACAATGATAAATGCCTGGATAAATCTTGATTGGGAAGGAAGTCTTATACTGGAGAAAAAAATGAAAGAGGAAGTCCATTCAAACTAAATTTAGGTAGCATCTGAAGGATGAAGAGCGCCGTCTCTTAGCACAATACTTTTCAAACCGGCTGTCAAGGCAAACCTCTGAGAGCAACGTGTTGGGAGGGGCAGAGGGGACACACAAAGCCTGTGGTCACTCCAAATCCTTTACCAAATAAGAACTGGATTTTGAGAGCTACAGCATATCAGATACTTGTCAAAATACCAGCCCAGGAGAGAGCTTGCCAAGAAGGCACTTGACAGACTGCATGCTTAAGGGAGCACAGGAACGAGACATTGTCACGCACCAGCATGCAGACAATTACAACAGAGACGGAAACAAAGTGTTTCACTTGAAGAAATCTTATCCAAGAAAAAAAAACCAGCCTGTGTGTACACACTATGTAGCTCCCAAAGGAAGTCATGCCATCAAGTATCAGACACACTCGCCAATAAAAATGAATTTCAAAGGGAAAAGAGGTACTAAGTCTGTCTTGTTACAAGTTATTATGCACAGCATTTAGCCTAAATTCTCTTTTTCGTTGCAACAGTTTCACGCTGGTGTTCATCTATTTTGAAAGACTTCCATTTAGGAAAGAAAAAGTATATGGCAATAAAGATTCACGACCCCTCATCTGCAATTTTGAAATCTAAAATTCTCTGCAACAGTGAAAGTTGTTCATTCTTTGGGACCAAAATGCATTTGGGTGTAAAACCTGAGCTGAACTGATGTGAGGTTGTGTGTGTGTTTATTTATCCCACTTAGTGTGAATATTCATGCATTTTGTTGCAAAAATCTTAATGACTTTTATTCTGCAGGACTTTTTACACACCACTGTGGGTTCAATTCAGTTCAGTCGCTCAGTCGTGTCCGACTCTTTGCAACCCCATGAATCGCAGCACGCCAGGCCTCCCTGTCCATCACCAACTCCCGGGGTTCAGTCAGACTCACATCCATCGAGTCAGTGATGCCATCCAGCCATCTCATCCTCTGTTGTCCCCTTCTCCTCCTGCCCCCAATCCCTCCCAGCATCAGAGTCTTTTCCAGTGAGTCAACTCTTCGCATGAGGTGGCCAAAGTACTGGAGTTTCAGCTTTAGCATCATTCTTTCCAAAGAAATCCCAGGGCTGATCTCCTTCAGAATGGACTGGTTGGATCTCCTTGCAGTCCAAGGGACTCTCAAGAGTTTTCTCCAACATCACAGTTCAAAAGCATCAATTCTTCAGTGCTCAGCTTTCTTCACAGTCCAACTCTCACATCCATACATGACCACTGGAAAAACCATAGCCTTGAATAGATGGAACTTCGTTGGCAAAGTAATGTGTCTGATTTTCAATATGCTATCTAGGTTGGTCATAACTTTCCTTCCAAGCAGTAAGTGTCTTTTAATTTCGTGGCTGCAGTCACCATCTGCAGTGATTTTGGACCCCCCCAAAATGAAGTCTGACACTGTTTCCACTGTTTCCCCATCTATTTCCCATGAAGTGATGGGACCAGATGCCATGATCTTCGTTTTCTGAATGTTGAGCTTTAAGCCAACTTTTTCACTCTCCTCTTTCACTTTCATCAAGAGCCTTTTTAGTTCCTCTTCACTTTCTGCCATAAGGGTGGTGTCGTCTGCATATGTGAAGTTATTGATATTTCTCCCAGCAATCTTGATTCCAGCTTGGGCTTCTTCCAACCCAGCGTTTCTCATGATGTACTCTGCATAGAAGTTAAACAAGCAGGGTGACAATATACAGCCTTGATGTACTCCTATTCCTATTTGGAACCAGTCTGTTGTTCCATGTCCAGTTCTAACTGTTGCTTCGTGACCTGCATACAGGTTTCTCAAGAGGCAGGTCAGGTGGTCTGGTATTCCCATCTCTCTCAGAATTTTCCACAGTTTATTGTGACCCACACAGTCAAAGGCTTTGGCATAGTCAATAATACAGAAATAGATGTTTTTCTGGAACTCTCTTGCTTTTTCAATGATCCAGCGGATGTTGGCACTTTGATCTCTGGTTCCTCTGCCTTTTCTAAAACCAGCTTGAACATCTGGAAGTTCACAGTTCACGTATTGCTGAAGCCTGGCTTGCAGAATTTTGAGCATTACTTTACTACTAGTGAGATGAGTGCAATTGTGCAGTCGTTTGAGCATTCTTTGGTATTGCCTTTCTTTGGGATTGGAATGAAAACTGACCTTTTCCAGTCTTGTGGCCACTGCTGAGTTTTCCAAATTTGCTGGCATATTGAGTGTAGCACTTTCACAACATCATCTTTCAGGATTTGAAGAGCTCAACTGGAATGCCATCACCTCCACTAGCTTTGTTCATAGTGATGCTTTCTAAGGCCCACTTGACTTCACATTCCAGGATGTCTGGTTCTAGGTGAGTGATCACATCATCGTGATTATCTTGGTTTTGAAGATCTTTTTTGTACGGTTCTTCTGTGTATTCTTGTCACCTCTTCTTAATATCTTCTGCTTCTGTTAGGTCCAGACGATTTCTGTCCTTTATCGAGCCCATCTTTGCATGAAATGTTCCCTTGGTATCTCTAATGTGAGTGTTACATAATAAATAGCAAATGTATTGAAATTTTTGCACCTTGTTTTATGTCCCTGGGTATGATCAAGTGTCTCTTGGTTTACAGTCTACAGGAACTTGAATAGAATTTTTATCCAACAGTTTTGTGAAAACTGTATAAATCTTAATTATGTTGAATCGGTTCACAGTGATTTTCATGTCTATTATATCCTTCTGCATGCATGCATGCTAAGTCACTTCAGTCATGCCTGACTCTACACGACCCCATGGACAGAGGAGCCTGGGGGACTACAGTCCATGGGGATTCTACAGGCAAGAATAATGGAGTGGGTTGCCATGCCCTCCTCCAGGGGATCTTTCCAACCCAGGACTATATCCTTTTATTTCTCTGTTCAGTTCAGTTCAGTTCAGTCACTCAGTCATGTCCGACTCTTTGCAACCCCATGAACAGCGGCACTCCAGGCCTCCCTGTCCATCACCAACTCCTGGGGTCCACCCAAACCCATGTCCATTGAGTTGGTGATGCCATCCAACCATCTCATCCTCTGTCGTCCCCTTCTCCTCCTGCCCTCAATCTTTCCCATCATCAGGGTCTTTTCCAATGAGTCAGCTCTTCACATCAGGTGGACAAAGTATTGGAGTTTCAGCTTCAACATCAGTCTTTTCAATGAACACCCAGGACTGATCTCCTTTAGGATGGACTTCAGGATGAGTCTCCTTGCAGTCCAAAAGACTCTTCATTTTATTAATTTTTGAGAGTTTGATATTGAAACTTCAACTAAAATCTTAATTTATCTTCTTAGAAAAATAATTGCAATACATAGTGAAACTATATGCAACCTTGTTCTCTATTTTCCAAGTCTCCTGTAAATGTGTTATCATACTTTCACAATTTAAAAAAACAAAAATTAAAAACAAAACAAAGCAAAACAAACAGTGTATGTACCACACTGGGGTTTCCCAGGCAGTGCTAGTGATAAAGAACCCACCTACCAATGCAGGAGACATAAGAGACACAGGTTCAATCCCTGGGTCAGAAAGATAGCTTGGAGAAGAAAATGGCAACTTTCTTGAAAAACTCCATGGCCAGAGGAACCTGGTGGGCTATAGTCCATAGCGTCACAAAGAGTCAGATTTAAACACTTAAACACTTCAACAGACTAAAGTGACTTAGCACGATGCATGCAGAAGGATATAGTAGACCTGAAAATCACTAATTTATATTATTTTCATATTATTCATACTCATAATTGTTTTGGGAAGAATCATTATCAAGAATTAAAACTAAAATTGTAATATCACTGTGCGCTTAATTTGATCATTTTCTTTCTTTCTTTCTTTCTTTCTTCTTGGCAGTGCTGGCTCTTCATTGCTATACTCAGGCCCTAGTGGTGGTGGCTCTTCTTGTTGTGGAGCACGGGCTCTAGGGCATGTGGACCTCAGTAGCTGTGGGTCCAGAGCACAGGCTCAGTGGTTGCGGCACACAGCCTTAGTTGCTCCACAGCACGTGGGATCCTCCTGGATCAGGAACAGAACCTGCGTCTCCTGCACTGGCAGGTGGATTCTTTACCACTGAGCCACCAGGGAAGCCTGCACACTTAGCTTTAGATTTTTGGCCAATGTATATATCCAGGCATATCTCAGAGATATTGTCAGTTTGGTTCCAGACCATGGTGATAAAGAGAATACTGCAATAAAGTGAGTCATACAAATTTTTTGGTTTCCCAGTGCATATAAACGTTATGTTTCCCCATAACATTATGTCTAAAAAAATGCACATCACTTAATTAAAAACTACTTTATTGCTCAAAGTTGCTATCATTTGTGGCTTCAGCGAGTCCTACTAGTAATATCAAAGATCACTGGTCACAGACTGCCATAATAAATACAATCATAATAGTGAAAAAGTCTGAAATATTGCAAGAATTACCAAAACATGACCCAGAGATAGGAATTGAGCAATTGCTGTTGGGAAAATGACACCCATAGACTTGCTCCGTGCAGGACTGCCACAAACCTTCAGTGTGTAAAAATGCAGTATTTGGGAAGTGCCGTAAAGTAAGATATGCCTGTAAGGGAAAGGACAACCTGTATGACCTGCTAACTCCCACATGGCACAAAAGGAAAAAGGACTTCCCCTAACGGAGTGCTAAGAGGCTGGACCAGACTTTAGCCTGGCTTCCATCTGTACCAGTCACGTCCCTCGCTGTGACCCCAGCTCCCCTGCAGAGTGCTTGCTCAAGAATACACAATGCTGCCAAACCACAAAGTGTACGTCCCAATCCACCTTGCCAAACCATTTTCAGTGATTCTCTACTTACTTCCCTCTTGTAATTTTCCATTTCCTCCTACCCTCTGCAGTCCCTTTGTTCTTCTTCACTTCCCTGTAGTCTCTTTTTTGTTTTCTCTCTGTGCTCCCTTTAAACACCTCAGTTACCTTCACCTCAGTTAGAGCTGTCCCATGCCAGAGTCACTCTTGGGCTTCCCTCGTAGCTCAGTCGGTAAAGAATCTGCCTGCAATGCAGGAGACCAGGGTTCAATTCCTGGGTCAGGAAGATCCCCTGGAGAAGGAAATGGCAACCCACTCCAATCTTCTTGCCTGAAGTATTCCATCGACAGAGGAGCCTGGCAGGCTGCAGTCCATGGGGTCGCAAGAGTCGGACATGACTTAGCGACTAAACCACCACCACCACCAGAGTCACTCTCCACTCCTGCAGGAGTCTGAAAGAATCTGACTTGCTACCTCTCACAAGCACCCAGTACTGTTTTTCTTTGACACTAGTTTCTGGTCCAGAGTATAAGGAGCTTGGAAGTTGTCACTCTACCATAACAAGTGAAAGACTGAGCACACTAAAGATTGACCCATTGCCCCACGAATTGGAGAAACAGGTAGCTACAGAGAGTCACTGAAGCAGAAACACCCACAGGAACGAGTGCTGGAGTAGGAAAATCTGAGCTATAATTGATGAATTGCTAAAGGCTACAAGTGGACAAGTGTGAAGTTAGAGACTACAGCCCTAGGAAGTCCCCATACTTCTTTGAATTTTATCTCCAAGAGCTCTACCATATTCTCCCAGTGAAGAATGGAGAAAAATCTCATCCTGCTTCAGCTGGAGGGGAAAAGTAGTTATTTTGAAATATGCATTCTTTTCTTCTTCCTAAGTCCTGTCCTCAGGAGAAATACTTTTTTTTTTTTTTTTTTTTTGGAGCTTAACCTACTGGTGGGAATGCCCAGGTACAGGATTTTTAGAAGACAGTTTGGTGGTTTCTTATAAAACTAAATGTTCTCTTACCAATGATCCAGCAACTGTGCTCCTTGGTATTTACCCCCAAAAATAAAAAAATGTATTTCCACATGGAAATCTGTACATGGATGTTTAGAGCAGCTCTATTCATAATTGCCCAAACTTGAAAGCAATTTTTATTTATTCCTTCTCTAACACTCTTCCTTTCTTTTGTAGACCTGACTTTTCTGACATATATCCTTTGCTTTTCCTCTGAGGAACTTCTTTTAATATTCCTTGCAGGACAGATCTTGTGGCAGCAGTTCAGCTTTCATTTTTCTGAGCTAGTCTGATGATCATTCCTTTGTTTTCTAATGAATATCCATCACCATACATAGTTACAGAATTTTTATTCATGGGAGCTTTCTTAGAAACTTTGTTATTCTCAACATTTAGGAAATTCCAAGTGTTTGGGGAACTGTGAGCCAAGAACTGGGAATGAAGGCCAAATACTTCTGGGAAATCTATTTTGGTATCTGAATGACCAATATGCATTTCTTTACCCTATCACACTATCACATAGTTATTAAACTAGAGCTCTGTTGATATGATGATAAAACATGGAGGAGGAAGATGTATTTATTATCTTATAATTAAATCTCAGTCTTTTAGTGGGACTGAGTTCCTGGGTAGTGAACTTCATAAGTGTTTCTTAGCCTTTTTATTTCTCCCTTTAGGTGAAACAGGAAGGCAGGAGTCTTCGGCAGATAAGGCTCTGCTAAAGTAGTTTCTCTTCAATAGCAAGGCTTTGCTACAGAGCATGCTCTGGTTTTATTAAAAATGTAATAAGTTCAGTTGTATCATTTTTTTTAGATTCCACATACAAGTGATATTGTATGATATTTGTCTTTCTCTGTCCAGCGTACTTCACTTAGTATGAAAACCTCTAGATCTATCCATGTTCCTGAAAAAGGCATTGTTTCATTCTTTTTTATGGCTGAGTGTCATTCCATTACATATCTATATCACATGTTAAATATTCTGAATAGAACCATGTTCATTTTTCTTTTGACTTGTCTAGAAGATGCCAATACATTCACATGCAAAAAAAAAAAATGAAATGTTGTTTATCATTTAAATGCTGAAGAAACTCAATCAGATGGTTGGAAATTTCTCGTGACATAGAAGAGGCAGTCTTAAAGTGAGCCATGGTGACTGCTAACTGCTGCTTGGAAAGACTAGTCACAAGAAAATTGCTTGGTGTCAAGATGCTAGAATGATCAGGGATGCAATGATAAAAAAAAGATAAAGTAAAATCATCTGTCTTAAATGATGTATGAGTAAAACTTGTTTATCATTAGAAAGTCATACAATGTTAAAATGGATAGAATTTGTTTCAAACGGAAGAAAAAGATCCTATTGGATTTTTTTCTTGTATTATATAAATCAGAAATCAGCAAACTATAGCCTGTAGATATTTTTGTAAATAAAGTTTTATGAAAACACAGCCATGATCATGTGTTTTCATGTTGCCCATAGCTGTTTTTGAGCCTTGAAGGTGAAGTTGAGTAGGTGCAGCAAAAACTAAATGACCTGTAAAGCAACAATGTTTTACTATCTGGTCCTTTCCAGAAAATGTTTGGAGATTCCTGGTTTAAATGATGAACACATACTTTTAAAAGTATAAGACCAAGCACACAATCTCTTCCAAGCCACCTTTTAATAAACATCTTTTCAAAAATTTTAAGATATTATTTTTATCAAAGCAATGACAAGATTAGCTGTTTTGCATTTTTCTCCCATCAAGAAAAAGTGCTATGTATTTTAAATTTTTCTCTTTCTACCCTTTTTATTTGAAAATCCTCTCCTAGACTAGTTAAATAAAATATTGGAATTCAATGTCATGTTCACAGTTCCTCTTAAATTTCCACTGACAATAAAATGCATTTTGTGTTATGACATTTCTCATAAGAGCTAAGTGTTGGAAGAACAGATAAAATATCAGAAGACATCTAATAACCCAGTTTTATCTAGCAGAGCCCTGAAGTATTCCCCTGAGTTCAAGAGGTGAATGGATATCCTTGATAATGGAACATTTCAGATCGTTTTCCTTTTTTTCTTCTTCCTTCTAAAGTAAGTACTCACTTTATGAGTTTAAATAACCCTATAAGATTATCTTGAAATATTTTATTTTAAAAGCTAGAAGCCTTCACCCAATTATACATTAATTTTATTGTTGTCATTTAATACAGTCCCTGGCAATTTAAAATTAAGAACGTTAATACAGCTATATCCTAGGAAATAATTGAGTTGCAATATAGCAGCCTTTTCAAAAAATTAAATTTCCTTTTAAATGAGAGTCAGTTGGAACAACCAAATGCTCAAGTGCTCTTGATTAATATTTAACACTCTCTATGAATATATTTGCATGTATGTGTATTATGAAAACAGTATATGAAATCAGTTCTGATTTGAAATAAATTTAGGGAAGAACATTTATATGTTTCCACTTTCACCTGATAACAAAAAGGTTGCTTTTCAATCAAATGACAAAGTTAGATTATTAGAATCATGATAAAATGTAAATCCACTGATTGCTTTGCATATCCACCAAATCTAATTTAATTATAATTGCCATGTATTTTAATAAATTGTTATAAGCACACATCAGATATTTGTTCATTTATTTTAATGCAAAGAATTTTAGGTATTATAGAAATTAGTAGAACATGATTTCTTTTAGGAAAGAGATATTGTATATATAAAGCCATTTATTCATTCAACACATCTTCAGTCTGTACTTGCTGTATGCTTGGCATTGTCTGTGAGCTAGGCCTGAGGGATGAAACAGTGCATAGTACAATCTGTCTTTCATAGGATGTAATATACAAAAAGATGAGTGAATAAGATCCTAAGGAGTAGTAACAAAAAGTGCTTAGAAAGGCTAGAGCAGATTTTTTTTTTAATGCATTTTGGCCATTTAAGACAGGAGCTAGGGTAGAAAAACCTTATGGAAGATGAGGCTAATGAATTACACCCAAAAGGATGGTTGAATTCAACTCACAAGCACTGGAAAGACATTCCAGGAAGTGACAGAGTACATTTAAGGAAGCACAGCTGAGAAAGTTAGGATATATTTAAAGAAGAGCCATCATGACATAGTCACTTTGGCAATCTGTCTACCAGTTTCTAATAAAATTAAACACCTTCCCATCACATAGCAATTTCACATGCACTTGTTCACAAAAGGACTCACGAGAATATTCCTATTAGCTTTATGAATGATAGCACAATTTCTCATCATGAGGAGAATGGATAAATGATTTATGCAATATTTATTCAATAAAAATAAATGAGCTGCATAACAGGCAGTATAAACATCTGTAATGTTTATGGATACATGGCATAGACATGTTGAGCTAAGTAAGTCAGATACTGAAGAATACACACTGCATGATTTCATTTACATGAAGTTTTAGAGCATACAAAATTAATCTGTGGTGATAGAAATCAGAACAGTTGTTGCCTCAAGGTGTGGGGATAAATTGTTTGGAAAGAGGGCAGAAGAAAAATTTCTAGGGTGATGGAATTGTTCTATATCTAAATCCATGGAGCATTTATGCATTTTACTACATGTAAGCTGTGTCTCAATGAAGCACTCCTAGTGAAAAAGGACATCAGCAAGTGGTCCATTTGACTAGAGTACCAGAAACTTGACAATGCAGTGATTATCACATAATACTAAAAATTGTAATAAAGAGCATGAAAGTAGTGGTTTATTCCTATTGCCTCTTGTTTTATATGAAGCAAAGTAGGAGCCAAGATCATCTGCTGAATTGCAGTGTAAAAGTTAATTCTGAAAGTCCATAGTGTTATTTGCAGTATCTTGACTTGTAGAAGAAATATTTTGATGGAGCTTATTTTTAATTGGATAGATTTATATTCTTTGCTAAAACAGAACAAAATTGATGAAGTCTATGATTTTTGTATTATTTAAATTTAGGGAAACAAAAGTTATTTTAAGTAGAGACAACTTATTCTATGCACATTTTCTTGTAAAAATACTTATCAAAGAAAATACTTTACATGGAGGCAAAGAATTAGTGTCTTGAAAAATCTTTGGACTAAAACACACATTTTTTTGTCATCTTTGTAATATAAATTTATTTATTTTAATTGGAGGCTAATTACAATATTGTATTGGTTTTGCCATACATCAACATGAATCCGCCATGGGTGTACATGTATTCCCCATCCTGAACCCCCTTCCCACCTCCCTCCCTATACGATCCCTCTGGGTCATCCCAGTGCACCAGCCCCGAGCACCCTGTCTCATGCATCGAACCTGGACTGGCGATTCGTTTCACATATGATATTATACACGTTTCAATGCCATTCTGCCAAATCAACCCACCTTCTCCCTCTCCCACAGAGCCCAAAAGACTGTTCTATACATCTGTGTCTCTTTTGCTGTCTCGCATACAGGGTTATCGCTACCATCTTTCTAAATTCCATATATATGTGTTAGTATACTGTATTGGTGTTTTTCTTTCTGGCTTACTTCACTCTGTATAATAGGCTCCAGTTTCATCCACCTCATTTGAACTGATTCAAATGTATTCTTTTTAATGGCTGAGTACTATTCCATTGTGTACCTGTACCACAATTTTCTTATCCATTTGTCTGCTGATAGACATCTAGGTTGCTTCCATGTCCTGGCTATTATAAACAGTGCTGTGATGAACATTGGGGTACACATGTCTCTTTCAATTCTGGTTTCCTCAGTGTATATGCCCAGCAGTGGGATTTCTGGGTCATATGGCCATTCTATTTCCAGTTTTTTAAGGAATCTCCACACTGTTCTCAATAGTGGCTATACTAGTTTCCATTCTCACCAACAGTGTAGGAGGGTTCCCTTTACACATTTAAATATGAAAAATAAAAAGAATTGAGAGCACCACCACCAAAAAAAAAAAAAAAAGAATTTGCTGAAAACAGCCCAAGCTGAGGATTTAAGGAGAGAAAAGTTAGAAAGAGTTGAACATGGAAGGGAATTATGACAATCTGATGAGATAAACTAGCTTATTTCTTATGGGGTTTAATAAGGCATTTGTAATAATTTAAGCAAGCCCTATAGACTGATATTCTCAGTTGATTAGATCATGAAGAGATGAGCCCCATCTTTGCAAAGATCTAAAGAAAACAGATTAAAAGAGAAATAAATCATGGACTTTTTGACAGCATCATCTTAATGTTCTACCTAGATATAAATCAAGTTTCACTGCAGTGGGCGTCTTTTTCTCATGAATTATGATGTGGAGTTGTGCTTATTTTATTTATTGTGTATCATTTGGTGTCTCATTTTTCAGCTGGTTTCACAAGGGAGGGTGACAGGAATACTATACTGCTGCTTTTTAACTAGAACTGTCCAGAAGTACTTGTTTATACTAGTTTCTATATTAGCATTTTCTCAGTACAGGGTGAAGAGATTTGTGATGTTGACTTTGTCCCCGATAAGTTTTCTTTAATGCTAAGGAATGCCTGAAATGCAAGGTTTGGAGTTAGATCTGCATGGCCCTCAGTAAGTTATTTTGATTTCAGCGTCCTTGTCTGTAAAATAGACATGTCCAGTACCTCCATGAAGGGTTATTTTGAAAACTAGAAATGATGTATGTAAAGTGGCTACCAGACTACCTGGAACATGCAAAGAACACAACAAATATCAACTAAAACTATTAATAAGTGAGATTACTGGAGCCTTTGTATAGCTATAAAGCTCAACTAACATACCTATACTTCACAGTCCTTCAGTCTGATTTGGCTTTGGTGATTACTAAACAGCTATTTTGAAATGCCAACCCACTCCAGTGTTCTTGCCTGGAGAATCCCAGGAATGGGGGAGCCTGGTGGGCTGCCGCCTATGGGGTCGCACAGAGTCGGACATGACTGAAGCAGCTTAGCAACAGCAGCAGCAAACAGCTATTTTGCTTCATTTTGTTACTTTAATTTTTTTCTGAAGCACAGGAAAGAAATTGTCCTCTTTTTTGGCCAGAGCATTAGCATTTTTTTCTAGAGCAGGAGTCAGCAAATTCTTCTGTAACAGGCCAGACCATAAATATTTTGGGGGTTGAGTATCATACAGTTTCTGTTGCATCTACTCAGCTGTGCCATTGTAGCAAGAAGGCAGTATGCAGGGCATGGCTGAGTCCTGATCCGACCTTTATTACAAAACCATGGAACTGGACTTATTTCATAATGATTACCTTTAATGATTTTATTTTACAGATATTGTTGATATTTTGGGTGGTATTTCAAACACAGAATTTTTTTTAATCTCCATATCTCCCCCCTCACCAGCTTTACTGAGGTATAACTGACAAATAAAACAGTAAGATTTTTAAAGTGTACAAAGTTATGATCAAACATGGAATTTTTATTGTTTCAGGAATGTTTACCAAAAATCTCCTTTTCAAATAAAATTCACTCAAAAAACTCAAAGAAATCATATATATATATAAAAAAGTCAGCTATAACCTAATAGAGATCAGGTCCTAATAGCATAACCTAATAGAGATCAAGTCCTAGTAGCTCCATCTAAGAAACAATAGTGTATGAATCACATTTACAGCAAACAGTTGTATATCTGTATAAAATATTGTTTAAAAATTTTTAGGACTGTTGTCTCTTTAAGGAACATTTTAAAAGAGAATACTTTTTTAGTGGAGTTGGATTTCTAATTGTATTTGGGTTAAGCATGCACATAGCTACCTGGTACCTCTGTCTTTGAACTTGAAAAATTCTAGCAGGCTTTCAATAGAGAATCTGTGTTCACTGTGTTGTATAGCAAGATAGGCAGTCACCAAGTGATTTTGCCATTGATGCAACGAGGGGGAAAGATGACACATATGTACATCAATGGCCTAGGTAGGCCTCAGTAGGTGTTAATACCCTATTCCCTACTAGTGGTTCTATTATCAGTTTATCCCTCACTTACAGATGGTAACAATATTGCTTCTAAAGACGTGTCCCTGAGACTTCCCTGGTAGTCCAGTGGAAAGTATTCCACCTGCCAGGGCAGGAGACATGGGGTCGATCTCTAGTCCAGGAAGATCCCACAGGCCACAGAGCAACTAAGCCTGTGCACCACAAATACTGAGCCTGTGCTCTAGAGCCCACAAGCCACAGATATTGAGCCCACGTGCTGCACTACTGAAGTCCAAATGCCTAGAGCCTGCTCTGGAGCCTGGGAGCCACAACTACTGAGGCTGCAAGCTGCAACTCCTGAAGCTTGTGTGCCTAGAGCCTGTGCTCCACAACAAGAGAAGCCACCACAATGAGAAGCCTGTGTACCACAATGAAGAGTAGGCCCTGCTCACTGCAACTAGAGAAAGCCCACGTGCAGCAATGAAGACCCGAGCAACCAAAATTAATTAACTAATCTAAATTTTTTCTTCATTTTTTAATGTATTATTTGTGTGAAAAGTATTATAAACCTACCGTACTATATGGCCGGTTGTGTTAGTTGGGTACCTAGGCTAACTTTGTCAGACTTATAAGCCAATTAGACTTAGGAACATGTCCTCAGAATGGAACTTGTTGGAATGTAGGGGACTAAAAGTATGCGGAACATGCACTTTGCTCTGGCATGAAACCTATGTTTCCATTTTGTTAAATGAAAAATGCAGTGCCTCTTACTGCTGGGCAAGAATAATTTAGACTTTTTCTCTCTGATGTTTCATTACGGCCAGAGCAGAGAGATCCTGGCTTTGTGCACAAGTGTCAAGATGACTTGTAGAAAGTGAGGGTGGATATTGACTGGGGAAACAAACTGTGCTGTGAAGAAGTGAACTTTGCATTGAAAGTTAGTTTGTGGACTATGGTATAAGAACATATAATTAAAGAAGAGTAATAAAAGTATAAAAAGTAGTGAAGATAATTGTTCTTGTTTAGTTGATCAGTCATGTCCAACTCTAACTCCATGGACTGTAGCCCACCAGGCTCCTCTGTCCATGGGATTTCCCAAGCAAGAGGACTGGAGTGGGGTGCCGTTTGCTTCTCCAGAGAATCTGCCCCATTTAGGAATCGAACCCACATCTCCTGCAGCCTCTGCTTTGGCAGGCAGATTCTTTACCACTGAGCCACCAGGGAATCCCCACAGGGATTCTAAGGTGAAATAATCAAAGAGAAGGTAGAGCAGGCAACATGGAAGGTAGACAGGGCCAGAAGATTAAAATACATGAGCCAAGTGTAAGCAGCCAATCGGAGGTCAAACAGCTACAGAAACCTCTTAGAATTCATGCAGGAAAACCAAGAGCAAATCCCAGAGCCACTGGGAAGGCAGTGAGGATGTAGCTTCAAGTCTTGTCAACAGACTGGAGTAAAGGAAGCATTAGGTCTAAGCAGGCTCCACACTGGAGGAGTACAGCGGAGACTGAAGACTAGAGAAGCCAGGTGTGTGGCCAGCTTCTGATTTCTTGCCTCTGAACTTGTTTTGTTCTTGTTAACAAACCTAGCAAGGGAAGTAAAACACTTCAGTGCTTCTATTTTTTTTTTTAAAAATCACACAGAAGATTAGCTATTTGGAAATAGTTTGTCCCATGCATAGGCAGTTGAGCTAGAGTTTAGAACTCACCTTGAATATTCTATTTTGTTCTTTCCCCTCTGCCTTTAGCAAGGCCTTCTGCATTTTGCTGGATGGTGTTTTGTGAGGCTGCAAAGTGTAGCAGAGAACAGACTGACTTTTGATTTGATTGCTCTGGATTTTGTTAGTTAAAGTACAAAGGCATAGTTCATCAGGTTGATAGAGGGACTGAATGTTCTAAAAATTGGGAGAGGGAGGGGGTAGGGAATGGTTCATGCTTTGCAGCTAATTGCTCTCAAATAGTTATTTCTTTCTTCAAGGTGTTTTGTCTTTTTGTTTTTCCTCTGTGGTAATTACCACAAAACATGCCATCTGTTGGTATCTCGTATCATTACACTGCAGATTTTAAGTGCGCCCATAGTCTTATATATAAATCACTTATGCTTTCATATGACATTTACTGTCTTCAAATTCAACATAAGTTGCAGCACAACATCATTGACAAGCAGATGCGTCTCCGGCAAATCTGCAATCGATTCTGGCATCCTCTGCTCCTCCTGCCTTCCGCCAATCAATCAGCATCCCTGACAGGGAGGTTCCAGAAACAACGAGAGTCATCCCCATTGTTCACATCCCAGGAACCATCTTGGGGAGATCCTCGTGCTTGTTCTTGCATTGGCCAAGTGCCAGTCTGATGAAAGTAACTTGGCAACTTATGTAATAAGGAGGAAATTGTTGTATGGTGCAGCTGGGGTTTTATTTCAGCAAGAATGGTTTCACTCTGTTTTGTTTAACTTTGCAATCATGTGTTTTCTTACATTCAGGTGTGCTTTCCCTCTCATTTTTTTCCATGCTTCCTTGCTCCTGGCATCACACACAGGTAGTCCTTCCCCACCTTCCACCTCCAGAGCTGGATCCTCCACTACTGTGATGGATGAATGGCTATCGTCCAGGAGGGCCAGTGTGAGAGGGTATAAAAAGACTTATTTTTCTTCCAAAGAATGCAACCTTAGGTTTTGTAGAGTTCCCCAACAAGCTCTTCTTTACCAGCCATATCAGGATAACAGCAGTGTTACTTCAATAACCAGGTTGGGAGTTGCTCTCAAGGAGACCACAGGGAAGCTTAAGGTCAGCACCAAGGTAGGCATGGCATGGGAGAGAAGATGAGTAACCATGAGACCGTGCACAGCTCTGCCAAAGAGATCAGAGGAATGTGAGGGAGGGTGCAA
Source organism: Oryx dammah (assembly GCF_014754425.2). Classification (NCBI taxonomy): domain Eukaryota; kingdom Metazoa; phylum Chordata; class Mammalia; order Artiodactyla; family Bovidae; genus Oryx; species Oryx dammah. The sequence continues at coordinate 68,446,367 of NW_024070205.1, read as the reverse complement.
AGGGCCTCAGAAAAGATGAGTCAAAACCTGATGTGGGAGGGAGAGAGAGGGAGGTTCAAAGGGAGAGGACACATATACACTTATGGCCGATTCAAGTTGTTGTTCAGCAAAAACCAACACAATACTGTAGAGCAATTGTGTGTGTGCGCTCAGTTGCTCAGTTGTGCCCAACTTTTTGCGGCTCCATGGACTGTAGCACACCAGGATCCTCTGTCCATGGGATTCTCCATGCAAGAATACTCAAGTGGATTGCCATTTCCTACTCCAGGGGATCTTCCTGATCCAGGGATCAAACCGGAGTCACTGGGCCTCCTCCATTGGCAGGTGACTATTTACCACTAGCACCATCTGGGAAGTAATTATCCTCCAAATAAAAATAAATTTAAAAAAAAAAAAAAACCTGATAGGCTTCTCTCAGGAAGGAGTCCTGGGAAAAAAATCTAGGTGAAAACATGGTCAAGTACTTCTAGAATTTCCTCTTTGATTTTAAATTATTGGCAATGTTGTGGGGCAAGCCCCTTCCAATATTTGACATTTTTAGTCACAGTCTGCTCCATATGGAAGCTTGTGTTGGTGGCATTTTGGGGAGTGAAGAGATTGGGGGTGGGTGGTGTTGCCGAGAAGAACCAATTCTGACTCCGTGCTGGAGCTGTTTCTTTGATTTGCTTCTCATTGCTGTTGTTATCAGAATCATATATAATGACTTGCCTCAAAAGACCCGGCCCCTCTGGCTAACTGTTAAACTAAAGAGCCTTTGTTCAGCTCATAGAGAGATAATCTGGCCCTGCACACCTGTGAATGGCTGCAAAGAAAAGATGTTAACACACCCCTTCCAAAGGCTAGCCCTTTCAGGGGATATTTTGCAAGACTGATGGCCCTTTTTACTTTCTTTCCTCACTGCCTCTCCCTCTTTATTCTGCTTTTTGACTTTAGTTCCTCATTTCTTCTCTTTCTGGTTCTATAAAAGAACCTGGCATCCAAACCCTGACAAGATGGTTACTTTGAGACATTAGTCTGCCATTCTCATGATCAGCCAGCTTTCTGAATAAAGTCGTATTCCTTGCCTGAACACCTCGTCTCGGATTCACTGACCTGTCCAGTGGCGAGCACAGTGAGCTTGGACTTGGTAACAGAATGACACTGTGTACAAAAAGGACACCATGTGCCTTATGGCAAAGATGCTCCCATACCAGGATGAATCCAGAGGGTATTTAAAGTTGGAGCCAGATGTGACCAGGAGAAAAGTAAATACTTCCAGGGAGAGACGGCAGGGCCACTGTTTCCCCACAGAAGAGAAATGGATGTTCTGGTTGGTTTGTTGGCACTCAAGGCAAGGTGATCTTGGCAGAGATCTCAGCTTTTCAGTTGTACTCCTTGACCCACTCTTTTTATTGTAGTTCAGTTCACATGATAATCCAAGTGCTACAGAATCTTTATTACGGTTCAAAGTCATGTGAGGATAGAGGATTGTGAATGCAGGGAGGGATGTGTGCAGAGAGGTGGAGAAATGGAGGCTCTCGATATTGACTGTTTTAAGTTTCAATTCAAAGGGGAACCTGAAGGCAGAATGTTCACCTAGCAGCTGTGGAAGGATGGCAGTTAGAAGGGTGGGGACAGGGTATGGCAAAGAAAGACAAACCAACATAGATATGTTGCATAGTTCTGGTTACTGGTAGCCACTGAGGATGTTCATTGACTGAGGAAGGAGCCACCAGTAGAGAGAGAGAAGACATTGGAAGAAGAGGATAAAGCAATAGGAAATTTTTAAATTTCACTCACTCTATATCTTTTAGTATGTTGTATTTTCATCTCCATTCATTTAAAAGTATATTTTAATTTCTATTCTAATTTTTTGCTCACTTTTTTTTTCTCTTTTAGAGTATGTTGTTTAATTTCTACATGAATGTGTGAAAGTCAGTCAGTCGTGTCCAACTCTTTGTGACCCCATGGACTACACAGTCCATGGAATTCTCCAAGCCAGAATACTGGAGTAGGTAGCCTTTCCCTTCTCCAGGGCATCTTCCCAACCCAGAGATTGAACCCAGGTCTCCGGCATTGCAGGCAGATTCTTTACCAACTGAACCACAAGAGAAGCCCAATTAAGCGTTTTCCAACTGTTCATTCCTCATTGATTCCTAGTTTCATTCATTGTGGTCAGAGAAGAGACTTTGTATGACTTCAATTCCTATAAATCTATTGAGACTTGTTTATGGTCTAATGTATGACCTAGTTTTAAAAAATCTTATGTGCCCTTGAGAAGAATGTGTAGTGTTTTATAGATGCCTGCTGGATTGTGTTGGTTTATAGTGCTGCTCAAATCTTTTTATTCCTTATCAATCTTATAGCTGTTGTATATTATATTGTCTTTTTTATTGAAGTGTCATTGACATACAACACTATATGAGTTTCAGTTGTACAATATAATGATTCTGTATTTATCTAAATTGCAATTGACCCTCACAACAAGCCTAGTAACTATCAGTTCAGTTCAGTTCAGTCGCTCAGTACTGTCTGACTCTTTGCAAACCCATGGACTGCAGCACACCAGCCTTCCCTGTCCATCACCAACTCCCGGAGCCTACTCAAACTCATGTCCATCGAGTTGGTGATGACATCCAACCATCTCAAACTCTGTTGTCCCCTTCTCCTCCTACCTTCAATCTTACCCAGCATCAGGGTCTTTTCCAATGAGTCAGCTCTTTGCATCAGGTGGCCAAAGTATTGGAGTTTCAGATCCAGCATCAGTCCTTCCAATGAAAATTCAGGACTGATTTCTTTAGGATTGACTGGTTTGATCTCCTTGAAGTCCAAGGGACTCTCAAGAGTCTTCTCCAACACCACAGTTCAAAAGCATTAATTCTTCAGCACTCAGCTTTCTTTGTCATCCAACTCTCGCATCCATACATGACTACTGAAAAAAACCATAGGTTTGACTAGATGAACCTTTGTTGGCAAATTAATATCTTTGCTTTTCAATATGCTATCTAGGTTGACCATAGCTTTTCTTTCAAGAGTAGGCATCTTTTAATTTCATGGCTGCAGTCACCATCTGCAGTGCTTTTGGAGCCCAAGAAAATAAAGTCTCTCACTGTTTCCATTGTTTCCCCATCTATTTGCCATGAAGTGATGGGACAAGATGCCATGAGCTTAGCTTTCTCAATGTTGAGTTTTAAGCAAAAATTTTCACTCCCCTCTTTCACTTTCATCAAGAGGCTCTTTAGTTCTTCTTCACTTTCTGCCATAAGAGTGGTGTCATCTGCATATCTGAGGTTATTGATATTTCTCCCAGCAATCTTGATTCCAAACTGTGTTTCATCCAGCCCAGCATTTCTCATGATGTACTCTGCATAGAAGTTAAATAAGCAGGGTGACAATATACAGCTTTGACATACTCCTTTCCTGAATTGGAACCAGTCTCTTGTGCCAGGTCAGTTCTAACTGCTGCTTCCTGACCTGCGTATAGATTTCTCAAGAGGCAGGTCAGGTGGTCTGGTATTCCCATCTCTTTCAGAATTTTCCACAGTTTATTGTGATCCACACAAAGGCTTTGGCATAGTCAATAAAGCAGAAATAGATGTTTTTCTGGAACTCTCTTGCTTTTGATGATCCAACAGATGTTGGCAATCTGATTTCTGGTTCCTCTGCCTTTTCTAAAACTAGCTTGAACATCTGAACGTTCATGGTTCATGTATTATTGAACCCTGGCTTGAAGAATCTTGAGTAATACTTTGCTATTGCGTGAGATGAGTGCAATTGTGTGGTAGTTTGAGAATTCTTTGGCATTGCCTTTCTTTGGGATTAGAATGAAAACTGACCTTTTCCAGTCCTGTGGCCACTGCTGAGTTATTCAAATTTGCTAGCATATTGAGTGCAGCACTTTCACAGCCTCATCTTTTAGGATTTGAAATTGCTCAGATGGAATTACATCTATCTATCTATCTATCCATCGTCTCCACTAGCTTTTTTCATAGTGATGCTTCCTAAGGCCCTCTTAACTGCATTCCAGGATGTCTGGCTGTAGGTGAGTGATCACACCATTGTGGTTATTTAGGTCATGAAGATCTTTTTTGTATATTTCTTCTGTGAATTCTTGCCACTTCTTCTTAATATCTTCTGCTTCTGTTATGTCCATACCATTTCTGTCCTTTGTTGTGCCCATATTTGCATAAAATGTTCCCTTGCTTTCTCTAATTTTCTTGAAGAGATGTCCAGTCTTTCCCATTCTATTGTTTTCCTCTATTTCTTTGCATTGATTGCTGAGGAAGGCTTTCTTATCTCTTCTTTCTATTCTTTAGAACTCTTCATTCAAATGGGTATAGCTTTCCTTTACTTCTTTGCCTTTAGCTTCTCTTCTTTTCTCAGCTATTTGTAAGGCCTCCTCAGAAAACCATTTTGCCTTTTTGAATTTCTTCTTCTTGAGAATGGTCTTGATCACTGTCTCCTATACAAGTCATGAACCTCCATCCATAGTTCTTCAGGCACTAGTCTATCAGATCTAATCCCTTGAATCTGTTTGTCACTTTCACTGTATAATCATAAGGGATTTGATTTAGATCATACCTGAATGGTCTAGTGGTTTTCCCTACTTTCTTCAATTTAAGCCTGAATTTTGCAATAAGGAGTTCATGATCTGAGCCATATTCAGCTCCTGGTATTGTTTTTGCTGAGCTTCTCCATCTTTGGCTGCAAAGAATGTAATCAATCTGATTTTAGATTTGAGCATCTGGTGGTGCCCATGTGTAGAGTCATCTCTTGTGTTGTTGGAAGAGGGTGTTTGCAATGACCAGTGCATTCTCTTGGCAAAACTCTTTTAGCCCTTGACCTGCTTCATTTTGTATTCCAAAGTCAAATTTGCCTGTTACTCCAAGTGTTTCTTGACTTCCTACTTTTGCATTCCAGTTCCCTATAATGAAAAGGACATCTTTTGGGGGTGTTAGTTCTAGAAGGTCTTGTAGGTCTTCATAGAACCATTTACCTTCAGCCTCTTCAGCTTACTGGTTGGGGCATAGACTTGGATTACTGTGATATCGAGTGATTTGCCTTGGAAACGAACAGATAACATTCTGTCTTTTTTGAGATTGCTTCCAAATACTTCATGTTGGACTCTATTATTGACTATGAGTGCTACTCCATTTATTCTAAGGGACTGTTGCCCACAGAAGTAGATTTAATGGTCATCTGAGTTAAATTCACCCATTCCAGCCCATTGTAGTTCACTGATTTCTAAAATGTTGATGTTCACTCCATCTCCTGTTTGACCACTTCCAATTTGCCTTGATTCCTGGACCTAACACTCCAGGTTCCTATGTAATATTGTTCTTAACAGGCAATGACACAGTTGACTGTAATGATGTAAGGTGGCTCAGCAGTGAAGGAATCTGCCTGCAATGCAGGAGACACAAGTCCAATTCCTGGGTCAGGAAGATCTCCTAGAGAAGGAAGTGGCAACCCATTCCAGTACTCTTGCCTGGGAAATCCCATGGATAGAGGAGCCTGACTAGCCACAGTCCATGGGGTCACAAAGAGTTGGACATGACTTAGTGACTGAAACTGCCACCACAACAATTCATTTGTGGTCAGAAAGAGCCTGAAAATAAAGAGACACTATCCATAATTACATATTAGCTTGTATTAACAAGTTAATACAAGTTAACTTGTATTAGTATTTAACTGTATATTAACTTATGGGTTTAGTTTGATAAACTTTGCTTAGAATTTTGTACTTGCTCTGGTCTGAAAATATGGGTGCTGGGTATTTAAGTTGGAGTCTATAAAGCTCTGCTTCAGAGGGAAATCACTCATTCTTTAAGTTGGAAGACAGGAGATGCCACTGGCTTGGAACTATTTCATTCTCTTCTACAGGTCTTTCTCAGTGTTGGAAGTCTTAAAATTTACCCCTTTCTCCCTGACACAAGACTCAATTTTCCAGTGGTGAACTAGGCATCAACTTCAGACAACCTTGCAGCTTGGTGTGGGAACCAAGCTACTGCTACTTCTTCTTCTGGACTGCAGTTCAAGTTTTTGTTCTTGTAAAATTGCATAATTTGAGAATCTCCCATTGATGTCTCAAAACAGTGGGGTTTATTGTTCTTCAAGATTTAGTTATTATTTTGTGAAAAGTTTTTCTGAGTACCTAGTCAGTCATCAGCTAAAAGTAGACCTCACTTGGAGCTTCCAGGATGGCTCAGCAGTAAAGAATCCATCTGCCAGTGCAGGAAATGCTGCTTTGATCCCTGGATTGGAGAGATCCTCTGAAGAAGGAAATGGCAACGTGCTCTAGTACTCTTGCCTGGGAAATCCCAGGGATGGAGGAGCCTAGCTGGCTACAGTGCATGACATCTCAGAAGAGTCGGACACAACTTAGAGACTAAATAACAACAAAGATCTCATTTACTCTTCACCTCTCTGAAATATGGGTGCTGCTCTTCCCGTTGAGAGGGAGGCTTTCTCTTGTATCCACACTTAGCTCTTCTTCTTGCAGACAAACTCCATTATTTATGTTCTTGATCCCATAACCTTGAGTCTCTTCTCTGTTCTTTTCTATTTGTTATCCTTTTCCTCCAGTGGCTTCAATCTCTCCCCTACTGGTGGCTCCTCCCCCGAATCTATGAACATTCTCAGTGGCTACCAGTAACCAGAAAACCAAGCACCATATCTATGATGGTTTGTCTTTCTGTGCCATACTCTCTCCCCATTCTTCTAACTGCACCCCCCCAATTCCATTCACAACCACTATGCTAACATCCTGCCTTCATGCTCCCCTTTGAATTTAAACTTTTCATCAGTCAACGTTTGACAGCCTCTATTTCTATACCTCCCTTTCTCAACTCATGGCAATTTGGCGTCTGCTCCCAACCCTGCACTGAAATTGCTATTTCTAATGTTCCCAAAGGCTTTCTACACCAGTCAGAACTGTCCAGTTCTTATCTCACTAGACCTTTCTGTAGCATTTACCGTTTCTGACCATGCCTTCCTGGAAGCTTGGTCTTCTCTTGGATTTTGAGACACCACTTCCCACTGGCTTCTCAGGATTCTCTCTGACCTCTTCTATTTGACAGCTTCCCTCCTTTTGTCCAGCTCTGGAAATACTGTTATTCCCCAAGTTTCTGACCTTGGTGCTCCTTTATCCACAAACATATATTCACTGATGGTCTTAAATCTCTTTTGCCATATCCTAAACTCCAAGACCATCATATCCAACTCTCCACTAGCCATATCTGCTTGGCTGTGCTTTGAGCATCTCATTCCAAACTTGCCCCAAATTAAGCATATTTGTTTAACAAATAGTATCTACTATATGCACAAGATATACATAATCCTACATTCATGGAACTTTTGGTCATCATCTCAATACACAAAGAAATGTTCTCTGTGTCTATATTTCTTCTCTTAAAAAGATAGATCAGTCAATGTATGGCAAAACCAATACAGAATTGTAAAGTAAAATAGAAAATAAATTAAAAATAAAAAAATAAAAATAAATAAAAATAAAAAAGCTAGATCACTGTCATCTGTCCACTCAACCAAGCCAAAAGCCTAGACTTTTTGTTAGACCACACATTCTGTCTAAACTCCTATTTTTAATTTGTTCTCAAGTCTGTCATTTCTACCTCCTCTTGGTTTTATCCCTCCTATGGACAGAGGAGCCTGGTGGGCTACAGATTCAGATGCAACTGAAGCAACTTAGCATTCATTCATTCATTTTTGCTATGGTCCAGATCTTTATAATTTTTGCTGTATCCACTGGTCCCCATGACTCAAATCTCAATATGTTTTCCTTTTCTCTCACCTCTCCTTTACAATGTTCTACATTACTGTCATTCTAGTACCTTGACTTACATCACACCCTTCAGAGGTTTTCTGTTGCATTGGGTTGGAACACAATCTTTATTTATTTCCTGGTCACTACTGTTTCCCAGCAGTCTTATTTCTCAGCCAGCACACCCCCACCCTCCTTGTAGTAGGATTATTGAGAAATTATACCTTGTTGGAGCATAAATGTGAATTCTTGAAATATTCCTTCTAACAAGTTTCCTTTTTCCCATTGGACAATCATTCTTTAAAATTTTATCAAGATCCCACAACTTTCTGGTCATCTTTGTTAGAACAAACCAATTTCAGTGTTTAAGAATCAGCCTGGAAACTTCCCCAGTGGTCCAGTGGCTAAGACTCTGCACTCCCATGCAAGTGCCCTGGGTTCAATCCCTGGTCAAAGAACTAGATCCTACATGGCACACCAAATATGAAAGGTCTGCATAACACAACTAGGACCCAGTGGAGTCAAATAAAAATAAATATTAAAAAAAGAAGCAGTTTTGATCTCTTAAAAAGCATTTTCTTTTGGACTCAAAATCAGGTCATTGTTTGTTTCAAAATTTCATTTTGTTTTCTTTTGTCAACTTCTTTAATAAACATAAAATTACATAAATTAATAATTATAGCATTGTGTCATTAGGTCTGCAACATATATAGATGAATTACATATAATAATAATAGCACAAAGGAGAATACTATTTTTTAAAAAACTGTATGCCAACAAATAACTTTAATATTATGTACAAATTTCTAGAAAGACATAAATTATTAAACTGATTCAAGAAGAAAGACAAACTCTGAATGATATACAAGAAAGATGTTAAATTGGGAAGAACAAATCAGTACAAAACAAAACAAGAAAATCCCAGGACTTCCCTGGTGGTCCAGTGGTTAAGAATCTGCCTGCCGATGCAGGGGACGAGAGTTTGATCCCTGCTCAGGGAAGATTCCATATGTCTCAGGCAAATAAGCCTGTGCATTAGAACTACTGAGCCTACTCACCGCAACTGTTGAAGCCTGAGCTCTACAGTCTATGCTCCACAATAAGAGAAGCCTCTACACTGCAGCTAGAGGGTAGCCCCCACTCACCACAACTAGAGAAAGCCCTTGCATGGCAATGAAGACCCAGCACAGCCAAAAATAAAATAAATTTTAAAAAATAATTATTCATGTTGATGTATGGCAAAACCAATACAATATTGTAATTAGCCTCCAATTAAAATAAATAAATTTATATTAAATGAAAAATAAATAAATAAAAGGCCTTGTGTACTCAAAAATCTTCATAACTTCTTTTGGACATATTTTCATTTAGGAGAAGGAAAAATTCTCCCATTTTTTGAGCTATTCTTTTATGTCAAGTGTACAAAACTGCATGTAACTTCATAAATATTTTTAAGAGAGACAGTTTTGTAATATTTAATATTCTGGTGATTTGATTTTGAATTGTAAATTTCAAGTATTCTGTTTGGGGGACTTTTATATTTTATTATATTTTGTTAAAAAGGAAAAATTTTACATTTTTAGAATGCTTTTATGAGTAAATTTAATGTACTGAAAATATACATTTTAATACATAAATAAAAGAAAGAAAAGCTGGACCCAAAGGGCTCTCCCTCTTGTATCATCTTAGCACACTTTTCAAAATCAGTTCACCATAGACATCAGTATCTGACTCTGAATTCCCAGCTGTATCCACTGGTCCCCATGACTCAGATCTTCAAGTCAGCCCAAGAAAGATGTTGTCTGGCTTGGGAGCATCTGCTCTTTATATCTCTTTTCAGTCATTGTAGCTTTTGTATTTAGAATAGGGAGAAGATTGGAGAAACAGCGGTCAATCCTATTTAGTCTGATTCTAGTGGGCTTTACTGATGTGGTTTCCATGCGGGTTTCACCTGGTTCCTCCGTCCCTGAGGAGAGCCCCTTAAGGAGAAGTCATGTCTCATAATCTGAGTGAACATCCCATGGGTTGGGATCACCATTTGCTTACCCTGCTGGCTGCCTGAGAGGCTTTGTGGCTCTGTCCTTCCACTCATCCCTGTCCTTCCACGCTCCTTTGTGTGGAGCTACCCAACAACTCCCAAGGTGTTCTTTCTTACCCTCCCGATTTTCTGGCATTTTGCCCCTCAGACCCTCTATTCCACAGTTTTCAGGCCCTTCCAAGGCAGATAACCAGCCTCCTACCTCCAAAAAAAAACAGAATTTAGCATCAGTCTTTTTTTTTTTGGTTCAAGTTCTCTGCCAAATCTGAGAGTGCTTATGACAGGCACTTTTCTCCTTCCAGCGGAGTGGAGGGGCTGTCAAGGACATTCAGTTCCTAGATTCCCAGAACTCTTTCCCCACATCTCTCTTGCAGTGTGAGTGACATTACCTGGGTGATCCAGAAATCAGTACATACTTGTCAATATGACTGAGGACTGCCATTGGTAATGGTTTGCATGTTCGAATGTTATTTAATGGCACAGAACTGTAGTTTAAAATGGTGAAGGTGGTAAGTGCTATGTTGCTGCTGCTACAGCTGCTAAATCGCTTCAGTCGTGTCCGACTCTGTGCGACCCCATAGACGGCAGCCCACCAGGCTCCTCCATCCCTGGGATTCTCCAGGCAAGAACACTGGAGTGGGTTGCCAGTTCCTTCTCCAATTCATGAAAGTGAAAAGTGAAAGTGAAGTCGCTAGCAACCCCATGGACTGCAGCCTACCAGGCTCCTCCGTCCATGGGATTTTCCAGGCAAGACAACTGGAGTGGAGTGCTATGTTATGTATATTTTATTATGCATATTTTCTATAAAAGAAAAGCCATTAAAATATGAAATACCAAAGGGAATGAGGGGGACAGTGCTGCAGCTCAGTAGGCTCCTAGTTGAGGACAGAGATGTCAGTTTTCCTTTGTTACAGGTTTCCTTACTAAGTTCTCTTGGAGCTCTCTTAGTTTGGGGTAGCTGGTCTTCAGTTACAAAGTCATTTCTGACTCTTTGTGACCCCAAGGACTGTAGCATGCTATGCTCCTCTGTCCTTCACTGTCTCCCAGAGCTTGCTCAAACTCATGTCCATTGAGTCAGTGATGCCATCCAACTATCTCATCCTCTGCTGCCCCCTTCTCTGTGAGATAAATGCATTTCCTTTCCATCTTCAGCAGGGAAGGGAGGAAAAATCACCTTTCTCAACAGGCACTGCCCACCCTATGGAGTGGATGACTTTCTTCTCCCCGGGCTTCCCTTTACATTGTTGAAAGTGAGAATGCCTCTTGGTTTGGGCTATTCAGACTTTTGCCTTCTCAGTAATCCCCCTGGGGCTGTGAGTAGCCCATTCTACAGGGGTTGGAGTCTATTTAGAATGTGAAGTGCTTAGTGGGTTTTTGTTTGTTTGTTCTCTGCTTTGAGCATTAGTCTTGATTCCAGAATAAGGTAATCTCACTTGACAGTCTCTCACATGAATTTGTGCTGACACAGGAAAGTATAAAATGGGAAATGCTGTAATAGAAGTTACGAGAGGATAGAAAGCTGCAAAAGTATAAGGATTTGCCACATCACCTTGCCCTTGCAGGTAAACGCTTTGTATCTTCATTTAGAAATGAGAAGGAAGACCTCCCCCGAAAGTATTATTGTGGTTATGATTTGTATGTTTTCCACCCTTCTATATCTGCCTGCATTCAATATATAATTGGTCCAAGATCCCAAGCTGAATTTGGAGGCAAAAATAGGGATGTAATCCAGTAAGTGAAGCTCAGTTTCAGACCCTCAGAGTGGGCGGGGGTGGGGGGGTCCTACCTTGACAGTGTACATCGATGAGCCCTCATTCCTTATGCCTTGAAGCCCTTGCTCTTGAAAGTACAGGGTTCCAAGAGACCACTTAGGCTGCTGCTAACTCGCTTCAGTCCTGTCTGACTCTGTGCGACCCAACGGACTGCAGCCCACCAGGCTCTGCCATCCATGGGATTTTCCGGGCAAGAGTACTGGAGTGAGTTGCCATTGCCTTCTCCAACTTGGGCTTAAATCGAGATAAATCTGTAGTAACTAGATGAACCAGGTGAGATCCAACTGTACCTAACTTGGGTCCTCATGGGTGTTCATCTGACTCTTGATCTTCATCTATCAAGGGAGGTGGCCAGGGTCCCATCTGGATCTCAGTAGGTTCTAATAACACAGAGATGTTCTAATTCTACAACTTCAAACTTCAATGTCCTTGACTGTGGAAAATGAAGAGAGACAAGCAGAAGACGTGAAGAAATCCATGGGTCGTGACAAGGAGCTGTCGGTGCAGCCGCCATCTTGAAGCACCAGGAGCTTCTTAAGCTTGATTGTTCTGCCTCAGCTCTGGCAGGACTCAACTTCGACCGTTTGGAAGAAGCAGTTATTAAAAATTCTGCATGTGCTAAGCCAGATGTATGTCATTTTTAGAATATGGCTTTAGTTGTCTATTTTGAGAAGGCATTTTATTCAGTTTCCTGTTGGTCAGCATTACTGAAAGACACACATCAGAGGTTACTCACAGAGCATGCTCGCTTGGGAAAGGAAGGACTATGATCCTAACGCATATGAATGCAGTCCTTTCAAAGGGAAGTAACTTGGTTTCAACTCAAGATGCCACCGTGTTCAGCTGGACCGCAGCTGCCATTTCCCATTTCAGTTTTCTGGGTTTTTTGTTTTTTGTTTTTTTTTTCACCATACCACACAACTTGCAGGATCTCACTTCCCTGACCAAAGATTGACCACACACCCTTGGCAGTGAAAGCACAGAGTCCTAACCTCTGGAGAGCCAGGGAATTCACCATAGCTCAGTTGCTTTATACTACTAAGAAATTCTCAAGTTGTTGTCCAGTCCCTCAGTTGTTTCCCACTCTTTGCAATCCCATGGACAGCAGAACTGCAGTACGCCCAGAGTTTGCTCAAACGCATTGAGTCAGTGACACCATCCAACCATCTCATCTTCTGTCGTCCCCTTCTCCTCCTGCTCTCAATCTTTCCCAGCATCAGGGTCTTTTCTAATGAGTCTCCTCTTCATGTCAGGTGGCCAAAGTCAGATGGCCAAAGTATTGGAGCTTCAGCTACAGCATCAGTCTTTCCAATGAATGAATATTCAGGGCTGGTTTCCATTAGGAAAATCAGAGATGCTTGGAATAATACTCTTCATTATTTTTGGAAATTGTTGGCAGAAGGAAACTGTTGTATATCTTGATGTAAGATACTAGGTTCCTCGTGGAACCTTTCATCAAGGAGTAAGCTACAGCACAAGCAACATTTCCTCTCTGTTATCACTGATGCTGGTTTTAACACCAGAATGGGCTGTATTCACACATTTAGCACCGAACTGAATTTAAGAAAAATGAGTTCCCTTTTTGTTGAGGAATGAAATGCAAAGGCCGTAAGCATATGTAAAATTTGAGGAGTAATGATAAATGTATTCTCCTGTGTAACCATTACCACAATCAAGATATGGAACATTTTCATTAACACAGAAAGCTCCCTCATTTTTACTGTTATTCTCCCAACCCTCCCACAGGCAAACATTGCTCTCTTTGTCATCATAGATTACTTCAGCCTGTTCTAGAACTTCATACAAATAAACTCATACAGTGTGTATTCCTCTTGGTTTGGATTTTTCCTCCTAACATTGTGTTTTTGAGATTCATCCTTATTATTTCTTATATCAGTAGTTTTTTGAGCTTGTAGATCTGTGAGCTAATTTTTTTCACCAAATGTGGGAAATTTCAGTCATTATTTCTTCAAGGTTTTTTTCACCCCATTCTTGCTCTCCTTGCCTCTCCAGTTAGGTGATACTAGACTACTCGCTCCTGCCTTGCGTGTCTCTGAATTTCTGCTCACGTTACAATTCTTTTTCTCTCTTCCTCTCAGGGTGGATTTCAACTGACATGTCTTCAAGTTCATTAACTTTTTTTTTTTTTTAAGGAAAATTAGCTTTTATTAAGGTACTGTGCTAAGCACTTTACAATTTTAATTCAACTTATTCTCAATTGTTAACTCAATTAGTCCTCAGGCTGTATCACCATTTTATAACAGAGGAAACAGGCACAGAGGAGTTAAGTTACTTTCCCAAGGTCACACAGCATTTAAAAGACAGAGGCAGAATTTGAGCAAGACAGCCTTGCTCCAGAGCTTAGGCTCTTACCTAATGAAATGTTATGACTCTGTGCAAGTTCATTAACTTTTTATTCTTCATTATTTTCTTACATTCATCCACTGAAAATAATATTTCAGATATGATCACCCTAAGGTTCAGAATTTTCATTTGACTGTTTTTCAGTTTTTACTTCTCTGTTGAGATTATTATGACATTATTTTTTTACTTTAAGTCCTTACACATATTTATCAGAGCTTTTTCAAAGTTTTAGCTTGCTAATTCTAACATCTCAGAGATTGTTTCTGTTGGTTGCTCTCTTCCCTTGATTATGGGTTACCTCTACCCATTTTTATTAATGTGCAGTAGTTTTTGGTTATATACACAGCAGTCTACATAATGCATTATAGAGACTTGCCTCCATTGTCTTTCTCTTATGAATGTTGATGATTTGGTTTCATAGACAGTTCAGTTTGCTGGCTTGTCACCTTGATCTTAGGGATGTTTGGTATGATCATTTTTTACAACATACCCCCAGAAAGCATTTACTTAATGTCTAAGCCCTCTAATTTTGTAGGACTCAAACTCGAACTCTATTCCCCCAACAGTAGTGTGCAGGAAATATGTTTTTTTGCTCATCTCTTCTACACTTCCAGTTGTTTTCTTCTTAGCATCTTGGAGTTGCTCTTGATTATACACAATTATTTTGGCCACCTGATGCAAAGAGCCAACTCATTGGAAAAGACCCTGAGCCTGGCAAAGATCGAAGGCAAGAGGAGAAAGAGGTGACAGAGGATGAGATGGTGGGATGGCATCACTGACTCAATGGACATGAGTTTGAGCAAACTCAGGGAGATAGTGAAGGACAGTGAAGCCTGGAGTGCTGCAGTATCTGGGGTCACAGAGTTGCACATGACTTAGGGACTGAAAAACAACAACATACACAATTCAGGGGTTAGACAATAATTTTAAGAGAATTTACAAGTAGATATTTGGGGTGTCTCCCTTCTTTTGTGGATTCCTCTCCTCAAATCCTTGCTACTTTTGGGAGCCCCAAACTCAACCCATGGAATTCCCTACCCAATAACACTGTGCTTTCTGCTTGAGTTCTCTCAGCCCAGCATCAGATATGGACGGCAAAGTGCCCCCAGGAGAAAAGCTGTGGAAATCTGGACATCACTCAATACATGTCGTTTTGTTGCTTGTAAGTATCTAAAAATCTGCAGTTTCTGTATGCTTATAGTTACTCCCTGGTGCCTTCAATGGTTTTTTTTTTTTTTCTGTTTTTTAAAATTCATTTTATTGATAGATATAATTGCTATCTTTCAGGGGCTTAGTCAAAATAAGCTACTTCACCATTGCTAAAACTTGACTTCAAAATGAGTTTCCAAATAAATAAATATGTTGTTCAGTTCAGTTCACTTCAGTCACTCAGTCATGTCTAACTCTTTGCGACCCCATGGACTGCAGCACACCAGGCCTCCCTGTCCATCGTCATCTCCCGGAGTTTACTCAAACTCATGTCCATTGAGTCAATGACGCCATGCAACCATCTCATCCTCTGTCATCCCCTTCTCCTTCTGCCTTCAATCTTTCCCAGCATCAGGGTCTTTTCTAATGAATCAGATCTTCACATCAGGTGGCCAAAGTATTGGAATTTCAGCTTCAGCATCTGTCCTTCCAATGAATATTCAGGACTGATTTCCTTTAGGATGGACTGGTTGGATCTCCTTGCAATTCAAGGAACTCTCAAGAGTCTTCTCCAACACCACAGTTCAAAAGCATCAGTTCTTCAGTGCTCAACTTTCTTTATGGTCCAACTCTCACATCCATACATGACTACTGGAAAAACCATAACTTTGACCAGGTGGACCTGTGTTGGCAAAGTAATGTCTCTGCTTTTTAATATGCTGTCTATGTTGGTCATAACTTTTCTTCCAAGGAGCAAGCACCTTTTAATTTCATATGTTGTATTGTATACATAATGAAGAACAAAATTTGGGAAATGATCAGATAAATATTTACAAATGTGTTTTCCTTTCTCTTTGGCCTCCTCTTGTTTCCCCCTTTTCAGGAGATTCATGTTTAATTCTTATTTTTCTGCATGTCTGAGCCTTTTGAGAAGCTTTTTCCCTCTTGTATTCCCAATCTTTGCTTGGCACATTTTCTAATTATTGAACTATGTGTACTAAATATAATCATGAATTTACTTGTTTATATACCCTGTGGACTAAATAAAGAGGTAAATTGAGGCAAGTTTTCATTACCAGAAACATTTTATTTGGGAATAACAGAAGAATGGTAACTGGAGAAACACATGCTGTGCGAGTTACAGAAGAGTCTTTTGAGGGTTTGAAGTGGTCTGTGTTGATGGACAGGGAGTGGAAAGGGGGACATCCAGCCAGAGTCCAAGCAGTACATTCAGGGGTCTGAGAATGGGAAGGGACTATTATGAAGTGTTCACTGGTCAGGCGATGAGTCTTGTCTTCTGTAAATCAAGCATTTACAAGAAATCAAGAGTCTCTCAGTTCTTGACTTCTCTTCTTTTGAGGGCACCTGTGTGAAGTTGTACATTTCTTGTCATCTGGCTCCATTTAGATTGAAATCCTTTTCCAAACCCCCCTTTTTAAAAACGTTTTATTTTGGGGTTTAGTTGATTAACAATGTTTTGATAGTTTCAGGTAGACAGCAAAGAGACTCAGCCATATATATACATGTATCTGTTTTCCCTCAAACTACCCTCTCATCCAGGCTGCCACATGCCATCGAGTAGAGCTTTCTGTGCTGTACAGAAGGACCTTGTTGATCCATTTTACTTTTTATATAGTTAATTTTTTAACTTTTTATTTTATATTAGAGTATAGCCAGTAACAATGTTGTGATAGTTTCAGATGGATGGCAAAGGGACTCAGCCACACATATACATGTATCTATTCTTCTTCATACTCCCCTCCCATCCAGGCTGCCAAATGACATTGAGTAGGGTTCCCTGTGTGGTACAGTAGAATCTTTCCACAAACCCTTTTGACTTGATAGGGCCATTAGGCCTTTACCCTGGATTTTGTCTGGGTCATTACTTTACACATAGTCGGCATTTAAGACATACATGTATTGATTGATTGGAGAAGGAAATGGCAACCCACTCCAGTGTTCTTGCCTGGAGAATCCCAGGGACACGGGAGCCTGGTGGGCTGCTGTCTATGAGGTTGCACAGAGCTGGACATGACTGAAGCGACTTAGCAGCAGCAGCAGCAGCAGTACTGATTGATGGATAAGTGAATGGAAGAATTAAGCTGAGGAGAAATATTTTAAATAAAAATTTGTAACATGTATGTGAAAACTTCACATACTTCAACAGGTATGTGAAACTTCCACTTTTAGGGAGGTCTTTATTTTTATTTTTTAAAATTAAAGCATAGTTTGTGTACAATGTTCTGTTAATTCCTGCTGTAGAGAAAAAATGTTCCATTTATACATGTATATATATATATATATACTTTTTCAGATTCTTTTCCAGTATAGTTTATTACAAAGTATGTGAATATGGTTCACTGTGTTATACAGTAAGTCCTTGTTGGTTATCCATTTTCTATATGGTAGTATGTATATTTTAATCCCCAAACTTCTAATTTATTCCTTCCCTTCCTTTCCCCTTTGGTAACTATCAGTTTGTCTTCTATGTCTGTGAGTCTGTTTCTTTTGTGTAAATAAATTCATCTGTAAATAAATTCTTTTTTTTTATAGATTCCACATATAAGTGATATCATGTGATATTTGTTTTTCTCTGACTTACTTCCCTTAGTATGATAAACTGTTTAGGTTTCTCTTATGAATGCATTCCATTCAAGGGGGTGACAGTGGTTTTATGTCACAAGGGTCACATTTTAATGTATTAATGAAAGCTCATTTTACCAAGTAAGATAATCTGAACCAGCTTATACAGGAAATTCTACTAAGTAGTTGTGTGAATACATGTGTGATATTTATAAGGACCTGAAACACCTCTGATGATTTGTTTCTCAACCAGAAAGTTCGAACTTTAAACTCTCTCATAAAGACGTAACCAAAACCTCCTCTCTCTCCAAGATGCTTCACTGTACCTACTTCCATAAAACATTCTGGGAAAGGAGTGACAATGTCCATCTGGCTCATTTTTGTATCCCCCAGTCTAATACTCTACATGGCAAGTAGTGGTGTGTTCAATAAATATTTGTTGAGTTAACAACATGTAACAACAGAGTTTTTTTTTTTTCTCCAATAAACATTGGCACCATCATTGGTGAAAGCAGTGTTCACGAGGTAACTTTTAGAAAATTATAACTCTTAAATGACATTTAACTGAAGTTATACTATTAAGTACATATTATTTTTCCTTATATTAATATTTTTTTAAAGTAATAAAAGTTGTTTCATGATGGTACCTAAGATTATTTAGATTTTGGTATGGTCCCTGGAGATAACACAGGATAGATATTCACAGAGTGATGCTGGTTTTCAAGGATACTTCTGCTCCTGTACTGAGCAAGCAGAAAGTTCTTTTGAAGTCAGTAAGACTTGGGTCATTCTTGCCCCATGGCTCCTGGTGGCTCTACATGGTCAGGAATTCTCTTCGCGTACATATCTGCATAGCCAAAGTGTTTATTGTCTCTGAGTCTTAGCTACAAACCATTTGAT
This sequence comes from Oryx dammah, assembly GCF_014754425.2. Taxonomy (NCBI): domain Eukaryota; kingdom Metazoa; phylum Chordata; class Mammalia; order Artiodactyla; family Bovidae; genus Oryx; species Oryx dammah. Next base: position 68,427,802 of record NW_024070205.1, on the reverse strand, counting down.
TCTAGAAGATGTGCTTCTAATCATCTCACTGAAGACATGAGCCTTTTCAGGAAAACTTAGATTCCATTTTGAAGAAGTATAATTTGAAACAAAGCTAGAGTGAAAAACCCACATCAGCTTGGAAATGATAAGCAGGTAATTCCGTCTGAAGACCTCGTAGGTAAATTTGAAAGCCTATGTTCACTTTGCAGGATTTCACATCTTTTCAATGAAAGGAAAGTAGATATGGCAACATGATGATTTTCTAATCTACTTAACATCCATTGATTGCTGAACATCTTGGTTTTTAAGTATCCCATATCATGGAGTGACATATTAGTGTCACTTCAAAATTACTGTCACTTCTCCTTTCTTTATTATAAATTAGAAATAGATTCTATTTCATATTCCCACAATCATATATTCTTAGTAAAGTATCTTCTAAAAGCAATGCTTCAGTGCTATTTTAAGGCAGGTATATAAAAGTAAATAAAGAACATCATTTCAGTAGGTAAAGCTGAAAATGGGAAATATAGAGATATTTGCCAAAGAACAAATATTTAGTAGAAAAAAGTTTTCCTTATTTTCTGGTTGTGCTAGGGATATTAGGAAAATGGAGGAAATTTGCAAAAGATTTTGAGGAGAATATACCTTGTTGACCTGTTAAGTAAATATAAATTTTAAAATGAAAATACATATATCCCAAAGTATAAATTTTATTTTGCAAAGATATATGATTTGAGTGGCAAGCGGCACTAGAGCAGCGAGCAGCCGAGAAGAGATACCCAAGTCCAAAGTCAGGAGTGGCAGCCCTGAGTAGACATCCCACGTCCAAGGTAAGGTACAGTGGCTGCACTTTGCTGGAGCAGCCATGAAGAGATACCCCACATCCAAGGTAAAAGAAATCCCAGCAAGACAGTAGGCGCTGAGAGAGGGCATCAGAGGGCAGATAGACTGAAACCACAATCATAGACAACTAGCCAATCTGATCACATAGACCACAATGTCTAACTCAAAGAAACTAAGCCCTACCATGTAGGGCCACCCAAGATGGACAGGTCACGATGGACAGGTCTGACAAAATGTGGTACACTGGAAAAGGCAATGCAAACCACTTCAGTATTCTTTCCTTGAGAACTCCATGAGCAGTATGAAAAGGCAAAAAGATAGGACACTGAAAGATGAACTCCCCAGGTCAGTCAGTGCCCAATATGCTACTGGAGATCAGTGGAGAAGTAACTCCAGAAAGAATGAAGGGATGGAGTCAAAGGGAAACAACACCCAGTTCTGGATGTGACTGGTGATAGAATCAAGGTCTGATGCTGTAAAAAGCAATATTGCATAGGAACCTGGAATGTTAGGTCCATGAATCAAGGCAAATTGGAAATGGTCAAACAGGAGATGGCAAGAATGAACATCAACATTCTAGGAATCAGAAAACTAAAATGGACTGGAATGAGTGAATTTAACTCAAATGACCATTATATCTACTACTGTGGGCAAGAATCACTTAGAGGAAATGGAGTAGCCATCATGGTCAACAAAAGAGTCTGAAATGCAGTACTTGGATGCAATCTCAAAAACAACAGAATGATCCTTGTTTGTTTCCAAGGCAAACCATTCAATATCACAGTAATCCGAGCCTATGCCCCGATCACTAACCCTGAAGAAGCTGAAGTTGAATGGTTCTATGAAGACCTACAAGACCTTTTAGAACCAACACCCCCCCAAAAAAAATGTCCTTTTCATTATAGGGGACTGGAATGCAAAAGTAGGAAGTCAAGAAACACCTGGAGTAACAGGAAAATTTGGCCCTGGAATGCGGAATGAAGCAGGGCAAAGACTAATAGAGTTTTGCCAAGAGAATGCACTGGTCATAGCAAACACCCTCTTCCAACAACACAAGAGAAGACTCTACACATGGACATCACCAGATGGCCAACACTGAAATCAGATTGATTATATCCTTTGCAGCCAAAAATGGAGAAGCTCTATACAGTCAGCAAAAACAAGACTGGGAGCTGGCTATGGCTCAGATCGTGAAATCCTTATTGGCAAATTCAGACTTAAATTGAAGAAAATGGGGAAAACCACTAGACCATTCAGGTATGACCTAAATCAAATCCCTTATGATTATACAGTGGAAGTGAGAAATAGATTTAAGGACTAGATCTGATAGACAAAGTGCCTGATGAACTATGGACAGAGGTTCGTGACATTGTAAAGGAGACAGGGAGCAAGACCATCCCCCAAAAAAGAATGCGAAAAAGCAAAATGGCTGTCTGAGGAGGCCTAACAAATAGCTATGAAAAGAAGAGAAGCAAAAAGCAAAGGAAAAAAGGAAAGATATACCCATTTTAATGCAGAGTTTCAAAGAAGAGCAAGGAGAGATAAGAAAGCCTTCCTCAATGATCAGTGCAAAGAAATAGAGGAAACTATTTCCTCTAAAATGGGAAAGACTAGAGATCTCTTCAAGAAAATTAGAGATGCCAAGGGAACATTTCATGCAAAGATGGGCTCAATAAAGGACAGAAATGGTATGGACCTAACAGAACCAGAAGATATTAAGAAGAGGTGGCAAGAATACACAGAAGAACTGTACAAAAAAGATCTTCATGACCCATATAATCACGATGGTGTGATCACTCACCTAGAGCCAGACATCCTGGAATGTGAAGTCAAGTGTGTCTTAGGAAGCATCACTATGAACAAAGCTAGTGGAGGTGATGGAACTCCAGTTGAGCTCTTTCAAATCCTAAAAGATGATGGTGTATATGCCAGCAAATTTGGAAAGCTCAAAGTGGCCACAGGACTGGGAAAGGTCAGTTTTCATTCTAATCCCAAAGAAAGGCAATGTCAAAGAATACTCAAACTACCACACAATTGCACTCATCTCATACACTTGCAAAGTAATGCTCAAGATTCTTCAAGCCAGGTTTCAGCAATATGTGAGCTAAACTTCCAGATGTTCAAGCTGGTTTAAAGAAAAGGCAGAGGAACCAAAGATCAAATTGCCAATATCTGCTGGCTCATCAAAAAAGCAAGAGAGTTCCAGAAAAACATCTTCTCTGCTTTATTGACCATGCCAAAGCCTTTGACTGTGTGGATCACAGTAAACTGTGGAAAATTCTGAGAGAGATGGGAATACTAGACCACCTGACCTGCCTCTTGAGAAAGCTATATACAGGTCAGGAAGCAACAGTTAGAACTGGACATGGAACAACAGGCTGGTTCCAAATAGGAAAGGGAGTACGTCAAGGCTGTATATTGTCACCCTGTTCATTTAACTTCTATGCAGAGTACATCATGAGAAACACTGGGCTGGAAGAAGCACAAGCTGGAATCAAGATTGCTGGGAGAAATATCAATAACCTCAGATATGCAGATGACACCACCCTTATGGCAGAAAGCAAAGAAGAACTAAAAAGGCTCTTGATGAAAGTGAAAGAGGAGAGTGAAAATGTTGGCTTAAAGCTCAGCATCCAGAAAACTAAGATCATGGCATCTGGTCCCATCACTTCATGGCAAATAAATGACTATTTTTATGGGCTCCAAAATCACTGCAGATGTTGATTGCAGCCATGAAATTAAAAGATGCTTACTCCTTGGAAGAAAAGTTATGACCAACTTAGACAGCATATTATAAAGCAGAGACGTTACTTTGCCAACAAAGGTCCATTAGTTAAGGCTATGGTTTTTCCAGTAATCATGTATGGATGTTAGAGTTGGACTGTAAAGAAAGCAGAATGCCGAAGAATTGATTCTTTTGAATTGTGGTGTTGGAGAAGACTCTTGAGAGTTCTTTGGACTGGAAGGAGATCCAACCAGTCAAATCTAAAGGAAATCAGTCCTGAATAGTCATTGGAAGGACTGATGCTGAAGCTAAAGCTCTAATATTTTGGCCACCTGATGAGAAGAACTGACTCATTTGAAAAGACCCTGATGTTGGGGTAGATTGAAGGCAGGAGGAGAAGGGGACAACATAGGATGAGATGGTTTGATGGCATCACTGACTCAACAGACATGAGTTTGGGTAAACCCAGGAGTTGGTGATGGACGGGGAGGCCTGGCATGCTGCAGTCTATGCGCTTGCAAAGAGTTGGACATGACTGAGTAACTAAACTGAACTGAACTGAAGCAGAACATAGTTTTGTTTAATTTCTCCATATATTCCTTTGTTATCACTCTATTTTCAATCAAGTTATGAGAACAGTTTTTTTTTTTTTAATAATAATCAAACTCTGATTGTGATCTTGTTGTTGTTTTTCAGGGGTCTAACCTGGGTTATCTATCGTAAACCTGTTCCCAAGCAGACATGTGGCATGTGATAGTTTTAGAAGGGAAAATTTAATGCTGGAAATTGGGAGAGGAGCTGTTTCAATATAATCTAATATAATTTTGACCAGAAAGATAATTTTCAGCAACTTTGGTTTGAGAACTATAGCTTGTATTTTAGTTAGGCCAGAGATTTGTTGCTGGTATTTTACCCAGAGAGAGATTTGCAGAGGATTAGTGAGGTCATGGGCTTCCCAGGTGGCACAGTGGTAAAGAATCTGCCTACCAGTGTAGGAGACGCAAGAGACGTGAGTTCAATCCCTGGGTGGGGAAGGTCTCCTAGAGTAGGAAATGGTAACCCACTCCAACATTCTTGCCTGGGAAACCCCATGGACAGAGGAGCCTAGCAGACTACAGTCCATGTGGTTACAGAGAGTCAGACACAACTGAGCACACATGCACAGTGAGGTTGTAGGAGTTTTATTTTTTACTTTATTGCATAGTCTACATAGGCCTGAGATAAAAGAAAGGCTTGCCACTGGACTTTGCAGGGACTTTGCAGGAGGATGGTCATTTATTGGCTTTTTTTTAAAGTGAAATTTTGTTCATCATAACAGCATTATTGTCACAAATCAAATAGGAATCTCCCAGGATCCCTTTCTTTGTTCCTTGTTTCAGAATATTACTATATTTTAAGCTTATAGGAAAAATGTGACTTCAGTGTCCCAATGTTCCAATATCTGACCATATAGTTCTTCCTGAGGTGATAAATGTTAGGATCAGATTTGTATCAGGTTCCATATTACTGGTTTTTTGGTTTGGTCTTTTTTTTTTTTTTCACTTTCTTCTCTGACTTTGGAAGGACAGCTGCCAAGGTTGGTTTGAGACCTTTTATGACTTTTCTCACTCACTGATTCAACTATTTTAGCATCGACTTTTGGCTTTCTCCAGGGAATAGAGATGCTACTAGTGACAGAGAAAGAAATTGAACATCAAGGAGCAAGAGAAGGAAACTAGAGAGAAGCAATATCAGTGAATTTTAAGGCAAAAGAGAATGGAAATTGCCACTGCATATTTTCACATAGAATCAGGTTATAAAAGTAGATTTTAAAAGTTTTATAGTTTTATTTTATTTTTTTGGTCTGGAAGCATAAAAACAACTAGAGATGGAGGGTCACAAAATCTTACTTGAAAGAGTTCAATAATCTTGTTAGGCTGAGTTTAGATTGTTGTAGAATGTCCTTTTCTTTTTACTTATTCTACTTGTAGATACATTTCTTAGTTCTTTTCTGAGTATCTGTGTTTCATCTGAGAGCCCAAACCAGAAAACTGAACAGATGGCCAATTCTTTTATTGCTAAAACATTAGTCCATCTCCCATACCTCTCCAAATATGTATGCCCAAATTTAGGTCTATTCACATAAAAGAACCATGCTTATAAAGTGATCATCTTGAGTCTTGTGAGCATCATTTATTCTTATCATGACAGTTATTACTATTTGGTATAGTCTTATTTGTTTAACATTTGTGTTCTCCCATTAGATGGTAAAGCTTTTAAAAATATACATTGATTTATTTGGCTGCACTGGGTCTTAGCTGTGGCATGTAGGATGCCTGAACATTCTAGTTCCCTGAACATGGGTCAGCCCCAGGCCTCCTGCATTGGGAGTGCAAAGTCTTAGCCACTGGAACACCAGGGAAATGCTGATTTGTAGGGAAGGGTACCATAAAGTAGAGAGCTGCACAAAAATAGAGCTCTGAAGATTGCAAAAGGTCCCCCTCAAGTCTTCAGTTGCATACTCACCAGTACTGACATTATAATCTACATAGGAGATACAATGGATTCTATAAAAATTATTAGAACTAATATATCAGTTTAGCAAATTTACAGATTAACATACAAGTTCAACACACAAGCATCAAGTGTATTCCTATATACTAGCAACAACTAGAAACTGATACTTATAATGAAAACAAAAAAATCATCATACCCCAAATGAGATTTATGCTAGGTGTGAAAAGCCAATTCAATATTCATCAGTTAATATATATGATACCAAAAGTACAAATGAAAAAACAAAAATCAAAAGTGGAACTACATCAAACTAAAGCATTTCTGCATGGCAAAGGAAACAATGATCAGAATAAAAAAAGAAAGCAACCTACATAATCGAACAGTAAAGAATCTGCCTGCAATGCAGGAGACCTGGGTTTGATCCTGGGTTGGGAAGATCCCCTAGAAAAGGGAATGACTACCCACTCCAGTATTCTTGCCTGGAGAATACCATGGACAGAGGACAGTCTGCCTGGAAGACTACAGTCCATGGTTGCAACATGACTGAGCAACTAACACACACACACATAATGGGAGAAGATATTTGAAAACCATGTATCTATTAAGGGTTTAATACCTAAAATATATCAGGAACTCATACAACTCAATAGCAATCCATGAATTGATAACCTGATTATAAAATGGGCAAATGACCTCAATAGATATTTTTGCAGAGAATACATACAAATAGCCAAATGGGTACATGAAAAGGTGCTCAGTATTGCTGGTTATCAGAGAAATGCAAATCAAAACCATGGTGAGATATCTCTTTATATCTGCTAGGATGAGTATTATCCAAAAGATAAGGTAACAAGGATTGGAAAGCATTTGAAGAAAACAGAACCCTTGCATACTTCCCAGGTAGCTCAGCTGGTAAATAATCCACCTGCAATTTAAGAGATCCTGGTTCAATTCCTGGGTCAGGAAGTTCCCCTGCAGAAGGGATAGGCTACCCACTCCAGTATTCTTAGGCTTCCCTGGTGGTTCAGATTGTAAAGAATCCTTCTGCAATGTGGGAGACCTGGGTTCGATCCCCCAGTTGGGAAAATCCCCTGGAGGAGGGCATGGATACCCAGTCCAGCATTCTTGCCTGGAGAATCCCCATGGGCAGAGGAGGCTGGAGGACTACAATCTGAGAGGTCACAAAGAGTCAGACATGACTGAGTCACTAAGCACATACCGTTAATAAGAACATAAATTTGTATTGGCATTATGGAAAACAGTATGGACACTCCTCAAAAAATTAAAAATAGAACTACATGATATAGCAATCCCATGTAAAGATAAATGGATTTTTAAAACTTGATACACCCATACAAATGGAATATTATTATTCAGCCATTATAAAGAAGAAACATCACCATTTGCAACAACATAGAATGGATCTAGAGGACATTTACACCAAGTGAACTAAGCTAGATACAGAAAGACAATCACTACATCATCTCATTTATATGTGAAAGAGAAAAAAGTGAAACCTCTACCACTAGAGAGAAGAAAGCAGATTGCGAGGGGTAGAGGATGAAGAAAATGAAGAGGTGTTGATCCAAAGGTTCACTATCAAGGGAATGAAAAGATGAGCCACAGATTGGGAGAAAATATTTGTGAAACACATATCCAATAAAGGACTGCTATACAAAATATACAAAGAATACTTAAAAGTCAACAATAAGAAAATCCAATTAAAAAATGGGCAAAAGATCTTCTTACCCAAGAAGATATACAGATGTAAAATTAGCACAGGAAAAGACATTCCACTTCTTATGTTACTAGGGAATTTGAAATTAAAGCAACAGTGAAATAACATGGCACACATATCAGAACAGAGAAAATCAAGAACACTGACAACACCAAATGCTGGTGAGGATATGGAGAAACTCTTGGGACTCCCCAAGGCAGTTCAGTGGTTAAGAGTGCACAGCCAATGCAGGGGGCATGCGCTTGATCCCTGATCTTAGCATTAAGATCCCACATGCCACAGTATGCAGTCAGGAAATTTTTTTTTTAATTTTTTTAAGAGAGAAACTCTCATTCATTGCTAGTAGGAATGCAAAATGGTACAACCACTTTGGAAGAAGTTTGGTAGTTTCTTACAAAAGTAAACATTCTTACAGTCAGTCAGTTCAGTCACTCAGTCGTGTCCGAATCTTTGCGACCTCAAGAACTGCAGCACACCAGGCTTCCCCATTCATCAGCAACTCCCAGAGGTTACTCAAACTCATGTCCATCGAGTCAGTGATGCCATCGAACCATCTCATCCTCTGCCGTTGCCTTCTTCTCCTGCTTTCAATCTTCCCCAGCATCAGGATTTTTTCCAATGAGTCAGTTCTTCACATTAGGTGGCCAAAGTATTGGAGATTCGGCTTCAGCATCAGTCCTTCCAATGAATATTCAGGACTGATCTCCTTTAGGATGGACTGGTTGGATCTCCTTGCAGCCCAAGGGACTCTCAAGAGTCTTCTCCAACACCACAGTTCAAAAGCATCAATTCTTCGGTGCTCAGCTTTCTTTATAGTGCAACTCTCACGTCCATACATGACTACTGGAAAAACCATAGCTTTGACTAGACAGACCTTTGTGAGTAAAGTAATTTCTCTGTTTTTTAATATGCTGTCTAGGTTGGTCATAGCTTTTCTTCCAAGGACCAAGTGTCTTTTAATTTCATGGCTGCAATCATCATCCACAGTGATTTTGGAGCCCCCCAAATAAAGTCTGTCACTGTTTCCATTGTTTCCCCATCTATTTGCCTTGAAGTGATGGGGCCAGATGCCATGATCTTAGTTTTCTGAATGTTGAGTTTTAAGCTAACGTTTTCACTCTTCTCTTTCACTTTCATCAAAAGGCTCTTTAGTTCTTCACTTTCTGCCATAAGGGTGGTGTCATCTGTATATCTGAGGTTATTGATATTTCTCCTCACAATCTTGATTCCAGCTTGTGCTTCATCCAGCCTGGCGTTTTGCATGATGTACTCTGCATAGAAGTTAAATGAGCAGGGTGACAATATACAGCCTTGATGTACTCCTTTCCCTATTTGGAGCCAGTCTGTTGTTCCATGTCCAGTTCTAACTGTTGCTTCTTGACCTGCATATAGATTTCTCAGAAAGCAGGTAAGGTGGTCTCATATTACCATCTCTTTATGAATTTTCCAGTTTGCTGTGATGTACACAGTCAAAGGCTTTGGTGTAGTCAATAAAGCAGAAGTAGATGTTTTTCTAGAGCTCTCTCATTTTTTTGATGATCCAACGGATGTTGACAATTTGATCTTTGGTTCCTCTGCCTTTTCTAAATCCAGCTTGAACATCTGGAATTTCACGGTTCATGTACTGTTGAAGCCTGGCTTGGAGAATTTTGAGCATTACTTTGCTAGCGTGTGAGATGAGTGCAATTGTACAGTACTTTGAATATTCTTTGGCATTGCCTTTTTTGGGGATTGGAATGAAAACTGACCTTTCCCAGTCCTGTGGCCAATGCTGAGTTTTCCAAATTTGCTGACATATTGAGTGCAGCACTTTCACTGCATCATCTTTTAGGATTTGAAATAGCTTAACTGGAATTCCATCACGTTCACTAGCTTGAAGATGGCATAGTATAAGGACATGTGCTCGTCTTCTCCTGTAATAACTACAAAATTACAACTCACTGCTGAACAACCGTCGATAGGAGATTGTGGGAGCCCACCAAAAAAAGATACCCCATGTCCAAAGGCAAAGGAAAAGCCCCAGCAAGATGGTGGGAGGGGCGAAATCACATTTAGAATCAAACCCCATACCCGCCAGAGAGGCTCAGAGGGCTCAAACAAACCTTGTGCACACCAGGACCCAAGGACCCCACAGAGACTGAGCCAGAACTGTGTTTGAGTGTCTCCTGAGGAGGTATGGGTCAGCAATGGACTGCTGCAGGGGCATGGGTGCAGCAGATCTGGGTATGACGTAAGCCCTCTTGGAGGAGGTCACCATTAACCCCACCATAGAACTGCCAGAACTTACACAGGACAGGGGAAACAGACTCTGGAAGGGCACAAACAAAAACTTGTGTGCACCAGGACCCAGGAGGAAGGAGCAGTGACCTCTCAAGAGACTGACCCAGACTTACCCATGAGTATTCAGGAGTCTCTGGCAAAGGCATGGGTCAGCAATGGCCTGCTGCGGTACTGGGGGCACTGAGTGTAGCAATGCCTTCATGGGAACTTTTGAAGGAGGTCACCGTTATCTTCATTACCTCCACCATACTTTGGCCTCAGGTCAAACAACAGGGAGGGAACACAGCCCCGCCCTTCAACAGAAAATTGGATTAAAAATTTACTGAGCGTGGCCCCGCCCCTCAGAACAGTTTCCCCCCCAGTCAGTCTCTCCCATCAGGAAGCTTCCATAAGCCTCTTATCCTTCTCCATCAGAGAGAGCAGACAGACTGAAAACCACAATCACAGAAAACTAACCAATCTGGTCACATGGACCATAGCCTTATCTAACTCAATGAAACTATGAGTCATGTAGGGCCACCTAAGACGGACAGGTCATGGTGGAGAGCTCTGACAAAATGTGGTTCACTGGAGAAGGAAATGGCAAACCACTTCGGTATTCTTGCCTTGAGAAGCCCATGAACAGTATTCTTACAGTACAATCCAGCAATCATGCTCTCTGATATTTAACCTGTCAATGACAAATTGGCACTTGCCAAAGGCATTTGCCGTCTGCCTCTGTGGAGATTGTATCATGTGCTGACGCAGCTGTTGACTTTGATAAGTCCTGAAGGAAGTTCAGAGGGGAGAATGAGGCACTCTGTGCACCAAGCAAACTGATTAAACAGGTCTTTAGGTAGTTAGATATTTTCAGAAACGGATTTCATGATCCCAATCCTTACATCTGCTCATATCTAGAAAAGCACTGAATCCCTTCATGGCGACATCAGCTCCCAGCAGACTAGCAGAAACCTTTTGTAAAATAAGTGCTTGATTACATGAATTCCCCCTTCACCAAAATCACATGTATTGACCTTCCCCCCCACCTCTTCGGAGCAGGTGGTCAGAGCTATCTGAAGTGCTGTTTCCCAGGCTGCAGTCCTCATTCTACCCCAAATAAAACTTAACTCGTAACTCTCACGCTGTGCAACTTATTTAGTCAACAACCAACAAAATCTGAAAACATGTCTACACAAAAACCTGCAGGGATGTTTATGGCAACTTTATTCATAATGTCAAAATTTGGAAGCAACTTAGTAAGTGAGTGGATAAATCAACAGTGGTACATCCAGAAAATGGAATATGATTCAGGATTAAAAAGAAATGAGCTGTCGAGCCATGAAAAGATATGGAGGAAGTTTAAATGCATATTACTAAGTGAAAAGCCAATCTGAAATGCTACATACTGTATGATTCCAACTATATGAAGTTCTGGAAAAGGCAAAACTGTAGACTGTAAAAAGGTCAATGTTTTCCAGGGGTTAGTGGGAAAGGAGGGATAAATAGGACAAACACAGGAGAATTTTAGGGTAGTGAAATTTTCAGTATGACACTACACTGGTGTCACTACATATTTGCTGAAACCCATAGAACATACATCACCAAGAGTGAACTCTGAACTAAACTATGGACCGGGGATGATAATGTAGGTTCATCAGTTGTAACAAATGTACCCCTTTGGTGGCAGATGTTGAGAGTGGGAGAGGGTATGGGGCCAAGGGGTGTACGGGGACTCCTTGTACTTCCTGCTCACTTTTACTGTGAACCTAAAATTACTCTTTTAAATAGTCTGTTTTTAAAAAAAAAAATCAAAAATCATGAAATACTGAACAAATTCCAAAAAATAGAATGACTTGTATACTTAAAACACAAAACATTGCTGAGGGGAATTAAAGAAGACCTAAGTAAATGGAAAGATACACCATATGATAATGTGTAATATTCAATATTGTTAAGATTTCAGTTCTCCCAAATTAATTAATACTCCATCACAGTCAACCAAAATATCATCACACTTTTTATAGATATTGATAAACTAGCTCCAGAATTCATATAAGCAAAGAACCCATATTTGCCAAAAGTTAACTTTTAGAAAGAACAACCGTGAAGGATTAACATTTTCTGATCTCAAGATTCCTTATAAAGCTGCAATAAATCAAGAGAGTACACACAAATAAATTAACAAAACAGCATTTAAAATCCAAAAATCATTCACACATATATAGACAACTGAATCTTGACAAAGTGTAAAGGAAATTAAGTGGACAAAACAGTTTTTTTTTTTTAATAGTGCTGGAACAATTTGATATCTAACAACAACAACAACAAAATACAATCCATACCTCACCAAATACAAAAATTAACTCAAAGTGGATCACAAACCTAAGTTTAAAATTCAAAGCTATAAAACTTCTAGCAGAAAACAGGAGAAAGCTCCTGTGGCCTTGGCTTAGGCAAATCTTTCTTATATACACAAAAGCACAATTCCTAAAAGAATAACCTTGCAGCAGCTATGGAAAACAGTATGGAGAGTCCTCAAAATTTTAAAATAAAACTTATATATGGTGCAGCAATATTACCTCTGGGTATATGTCCAAAGGAATCAAAATCAAGATCTCAAAAGAGATATCTGCATTTCCATGTTTTGGCAACATTATTCATAATAAACAAGATATGGAAATAATCTAAATGTCTGTCAACAGATGAATAAATAAAGAATTTGTAGTATATATAGTTAGTTAGCTAGTGTTAGTCACTTAGTTGTGTCCAACTCTGCAACCACATGGACTGTAGCCCCCCAGGATCTTCTATCCATAAGATTTCCCAGGCAAGAATACTGGAGTGGTAGCCATTCTCTTCTTCAGGGGATCTTCCTGACCCAGGAATCAAACCCTGGTCTTTCACATTGCAGGCAGATTCTTTACCATCAGAGTTACCAGGGAAGCCCTTATTATTCAGACTTTAAAAAGTCACCTGCCATTGGTGGCAACATGGATGAACCTAACAGACATTATGCCAAGTGAAATAAGCCAGTCACAAAAGGACAAATACTGAATGACTCCATTTATAGGAGATATCTAAAATAGTCAGATGTCCAGAAACAGAGAATACAATAGTGGTTTCCAGGGGCTCGGAGGAGGGGGAAATAGGGAGTTGTTATTCAATGAGTATAACATTTCAGTTATGCTAGATGAACAATTTGTAGGATCTGCTATACAACACATGCCTGTGCTTAAGAATACTACATTGTACACTTCAAAATTTGTACAAAGGGTGGATCATACGTTAAGTGTTCTTACCACAAAACAAAGGAACACAAGGAAATTCCTGGAGATATAGGATATGACTATTACCTTGATTGTGGTGATGGTATGACAGATGTTTGCATATGTTCAAACTTATCAAATTGTACAAATTTAATATGTGCAACTCTTTATATACCACAGTAAAGATTTTTTAAAAAGAAGCTAATAAATTCAATTTAGTCAAAGTTACAAACTTCAGCTCTTTGAAAGACACCATTAAGACAATGAAAACCAGGAAAAACTATTTGCAAATTATGTCTAACAAAATATTTATACCCAAAGTACCTAAAAGACCTCTTAAAATTCAGTAATAAGAAAACAAACTAATTTTATTTAACAGGCAAAAGATTTGAACAGACACTTCAATGGTGAATATATGTGAACGGCTATTAGCACATAAAAAGATATTCAGTATTACTAGTCATTAAGGAAATGCCAGATAGAATTGGTGGCTCAGATGGTAAAGAATCCACATGCAGTGCGGAAGACCTGGGTTTGATCCCTGTTTGGGGAAGATCCCCTGGAGGAGGGCATGGCAACCCACTCCAGTATTCTTGCCTGGAGAATCCTCAGGGACCGAGGAGCCTGGTGGGCTGTAGTCCATGGGGTCACAGAGTCGGACAGAACTGAATAGCTAAGCACAGCACAGATAGAACCACAATGAGATATCACAGCACACCAATTACAATGACTAGATTTTTTTTTACAAGACTAACAATAACAAGTATTGGCAAGGATACGGAGGAAATGAAGCTCTCTTACAGAGCTCAGTTCAGTTCAGTTCAGTTCAGTCACTCAGCCGTGTCCAACTCTTTGCGACCCCATGAATCACAGCACGCCAGGCCTCCCTGTCCATCACCAACTCCTGGAGTTCACTCAGACTCACGTCCATCGAGTCAGTGATGCCATCCAGCCATCTCATCCTTGGTCGTCCCCTTCTCCTCCTGCCCCCAATCCCTTCCAGCATCAGGGTCTTTTCCAGTGAGTCAACTCTTCACATGACGTGGCCAAAGTACTGGAGTTTCAGCTTCAGCATCATTCCCTCCAAAGAAGTCCCAGGGCTGATCTCCTTCAGAATGTACTGGTTGGATCTCCTTGCAGTCCAAGGGACTCTTGAGAGTCTTCTCCAATACTAGAGTTCAAAAGCATCAATTCTTCAGTGCTCATCTTTCTTCACAGTCCAACTCTCATCCATACATGACCAATGGAAAAACCATAGCCTTGACTAGACAAAAGTAATGTCTCTGCTTTTCAATATGCTATCTAGGTTGGTCATAATTTTTCTTCCAAGGAGTAAGCATCTTTTAATTTCATGGCTGCAGTCACCATCTGCAGTGATTTTGGAGCCCCCCAAAATAAAGTCTGACACTATTTCCACTGTTTCCCCATCTATTTGCCATGAAGTGATGGGACCAGATGCCATGATCTTCGTTTTCTGAATGTTGAGCTTTAAGCCAACTTTTTCACTCTCCTCCTTCATCAAGAGGCCTTTTAGTTCCTCTTCACTTTCTGCCATAAGGTTGGCATCATCTGCATATCTGAGGTTATTGATATTTCTCCCAGCAACCTTGATTCCAGCTTGTGCTTCTTCCAGCCCAGTGTTTCTCATGATGTACTCTGCATATAAGTTAAATAAGCAGGGTGATAAGTACAGCCTTAACATACTCCTTTTCCTATTTGGAACCAGTCCTTTGTTCCATGTCCAATTCTAACTATTGCTTCCTGACCTGCTTATAGGTTTCTCAAGAGGCAGGTTAGGTGGTCTGGTTATTCCCATCTCTCTCAGAATTTTCCACAGTTTATTGTGATCCACACAGTCAAAGGCTTTGGCATAGTCAATAAAGCAGAAGTAGGTGTTTTTCTGGAATTCTCTTGCTTTTTCCATGATCCAACGGATGTTGGCAATTTGATCTCTGGTTCCTCTGCCTTTTCTAAAACCAGCTTGAACATCTGGAATTTCACGGTTCACGTATTGCTTAAGCCTGGCTTGGAGAATCTTGAGCATTACTTTACTAGCGTGTGAGATGAGTGCAATTGTGTGGTAGTTTGAGCATTCCTTGGCATTGCCTTTCTTTGGGATTGGAATGTAAAATGATACAGCCACTTTGGAAAACAACTCCGCGGTTTCTTTAAAAATTAAGTATATCCATACTACATGATCTTGTCTATTCACTTCTAGGTGTTTACCCAAGAAAAATGAAAGCATATGCCCTTATAAAAGCAGGTATAGGAAAAGTTTCACAACCACTTTAGTTTCAATGGGCAAAAACTGGAAACAACACACATGCCCATCAACATGTAATCAGATAAATAAAGTGTGGCATACCCATACAATAAAGCAAAAAGAAAGATAGAAAGAGAAAGAGAAAGTAGATAGGAAGGGAGAAAGGAAAGAAGGAGGGAGAAAGAAAGAAATGAAACATTGATACACACAACAACATGGATGACTATCAAAATAATTAGTGGGAGCAAAAGAAGCCAGCTGAAAAGTACATGATATATATGATTCCACCTATGTGAAATCCTAGAAAACACACACTAATTTGAGGTGACAGAAAGCAGATCTGGGATTACTTGGGAAGAAGAGAAGAAAGAGACATAAAGGACAATGGAAACATTTGGGGTGGTGAGTTTGTTCATTACCTGAATTGTGGTGGTGATTTGACAGGTATGTAAGTATGTCAAAATGTCTCTAGATATGTGCCATTTATTATATATCAATTTTTTCCCAAAGTAGTTAAAAAAAATTAAATATTAAAGCCCCCCCAAAAAGTCATCTTGGTCACGCTACCCTTCTGGGCCTCCCAATTATATTGGTAGCAGTGACTGCCAACAGGCTTAAAAGCCTCCAGTCTGTCAGGTAGCATGTGAGATGCTGCTATTTAAGCCTGTCACTGGCCATCTCTGCTTTCAACAAAGCTTCCTTGACACTTCTTTCTGCCACCACTAGCTTTTATTCACAGCTCTGCCACATGGCTCATAACTCTGAATTGCAATTATCTTCCTATATGCCAAAGTTCATTGAAAACAATATAATGCCTTGTTCATCTTTATCTCTGCAGGAACAAGAATGGTGCCTGGTTGAGGAATGAGTCTCTAAATCAGAGAACAAACTGGTAGAATCTTTGTGGAGTTTCCCTTCTTCAAGTGATTACATTCTGGTTGGAGAATTTATTATTCTTGGAAAATGTCTTTTTTTGTCTTGGCCTCATATAAAACAAACTGTGCCAAAAATAAACTCAAAAGCTGAAGGAGAAGCTAAATCAGAATGTAAAGGGTTATATTTAAAGTTCAGACTCCAGCGATCTTTCATAGTCCCTTTACTCAAAATTTAAAAAAAAAAAAAAAACTTTTGGTTCTGTTGATACCATGGTGTTCAAAACACAACAAGGTTTGAAAAGCCATATTTGACACCAGGTTACTAAACAGTCTTTCTTCTTGTTGTGTAAATGGGCCTTAAGTGGGTGCCATTTTACGTCGGTGAAAACAAAGAGCAGGCAATTTTTTCAGTCGGAAAATTGCTAATAGATATGGTTGAGCTGTGTGAGCTGAAGGGCACAGAACTGACAGGCCTCACAGCAGTTGGTAAGTAATGAAAACAAGAACCAAAGTAGAATGTCCAAAGAGAGCAGGGAAAGGCTCTTAGCTTATAAGTGGGGAGGAGTGATTTGCCTTGGAATCTGAAAGTGCATTTGCCATGTTAGTGCCGTATCAATTCTGTTCAGTTCAATAAATTCTTCTCCAAGAGTCGGTTTCACCCTCCATACACAGGCAAAGAACATTTTCATAGCACCAGCCATAAAGGTAAGCAGTTTGAACACTGAAAAACCATCTTCCAAAAAGATTGTTGTATTCTTATTTGTATGATACATACTCTATCATTTTCAAGGTGATCTTACAGGCTTTGGGGTGATCTTCACCCCAAAGTCACAGAGAAAACAAGGCTGGTATGAGCACCTCCATGTTACAAGGAGAGGCTGAGGTTCATGCCCAAGGTTACACTGTAAATGAGTGATTAAGCCTGAACTTGAGACAGATCTGATTATTACATCTGTACCCCTTCCACTGTCTTCTTTATTCTTACTGACCTTTAAGAAAGGTAAGGATAGCATCATCTCTCACTCTGAAAATTAAAAAGTTCCCCACCTAATATCCTTCAGCCTTCTGCTATATCTCCCATTATTCTTTTCCACCAGATTCACTTTTGTTTTTTCTTTGACTTCTTCCATGGCATATGGGATCTTAGTTCCCAGACCAGATATCGAATCTGTGCACCTGCCATCCTCCACTGGGAACATGGAGTTTTAACCACTGAATCTCCAGGGAAGTCCTCTCCACTTAGAATCTTAAAGGAATTCCTTGTGTTATTCACGTAAGTACCATCTAGCCTCCACATTCACCATTCATGAAAATGCTCTTTTAAATCCATTTTACTTTTCTTTTTTTATTTAAATTTATTTATTTTAATTGGAGGCTGATTACTTTACAATATTGTACTGGTTTTGCCATACATCAACATGAATCCGCCACAGGTGTACACGTGTTCCCCATCCTGAACTCCCCTCCCACCTCCCTCCCCGTACCATCCCTCTGGGTCATCCAAGTGCACCAGCCCCAAGCATCCTGTATCCTGCATCGAACCTAGACTGGCGATTCATTTCTTCTATGATATTATACATGTTTCAATCCCATTCTCCCAAATTATCCCACCCTCTCCCTCTCCCACGAGTCCAAAAGACTGTTCCAAACATCTTTGTCTCTTTTGCTGTCTCACATACAGGGTTATCATTACCATCTTTCTAAATTCCATATATATGTGTGTTAGTATACTGTATTGGTGTTTTTCTTTCTGGCTTACTTCACTCTGTATAATTGGCTCCAGTTTCATCCATCTCATTAGGACTGATTCAAATGTTTTCTTTTTAATGGCTGAGTAATACTCCATTGTGTATATGTACCACTGCTTTCTTATCCATTCATCTGCTGATGGACATCTAGGTTGCTTCCATGTCCTGGCTATTATAAACAGTGCTGCGATGAACATTGGGGTACACATGTCTCTTTCAATTCTGGTTTCCTTGATGTCTATGCCCAGCAGTGGGATTGCTGGGTCATAAGGCAGTTCTATTTCCAATTTTTTAAGGAATCTCCACACTGTACTCCATAGTGGCTGTACTAGTTTGCATTCCCATCAACAGTGTAAGAGGGTTCCCTTTTCTCCACACCCTCTCCAGCATTTACTGCTTGTAGACTTCTGGATCGCAGCCATTCTGACTGGCGTGAAATGGTACCTCATTGTGGTCTTGATTTGCATTTCTCTGATAATGAGTGATGTTGACCATCTTTTCATGTGTTTGTCAGCCATCTGTATATCTTCTTTGGAGAAATGTCTATTTAGTTCTTTGGCCCATTTTTTGATTCGGTCATTTATTTTGCTGGAATTGAGCTGCAGAAGTTGCTTGTATATTTTTGAGATTAGTTGTCAGTTGCTTCACTTGCTATTATTTTCTCCCATTCTGAAGGCTGTCTTTTCACCTTACTTATAGTTTCCTTTGTTGTGCAGAAGCTTTTAATTTTAATTAGGTCCCATTTGTTTATTTTTGCTTTTATTTTCAATATTCTGGGAGGTGGATCACAGAGGATCCTGCTGTGATTTATGTTGGAGAGTGTTTTGCCCATGTTCTCCTCTAGGAGTTTTATAGTTTCTGGTCTTACATTTAGATCTTTAATCCATTTTCAGTTTATTTTTGGGTATGGTACTAGAAAGTGATCTAGTTTCATTCTTTTACAAGTGGTTGACCAGTTTTCCCAGCACCACTTGTTAAAGAGATTGTCTTTTCTCCATTGTATATTCTTGCCTCCTTTGTCAAAGATAAGGTGTCCTTAGGTGTGTGGATTTATCTCTGGGCTTTCTATTTTGTTCTATTGATCTATATTTCTGTCTTTGTGCCAGTACCATACTGTCTTGATGACTGTGGCTGTGTAGTAGAGCCTGAAGTCAAGCAGGTTCATTCCTCCAGTTCCATTCTTCTTTCCCAAGATTGCTTTGGCTATTTGAGGTTTTTTGTATTTCCATACAAATTGTGAAATTATTTGTTCTAGCTCTGTGAAAAATACCGTTGGTAGCTTGAGAGGGATTGTATTGAATCTATAGATTGCTTTGGGTAGTATACTCATTTTCACTATATTGATTCTTCCGATCCATGAACATTTTACTTTTCTCAGACCTCATCCTACCACCATCTTTAAGCATCTGGTCCTGCTAACCAAAAACTCAAAACTGACTGGATCATCAGCAGATAAAGTCCTAGGAAAGTAAAGTGATTCGGGGACTACTTAGACTTCTAGTAACAGTTGCTACTACTGCTGCTAAGTCACTTCAGTCGTGTCCGACTCTGTGCTACCCCATAGATGGTAGCCCACCAGGCTCCCCCGTCCCTGGGATTCTCCAGGCAAGAATACTGGAGTGGGCTGCCATTTCCCTCTCCAATGCATGAAAGTGAGAAGTGAAAGTGAAGTTGCTCAGTCGTGTCCAACTCTTAGCAGCCCCATGGTCTGCAGCCCACCAGGTTCCCCCATCCATGGGATTTTCCAGGCAAGAGTACTGGAGTGGGGTGCCATTGCCTTCTCCGAGTAACAGTAGTAAGTAGTTTTTAAAGAACCTTTATTATAGCCTTCTATTTTCTGAGTGCTGGATGATTTCGTGTGTTTGATCTCATTTGCACAATAATCTCGTGAAACAGACCTTGTCATCTTTATCTCACACCTGAAAAAAGGAGATTCTGAGACACGGATGAGCTGTATACAATGTAACAAAGTCGATAAGAGGCCCCAGTTTCCTGATCACAGTGTTCTTTCCTCTACATCACACCTCCATCTCCCGTCCATAACCTGGCACTGTCAGGGAATGAGATGCTTCAGTTCAGTCCAGTTCAGTCGCTCAGTCATGTCCGACTCTTTGCGACCCCATGAATCGCAGCACGCCAGGCCTCCCTGTCCATCACCAACTCCCAGAGTTCACTCAAACTCACGTCCATCGAGTCAGTGATGCCATCCAGCCATCTTATCCTCTGTCCGTCCCCTTCTCCTCCTACCCCCAATCCCTCTCAGCATCAGTCTTTTCCAATGAGTCAACTCTTCGCATGATGTGGCCAAAGTACTGGAGTTTCAGCTTTAGCATCATTCCTTCCAAAGAAATCCCAGGGCTGATCTCCTTCAGAATAGACTGGTTGGATCTCCTTACAGTCCAAGGGACTCTCAAGAGTCTTCTCCAACACCACAGTTCAAAAGCATCAATTCTTCGGTGCTCAGCTTTCTTCACAGTCCAACTCTCACATCCATACATGACCAATGGAAAAACCATAGCCTTGACTAGAAGGACCTTATTAAGCAAAGCAATGTCTCTGCTTTTCAATATGTTATCTAGGTTGGTCATAACTTTTCTTCCAAGGAGTGTCTTTTAATTTCATGGCTGCAGTCACCATCTGCAGTGATTTTGGAGCCCCAAAAATAAAGTCTGACACTGTTTCCACTGTTTCTCCATCTATTTCCCATGAAGTGATGGGACCAGATGCCATGATCTTCGTTTTCTGAATGTTGAGCTTTAAGACAACTTTTTCACTCTCTTCTTTCACTTTCCTCAAGAGGCTTTTTAGTTCCTCTTCACTTTCTGCCATAAGGGTGGTGTCATCTGCATATCTGAGGTTATTGATATTTCTCCCAGCAATCTTGATTCCAGCTTGTGTTTCTTCCAGCCCAGTGTTTCTCATGATGTACTCTGCATATAAGTTAAATAAGCAGGGTGACAATATATAGCCTTGATGCACTCCTTTTCCTATTTGGAACCAGTCTGTTGTTCCATGTCCAGTTTTAACTGTTGCTTCCTGACCTGCATACAGATTTCTCAAGAAGCAGGTCAGGTGGTCTGTTATTCCCATCTCTTTCAGAATTTTCTACAGTTTATTGTGATCCACACAGTCAAAGGCTTTGGCACAGTCAAGAAAGCAGAAATAGATGTTTTTCTGGAAATTATTCATTAATTTTCCAGGTAACTTCAATTCACCAGCAAGACAGAGATTTCAAAGGATTTTTAAATCAGTTTTTTACAGATACCTCTCCAAAATGTGTTTTTTTTAATTAATTTTTATTGGAGTATAATTGCTTTACAATGCCACGTTAGTATCTGTGTGTGTGTGTGTTGGGGAGTGGGGCGGGGGGGTTGGTTGCTTAGTCGTGTCCGACTCTTTGCAACCCCATAGACTGTATCCCACAAGAGTCCTCTGTCCATGGGATTCTCCAGGCAAGAATACTGGAGTGGGTTGACATTTCCTTCTCCAGGATGTTAGTATCTACTGTACAGCAAAGTGAATCAGCCATGTGTATACATATCTCCCCTCTTTTTCAGATTTCCTTCCCATTTGGGACATCACAGAGCACTGAGTAGAGTTCCCTGTGCTATACAGTAAGTTCTCATTAGCTATTTCACACATAGTAATGTATATATGTCAGTACTAATTTCCCAATTCACCCCAATCCATGCTTCCTCTTTGATATCTGTTAAGTTTTTTTCTCTGCATCTGTGTCTTTACTTCTTCTCTGTGAATGATTTCATCATATACAAATGCCTTGACATAATTTAACTTCTCCTTAATACACACTCATACTGTGAACATCTATTGACATATTCTGTGCAAAAATAAAGTTCTGTGACTATTTTTAAATTTCTGCTTCCTCATTCTGCATTAGACACTTGTCCTACTGATATTTTTTGGCTTTTTAAAAGTTTTTTCATACTATTGTATATATTTTTTCATATCTATTTTACACGAGTCTTTCAAAATCTGTCAACTAGAAATAAAATAGACAAAGTATCAAGAACAACTTGGAAAACACAAGTCAAATTCTTTCTTTGTCAGAATGTCAACGGTACTTTGTCTTCGATTAGGAGCTACTTAGAAACAGGATTTGGGGTTTGGAAAGATTTTTAAATTTCTTTGTTTTGGGAGTTTGGGGGGGGGTTTGCCCTTTTTTGGTATTCTTTGGGGACATTAATGGGCATTCCACTGAGGAAGAATTGCATGGGCAAATAAGGCATCTGGGAAATGGTGCATGCTGTTTATTCCTTAGTCTTGAATATTTATAACACATTTTAACTTTTTTAAAAACTGTTTGGGAACGCATGTACACCCGTGGTGGATTCATGTCAATGTATGGCAAAACCAATACAGTATTGTAAAGTAAAATAAAGTAAAAATAAAAAAAAATTTTTTTAATAAAAATAGATAAGTTTAAAAAGCCAAATTTTAAAAATAAATAAATAAATAAAAACTGTTTAAAATACCCCACTATTTCCCAAGCACACTTGACCACAAGACCCTTTCCCATCTCACAAGAACCATGTCCAGGGGAGGGTTCCTGTCCAGAACGGGGTCTGTCTCCTTGTGGACAGGACGAGAGGGAGCTTTGTATTTGGGCTCCCCCCAGACCTCGCCATGCACCTCTACCTTCAGCTGGTTCTAATGGGTGTCCTTTCGCTGTGATATTATAAAACCGCAGTCATAAGGATAGCACTCTCCTGAATTCTGTGAGTCATTCCAGTGAGTTATCAAACTTGAGAGTGAAAAACTCTATTTTCAGTCAGCTGCTCAGAAGTGAGGCTGCCTGGGGACTCTAAGCTTGTGGCTGATGTCTAAAGTGAGAGGACTCTGCCATTAACCTGTGAGGTCTGGCCTCACTCTGGGCAGTTGGTATCATTGCATCACCCAATGAGATTGAGGCTCCTTTTCATCCCTGCTTTACAGATGAGGAAGCAGGCCCAAAGCCACCCAGCTGCCTAGTGGGGGAAGCAGGTTTCACCTCAGGCAGGCTTGGCACCACAGTCCACAGTTTTATCCTCACCAGAATACTGCACCAGGCAAAACAGAACAACAAAAACCCAAGTGCAGAAACTTTCGATTTTTTTTTTCTTTTTTTCAATTCTCTCTGCTTCTCTCAGCTGCATCTATTAGGAGAGCAATCTCTTTTGCAATTAAGTGTTCTTGAATCTCCATGCATCACTCAACTTAAATGTTCATAGGAACAATATGCTTTTGTTTTTGCATTTACATTCATCCATTAATGTAATATTTAAATAAATTACATAATTTCAGGTGCAACAGGCATGAACAGATTTAGGGAAACACACAATACTCCCTGTAAGCAGACAGTTCAAATAAGGCAAGCAGACATGTCACAGTCCCACCATGACTGGGTGGCACGTCCAGGCACTGGATTTATGTACAGTAAGAATTATAGAGAGAATGAGACCCATTAGTGAAACAGGAGGAGTTGGCTTAAAAGAAGTCCTAATGTGTAAGTGAACAAAGTCTGAAATGACCACAATCTTCAGATTGACCCCTCTATTTAGCTCCCGTCTACAAGCCCAGTGGAATGATGTTTGTTCCTTTGGTCCTTCTTTATTATTCAACTCTATCACCCCCCCTTCCAGATTCACATTCACGCAGTATTGATTGAGAGCCTGTTATTGATTTAGGTACACACTACTCCATCATTAAGCAACAATGTCATGCCAGGCGATTTAACATAGATCACCTTCACCAGACCCCTTTGATAGATGAGGAGCTGCAGAGAGACTGAGGAGCTTGTGAATTTGTGTCCTTTTGTTTCCCACCTGCCACACTCCTCTAAGATCACTTGCCTCCTGACAACTGTGGATTTCAACCATTTCATTGATGTCACTGGCTCCCTGGAATCTGCAGACCTTTCACCTAACTGGCCTTCTCCAGTCCTGGAAAATACCCTGGGTTGAAGGGCCAGGATGTATCAGCCTCACTAAACAATAGGCCATCACAAGTGTATGGCCAGTTGATTGAGCATCCTGGAGAAAGGGTCAGCCTGCCCAAGCTATTGGAATCATCCCCAGATTTCTCCAACTGAGAATAAAATATTATTTCATATGGGGAATTAGCAAATTAGCAGAAGGTTTTATAATTCTCTTTCAGCACTTCAAAGTATTTTTGTACATATCTGCATTTTTAGACAACAATCTTATTAAAGTGACAATCTTATCCATTCATTCAACAAATATTCAACTAATATTCGTTCAACTCATACAGTTGCCTGCCCGTTATGTGTGTGTGACCTTGATTAAATTACTTGAAGGCACAGATGGGAGAGCTCCCACTTGCCACTTTTCCACTTTATTAACATGTTCTAAGAATCACCAAGGTAACATTTTTCCGAGAATTATACAAATATCTTACCCACAAAATGGGAAATAAATTCATCAAAGAAGGAATTGAATCTAAGAGGCACATTTGCATTATTTTATCAATAGATAAAAACAAGTATGAATTTCTATGTCACAATTTGAAGTTAAAGTGAATTTAGTTGCATCTCTACTTTCAGAAATAAATACAACCAGCATCACTGGAGTGGTAGTGATTTAGTTACGCTTGCTAAATCCTGCCCCATACACTAGGCAGACCATTTTAAAATTCTCCCTCTTCTTGATTAATTTCTCAGGTAGTAAAAACAAACCGTTCTAAAATATAACTAGCACTTACATATTTGACAGAACAAAAAAGCTGCAATAAGACCATAACTAAGATTTTTTTCTAAATTTCTAAAGAGCACTCCTAATCTCCAGTATCACAGAGGAGAGCAATGCTCACCAGAAAATATCTTCTCTCCTCACACACTTCCTTTTCTGGATCCAGAAGCATGGAACCCACCACATGGAGAGATCTCTACACATGTCCACAGCTCTTGGCAGAACTCACACTGACAGAATGGAATGACTCCCTTTCATGTGATTCAACCAACCTGCAGAAAGCAGCTGCTTGAGACTATAGGATGAGGTCTCACCCTGACCTGTATCACACCCTAACTTGAGTTTCCCTTATGTACTTCCTATCTTCATTAACTGCTAATGGAACATTTAAAAGGCATCTGGTTAAGTTCACAACCGACATTAATTCCAAGTTCACAATTTGGCACAAACTGACTTCGAATTTAATCATATTTGAATAAAAAACTGCATTTTTGCCTTCCCAAAAAAGGAAGGAAAACAGAGAAGTCTTTTTAAAGGGTTATGAAACTCCTGGTGCTTTTCATAGACTAGCCTTTTATAGATTGTATGGATTAGGAAGAGATGGAGTAATTAAGAACAAAGGCTTAATTCTCCTAGGGGTACAAATTCTTGACTAAAAACTGCTAACCCCTTGCAAAGTTCAATCTACTGAAAATATATCCATTAACTATTCTGCTGAACCCCAACTTTACCTGACCTTACCATCCATTAAAGCTGACTTACAATGAAACCTAGAGTTCTCAATTTAGAGGTCACTGGCTATGTTAAAAATGGAAGTGAAAACTCATAGGTGCTGTTTCTCTTCGTGGCTGAAGTGATGTTATTGACAATAGCTTTACTCCGAGACCCAATGGCATCTTGATCTTATTTAGTGATTCTGCAGACCTTCGGCATACCTCTAAAGAGGCATGCTTGGGTGATAGATGTTAACTAAATGTAAGTGTGGTGATCATGTCACAATATATACATATATCAAATCACTATGCTGTACACCTTAAAATTATACAATGATATATGTCAATTGGAGGAGGGAAGGTGGTGACGGAGGGTGAGATGGTGGGATGGCATTACCAACTCAACGGACATGAGCTTGAGCAAACTCCAGGAGATAGTGAAGGACAAGGAAGCTTGGCATGCTGCTGTCCAGAGGGTGGCAAAGAGTCAGACAGGACTTACAGACTGAACAACAGTATGTCAACTGTATCTCAATGCATCACAATTATTTCTCAGAACTGAGAGAAAAAAATAGCGTAGTTGGTGGTAGTAGAGGTGATGACGGTGGTTGTAATGGAGTTTATAACCTCAGTACTCCAGGAGAATACTTATTTAAAAAAAATTAGTTTTCACTTCTGTGCTAGCCAGCCTCCACGTGGGCCCCTGCTGTCTCTGCCTCTGGTATTTGCATCTTTGTGTAGCCTTGAATCATCTCCCACATTGCATAGATCAGACAGTTGTAACCAACAGGAAGTTGCTGAAATAGCAGAGCATGACTTCCAAGCTAGGTGATAAAAGACACCAAGTTTTCCTGGATCACTCAGTCTGAAGGAAGCCAGGTGTCACGCTGTGAGGATGCTCCCAACATGAGCTCGAGTAACCTGGGAGAGAAGCTGATATGAAGAACTGAGGCCCCCTGCCAACAGCCGTCCTGGAGCCAGGTCCGCAGACCAGAGGAGCTTCCAGATGACCAAGCCCCTTGCGAAACTCCTGACTCACAGAAACCATGAGGTAACTGCTTGCTTTAAACCACTTGGCTTAGAAATAATTTGTTACAGCAGCTTGGAAAACTAATACAGTTACCAATAGAAAGACAGTTGAGCAAGATATTTGGCCAATGAGTAGATACTTTAGTCAGAAAATTATTGATGATAGAGACACCTATACTTCTGTTTCATAATTAGTGGTATCATCTATTTTTTAGCATTCTAACAAAATCCTTGAGTTTCTGCCCTAAAGTTATAAAGATGAGTTATAAACAAATTGAGTTGTGAGGACAGAGTTAAAGTACAGGTGGTGTTAAGTGTTGAAAGCAAAAAAAAAAAAAAAAAAAAGATACAGGATCAAGCTTGAATTGTTTTTGTGAAAAACTTCCAAAACACAGTGTATTTGCAAAGAACATGAATACACGTTCTTTGTGAATATTCTATTTGTACTTCAAAAGACATTTGATCCTTTATCTTAATTCTGCCAGGTGACGCCAGTGCTGGACTCTGCTTTCATCTTATTCCATACAGCCTAATGAATAAAAAGCAATTACATGTTCTATGGATAAGAATTCTTTATATTAAGGGATTATATTTATTTAATTTTGCTTCCTGGAGATGTAATTGGAAATTTTTAGGTTTCAGAAAAACTTAAGCATAGTCTCTGCAAAAATCCCAAGGCCTGACTCTCAACTGAAAGCTCACTTATCTTCTTCTAATTTGTTATTTCTACCCCCAAACCTCATCAGTCTCTGTGGGCCCATCTTCCAGACACAAGGCTTTTCTGTCCCCAGAATCTTCTTTCCTAGGAAGAATGAGGCAGAATATAAAAGGCGGGTGAAGTTCCAGGGCCTGGCAACACTTGATGAGGCTTCCCTGACATTGCCAGTTTCCAAGGGTCTATTTTGAAATTCTGATTGTCTTTTTTATTGTGTTGACCAAAAAAGTTTGTTTGGGGTTTTTGTAAGAAGAAATTTTTTTGGCCAACCCTATACTTACCTTCTTGTCAGTGTCCTGGCCTCTTCACACTCTGCCCTGTGTGGGTGCTAAGTGGCTTCAGTTGTGTCTGATTCTTTGTGACGCCATGAACTGTAGCCCTCCAGGCTCCTCTAGCCATGGGATTTTCCAGGCAAGAATGCAGGAATAGGATGCCATGCCCTCCTCCAAGGAATCTTCCCCACCCAGGGATCAAACCCATGTCTCCTGTGTCTCTTGCATTGGCAGGCAGGTTCTTTACCACTAGCACCAATGGGGAAGCCTCATACTCTACCGTCAGTTCAGTTCAGTCACTCAGTCATGTCCAACGCTTTGCGATCCCATAGACTGCAGCATACCAGGCCTCCCTGTCCATCAACAACTCCCAGAGCCTGCTCAAACTCACATCCATCGAGTCGGTGATGCCATCCAACCAGTTCATCCTCTGTCATCCCCTTTTCCTCCTGCCTTCAATCTTTCCCAATATCAGGGTTTTTTCCAATCAGTTAGTTCTTCTCATCAGGTGGCCGAAGTATTGGAGTTTCAGGTTCAACATCAGTCCTTCCAGTGAAAATTCAGGACTGATTTCCTTTAGGATGGACTGGTTAGATTTCCTTGCAGTCCAAGGGACTCTCAAGAGTCTTCTCCAACACTACAGTTCAAAAGCATCAGTTCTTCAGCACTCACCTTTCTTTGTAGTTCAACTCTCGAATCCATACATGACTACTGGAAAAACCATAGCTTTGACTAGATGGACCTTTGTTGGCAAAGTAATATCTCTGCTTTTTAATAAGCTGTCTAAGTGGGTTACCACTTTTCTTAAGAGTCTTTTAACTTCATGGCTGCAGTCACTATCTGCAGTGATTTTGGAGTCCTCGAAAATAAAGTCTGACACGGTTTCCATTGTTTCCCCATCTGTTTGCCTTGAAGTGATGGGACCGGACGCCATGATCTCAGTTTTCTGAGTGTTGAGTTTTAAGACAACATTTTCACTCTCATCTTTCACTTTCATTGAGAGGCTCTTTAGTTCTTCTTCACTTTCTACCATAAGGATGGTGTCATCTGCATGTCTGAGGTTACTGATATTTCTCCTGGCAATCTTGATTCCAGCTTGTGCTTTATCCAGCCCAACATTTTTCATGATGTACTCTGCATATAAGTTAAATAACCAGAGTAACAATATATAGTCTTGATGTACTTCTTTCCCAATTTGGAAACAGACTGTTGTTCCATGTCCAGTTCTAATTGTTGCTTCTTGACCTGCATACAGATTTCTCAAGAAGCAGATCAAGTGGTCTGGTATTCCCATCTCTTAAAGAATTTTCCACGGTTTGTTTTGATCCACACAGTCAATGCTTTGGTGTAATCAATGAAGCAGAAGTAGATTTTTTCTGGAACTCTCTTGCTTTTTCAATGATCCAGTGGATGTTGGCAATTTGATCTCTGGTTCCTCTGCCTTTTCTAAATCCAGCTTGAACATCTGAACGTTCATGGTTCATGTACTGTTGAAGCCTGGCTTGAAGTATTTTGAGCATTGCTTTGCTAGCATGTGAGATGAGTGCAATTGTGCAGTAGTTTGAACATTCTTTGGCATTGCCTTTCTTTGGGATTGGAATGAAAACTGACCTTTTCCAGTCCTGTGGCCACTGTTGAGTTTTCCAAATTTGCTGGCATATGGAGTGGAGCACTTTCACACCATCATCTTTTAAGATTTGAAATAGCTCAACTGGACTTCCATTGCCTCCACTAGCTTTGTTTGTAGTGATATTTCCTAAGGCCCACTTGACTTCACATTCCAGGATATCTGGCTCTAGGTGAGTGATCACACCATCATGGTTATCTGGGTCATGAAGATCTTTTTTGTATATTTATTCTGTGTATTCTTGCCACATCTTCTTAATATCTTCTGCTTCTGTTAGATCCATACCATTTCTGGCCTTTATTGTGACTATCTTTGCATGAAATGTTCCCTTGGTATCTCTAATTTTCTTGAAGAGATTTCTAGTCTTTCCCGTTCTGTTGTTTTCCTCTATTTCTTTGCATTGATCACTGATCTATCACTGATCTAAACAGTCTACTCTAGTGGTCCTTAAACTTTTCAGGGTAAAAGGCACCCTTGAGAATTTCCTGAAATCTCAGAATCATTGTCCCTAGAAAAAAATGCACATAAAGGTTAGCTTGTCATATACATGAAAAGCTTTGTTGTTCAGTCGCTAAGTCGTGTCTGACTCATTGGGATCCCAGGAACCGCAGCAGGCCAGGCTTCCCTGTCCTTCACTATTTCCTGGAGTTTGTTCAAACTCATGTCCTCTGATTCAGTGATGCTATTTAACCATCTCATTCCCTGCTGCCCCTTCTCGTCCTGCCCTCAGTATTTTCTAGCATCAGAGTCTTTTCCTATGAGTCAGCTCTTCATATCAGGTGGCCAAAGTGATTGAACCAGGTCTCCTGCATTGCAGGTGGACACTTCACCTTCTGAGCCACCAGCAAAGCCCATATTTTGCCTGAAAGTGAAAGTGAATTCGTTCAGTCGTGTCCGACTCTTTGCAACCCGTGGACTGTAGCCCACCAGGCTCCTCAGTCCATGGGATTCTCCAGACAAGAATACTGGAGTGGGTTGCCACTTCCTTCTCCAGGGGATCTTCTCGACCCAGGGATCGAACCCAGGTCTCCCATGTTGCAGGCAGACGCTTTAACCTCTGAGCCACCAGGGAAGCCCTATTTTGCCTAGATAAGCTTAACTAGTGTCATGGCTCCAGTCTCCATCTAGGTGTGTATTTCCAGCCCAGGCACTTCTCATAAGTCCTACAACCTAACCTCTAAAGACTCAGTGGACCTCATTGCTTAGAGTCACCATTGTCAAGTCAAACTCCAAGATCCTCTCTTCTGCATTCTCTAGTCAACAAACAGGATCCAGATCCATTCAGCTGCCCGCTGGGGAAAACTCAGCTGTTCTGTTTCCTTTATTCTCCACATTCAACCTATTACTAGCCAAACTGCTCTTCTCAAACCCATCGCCTTCTTTCAATCTCAACTTTCCCAGTTTATAGCAACAGCCTCCTAACTGCTCTTCCTGCCTCCAGGCTTATCACCTGCATTTCCGTCTGAATCCCAAACTAGAGTTTTAAAACTAAATGTAATCGTTTTCCCCCACAATCCCCCAAATAACCTTTAAGCATTTGTTTTAGAACAAAGTTAAAAGTCCCACAGTGAGGTTTCCCCCACCCATGCTCTCATAGTAACATTTAATATTGCCTTAATCTGTTACATGTTCTTTGTTTCCCTTCCCTACAATATAAACTATTCTTTGAAATAACGCTTTATACCAAATTACAAAAGAATCAATGTGCACATATCAATGTGTGACACAATACAAACAAGAATAAAAAGAATCACGTCGCCTTCTCTTTCCCCATTACACCCACGTGCAGGAGTGCACATCTAGGATGCACAGAGATTGTACTTTTCGGTGAATTGGCCTTCTGTATTGTGCACAGTGACTGTGCATGCAGGCACTCAATAATTATTTTCTAACAAGTTGGTTGAGTCATACGGCATGATGGCATCAAGGCAGATTCTAAATCAGAAGGATGAGCTGTGCATTCCTGTGTCACCTGGGAGCATCTAGGTTGAGTCATGAAGAATGTTGGCCCTAGCTGAGAACTAGAGCTTCACCGGATCCCCAGGGGTTGGAAAGGACATCAAAGCTAAAGAAGCACTGGGCTTCCCTGGAGGCTCAGATGGTCAAGAATCCACCTGCAATGCAGGAGATCCAGGTTCGATCCCTGGGGTGGGAAGATTCCCCTGGAGAAGAGAAAGACTACCCACTCTAGTATCCTTACCTGGAAAATCCCACAGACAGTGAAACCTGGTGGACTACAGTCCAAGGTGTCCCAAAGAGTCAGGGACAACTAAGTGACTAACATAGTGTCTACAGATTGCTCTAAAGTTGCTCATTTCAGAGCAGCAGCCCTGACCCACCCACTCATTCTACCTAAAAGATGCTGATAAGAATTGGGAGATTGGAACTGATGCATCGTGCTCTCATGCTTAGTTGTGTCTGACTCTTGGCAACCTTTTGGACTGTAGCCCACCAGGCTCCTCTGTCCATGGGGTTTTCCAGGCAAGAATACTGGAGCGGGTTGCCATTTCCTTCTCCAGGGGATCGTCCTGACCCAGGGATCAAACCCACATCTCTGTGTCCCCTGCATTGCAGGCGGATTCTTTACCCTCTGGGCCATCTAGGAAGCCCATACATTATTGATATTATGTATAAAATAGATAACTAATGAGAGCCTACAGTATAGCACAGGGAACTACTCAATGCTTTGTGGTGACCTAATTGGGAAGGAAATATTTTTTAAAGGGAATATATATAAAAAAAAAAGAAAGATGCTGATAAGAACCATCTCTTAATAACAGAAGGCAGATATAAAAAATTATGCTGATCAGATTAGTTTATCCTAGTGAGTACTAACTGTACTGGTTTTGGTTTGTGTGCTGAGGCAAAACACTGCATTCTCTGATAATTATATTTCAATTTGGGAATTTTCAGTGAAAGCTGGCCTTGAATATCAAGTAGATTCTGAAGCTCCAGCATCGAGCAGAACCTAATATCAGAGACTTCAACTCTTGCTTTTATCAAGGAATTGGGTTTCTCTCAATCAAGACAATAGAAATGTAATTATTAAATCAACACTTTTAAATAGGACACACTTCAGAACAGCACTTCAGTTAATGTGTGTATTTTCTAAAACACAGGCAGCAAGACAAAAATGGAAAACATAGCCAGCAAGAGTTTGTATTTTGGTTCAATCAGTCATTGCTCTAACCTAGATAAATCTTCAAACCCTCACCCATAAAAGAGGGATAAGAATCTGGACATCAACAGGTCACTATGAGGATTAAAACTGTACTTTAAAAAAAAAAACATGTTTTTCTCCTCTCTCTTTGTAGTCCACTCTCTGTAGTGAGGGACTAAGACATTTTCTTTGGAGAAGCCCCATATCTGACATAGTTCCTGACACATACCAAGCAGTCAATAAATGACTGAGAAATGTGTTAATGAATAAATATCAAACCCTCCAGAAACTTCCTTTGGCAATGACCCATGACCCCCGATTGATCTTCTTTGATAGAAAAATCATTCCCAAATTAGGTTCCTCTCTTGCGGCAACCTCTTTGGAAAGTCCCTGCTTCCTTCACCTGCATTCCCAGTCCCCACCTACTCTCCCCATGTGCTCCCCAACACAAACACACACACACACACACACACAGGATTTTCTCTCTACCTCTCTCCTCTCTGGCTCTTTGCTCCTTATAGAGTTGAAATCCTTCCACTGCAAGGCATTCAGAACACTCAAGTCAGAAATAAAGCTAAAAGAGGTAAGTCTCTGCCTAAGGAGATCAAAGGGCTTCCCTGTTAGTTCAGCTGGTAAAGAATCCACCTGCAATGCAGGAGAACCCAGTTCCCTTCCTGGGTCGGGAAGACCCCCTGGAGAATGGATAGGCTACCCACTCAAGTGTTCTTGGGCTTCCCTGGTGGCTCAGATGGTAAAGAATCCACCTGCAATTCAGGAGACCTGGGTTGGGAAGACCCCCTGGAGAAGGGCATGGCAACCCACTCCAGTATTCTTGCCTGGAGAATCCCCATAGACAGAGGAGCCTGGCAGGCTGCAGTCCATGGGGTCGCAAAGAGTCGGACACAACTGAGCAATTAAGCACAGCACAGCACAAGGAGATCAAACCAGTCAGTCCTAAAAGAAATCAACCCTGAAGACTCATTGGAATGACTGAGGCTGAAGCTGAAGCTCCAGTACTTTGGCCAACTGGTGTAAAGGGCCAACTCACTGGAAAAGACCCTGGTGCTGGAAAAGATTGAGGGCAGAAGGAGAAGGGAGCAACGGATGTGAATTTGAGGAAACTCCAAGAGATAGTGAAGGACAGGGACTCCTCATATGCTACAGTCTGTGGAGTCACAAAAAGTCAGACATGACTTAGTGACTGAACAGCAACAACAGCAAGGTTCTATTTGCCTGGTTTGTGCATCACTTAGCCTTCCATTAAAGTTCAGACGTTGAGGATTTTTTGCTCTGTTTTTGTTCTCTGTCAACACCCCCCACCTATACCCTCCACTCCATTTGCTTCTTCAACTGATCCTGAAATAAGTCTAATTACTTATTTAATAGCCTGCATGATATTTCTGCTTAAAAAAAAAAACTCACAAGAGGAAGAAAAAGAAGGTGGTTATAAACATTAACATGAAATGAAAGTGGAAGAAATCAGAGTTTTGCCTCTTGGGTGGTATTAGTTGCTTCTGGGGTGTTACAAGGGTAAATGGGCGGGTAGAGATTTCTGGCTCATTGCTAGAAACACCTGCAGGCCCTCAGGGAAGACGTCCTTTAATGTGCTTTATCGAAAGCTGTTTTCAGTCTAAATTTTTAATTCCTATGTTTTAATTTACCTATTTTCAAGCTGAATCTAATAAACTGTCAGCAGTAGAAATAAGAAGCAGTCCCCAACTCAATTGTAATTCACCAGAGATCTTAAAAAATTAAGTCAGGATCAGATGGAATTTAATTCTTACTTTTAGACTCACAAAAAACAAATTAACCACATATAAGATAGTTTTCAGTTCAGTTCAGTCGCTCAGGCCTGTCTGACTCTTTGTGACCCCATGAATTTCAGCATGCCAGGCCTCCCTGTCCATCACCAACTCCCGGAGATCACCCAAACTCATATCCATCGAGTCAGTGATGCCATCCAGCCATATCATCCTCTGTCGTCCCGTTCTCCTGCCTCAATCCCTCCCAACATCAGAGTCTTTTCCAATGAGTCAACTCTTCGCATAGGGTGGCCAAAGTATTGGAGTTTCAGCTTTAGCATCAGTCCTTCCAAAGAACACCCAGGACTGATCTCCTTTAGAATGGACTGGTTGGATCTCCTTGCAGTCCAAGGGACTCTCAAAAATCTTCTCCAACACCATGTTCAAAAACATCAATTCTTCGGCACTCAGCTTTCTTCACAGTCCAACTCTCACATCCATACATGATCACTGGAAAAACCATAGCCTTGACTAGATGGACCTTTGTTGGCAAAGTAATGTCTCTGCTTTTGAATATGCTATCTAAGTTGGTCATAACTTTCCTTCCAAGGAGTAAGCGTCTCTTAACTTCATGGCTGCAATCACCATCTGCAGTGATTTTGGAGCCCCCCAAAATAAAGTCTGACACTGTTTCCACTATTTCCCCATCTATTTCCCATGAAGTGATGAGACCAAGTGCCATGATCTTAGTTTTCTGAATGTTGAGATTTAAGCCAACTTTTTCACTCCTCTTTCACTTTCATCAAAAGGTTTTTTAGTTCCTCTTCCAGAGAAGGCAATGGCACCCCACTCCAGTCCTCTTGCCTGGAAAATCCCATGGACGGAGGAGCCTGTTGGGCTGCCGTCTGTGGAGTCACACAGAGTCAGACATGACTGAAGCGACTTAGCAGCAGCAGCAGTTCCTCTTCACTTGCTCCCATAAGGGTGGTGTCATCTGCATATCTGAGGTTATTGATATTTCTTCCAGCAATCTTGATTCCAGCTTGGGCTTCTTCCAGCCCAGTGTTTCTCATTATGTACTCTACATAGAAGTTAAATAAGCAGGGTGACAATATAGCTTTGATGTACTCCTTTTCCTATTTGGAACCAGTCTGTTGTTCCATATCCAGTTCTAACTGTTGCTTCCTGATCTGCATATAGGTTTCTCAAGAGGCAGGTCAGGTGGTCTGGTATTCCCATCTCTTTCAGAATTTTCCACAGTTTATTGTGATCCACACAGTCAAAGGCTTTGGCATAGTCAATAATACAGAAATAGATGTTTTTCTGGAACTCTCTTGCTTTTTCGATGAGCCAGCGAATGTTGGCAATTTGACCTTTGGTTCCTCTGCCTTTTCTAAAACCAGCTTGAACATCTGGAAGCTCACAGTTCATGTATTGCTGAAGCCTGGCTTGGAGAATCTTGAGCATTACTTTACTAGCATGCGAGATGAGTGCAATTGTGGCTTGGAGAATCTTGAGCATTACTTTACTAGCATGTGAGATGAGTGCAACTGTGCGGTAGTTTGAGCATTCTTTGGCATTGCCTTTCTTGGGATTGGAATGAAAACTTTTCCAGTCCTGTGGCCCCTGCTGAGTTTTCCAAATTTGCATATTGAGTGCAGCACTTTCACAGCATCATTTTTCAGGATTTGAAATAGCTCAACCAGAATTCCATCACCTCTACTAGCTTTGTTCATAGTGATGCTTTCTAAGGCCCACTTGACTTCACATTCCAGGATGTCTGGCTCTAGGTGAGTGATCACACCATCATGATTATCTTGATCATGAAGATCTTTTTTGTAAGGCTGAGAAATAGTAGATAAGGTTCAGTCAAATATTTGTAATTATTAATGTAATAAAACTAATAAATATAATTAAGATACTTTCATTTAATTATACCAATGTCTAACTAAATATGAAGCAAATCTCTTTTTTAAGTTGAATGTTCCTGAAGGGATAGTATCATGTCTACTCAATATTTGTGAAATAATACCTAACGTTTAAATTTGTAGTTGAAAAGAACCCTTGCATTTTTTAATCTAATCCTAAAAAGTATTATTATCATTCACCTGTGTAAGATAAAGTGAAGAAGAACTAAAGAGCCTCTTGATGAAAGTTAAAGAGGAGAGTGAAAATGTTGGCTTAAAGCTCAACATTCAGAAAACTAAGATCATGGCATCCAGTCCCAT
Source organism: Oryx dammah (assembly GCF_014754425.2). Taxonomy (NCBI): domain Eukaryota; kingdom Metazoa; phylum Chordata; class Mammalia; order Artiodactyla; family Bovidae; genus Oryx; species Oryx dammah. The sequence goes on along the minus strand of NW_024070205.1, from coordinate 68,391,414 downwards.
CACTTCATGGGAAACAATGGCTGGCTTTATTTTGGGGGGCTCCAAAATCACTGCAGATGGCATTGCAGCCATGAAATTAAAAGACACTTACTCCTTGGAAGGAAAGTTATGACCAACCTAGACAGCATATTAAAAAGCAGAGACATTACTTGGCCAACAAAGTCCATCTCGTCAAGGCTATGGTTTATCCAGCAGTCATGTATGGATAAGAGAGTTGGACTGTAAAGAAAACTGAGTGCCAAAGAACTGATGCTTTTGAACTGTGATGTTGGAGAAGACTTTTCAGAGTCCTTTGGACTGCAAGGAGATCCAACCAGCCAAACCTAAAGTAAATCAGTCCTGAATATTCATTGGAAGGACTGATGCTGAAGCTAAAGCTCCAATACTTTGGCCACCTGATGTGAAGAACTGACTCACTGGAAAAGACCCTGATACTGGGAGGAATTGGGGGCAGGAGGAGAAGGGGACGACAGTGAATGAGATAGTTGGATAGCATCACTGATTCAATGGACACGAGTTTGGGTGAACTCCGGGAGCTGGTGATGGACAGGGAGGTTTGGTGTGCTGTGGCCCATGGGTTTGCAAAGAGTCGGACACAACTGAGCTACTGAACTGAACTGTGTAAGATAAAAGCTCAGTGAGGTTATGCAAATTGCTCATGTTTACCCATTTAGCAAGTACAGAGCCTGGGCTTATAGGGAAGATCCAAGTTGCAACTTCAGGGCTCCAAATAATCAACACCCTGCTGGGCATCTGGAAAGAGCCAATATCTACTGTCCCTAGATAATATTCTGTAATTAAAGTAGGGAAATACCATGCAGTCACCAACTATATTTTCCATTTGTTAAAATCTTCTTAAATTATGTAATAAGGAATTTTAAACTATTCACATAACAAAGAAAGTGTTTGGGATTAGCAGATATAAACTATTATATATATGGTAGATAAACAAGGTCCTACTGTATAGCAGAGGGAACTATATTCAATACCCTGTGATAAACCATCATGGAAAAGACTATCAAAAAAAAAAAAAAAGCATGTCTCTATGTGTATACCTAGTTACTTTGCTGTACAGCAGAGGTGAGCACAATATTGTCAATAAAAAAAATAAAATTTTTTTAAAAATTGTATTCTTTAATCCCAATCTTTATTTCTTCCCACTTTGGCACTCAAGGCTATTCTGCCACCATAAGAAATCCTAAGAAACATGAAATGTAAACAGCTCCCTTCCTTCTCCCCATCTCTCTGCTTTGCTTCTCCCACTGAACATCCATGCTGTCCTCAGTCATTAAACCCTCAGCTCTTCTGGTTCTGCCAAACCCCAGCCTAGCACCTAGTCCTTTTCTACCCCAGGCCCCACAGCCAGCAGCCTTTATGGTGTGTAGTTCATTCACTATCATACTAGTTATTCCACTGTCAGTATTTCTCACTGTGCTGAGTCCCATGGTTCATGTTCTACTGGGCTGCTCTTAACCCGTTCTTAAGGAAATGCTATTTCATCATCTAATCTTTCACCCCGCCTGTCTCCAGTTCTCACTTACCACAAAGTCAATCTATGGCAGAGCCTACCATCAAGGGATTTTGTATGAAAGGGGGAAAAGAGGGAAAGGATAAATGACCCAGAACTTGAAACCAACAAAGTTTAATCATACTGCACTAAATAACACCATTTGCGCAAAATATCTTGGCTTTCAGGAAGAGAAACAATCTTACAGTCACTGAGTTAATCTTTCAAGCAGATTACAGAATACACATTTTGTAGAATTACTTGCAAATTGCAGCTCTGACTACAAATTGAGCATCACTGCATGAGAGGTTTTTCCAAAGCATAATGACAGATGATTGATTACCAGCTGAGCACCTGTGTCCAACAACGGAGAGGGCTGGTCCACTCTAAGCAAAACACACCCAGAAAATATCATGCTTATCAATATTCTTAATTAATGTGTAGTCAGACTACCTGTAGCAAAAATGTATGAAAAGAGTATCTCAGGGAATAAGCCTGTTACTATAGAAATCTATGTAAGCAGAAAGACGCAGAAAAGGAGGAAATCAGGTATTGCCACTCCTGAAAAACTTAAGATCCCAAATGTCAAGGTAAAGGCTGACTTGCATAGGAAGAATTGGCAGTCATTGAAATCCCCAGAGATGCAGATCCTTTTTCCTCTGTTTTGAAGTTAGTATGATCATCAGAATGAGAAAATGTTCATGCCCAAATTGTTCTAGAGAGGGAACTATTAGACAGGATAACCTGCTGGCGAGAAGTGTGTCCTGTAAGCCAACAGACACCCAAATTCGTTGCAGAAGTAAGACAAAGGGATATTTATAAGTGCTTAGGCAAAATGAAACAATTTTACTCAACTCATTCTGTTTCAGGGGATGTGGCTGGAAATAGCAAGATCTTTGCAAATGAATAATTTATGAAAGCTCTAGTACCCTTTGAATAACATAATTTAAATTGAAGTCATTCCTGAATAAAAGGAAGAGGAAGAACTCACTTCAAATTCTTCTAATTTCAGCATGAATTACCACATAATTTTGACTTAAGGTAATCTAATAACTATTTTAGTTCTTTGTACCAGCTTCAAATAAATCCCTGCTTATGCAGTCAAAGCACTGCAGAAAAGTTAAAGTTCAGAGGAGCTTAGCTTGAACAAATGAGTCTAAGCCAAGTCTTGGTTTAAGTCCACTTATAAAATGAGTTTTATCATGCATTGGTGCATTTCTTTTCTAAAATACATTCTTATTCTAGATCAAAAGAGAAGACTTCAGTACCAACAAGAATTAAAGCTGACAAACCATGCACAAAAAAAAAAAAAAAAACCCAACGGAATATCATGTTTATTTATTGTGTCAAAAAGAACCTCTTTTATGTCACTGACATTCTCATTTAAAAGCTTGTACTCTAATTAACAAAGTGGAGCTACATAATTACAACATCATCAATGACTTCAAATTTTGTCCAAAAGGCCTGTGTCTAAGAAATGAATAGAACAGAAGTAGACAATGTTAGACTTTCTACCCTCTGATAAAGAAAGAAAATCAAGCCAAAAATAATATAGGAATCAATCAGCTAACGGTCTTCTTTCTAAATGCATTGAAAAATCTCACATACCTCACATAAGTTTAAGTGTTTTTTTATCAAGGTTAGCTCAACCCCTTGAACATTCTTATATTATTAATATTATACTTAAGATATTGCATAAAGTTGAATTTGTTTACATGTACATTTACCTACCTAGATAATGTAAATACCTTGAGGGTATTTATTCATCTCTACTGCCAGTACATAACAAATGGTACACTGAAGGTCATTTGTGAATGGACAAGCAACTCCTGTATTTTTAGGAAGACGAGAAAGTGGTAGTGAAAGAAATGAGCCCTGGAATAGAATTCCCAAAAATGGTTGAGACAGTCAAGATGTAATTAAATTGTGAACAGCAAAAATCATTTCTAGACCATCTACTAGTTACTCATTAGCAGGCTGTTGTGTTTCATTTGTGCCACTTAATTTTTTTATTAAGTGTTCCACCCACATTAAGGTTGTTAGTGTGGTTTCTTTTTTTCCTAATTGTTTTTCAGCTGTGGTGAGGTATGTGCATGCATGTGAAGTCGTGTCTGTCATGTCAGACTCGTTGTGACCCCATGGACCGTAGCCCTCTGGGCTCCTCTGTCCATGAGATTCTCCAGACAAGAATACCATGAATGGCAGTGAGTTGTCATTTCCTTCTCCAGGGGATCTTCCAGGGATCAAACCCTGTTCTCTTCCATCTCCTGCATTGGCAGGTGGGTTCTTTACCACTAGCACTTGGAAAGCCAAGTACTGAGGTATAACTGACAAACAAAAGTTGTATATATGTAAGGTGTGCAACTTGATGTCTTGATATATGTATATACCAGGCTTCCCTGATGGCTCAGCAGGTAAAGAAGCCATCTGCAATACAAGAGACAAAGGTTCAATCCCTGGGTTTGGAAGATCCCCTGGAGGAGGAAACGGCAACCCACTCTAGTATTCTTGCCTGAAAAATTCCATGGGCAAAGGGGCCTGGGGATCTATAGTCCATGGGTCCCAAAGAGTCCTACGGGACTGATCGACTAAGCACACGCACACTCATGTATATCATGAAATGATCACCACATTCAAGCTGTTCAACAGATCTATCACATCAGGTAGTTAGCACTTATTTTTTTTGGTGAAAATTCTTAAGACCTACCCTCTCAGCAAATTTTGAGTATATAATGCAATTAACTATTGTCACCACGGTGTCCATCAGCTGTCCAGAATTTATTCATCTTGCATAACTAAAATTTTGTACCCTTTGACCAGCATCTCCTTATTTCTCCCAGCCTGCACCCTCTGGCAACCATGATATTCTGTGTTTCCTGTGTATGACTACTTTAGATTCCACACAGAAGTAAGATCATGCACTATGTGTCTTTCGGTGCCTGGGTTATTTCTCTTAGCATAATGGCCTCCAGGTTCATCCATTTTGACAGAAGTGGCAGAGTTTTCTCTTTTAAGGCTGGATACTATGCCCCACTACATATACTACGTTTTCTTTATCTATCCATATCTGTCGACAGACATTTAGGTTGTTTCCACACATTGTCTACTGGGAATAATGCTGCAATCAGTGTGACACGGCAGATATCTCTTTGGGATCCTGATTTAATTCCCTTTAAATATATAGTCAGAAGGGGCATAAGATAAAATAGACAGAACACTGGAACAGAAAAGCAAGTGCAGAAATAACTTCACCCATTTATGGACAACTGATCTGGGAATACCAGACCACCTGACCTGCCTCTCGAGAAACCCATATGCAGGTCCGGAAGCAACAGTTAGAACTGGACATGGAACAACAGACTGGTTCCAAATAGGAATAGGAGTACATCAAGGCTGTACACTGTCACCCTGCTTATTTAACTTATATGCAGAGTACATCATGAGAAACGCTGGGCTGGAAGAAGCACAAGCTGGAATCAAGATTGCTGGGAGAAATATCAATAACCTCAGATATGCAGATGACACCACCCTTATGGCAGAAAGTGAAGAGGAACTCAAAAGCCTCTTGATGAAAGTGAAAGAGGAGAGTGAAAAAGTTGCCTTAAAGCTCAACATTCAGAAAACGAAGATCATGGCATCTGGTCCCATCACTTCATGGGAAATAGATGGGGAAACAGTGGAAACAGTGTCAGACTTTATTTTTTTGGGCTCCAAAATCACTGCAGATGGTGACTGCGGCCAGGAAATTAAAAGATACTTACTCCTTGGAAGGAAAGTTATGACCAACCTAGATAGCATATTCAAAAGCAGACACATTACTTTGCCAACAAAGGTCCGTCTAGTCAAGGCTATGGTTTTTCCAGTGGTGATGTATGGATGTGAGAGTTGGACTGTGAAGAAAGCTGAGCACTGAAGAATTGATGCTTTTGAACTGTGGTCTTGGAGAAGACTCTTGAGAGTCCCTTGGACTGCAAGGAGATCCAACCAGTCCATTCTAAAGGAGATCAGCCCTGAGTGTTCTTTGGAAGGAATGATGCTAAAGTTGAAACTCCAATACTTTGGCCACCTCATTTGAAGAGTTGACTCATTGGAAAAGACTCTGATGCTGGGAGGGATTGGGGGCAGGAGGAGAAGGGGACGACAGAGGATGAGATGGCTGGATGGCATCACTGACTCGATGGACATGAGTTTGAGTGAACTCCGGGAGATGGTGATGGACAGGGAGGCCTGGCGTGCTGTGATTCATGGGGTTGCAAAGAGTCAGACATGACTGAGTGACTGAACTGAACTGATCTTTGATAAGTGTGTTAAGAACAACAATGGGGAAAGGATGGTCTCTTTCCTAAGTGGTGTTGGGAAAACGGGATAGTCAAATGCAGAAGGATGAAATTAAACCCTCACCTCATACCACAAACCAAAGTCGACTCTATATAGATTTAAATGTAAGACCCCCAAACCAAAAAAATTTGGATATAGAGGGAAAACTTTTTGACTTTAGTCTCAGCAATAACTTTTTGGATATGCTACCAAAAGTGTGGGCAACAAAAGCAAAAAATAGACAAGTGGTGTTGCATCAAACTGAAACATTTCTGCTCTTCAAAGAGCACAATCAACAGAATGAAAAGCAGTCCATTGAATGGGAGAAAATATTTTTAAATCATATGTCTGATAAGGAGTTGATATCCAAAATATGTAAGGAACTCAATAGCAGCAGCAACTCAATAGCAGCAGCAACTCAATAGCAAAATAACAATATTAATAATAATGATAATCTGATTTAGCAATGGGCAAAGGATTTTGGACTGCAAGGAGATCAAACCAGTCAATCCTAAAGGAAATCAACCCTGAATTTTCATTGGAAGGACTGACGCTGAAGCTGAAGCTCCAATACTTCAGCCACCTGATTCAAAGAGCCGACTCATTGGATAAGACCCTGATGCTGGGAAAGATTGAGGGCAAGAGAAGGAGGGGTGACAGAGAATTAGATGGCATCACTGACTCAATGGACATGAGTTTGAGCAAACTCAGAGGGATGGTGAAGGGCAGGGAAATCTGACCTACTGTGGTTCCTGGGGTCATAAAAAGTTGGACGCGACTTAGTGACTGAACAACAGCAAAAGGATTTACATGGACATTTCTCATAATAAGACATACAAATGACCCACAGATACATGAAAAGATGTTCAATATCAGAAAAATGCAAATCAAAACCACAATGAGATAGATATCACCTCACATCTGCTCAAGTAGCTTTTATCAAAAAGAGAACAGATAACAAGCATTGGCAAGAAGGGAGAAAAGAGAATCCTTGTACACTGTTGGTGAGAATGTGAATTGGTAAGGCTATTATGCAAAACAGTATGGAGGTTCCTCAAAAAATTAAAAATAGAACTACCATATGTTAGAGCTAGGTTTTTTAAGACTAGAGACCAATTTATCCCTCAGAACTTCTAAACTCACTTTCAATTTCTCCACCACTACTGGGAACACAGCCAAGCTCTGCCCTAGTCCCATCCCATCTGATTGGACCACTGCCCCGTACAAAGCTATGTCAATGCTAATTTGCAATGAACAATTCATAACTTGTAACCAAGTTATTTTAGCAGATGTTACCCCTGGAGATCCCCCCAAAATAACTACAAACAGTCCCTCCTATGACCTTCCATGAAATTATCTTCTCTGCATTATTCCATTTTTTTTAATAGAAAGCCAACCCAAGAAAAAAGAAAGCAAATCATGGAAAAGGAGAAAGAAGCCTGTTTTCAAGCTAGGCTCCTTGTCCAGGCCTTTGCTACAAATCTCTGTGCAGACCTCTTGCAATCTTGCAGCTCTCCCCTTTTTCAGCTGTAGGTAAAGAACTATCAATACAAAGATGAGGCCCTTATAATGGAGGAAAGAGAAGGCAGAGACAGGCTTCCATTCCACTAGAATTCAGACATAGAGCTCTTAAGTGAAAGAATCTGGAAATTAAAACCTTGGCTGATTATACATCCTAAGAATGTAATCTCACCAACCCACACTGCCTCTCTTAAGGGCTCGATTTAGTTTGGCTTTCCACTTCCACACCTTCTAATTGTGGAATTTCCTTTCATTTTAATTCTCCTTGGGGCTAAACTATGATTAAACCAATACATATGGTTTCTAGGATTTTGAATCCTAGTTCTTCTGGCAAGAAGCTACTCAGAGTAAACCAGTCAACCCTCTCCAGTTTTCCCTGCCCGAAATAGATAGGGACCAACCCGGAAGGCAATTAATTGACCCAGACTCCCCTGCATTTTCTCTTCTGCAGGAAGACAAGACAAAAACCCTCCTCTGGCAACCACATGCTTGGGTATCAATTTTCCAGGAGCTCAGCACATTCCAAATCACTGTACTCAGCTTTGGAGAGTCACACGATGTTAACATATCATTTACATCTCAGAGATAACCTTACTTTCTAAAACTTAATTGAAACGTCCACTTAAAAAAAAAAAGAAAAAAGAAAAAGCACTGATGGCTGCCTAAACAGGATTTACAAAGAGTAGCTTTTTCAAGTTGACATTCTCATGTCTCAGAGAAGCAGCAGCTGGCATGAAGGCACAATGATACAGAGACACTCACGTTCATACTGATAACAAAACCACTTGCATGGGTGCTCAACTTCTTTTCAGTCACTTAAGCATACAGACTTTTCTCTGCTCCTGCCTTTCTCCCAATAAGCCTAGAGCTCAAAACAATGTTCTGTCTTTTGCTTCTCACGTGCCAATTGGTCCTTTAAGCAAGTCTGAAACTCTTCTACATCCAGGAAATGAGAGGTAAGGATGTTTTGTTGTTGTTTAGTTGCTAAGTCCTGTCCAACTCTTTACGACTCCTGAATTGTAGTCTGCAGGTTCCTCTGTCCATGGGATTTCCTAGGCAAGAATACTAGAGTGAGTTGCCATCTCCTTCTCCAGGGGATCATCTCAACTCAGGGACTGAACCTGTGTCTCTTGCATTGGCAGGCAGATTCTTTACCATTGAACCACTAGGGAAGCCCCTAAGAATATTTAGCTATCTTTTTTATTTTCCAACTTAAAAATATTTTTCTTCCAGTTTAACTGAGATATAACTGATATATAACATTGTTTTATTTTAAAGTATATAAAATAATCATTGATATGTATTTAAGCACATTATGTATATTGCAAAATGATAACTATAGGACGATTAGTTAATACCATCACCTCACATAGTTACATGTTTTTTCCTTGTGATGATAATTTTTTCAGATTCACTCTTTTGACAGCTTTCAACTATACAGCACAATATTGTTCTCTCCAGTCATTAGCTATCTTTTCAACTTTCATGAACACATGTCTCTACACGTTCCTCTGCATACCATGCTTACCATCATATTTTACCAAGCACCTGTTTATGCCAGGCAGTGTTGTAGGGCCCTGGGAATATAATAAGCAATAAGAGAAACAAAGCTCACGTTCTCAGCTCTCATGGATTTTTGTTACAGAAAAAATTCATACAATCATTTCATATTGTTTAAGTTTTATAAAGAAAATAAATTAGGGAATGTGATGGAGCATGACTCCATGGGGCCGTTTTTGTGGGTCAGAGCCTTTAACTGAATGACCAGATGAACTAGCAATGATGAGACGGAGAGCAGAATCTTCTAGAGAGAGGGAATGCTAGGTTCAACAAGGCCTGGGTTCAGGAGTGTCTGTGACCTGGTTGACGAACAGGAGGAAGGTCACTGTGGCTGGAGATTAGTGAGAAAAGCAGGAGATGAGGTGAAAGGGGAGGCAGAAATCAAAACGTCAAAGCCCTTAAAGCCATGGAAAAGAGTTTGGGTTTGATTCTAATGGCAGAGGGGAAGCATTCCGAAGTGGTTTATGACTTAAATACCACTTTTGGTTCTGTGTGGAAAATCGATGATGAAGGGCAAGAAAGGAGACAGAGAAACCACTGAGAAGTTGTTGCAGATTCCGCAGGAAAGACCATGAGGGGCCTGTCCAGGCGGGAAATGGAAAGGTGAAGACTGGTAGGGAAGTTGCTGGTGAATAGCATATAAAGAAGGAAGGAAAATAAGGAATCAGCAACCATTGACTTGAGATGACAAGATATGGATTTGACAAAGAATTAATTTAGTTTCGGGGCTTCCCAGGTGGCTGTGTGGTAAGGAATCCACCCACCAATACAGAAAATGAAAGAGACAGAGGTTCAATCCTTGGGTTGGGTTTAGTTTGAGAAGTTGTTGTTCTTTGGTTGCTTGGTCATTTCCAACCCTTTTGCGACCCCAGTGGACTGTAGCCTGCCAGGGTCCTCTGTCCATGGGATTTCCCAGGCAAGAATACTGGAGTGGGTTTCCATTTCCTCCTCCAGGGGATCTTCCCAACCCAGGAATGGAGCTCTCATCTCTTTTGTCTCCTGCATTGTCAGGCAGGTTCTTTACCACTGGTACCACCTGCAAATCCAATTTTACGTGTGTGTGTGTATGTGTTAGTCACTTAGTCGTGTCCAACTCTTTACGATCCCATTAACTGCAGTCCTCCAGGCTCCTCTGCCCATGGAATTCTCCAGGCAAGAATACTGGAGTGAGTTTCCATTCCCTTCTCCAGGGGATCTTACTGACCCAGGGATCGAACCCGGGTCTTCTGCATTGCAGCAGATTCTTTACCGTCTGAGCCACCAGGGAAGCCCCTAAGTATATATTAATGTGTCTCAATTTTTATTAAAGGAGGCACTATATTTTGTATTTGTCTGCCATTAATTTATTTGATTAGTCTATTGAAAAGTATTTAGATTATTTCACTTTTTTCTTTAGAAGTGAGTTGTAATGGATGCATTTTCTTGTTAATATTATCTGACTAAACTTTGCACAATGAATACTCATTGAGATAGTCAAAATTGTATGCAGATCAGCAAAATTGAATGCCTATTATATGGCTAGAATTGTATTAGGCAATGTGTATAATCCTCTTGAGAGTTCTTAAAGATTTAATGTTTAAAAGCATTAAAGCATACAGTGAAAAAATAGGAACACACAGTCACATTCAGCTATTCCAGGGTCCTGGAGAATTAGGTATTCTGGATAAATGATATTTCTGGACATCTGAAGGGTAAAAGTTGAGCTAAAAAATTATTTGCTATCTACTGAATTATGTTGAAATCCTGAAAATTGTATTATATACTAGATTATATGTATTATTTTTATTTATTATATTATATTTATTATATTTATTGATTATATTCTAGATTTAGCCTGAAGAATAAATGATTCAAGATCATCCTTATAATTAAGAACATTTATATTCTGATGTAGAAGATGTGGGACACTGATGCGAATCAGGGCAGATTCCAAGTTCCCTTAGCTTACAGAGGTAGAACGGCCATGCATTCTAGCGGACACCTTGGTAGAAGGACTCTTCTTTGAGGTACTTGGGCTTCCCAGGTGGCACTGGTGGTAAAGAACCCATTTGCCAATGCAGAAGACATAAGAGACTCAAGTTTGATCACTGCATCAGGAAAACCTCCTGGAGGAGAGCATGGCAACCCACTCTCTTGCCTGGAGAATCCCCATGGACAGAGGAGCCTGGCAGGCCACGGTCCATGGGGTCGCAAAGAGTCGGACACTACTGACCGACTAAGCACACAGCATATCAATTTTACTGGACTTTTACTTCCTAGAGGGCAGGGACACATGGTTATTCATGTGTTTAGGTCCCCTCCACCCCTGCCCCCAGCAACGCCTGGGTCAGTGTTGGGTACGGTTAATCAAACCATAGGCAAAGGATTTAGGAGAGTAAGACATTTCAAACTCTCTTTGGATAAAGTGAGTTATGAGTAAATACAGAACTTTAAGCAATGATATTGAAAAGGCTAACAGACCAATATTACAAGACAAATAGCCTAATCTTTGTCTAAAATTTATCTCTGTACATATGGAGAGTTTAGTAATGTGTGTGAACCAGCAAGACCACTAACGATGAGTGAAATGGAACAGGAATCTCACCAGTAAACTTGAGGGTGAAGTTTTACCTTTTGGGTCTCAGAAGGAAAAGAAATACTTTAGGGTCCAGTGTCTCATGTCCTCTTTCCCATCCGATGTATTGTCATGAAGACAATGAGAGGTTACCCCTTAGGGATCTAAAGTACTAATCAGTAAATTGAACAAATGTGTACACTGAGCAGTAATTATTCAAACAGCACTTTGCTAGTGAAATTCAGGATCCCCTTTTCGGGGTTTACTAATTAGTCATAGTCTTATTTCCTCTGAAATGGAATTTTTCTTTGGGGTCAGGAAGATAATCCCAAAAAGGATCAATGAAAATTTAAGTATAAGTCTCCTCTCAAAGATTTTCCATTCTGTCACACTATCAATAATTCTTGCTTTTCCCATACAAAAACTGAATGTGGAAAAAGAATAGTAAGCCCCTATTTTGAGAGAGAGAACCTTTAGGAAGATTTAGAAAGTCCTTGACAGAATTACTATCTGCATTTTTCACTTTATTCATAATTTATGATTGCTACCCTGGCTCATTTTCCAGGCAAGGTTTAAACTAAAGGGGAAATATTTTTCTTCCTATTTTTCTCATTGTATATGAATTGAAGCAGCTGTATTATTAAATTAAAAAGTACAGAGTGTAGCTAGGTCTTTATTTTCTATGGGGACTTCTTATACATCCCAAGGAGTGTCGTAAAGTGGGTTATAAGAAAGATGTACTGCAGAAGAAAAACCGTATTGTTTCCAAAGTTTTGACCATATAGTTTGGAGAAAAATGATCTTAGAAAAATAATGATGCATACTGAAATCAATACTGCTTTTCTAATATGGCAACTTCTAAATGCAAGATTTTATTTTAGAATAAATCCTTCTCTGACAAATTTTCCTTCCTGATACATTCTGGTATGTGGTTAATTTTATAAATTGCTTAAAATATAACATCTTTCTATTTTGGAAATTCATTGAATCAATTGCATAACAATTGAATCAAGGCCTTGAATAAAAGGATAATAAACGTAGGGTAAATTAAGAATAAGTACCTCAATCAATGGAAATGGGTTGTGTCAACATGTTCTTTTCCTGCCACAACACTCACATGGGCATATCCGGATACTGACCCTCTAAAAGAGTTATGGAGAAATAAAGGAGCAAGTACTGTACACAATTATACCACAGTAGCTTTGACCACCATATCCCCATTTCCTCCTCCAGCCCCCTGCCGCTGCAATCACCCTCTACTCTCTGCTTTTATGAGTTCAATTTTTTAGATTCTTCATGAGAATTTGTCTTCGTTTGTCTGGCTTATTTTACTTAGCAGAATGTCTTCAGGGTTCATCCATGTTGTTGCATATGGCAGGATTTCCTTCTTTCTACAGGCTTTTTTCATTTTATATAAATATATCACATTATATATATCACATTGTATATATTATACTATATATATATCACATTGTATTTGTATATATATGTCACATTGTGTATATGTATCTATATACATCACATTTTTCTTTATTCATTCCTCTGTAAAAATGCTTTCAGTGTTCGGCTACTTTGAGTAATGCTGCCATAAACATGGGAGTACAGATATCTCTTTAAAAGGCATTATTACTTTTACTATTTGGCTATGCCAAGCAGCATGGGGTATCTTAATTCCCTGACCAGAGATCAAACCCATGCCCCCTACAACAGAAGGGTAGAGTCTTAATCACTGGACTGGAGCACCAGGAAAGTCCCAAGATGATGCTACTGTTAGGCAGATCTTCTGCCAGTTAAAAACATTTATAGATTTTTAACTCATCACACGAGGAGAGCATCATGGCTATTATCAGCAGATTTTTATTCGTCTTCATTTGAGTGATTTGGACTGTCAGCCAATGTCAGTGGTATCACTGTGGCTCAGGTATCAGGCCACTGGTGATCAGTGGTTTTCAGATGATGGGCAGTGGAATCTTGGGGTTCTGCGGATGTGCCTCAGATGTAGAGGCTGAGTGGGCAGCCTGGTCTCCTGCCTACATTTGAATCAAAACAATTTCACATTTATTTGCTTTATATATTGGGGTTCTACAAATGTCTCCTTTTGAAAACACTTTTATTTTTCCTTTACAGAGAAGATATTTGAAAACCCATGATCTAGATGCACTGCCATGCTCTTTATCTCTCCTTTCTTAGTGAAAATTCATCCATGGGTAAAACTAAAATGAAAATGGAAGCAAATACAAAATCAGCACCAAAAGCACTGTAATGATTCATAATTGCTCTAGTTATTAATGGCATATCACTAATGATGGCTCACTAAGAGACATGGAAGAGCAGAAATAAATTGCAGGTTATGTTAAATTCTTTCTGCCTGTAGCTTCAACTACTTCTTCCAATTTTGGAAAGCAGATAGGAAAGCTAGTGAGTGAGAGTGGTGGGACTTCCCAGATGGTGCTAGCAGTAAGGAACGTGCCTGCCAATGAGAGAGACATAAGAGATGCTGGTTTGATCCCTGAGTCGGGAAGATTCCCCTGGAGGAGGGCCTGACTACCCACTCCAGGATTTTTGCCTGCAGAATCCCATGGACGGAGGAGCCTAGCAGGCTACAATCCATGGGACTGCAAGAGTTGGACATGACTGAAGCGATTTAGCATGCACGCAAAGAGAGTGATATTGTTCAGGTGATATTCTTGAATCTATTCTAATTTGTAGGAGAAAGTAAAACATTTATGCTTGACATTCTAATTACTACTATTAAAATTATTTCAACACCCCTCATTACTAATGACATCACACCGCTTGAGGATTTTCCAGGGTATGGAGCTGAGAGCTGGAAGGCACTGATTTGATTTGATTTTTTTCAATGATTTTAAAAGATGAAGTTTTTGGATTGCAAGGGATATAGTCTGTTGAAGACACCTAGAGTTTTGAGGTGTAATAGAATGGCTCAGAGGGTAAAGAATCCACCTGCAATGGTGGAGACACAGAAGACACAGGTTCGATCTCTGGGTTGGGAAGATCCCTTGGTGAAGGAAACTGCAACCCGATATTCTTGCTTGGGAAATCCCATGGACCAAGGCAGGCTACAGTCCATGGGGTCTCAAAGAGTCGGACACAACTAAGCATGCAAGCTCAGCAGAGCTCTCTCTCTCTCTTTTTTTTTTTTTTAAATTCTAATCCCAATGGAAACAAGTTTAAATAGTGAGAGAAAATATCCTTAGCAGATGTGTCTGCTGATTCTGACTCACAGGCTTGGAGTGGGAATCCCAAGAGATCCCCATGACTGCTGCCCAAGAGGAACCGCAGTGAAAGGGAGAAGGTTAGGCTCAGAGAACAAGTCTGGCCAGAAAGAGCGAGGGAGCAAGGCCTGTTAACAAACTCACTGAGATGAAGCCAAACAGCCTGATTGTAGCAACCTAATCCTCTAAGTAGGGGCATCCCTGGTGAGCCAGTGGATAAGAATCTTCCTGCCAATGCCGGGGGCACAGGTTCGTTCCCTGTTCCGGGAAAATTCCACACCCCACGGGCAACTAAGCCCCCACACCATGCCTGCTGAGCCTGGGTGCTGCAAGCACTGGAACCCACGCACCCTTGAGCTGGTGCTCTCAGCAAGCAGCCACCGCAGTGAGAAGCCCGCACACCGAGACTGGAGAGTGACCCTGCTCACCACAGCTAGAGAAAGCCTGCATGCATCAGTGAAGACCCAGAATAGCCAGAAATAATTCATTAATTAAAATCTTCTAACCCATAAAAAAAAAAATCCTCCAAGTAGAGCTTTGTGGGAGATTTAGGTCTGCAGAAAAGCAGGGTGTAAGATGGAAATGTAACCAAGAAGACAAGAGCCCGTACTATTGCTGGAACTCGGTACCCAAGGTTGCACATCTTCTCTTCAGGAATAATCCATGGAGTCACGAGTGACTTAATGAAACCTGTCACAGACTAACTGTCCCAGTGAGCTGGGCCAGCCCTGAGTGTGGGCCAGGCCCCAGGTATAACACACAGGAATGACAGCAAGTCCAGGGCTCCTTCAATAACCTGACCCACCTCCCTCCCTTTATCTTCATAGAATTGGGGTGGAGGGACCCCTAGAGTCACCAACTGAAAAGTGAAAGTCAGTCATATCAGACTCTTTGCGACCCCATGGACTGTAGCCTACCAGGCTCCTCTGTCCATGGAATTTTCCAGGCAAGAGTACTGGAATGGATTGCCTTCTCCAGGGGATCTTCCCGATCCAGGGATTGAACCTGGGTCTCCCGCATTTCAGGCAGACTCTTTACCATCTGAGCCACCAGGGAAGCCCAGTTAAGAGGTGAAAATGTTCAAGAGAGAAAATCCTTTCTTCTCACCCAGGATTTTTTAAAACTTCCTGGGTCACTACTTTTTAATGACACGCAGAAATCCAGATAATCGCTCTAGTAAAATTAGACACAGTAACACTCTGATCTGTATCTTTATACATTAATACTTGTTCTAGAGGAATGATTAACGGTTGAGAAACTGCCCGTCATAATGTTACTAACAGGGGCTATAAGATGCTTGCAGGAATTTTACTTCAAAGTCTGAGAAGAATTGCCTTTACACAGCTCACCAAGTACAAGGCGTGCCTTGAAGGGCAGAAAATAGCTGACAACAGAAATTTGAAGCCTTCACACTCCACGCCAAAGGGGTGAGGGGAGAAGGGCTCTACTACTTTTGAATCAAGGGAAAGAAGCCTCCAGCTAGATACAGCAGTGCTTCCTCCTTTAGGAAACCCACGTCTCTGCATCGGTCTCTGCAGCCACAGCACCCGCCCTGGGGCTGAATTCCTGACGGGTCACTTGCCTGGTGACCTTATAGAAATGATTTAACCTCGCCAAGTCTCACTTTTCTTATTTTCAAAATGGCATCATGGTGATACTTTTCTCATAAGATGGGATTAAATAAATATAGGCTTGTGAATTTGCTGGTGACTCTTATCATCATTATGAATAATCGCCAAAATGATATGCAAAATCAAACAAAGCTATTCAAATGGGAGAAGTCACAAAACATGAATGTGACCCCTAACGTTGTTGCATGGAGAGAGGAAATGTAAGAGACCAGAGACAAGAGGTGGGCCTTCCCTTTGTCTTTTTTTCTTAAGATTTATTTATTCATGGCAGTGCTTGGTCTTGGTTGCTGCGCGTGGGCTTTCTCTGGTTGTGATGCGCAGCCTTCTCGCTGCAGTGGCTTCTCTTGTCGCCGAGCACAGGCTCGATAGTTGTGATGCACGAGCTTAGTTGCTCTGCAGCATGGAAGATCTTCCTGGACCAGGGATCGAACCTGTGTCCCATGCATTGCAAGGTGAATTCTTAACCACTGGACCACCAAGGAAGCCCCCCAAAAGGACTTTCTTTAAAGATAATCTGTTGTCCACTTCACCAAAAGTACATGTCAAAGTTGGAAGAAGTGTTAACAGCAGCTTGAACCTCAGATAATTTCAGATCATTTGGAGAGCTACTACAACCAACTGCTGGAGGTCTGTTTGCAGGGGGTGCAAGGGACTTTAGAGAGAAGGAGAAAAGGAGCAGAGTACAGCCCATTTGACCTCATAGCAATGTTGATTTTGTTTTTGCTTGCCAGGTTTTATATTTTACTCTTGAGAGGCTGAATATAGAACCGATGGCCCAAGCAAATATGACAATAGAACTCCGACCCACCTACAAGGCGTGGATGCCAAACCCCAGTTTCTTTAGCAGTCAGGCCCAGAAGCCAAACCACAAACCGTGCAACAAACAGCCTGGAACAGTGAGGACCTGTTCCTCCTTTGGCCCCAACTTTGACCTCAGAACCAACCAGAGAAAGTCAAATATACTCTTCACACCAATCATGCAAGATGCCCCTTTTCTGGGTGATCCGCCTCCAGCTTTACCATGGCAACAGCCTCCAATCAGAGATAACTGATGCCTTCCCCTTTTCTGTGTGACAAAGCTTTCCCACATCCGTTCCTGTCTGCTTCTGAGTCTCTGCCAAACCCAAGTGATCAGTGCTGACTCCCTTGTTATACAAAGCTCTGAATAGATGGCCTCTGTTCCTATCTGGGGTGTTTTTATTTTTTACTACCTTCTATAGCATATACATTTGTTTTCACGAAACAATCACGTTTCACATTAGTGTATTAAATTACCAGTGAATAAAATGAATGTTTCAGAGTGGTACTGGGTTTAATCCTGTTCCCCTGGGTGTTCTCACACCCTGGATTGTAAGCACTGACTTCAGGGTCACAGAATCCCTTTTTTAAAATCAACTTATTGAATGATAATTTACATACCATATAACTCACCCATTGGATGTATTCTCCTAGTTTTCCTCAGAAGTTTTATAGGTTTAGCTCTTACACTAAATTTTATGATCCATTTTGGGTTGATATTCATGTGGGTGATGTGAGGTCAAGGTCTGGGTTTATTTATTTATTTATTTATTTATTTGCATGTGAGTATCCAGCTGTCACCGGAGAAGGCAGTGACACCCTACTCCAGTACTCTTGCCTGGAAAATCCCATGGACGGAGGAGCCTGGTAGGCTGCACTCCATGGGGTCGCTAAGAGTCAGACACGACTGAGTGACTTCACTTTCACTTTTCACTTTCATGCATTGGAGAAGGACATGGCAACCCACTCCAGTGTTCTTGCCTGGAGAATCCCAGGGATGGGGGAGCCTGGTGGGCTGCCGTCTATGGGGTCGCACAGAGTCGGACACGACTGAAGCGACTTAGCAGCAGCATCCAGCTGTCACAGCATAATTTGTTGAAAAGACTCTCTTCTCTTCCACTGAATGCCTTGATACCTCTGTCGGAAATCAATTGACCATCAACATGAGGGTTTATTTCTTTTCTACTCTGTGTCATTGATCTATATCACACTGTCTTGATGACTGTGGCTTTATAGTAAGTATTGAAATCAGGTAGTACAAGTCATCCAATATTCTTCTTTTTTGAAATGTTTTTACTATTGTAGGTCCTTTGACTTTTCACATGCATTTTAGAGGCAGTTTGGCTGCTTTGTATTTGACCTCCACTCAGCTGAGGCACTGAGATTACAGTCTGTGCTCAGTCACTCAGTCATGTCGGACTCTTTTACGATCTCATCAACTGTGGCCCATCAGGCTTCTCTGTCCGTGGAATTCTCCAGGCAAGAATAATGGAGTGGGGTATTCTCCAGGCAAGAATAATGGAGTGGGTTCCCATTTCCTCCTCCAGGGGATCTTCCTGACCCAGGAATTGAACCCGTGTCCCTTGCATCTCCTGCGTTGGCAGGCGATTTCTTTACCACAGCACCACCTGGGAAGCTCCAACTCACTTCAGCAGATACTATATTTAAGTGAAATATTTCTGCAATAAAATTCACCCACAGGATCTTGGAAAGCTATTTATTTTCTCTTCTTAATTCTACATTCTCTACTAGCAACTTTAACTTCTCCAGAGAATCATTTCTCTTCTTTCTCTGAAATGTTCTTTTCTGGTTTTGTCCTTTAAAGTAAAGTCTTTCTTCAAAGTCATATAAGCAGTCACATCTGTTACAGTGTATCTTCAATGCTTCATTGAGAGGAGCAGGAAAACACTACTACTATTCCCTTACCTTAGAAGGATTAATCATTTCTGTAATCTGAAAACTACTGTAAATGTTGAGTGCCGTAATATACATATATTACTTTTGCAAAAGAAAGTGGTGGTAGAAATTATCTTCTGTATAAACGTTGATGGTATTCAGAGTAAAATGGTTCCTCTTATAAAGAAAAAGAAGTATATGCACAATACAATCAATTATGAATGGCAGGAGAAAAGTGATGCTATGGTTGGATAGCAATTCACTAGCCAGCTGATCTCTAAAGCAAGTGGGAAAATAATGCCTTTTTGAGTTTTCTTATTAAAAGACTCAGTAATCTACAAGTGGCTAGCTTTCGTTTTTCTTATGGTGCTGGTATTTTAAAAAAATCAACACGTTAACTTATTAGTATTACGGTTTTCAACAAAGTTTAGAACTTTTAAAAATAGAAAAATTTAAGTCACATTTTAGCATTAGTAGAGCACCCTAAAAGTAGTAAGCATTCAATTAACATTTACAGCTAATGATTAAGCCTTTATCTTATTTGTTAAAATGTTACATTATACATTACTGTATATGTTATATTGTATTGATATACATTTTGTACCAGAAAAAGTAAATGAAAAACATTCATACATTCTACCAGAATGCATCTATGAATTGATAGGAGGACAAAAACAACATCAGGGTTAAAAAAAAAATTCTGGGAATTTAAAAATAATTTCCTTTAGCAGAAATAAAACAACCTACTCTCCAGGAATACTGTGTTTTTCTTCTCAAAGAAGCAGATTCACAATATGTATAAACCAGCCCAGTTGAGTACAAAGTAGGCAGAGTTATTTTGTTGTTGTTAGTTGTTCAGTTGCTAAGTCATGTCCAACTCTGCAAGTCACCTCCGACTGCAGCATGCCAGGCTTCCCTGTCTTTCACCATGTCCCGGAGTTAGCTCAAACTCATGCCCATTGAGTCAGTGATGTTATCTAACCATCTCATCCTCTGCTACACTTTATGCTGCTGCTGCTACTAAGTCACTTCAGTCGTGTCCAACTCTGTGCGACCCCATAAACGGCAGCCCACCAGGCTCCCCCATCCCTGGGATTCTCCAGGCAAGAACACTGGAGTGGGGTGCCATTGCCTTCTCCAGCTACACTTTATACTTAACTATAATTTTTTGGACACTTTTTTACTTATTGGGTCTCAGTGCTGATTGAAGAGGAATGACAGAAACTATAGGCTTTGAAAATGTTGAGTAATTTTCATCTAATTGCACTATAAATACATAAATAATGCTAATAGCCATCAAGTAATAGGGGTTTCCTGAGTACCTGTAGATATCTATACATCAGTTTATATGTAATACGCTTACTCACTCAGTCATGGCCAGCTCGCTACAACATCATGGACTATAGCCCACCAGGCTCCTCTGTCCATGGAATTTTCCGGGTAAGAATACTGAAGTGGGTTGCCATTTCCTTCTCCAGGGGATCTTCCCCACCCAGAGGTCGAACTCATGTCTCTTCCATTGGCATGCAGATTCTTTATCACTCTGCCACCTGGGAAGCCCAATATATATATATTAAGTAGTTAAATGATTCAGAACACAGTTTGACTCATTGTAAGGACTCAATATTAGTTCATTATTATTATATGGACATATTGGTGTTTTATTTATATATTAATTGCATATACTTATTAAATAAGTGGAGAAATTCTAGCTCTATTAGTTACACAGGGAAGTAGTTGGTTGTCAGTCTGAACTTTTAACTCTGTGATACTGCACATTTCAGCAGTGTGTGTGTGAATGACAACCATCCATCAAACATTGAAAAGTCACCCATTCTTTCAGCTCTGAATGTTAATTTTGACATTATCTTGCCAGGGAAAGGAAGAAATGTGACATAAATGATTGAGGTAAAAGAATCAAAAAAAAAAAATGTTATGTGGCAGCCTGGATGGAAGCAGAGTTTGGGGAAAAATGGATACATGTATATGTATAGCAGAGTCTCTTTGCTGTTCACCTGAAACTATCACAACATTGTTAATCAGCTATACTCCAATGCAAAATGAAAAGCTTAAAAAAAAAAACTATACTTCAATAAAATTTTTAAAAAGAAATGAACAAAAATCATACTGGAAAAAAAGAAGGACAGTTCTATGAGTGTGGTATCTATTTCATGTTACCAGATGTTAACTTGTTCAGTGTTCAGTTGTATTCAACTCTTTGCAATCCCATGGACCGTAGCCAATGAGGCTCCTCCATCCCTGGGATTTTACTGGTAAGAATACTGGAGTGAGTTGCCATTTTATCCTCCAGGGGATTTTCCCGACCCAGGGATCGAATCTGCTCTCCTGCATCTCCTGTGTTGCAGGCAGATTCTTCACTGCTCAGCCACCAGGGAAGCCCAGCTGCTAACTTTCTCCTTTAACATGAGTTTGGACTGTTTGATGATTACATCCATTGGACTCACTATAAAACAAATCATTTTCCTTTTAAGTGGGACTGCCTAGCAAGGGGCCATGATTTAATTTGTGTTAATTACAGGGACAGAAAATATTAGCTGGCCTATTCATTTTTGTAACAATGTTGTGGGTGAATGTGGTGGACAGCTTCTGAGGTGTCCCCAGTGAGCCCTACCTCCCAGGAGTCACAAGCCTGTGCAAGCCCCGCCCCTCGAGTCCAAGTCACTTCTGTTTGTATTGGAGCACTCTCTTCCTAGCACTCTCTCCTGCTGACTGCCACGCAGTGAGATGCTCTGTGGAGAGGTCCTTGTGTCAAGGAACTGAGACCTGGGTTCAGCAGCCTGCTGAGATCTGAGTCCTGCCAACAAACACAGAAGTGTAGCTGGAAGTGAATCCTCTCCAGGGGACCATGAGCTGACTGAAGCCTCGGAAGATGCTCAGAGCTAGGTACTCAGGTCAGCAGTGCCCGGGTTCCTGATTCAGAGAAACCGTGAGATAGCAAATGCTGTAAATCAACATTTTGGAGTAATCTGTTACACAGAAAAGGTAACTAACACAACGGATAAATTGAAGAGCCAAATATTTGCTTGATAAATTTGGGTTGAGGGACATACAATTCGTTTAATTTGACTCTAGTTATCTGAGATATTATGTAGGATGTCTCTGAATTGAAAAAATATACAATATTTTGAACAGACGCATTTTTTTCTATTAATAATAATTCTCCCTCCCCCAACCCCATACCCAGCCTGAGCTTCAGGACCTACTTATTTTGCACACAGTGGTAGAACTATGATATTAGAATTTTTTATATTTTCATTTATTTATTTTATTTCTGTTTGTGCAGGGTCTTCGTGGTTAGTTGCAGAAAGCAAGGGCTACTCTCTATAGTTGCAGTACACCGGCTTCTCGCTGTGGTGGCTTCTCCTGTTTCAGAGGAAAGGCTCTAGGGCACATGGGCTCGGCGGTTGTGGTTTATGGACTCAGCTGCTCCATAGCATGCGGGATCTTCCAGGACCTTGTCCCCTGCATTGGCAGGTAGATTCCCATCCACTGAACCATCAGGGGAGTCCAGAATTTTTCTTTATATGTATTACTCACTAGCCAAAAGACAAAAAATTAAATAATATGACAAAAACAATTTGCATGTCACAGCTCTGGGCTACATCATGTCACGGAACATGAAGTTAGTATTTATTTATAATCCTTTCATTACCCGTGGAAGAAAGGTACTTGCCATGGGGCGTTCTCCTTTGAGATGATTTGCCCGGATTACTCCAGTCATAGTGCATTACATCACACAAGAGAATGCTGATTGCCACTGTCAAACGCAACGTGCCAGATGGAAACTGCCAAAGAAAATTGGCTTTGAGCTTGCACGATGTGAATGTCTCACTGCTTCCCCTCGTCGTAAGTAATTTGTAATTCAAAATGCATATCATGGGCAGGTAGAATTCTGGAGAATGTGATTAAAAATGTAGTGTTGGTTACACATGTGTGATTAAGATTTTGCCATATTTTCCTTCTATGACTTTGAGCTCGTGTAGCCAAGTGAGAAACTGTGTAAGGAAAGTAAGGCTGAAGTTTATTGAGTTAACTCACTTTGCCAGAGAAAGGAAATGAAATTTAGTGGGATTTCTGGCCTCACTTTATTCCAGGTCTAACAACGGTCTTGTGCAAGTTGGATGGTTCTGGTTTGAAGTTATCCTGTTAAAGTGCTGTGGTTTTCATCTTCTGATGAATATAGCAGATTCTAAATAATTTAGATGTTAGCTTAAGGGCAGGTTTTGTATGGTACAGCCTCTCTTCTTCTGTTTCTGCATTTAGGGCACACTAATTAAGCATTTCAACCAGCTGTCAGAGGCAAGAGCAGGTTATTGGGTTTGGCTTATTGGCTGCTCTGATAAAGAGGGTGATCCATATTGGTTTGGGTCCTATTAACAAAGGAATCAAAAGGCAATTGGTTTTAAATTTCAGCTCCTACTGGATCAATGCAATGGGTCAAAATACAATAGTGAAAAGATACTAATTTATGAGGGCCAGAATTGGCCCTAATAATATCTGGTTTGTATTTCTATAGTTGAATGTTATAAATACTTTTAATCTTATTGCTATGGACAATTAGATAAATACAGCCTACTAAACCATGAGTCAAATTTACTTACTTTCTGGTCTGTTTAGAGAAAAATTTATCATGATTATCTGTTTTTTGCTCAGATTCCTTAGAATCAGTCAGGTGTAGCAAGTTTTTCTCCATCCAGACACATGTAATCCTGACAAAGTCTGCTTTCTTCACTAATACTGCTCCTGATTGTTGCTTTCAGATGCCTTCAAGAAATCATTCTTCCCCACATCACATAAAAGATGAAACGCATGTTCTAAGTAATTAACAGTGGTGGAAGAAAATGGTCAATTATTTTGTACTGTATTTAAATTAGACTTATTACTCTATTATAAAATAACCTAGATAAAAACATTTATTTAAGAATAAAAAACACTAAACTCAAAATGGATTAAAGATCTAAACGTAAGACCAGAAACTATAAAACTCCTAGAGGAGAACATAGGCAAAACACTCTCCAATATAAATCATAGCAGGATCCTCTATGACCCACCTCCCAGAATATTGGAAATAAAAGAAAAAATAAATAAATGGGACCTAATTAAAATTAAAATCTTCTGCACAACAAAGGAAACTATAAGCAAGGTGAAAAGACAGCCTTCAGAATGGGAGAAAATAATAGCAAGGGAAGCAACTGACAAACAACTAATCTCAAAAATATACAAGCAACTTCTGCAGCTCAATTCCAGAAAAATAAATGACCCAATCAAAAAATGGGCCAAAGAACTAAATAGACATTTCTCCAAAGAAGACATACAGATGGCTGACAAACACATGAAATATGCTCAACATCACTCATTATTAAAGAAATGCAAATCAAGACCACAATGAGGTACCACTTCACACCAGTCAGAACGTCTGCAATCCAAAAGTCTACAAGCAATAAATGCTGGAGAGGGTGTGGAGAAAAGGGAACCCTCTTACACTGTTGATGGGAATGCAAACTAGTACAGCCACTATGGAGAACAGTGTGGAGATTCCTTAAAAAACTACAAATAGAACTGCCTTATGACCCAGCAATCCCACTGCTGGGCATACACATGGAGGAAACCAGAATTGAAAGAGACACCTGTACCCCAATGTTCACTGCAGCACTGTTTATAATAGCCAAGACATGGAAGCAACCTAGATGTCCATCAGTAGATGAATGGATAAGAAAGCAGTGGTACATATACACAATGGAGTATTACTCAGCCATTAAAGAGATTACATTTGAATCAGTTCTAATGAGGTGGATGAAACTGGAGCCTATTATACAGAGTGAAGTAAGCCAGAAAGAAAAACACCAATACAGTATACTAACACATATATATGGAATTTATAAAGATGGTAACGATAACCCTGTATGCAAGACAGCAAAAGAGGCACAGATGTATAGAACAGTCTTTTGGACTCTGTGGGAGAGGGCGAGGGTGGGATGATTTGGGAGAATGGCATTGAAACATGTATAATATCATATAAGAAATGAATTGCCAGTCTAGGTTCGATGCAGGATACAGGATGCTTGGGGCTGGTACACTGGGATGACCCAGAGGGATGGTACGGGGAGGGAGGTGGGAGGGGGGTTCAGGATGGGGAACACGTGTACACCTGTGGCAGATTCATGTTGATGTATGGCAAAACCAATACAATATTGTAAAGTAATTAGCCTCCAATTAAAATAAATAAATTTAAATTTAAATATATATAAATAAATAAATACTGCAAATAAGGCAAAAAAAAAAGAATAAAAAATAATACAACTCTAACATGCTTTCTTATTTGGTAAATAAATGTGCACTTGAAGAATAAAGCCCTACAAAAAAAGTGTGAACCAAATATTGCTTTGTCTTTCAATTTACCAAAGAGAAAGATAAAACGTGTGAGTCAGAAAGACTTTCCTGAGATAACTGCATAGTCTGTTACAGATCGGCTTCCTCGGTGGCTCAGCGGTAAAGAATCTGCCTTCCCTGCAGGAGACTCAGGTTCAATCCCTGGATCAGGAAGATACCCTGGAGAAGGAAATGGCAACCCACTCCTGTAAACCCATAGACAGAGGAGTCTGGCGGGCTACAGTCCATGGGGACACAAAAGAGTCAAACACCACTTATCAACTAAACAACAATGAACGTTATAGATAAAACTGGTTGGATAAGGAAAAAAATGTTAATAACTTCTGTGTGAAATTGGCTGTAATCTCATGGATCAATATCCCTTTATGTGACTTTGTAGAAAAATATATTCATTATTACAAAGCAAGGCTTATTTATTCTAGAATAAAGTAGAAAATTAATTCTTTTAAGAAATCTATAATTTCACCACCCAAAGCTTAATCTCTAATCCTTTGATTACTTCTTATATACTTTCCACACAATTTTTTAGCCTGGATAGTATCAAAAGATATGCGATTTTACCCTGATTTTAACTTGCTTTCTAATTCAACAGTATTTTGCTCACACATTTCTTTTCAGTAATGTGGCATCAATATTATTCTTGATGGCTGCATTAGTATTTCACTCTATGGATATATCATCCTTTGTTTAAACATTAGGCATTGCTGGACATTATAATCTGTTGTTAAGCAGTCCTAAAATAAACTTTCTTATTTGTAACATTTTTGGAGTCCTTGTCAAATTCTTCCTTTAGAATACATTCCTAAAATTAAAATTTCAGGATTAATGGTATACATTTTAAGTGTTTGGATACACTCAATTTATCTTATCAAGTGAGAATTTCTTTCATTTCTCAAAGGATATTTTCAGGATCCTTCTTGTTATTTGATCATTTTATACTTTGTAATATAAACAACTCTATTTCTCATGCCAATGTGTGTCTTGGATGACCACTGGAGGTCATCTAGGAAATTAAATATCCCACCTGCGACTCAAATTTTTCAGTTAGAGGTTGACCTTTAGGTAAATCAAAGAGAAAAATCATCTTGAGTTAATGTTTGCTAACTCGAATAACATTAAATATTAAAGTCAAATCTCTTTCCTTCCGCCACATCACCACCTGCTTTTAAAAAATGACTTTGTGTTTGTGGAAGACTCAGCAGCATTGGACTGTGTTTTCTTTGTGGTTGAGAGGTAAGTTGTGAGCTTATGCTGAGCACATGTTTCTCTTTCACAATATTTCCTGTTCCTTTCATGTATTTTGCTCTATTGTACTCATTTGAATTCGTTTATGTCAAATGGTGAATCTAAGAAATCTTGGAATCACAATGCCTGGTGGAGGTTTGCTCCTGCTTTCCTACTGTATTCTGCCTACCCCTCTGCCATGACATAGATTATGTATGGATGTGCCAGGGTTTGGTTAGCACTTAATGTTTTGTTGATATACTTTCATCTTGATGGGTGTATCATCATAATTTTCATTCTTGAAGGCTGTGGTAATTATACTTTTTAAACCATTTAGCATACGTAATAATAAAATTTTTAATTCATTCTAATAATCTTCTATGATTACTTCGAAGGTATACTAGAGATGAACAACTCCACTTAAATATATGTATTGCATATAGAGGTATTAGTTTATATTCTGAACATTTAGGTAGGCACTTATGTATCAAGAAAGTTGTCACACTGATCAAGTGAATGCCTTAATTTTTCTTCTTTTTCAGACTTAACTTTTGATTTATTTATATACTATCTATCTATCTCAGAGTATGTAACATACCCTGATATAATAGAACTTATATAAAGATTTCATTGTGGTTACATTTATATTATACACATACAGGTACAATGTTTTTAAAGTTAAGGGCTGTCACAATTTGTGGTAAGCTAGGTGCTTCATCCTCTTTTGCTGTAGTCTGTGAAGCTATTTTGACAATCTTTTACAATATGGACTCATTAAAAGACATGCAATAAAATGTGATAGAAGCATTCAGCTTCTCACATTCTAATTCATACTTCGCTCTATTCCAACACAACTAAAAAAAAAAAAAATCGTACCACATCACCTGACAATAATCCCTTGAAGGTCTTTTCTCATAGAAAAGTAGCCTCAGTGGGGATAGATACAGGGATGAAAATGTCACTGAATTTCAGGGTACCCCCAAAACTGCCGGGCTAAATATGTGCCCGTTGAAAACCACTTGCAGCAACATGGATGGACCTGGTGACTATCATGCTGAGTGAAGTGGGTAAGACACAGAGAAATAGACGTCATGTGATGTTGCTTACACGTGGAATCTTAAAAAGATATGGATGATCTTATTTGCAAAACAGAGGCAGCAGCAGGGAGGTAGAGAACAGACTTGTGGCTGCCAGGGGATGGGGAGCAGAGGGATGGGTTGAGAGAACAAGACTGACATAGACACGCTACTGTATAAAATAGATAACCAATAAAGACCTACTGTGGGCTTCCTAGGTGGCGCTAGTGGTAAAAGAACTCTCCTGCCGATAGAGGAGACATGGGTTCAACCCCTGGGTTGGGAAGATCCCCTGGAGAAAGGCATGGCAACCCACTCCAGTATTCTTATCTGGAGAATCCCATGGTCAGAGGAGCCTGGAGGGCTACAGTGCAAGGGAAGCAAAGAGTCAGACACGACTGAAGAAACTTAGCACACACTACTTGATACTCTGCCTATATGGGAAAGGAAGCTTAAAGAAAAAGAGTGGGTATGGGTATGTTGTAGCTGATTCACTTTGCTGTACACTTGAGGCTAACACAGCATTGTAAATTAAATATATTCCTATAAAAATTAAAAACAAACACAAATACTGTTTATATGATCTTGTTTTCTCTCTATGTTCTGGTGCTGACAGTGGCATGTTCTTCAGAGTTCTCAAAATTTTTATTCTTAGGGTATCTCTAGACTCTTAAAAATTATTGTAAACGGAAGTATAATTATTTTTTAGACATATTCTCGGACTATAAGAAAATTATTGAGGCTCTGAAAAGGCTTTTCTCTATGAGTATATATATCTAGAGATACTTAGTGTATTCAAACTTAAAACTGAAAAAAAAACTTTAAATATATGGATGATTTGTTTAAAAATAGCAAACCCCATTATATGTTAACATAAATAATGTTTTAACGAAAAATAATCTTAGGAATTCCCTGGTGGTCCAGTGGTTAAGACTTGTGCTCTTATTACTGAGGTCCTGCTTTCAGTTCCTGTTCGGGGAGCTAAAAATCCCACAAGCTGTATGGCACAGCCAAACAAAAAGTCTTAGTTTCTAAAACTTAAAAATTAACTTTAGCAAGAAGAGTAGCATTGTTTTTATTTTTTTGCAAGTGTCTTTAATGTCTGGCTTAATAGAAGACAGGTGTATTCTTATATCTGCTTCTGCGTTCAATCTGTTGTGACATCACAGGTCAGGCAGCCTCTGGTGAACTTCACTGTGGGCTCATAGCAGAGTGAGACTAAAAAGACAAATAATGTTTTCTCATTATTATGAACATAGTTTTGATCTCATGGTCTCCCTGAAAAGGTCTTGAGCACCCCCAGCGATTCCCAGATCATGCTTGTGAAATGCTGGGCTAGATTATAAAAATATGGATATCCATATACATACATCTTTCTTGCAGAAGAAGGGCATTTATGGGGACCATTCCTGCATGGCAGTCCTGGGGAGTCCAGGCTAGGGCTTGAAGAGCTGCTCTACCATTCAGTCGCTTTGTTGCCATGGAGAGTCAGACATCCCAATCTTAGTTCCCTCATGTGAAAAATATGTTTACTTCATGGGGTTGCTTTTAAGGACTGGCACTCTAAGTGACCTGTGATCTCTCTCTTTTGTGCTCTTCCTGAGAAACTGCTGGGCTCATTGATCAAGACCCCTTTCTGGTTCTGCAATGTGGAGAACCTAACTCTGTACTGGGGTCCATAGAGAACAATTGAATCACTAGACATGTGACCCTGGGGTATCTGTGTACCGTCTCAGGGCCCACAGGAGGACACGGAGGTGTCATGAACCATGGACAGGGCCAGCGGCTGCACAGATGAGACGGGAATTGGAGCCCACCTCCAGAGTCTGCCTCCCTAGCCTGTTCCTACACAGCTTCTCTAGGTAGCATGTTGATGTGATACTTCACATCATGGAACTTGAACCTAGAGTTTGTTTCTTGTCATTTTCTGAACACATTTTACATTATGGAAAAGTTATTAAATTTACATCAGTCCCACCTTTGTGTACTCGTGGATACTGCTGTAAGAACTTTCACTATAATTGCTATTCTTTGCATCTGGTTTGATTTTGTCAGAATTTTATGTTACTGATGGTGTAGCTGTCTTCTCAAGTTGTTCTTTCTATACAGTGTCTCAGCCTGATTGTGTAAGGAATAATTTTCAGCATGGTTATTATCCAACCAAGATGTGCTTTCCTAATTTTTTAAAATATTTTATTTATTCTTCCATTTTTATTAAGATATAATTGACATAGAGCACTGTATCAGTTTAAGATGCAAAGATTTAATGTGTATATATATATACACATTATATATATATCAGGGAATGGTGACCATTTTTAAAATTTTTAAATAAAGAGAACTGTATGACTCTTTAAAGAGAATTTTTTTCATGTTTGATTTCATTGAATTCTTTTATTTAAATGAATTTTTATCTGTACTGGACTACCCTATGGTATCAGTGACATTATTCTCCAAAGCAACTGAAATTAGGGTAATAGGTTTAATTTGGTTCCCTCCAACATATATTCAGTACAAAAATTGTAATTTTTACATATATGTAGCAGTTAGACAGCTACATCAGATCTCAGTGTTAAGAAAGGCTCAGATTAATCTTTTCTGAGAAGTTTTATTTTATCAAGGAAGACACTTCTGTGTAAATCTGGACTGCTAACAGTCATTGTTTTGCTTGGATAAACTACATGGCACAATTTAGGCGATAGGTTCAGTTCAGTTTAGTCGCTGAGTCGTGTCTGGCTCTTTGTGATACCATGGACTGCAGCAGGCCAGGCTTCCCTGTCCATCACCAACTCCCAGAACTTACTCAAATTCACGTCCATCGTGTTGGTGATGCCATCCAACCATCTCATCGTCTGTTGTTCCCTTCTCCTCCAGCCTTCAGTCTTTCCCAGCATCAGGATCTTTTCCAATGAGTCAGGTGCTCAAAGTATTGGAGCTTCAGCTTCAGCATCAGTCCTTCTAATGAATATTCAGGACTGATTTCCTTTAGGATGGACTGGTTGGATCTCCTTGCAGTCCAAGGGACTCTCAAGAGTCTTCTCCAACACCACAGTTCAAAAGTATCAACTTTTCGGTGCTCAGCTTTCTTTATAGTCCAACTCTCACATCCATACATGACTAATAAAAAAACCATAGCTTTGACTAGACGGACCTTTGTGGGTAAAGTAACGTCTCTGCTTTTTATAATGCTGTTTAGGTTGGTCATAGCTTTTCTTCCAAGGAGCAAGTGTCTTTTAATTTCATAGCTGCAGTCACCATCTGCAGTGATTTTGGAGCCCAAAAAAATAAAGTCTGTCACTGTTTCCATTGTTTCCCCATCTATTTGCCTTGAAGTGATGGGACCAGATGCCATAATCTTAGATTTCTGAATGTTGAGCTTTAAGACAACTTTTTCACTCTCTTCTTTCACTTTCATCAAGGGGCTCTTTAGTTCTTCAATTTCTGCCATAAGGGTGGTGTCATCTGAGTGAGATTATTGATATTTCTCCCAGTAATCTTGATTCCAGCTTGTGCTTCATCCAGTCTGGCATTTCACATGAGGTACTCTGCATATAAGTAAAATAAGCAGGGTGACAATATACAGCCTTAGCGTACTCCTTTCCCTATTTGGAACCAGTCTGTTGTTCCATGTACAGTTCTAACTGTTGCTTCCTGACCTGCGTACAGATTTCTCAGGAGGCAGGTCAGGTGGTCTGGTATTCCCATCTCTCTCAGAATTTCCCACAGTTTGTTGTGATCCACTCAAAGACTTTGGTGTAGTCAATAAAGCAAAAGTAAATGTTTTTCCGGAACTCTCTTGCTTTTTCGATGATCCAGCGGATGCTGGCAATTTGATCTCTGGTTCCTCTGCCTTTTCTAAATCCATCTTGAATATCAAGAAGTTCACGGTTCATGTACTGTTGAAGCCTGGCTTGGAGAATTTTGAGCATTACTTTGCTAGCATGTGAGATGAGTGCAATTGTGCAGTAGTTTGAGCATTCTTTAGCATTGCCTTTCTTTGGGATTAGAATGAAAAGTGACCTTTTCCAGTCCTGTGGCCACTGCTGAGTTTTCCAGATTTGATGGCATATTGAGTGCAGCACTTTCACACCATCATCTTTTAGGATTTGAAATAGCTCAACTGGAATTCCATCACCTCCACTAGCTTTGTTCGTAGTGATCCGTCCTAAGCCCTACTTGACTTCACTTTCCAGGATGTCTGGCTCTAGGTGGTGATCACACCATCATGGTTATCTGGGTCATGAAGATTTTTTTTGTATAGTTCCTCTGTGTATTCTTGCCACCTCTTCTTAATATCTTCTGCTTCTGTTAGGTCCATACCATTTCTGGCTTTTATTGTGACTATCTTTGCATGAAATGTTCTCTTGGTATCTCTAATTCTCTTGAAGTGATCTCTAGTCTTTCCCATTCTATTGTTTTCCTCTGTTTCTTTGCATTGATGGCTGAGGAAGGCTTTCTTATCTCTCCTTGCTATTCTTTGGAACTCTGCATTCAAATGGGTATATCTTTCCTTTTCTCCTTTGCCTTTAGCTTCTCTTCTTTTCTCAGCTATTTGTAAGGCCTCGTCAGACAACCATTTAGCCTTTCTTTTTCTTGGGGACAGTCTTGGTCACTGCCTCCTGTACAATTTGTTAATAAGGGTCAGCATTGCCATCTGGACCATAAAAGAAGGCCACCTCTTGAGGAAAGAAATGATCTCGTTTCTAAGCTTGTTATAAGAGCTTCCTTTAATTTAGAAGGATGATAATGATAACCCTGTATGCAAGACAGCAAAAGAGACGCAGATGTATAGAATAGACTTTTGGACTCTGAGGGAGAGGAAGAGGGTTGGATGATTTGAGAGAATGGCATTGAAACATGTATACTATCATGTAAGAAACGAATCACCAGTCTATGTTCGATACAGGATATAAGAGACTTGGGGCTGGTGCACTGGGATGATCCAGAGAGATGATATGGGGTGGGAGGTGGGAGGGGGGTTCAGGATTGGGAACTCATGTACACCCATGGCAGATTCATGTCAACGTATGGAAGAGCCAATATATTGTAAAGTAAAATAAAGTAAAAATAAAAAATTTTTTAAAAGAGCTTCCTTTAACTACATTTATTTAATTATGATATTGAAGGGAAATTGCATCCTTTCAGGGACAGTTTTTAAAATATTTCATAGTTAAAGCTGGCACAGATGCTGTGAAATAACATGGTATCCGTGGTTTGGAGAAAGACCTGAACAAAGTGTGAGAAATTAGAGACTGATTGTGGTCCTGTGCTCGCTGGCTCCCCTTACATAGAGAATTTCTGGCTCTCTGCCACCCATCTCCTCTAAGCATTTTGCTTTTAATCTCTTTTTAACCCTGAACTCTAAGTCTCGCCTCTCCAGGGTTTCTCATTGATCAAAGGCATCAACATCTTTCTTGCTCTTCTACTAATTCTCTCTAAAACAGACAGACCCCTACCAGGCTGAGTCTATAAGTTTTCCAGATCATTCTGCTGCACGTTTTCATTTCTTAGGTCTGCACCATTGCCTTCTTTACTCCCAGTCCATCTCCATCTATATTTGCTATAAGGAAGCATCCTCTTTGTGTGTTAAAAATAAAACTCCACTTTATAATGTAGTTTTTTTCTTAAAAGAAATACAGTTTGAAGTATAATTATTTGTTACTATAAATGGGAATCCTTCTGGTGGCCCCCCAATTAGGTGACATAAAATCTTATACATCAGCCTCTGTAACTTAGTAGAATAATTATGTATCATTTATATACTTCTGGAGATTAATAAATCAAATGAGATTTTTTAAGTGATTTTTAATAAGGCAGATCTAAACATTTGGCTTAGAGAAACACTGAAAAATCTCCTTCTGGTTTGGTTTACATGATTGGTGACTGATTTTCATTTTAATGGATTATTTCAACCCCAGACTAGACAATAAGGAAGAGAACACAGATTTTGGGAGACAGAAGATCGTGCAGATGAACAGTATTGTTGATGTCCTGAAAGGATTGCTCACTTTATATCTTGGAAAATTATTAAGGATTTTACAGATCTGTTTTCCCAAGAATAGCAACAAGAACTGCTTTTAAAAAAGCCATGCTGAAGGCAAGGATGCTAAGATTTCTCCATTGAAATCCCATGGGGGAGAAAGGACTCTAAGCATATCTCCTAAAAAGTTTAATGCAGGTTCAAAACTCATGTCTTAGATTAACACAGTCTCCCATGTGTGGGAGTCATTGTCTTTTGTTGTTGCCCAAGTTGCAGCTGACCCTTTGTGACCCCATGGTCTACAGCACGCCAGGGTCCTCTGTCCTCCACTAGCTCCCAGAGTTTGCTCAAACTTATGTCCATTGAATCAATCATGCTATCTAACCATCTCATCCTCTGTCATTTTCTTCCCCTCCTGCCTTCCATCTTTCTCAGCACCAGGGTCTTTCCCAATGAGTCAACTCTTTGCATTGGGTGGCCAAAGTGTTAGAGCTTCAGCTTCAGCATCAGTTCTTCCATTGAATATTCAGGGTTAGCTTCCTTTAGGATTGACTGGTTTGATCTCCTTGCCGTCCAAGGGACTCTCAAGAATTCTCTCCAGCACCACAGTTCGAAAGCATCAGTTCTTTGGTGCTCAGTCTTCTTTATGGTCCAGCTCTCAAATTGGTATATGATTACTGGAGAAACCATAGCTTTAGCTTTAACTATAAGAGTTCCAGAAAAACATCTATTTCTGCTTTATTGACTATGCCAAAGCCTTTGACTGTGTGGATCACAATAAACTGGAAAATTCTGAAAGAGATGGGAATACCAGACCATCTAACCTGCCTTTTGAAAAATCTGTATGCAGGTCAGGAAGCAACAGTTAGAACTGGACATGGAACAACAGACTGGTTCCAAATAGGAAAAGGAGTACGTCAAGGCTATATATTGTCACCCTGCTTATTTAACTTATATGCAGAGTACATCATGAGAAACGCTGGACTGGAAGAAACACAAGCTGGAATCAAGATTGCCGGGAGAAATATCAATAACCTCAGATATGAAGATGACACCACCCTTATGGCAGAAAGTGAAGAGGAACTCAAAAGCCTCTTGATGAAAGTGAAAGAGGAGAGTGAAAAAGTTGGCTTAAAGCTCAACATTCAGAAAACGAAGATCATGGCATCTGGTCCCATCACTTCATGGGAAATAGATGGAGAAACAGTGGAAACAGTGTCAGACTTCATTTTTTTGGGCTCCAAAATCACTGCAGATGGTGACTGCAGCCATGAAATTAAAAGACGCTTACTCCTTGGAAGAAAAGTTATGACCAACTTAGACAGTATATTCAAAAGTAGAGACATTACTTTGCCGACTAAGGTCCATCTAGTCAAGGCTATGGTTTTTCCTGTGGTCATGTATGGATGTGAGAGTTGGACTGTGAAGAAGGCTGAGCGCCAAAGAATTGATACTTTTGAACTGTGGTGTTGGAGAAGACTCTTGAGAGTCCCTTGGACTGCAAGGAGATCCAACCAGTCCATTCTGAAGGAGATCAACCCTGGGATTTCTTTGGAAGGAATGATGCTAAAGCTAAAGCTCCAGTACTTTGGCCACGTCATGCGAAGAGTTGACTCATTGGAAAAGACTCTGATGCTGGGAGGGATTGGGGGCAGGAGGAGAAGGGGACGACCGAGGATGAGATGGCTGGATGGCCGGACGTGAGTCTGAGTGAACTCCGGGAGATGGTGATGGACAGGAAGGCCTGGCGTGCTGTGATTCAAGGGGTCGCAAAGAATCGGACACGACTGAGCGACTGAACTGAACTGAACTGAATATGGACTTTTTGTCAGCAAAGTGATGGCTCTGCTTTTTAATATGCTAAGTTTGTCCATGTCTTTAGTGATTACAATTTGAAACAACTTTTTCGGTCACATGAGTACATTTGCCCGGGTGAGGTGGTACACTGCATTTTTCTTTTGGGTTGCTCCTTAACTTGTCCCAATAGGGCTAAAATAGGAAGCAAATGAGCCCTGGCATGTACAGACTCAATGGTTAAGGAAGCAAATGTGATCAGTACATTTCTTCCTAAAATACTTTCAGATTCATAAACTCTTTTGAAGCACAAGAATATTCCAAAGGGTTCTTTCTTCATCTCCAATCCAGATTGGATTGAGAACATCCAAGAAGGAAATATTGATTATTTTTCTGGGCAAAAAAGACATCTGCTGTTGATTCATCAGTTAATCTATTCTTTCAGTCAACAGCTATATAGTGAATACTTACTATCAACTGTATACGAGGAGTTATTCTAGTGCTAGAAGGTATTGTAGTGAATAATAGACAATACTTCTGCCTACTTTGGGCTAGTTGAGTGGCTGCTTGAGGGGAGAAAGAAAATTGGGTTGTTGCCCATTTCTGATTTTTATAAATTTTGTTGCTATAAATATTCTTGTATGTAGCTACATGGATTTGTGAACATAGACAAGCATTGCACGAATAAAACTGCCTAAAATTCATGCTACAGGAGAAATGCTTTTCTTCTACAGAAGACTAAAAATGCCCCCTATGTTAGATAACTTTCATCCTTTTAGAGAGATTTGAAACTTCATTTTAAACTTTCTCACTACTTCTTTTAGTTAGAAATGTCTGGACTTTGATATCAAATGAAATTTACCAGTGCCCCTTTAAAAAAGAAAAAAAACAGATATGTGTGATGTCAATATAAGAGATGAATTTCCTCTTGACTCCTACTTGTGTGGTCCAGTGGGATGACAGATGGTCTGAACAACAGTGAGGTATTGGCTCTAACACCACATCAACTTCCTCATGGGTGTTTTGGGGTTGGGGAAGGGTTGCCTTTCTGTCTGTTTCACAACTACAAGCAGCCTTCTCACTGGTGATTTGTGGTGATTGCTCCAGTCTCTTTAGCTTTATCTAAGTTACATGTTCTTCCACACGAAGCGACTGACTGATGGTGGCAGAGTTTAAAATAACTCAGTGCATTTGGATTTGAAAAGTTAAAAACTCTTTTAAACTAAAACAGCGTTTGCTACTATATTTGAAAATGATCTATCCAGGTGGACAAGCACAGCATATGCTTTTTGGTACATCTATTATTTCTTTCTTAATTTGGTAACAGGAAGTAAATGAGGGGATATAGGAATATATAAATACACACATTTTCAAAGAAGGGACACATTCTACAAAACACTGCAGATATTATATCCGAGGAAGAATTTGAATGCCATGCGGATATGAAAAGTGCAAGTGGCGTGGATGGAAATGAGTCGCCAGATATTGGTGATATAATAAAAAAGATACTGAGGAAGAACATATGGAAAACTCTATATGGTGATTCTGGATCTTGCCACTTTGAGGCGCCGCCTTTAATTTATCCTTTGTCCTAAAATGTTTTGCTTGTCACATTATGTTGTATAAATAAAACTGTAGGACAACTGTGTTAACAAAACAAACCAACCACAAAATCCTGTATTGATTTGGCTGTGCCATCTTTGCAAACATTTGTGCATTTAGGAAAGTAAACAATTATTTACACAGAATTCTTAGGGATGTTAAAGCAGATGGGATGTGTCAATGGTTTGAATCCAGAGAGATTTGAGAGTCACAGTGTAAATGAGTGTGATGGGTCAGGAGGAGGTGAGGGTGACAGGGAACAGTGTTCTTGAAGCTTCTGCCAGTAATTCCACACCTCAACTTGGGTCCAATTTTTTCCTATCTTTGTCTCTCTTCACATTCTTTCACTTGTCTCTTGGGCCCGATCCTTGCTTCTCAATCATAACTCTCTCCCTGGACCATTCACAGTCCTATCAGAACACAAAGATGCTCTGATGCTTCCTGTCTTTGGGACAGAAATCTCAAACCTTCTAAGTTTCCCCCACCAAGAACCCCTTCGTAGCTGAATGTGAGAGAGACAGAGATGTGTCTGTTTCCCTGCTGGCTTTCTCTCCTACTCCTCCTGGCAGGAGTCTTGTTGCTGGCAATTCCATACTGTTCCCTGAACACTCGAGGTTGCCAAGTCACCAGACACTTCCGCCCTGGTTTTCCTCTTCCCTAGTTCATCCTTCCTTCTCTCCTTTGTTTGCCAGGCTCCAGTCACAGTTGTCTTCTCCTGGGTCTTTGAACAAGTCTAACTCTCTTCCTCCTCAGAGTGTACGCACTACTTCCATCTTGGCAGGAGAGGGCTTCTCTCCACTCTCTGCATGATAATTTCTCACTATTACGTCTGAGCTGTAATGTCTTCTCAGAGTTGCCTCCCCTAATAATTTTATTTAAACTCATCCCCTCGGTGCTTCTCTCTTAGCTACTTGTTTCTAGTTTGCATTTACGATATACTTTACATATTTGTGTATTTATCATCAGGGGCTTGCTTCTCATTTTCTCCATCTTCCTCATTAGAATATAAACTCCATAAAGACAGTTTATATTCTAGGAACCAGGAACTTACCTAGAACTGTGCTAGGTATTATCTATGAATGAGTAAAAATGGAACCAGATTACAGTTCATATTATTACCATGTTTTCATTCCAAAAAGTGTCATTTTGAATTCAAGTAATTAAGTGAAAGAGGAGTCTCAAGTATTTTGTGTGTTTGGTCACTCAGTCATGTCTGACTCTTTGCAACCCCATGAACTGTAGCGCACCAGGTTTCCCTATTCTTCCCTATCTCCCAGAGTTTGCTCAAGTTCATGTCGATTGAGTCGGTGCGTTTTTTGAGTTTCATTTTTCATATATGTGATACTGCTATAAATAAATTAACTTTTCAAAGAATTTTCATCCAAAAAATTTAGGTGACATTTTAAAAGCTTTGGATTTCGTCTAACACCCCACTTAACCGAATCTGAGTGCATTCAATTTAAGTAAAAGTGTGTGCCTTTGTGCACTGTGAAAGCTGCTAATGTTCCCCATCCTCAAGTCCACTCCTCTCCACTGGGTGACTTTGAGCTCTGCCTTCCTTCGGAGCTCTAATGTCATATGATTTGGGTCACTCCCCTTAGTCTTGTTAGCTTTCACTTCCCAGTGTAATTGCAGCCAGAAGTGCAGGGTAATTTGAATGCTTTTGACAGGAATAGCTCTGGATAATCTTTTATTAATGTAATTAGCTTGGCTTAATTAAGGGTCAAACCTGAGGGGCTTCTCCAAGCATTGCTATTCTATACCCTGCTTTAAATGCTCTTAGTCTTACCCAGGGAACTTCCATTCCAGAACAGATAAATCCCAGCAGGACGTTCTGACCTGGTTCTGTCCCCAGAACACACAAACAGATAAATTCAACTTCAGCTCCACGGTCCTGGTGTTTTTGACTTGTTAATCTTTTCCAAGGCTGCATGGCAGAGACATGACTTCTGTCCTGTTTTTACTTTATTCTCTCTTAACTCTCAATTCTCTTTTTCAACACTAAAATCAAAGGATTATCTTCAAAAAGCTATTGATAATTACATATATGTCTGAGAAAAGTGGCAGACCCTGATAGAGACACAAGGGTTTTTCATTATTCCTTTTCTTCAGAAGACAAATTCTTACATAATAGTTTTAAGGAAAAAAAATAGGCATTATTGCTTCATACTGCTGTCAGTTTCTGCTGTACAGCAAAATGTATCATCCACACATATACATATACCCCTTTTTGGATTTGCTTCCCAATTAGGTCACCAGAGTTCCCTGAGCTATACAGTAGGTCTTCATTAGTTATCTATTTTAAACATAATAGTGTATACATGTCAATCCCAATCTCCCAGTTCATCCCCTTTTCCCCCTTGGCATCCATATGAATCTTCTCTGCATCTGTGTCTCTATTTGTTTTGCAGATGGGCTCACTTGTACCATTTTTCTAGATTCCACATATACGCATTCCTTTTTTCTCTTTTGACTTCCCTCTGTATGACAGTCTCTAGGTCATCCACATCTCTGCAAAGGACACAATTTGTTCTTTTTTATGGCCGAGTAATATTCCATTGTACCCCATCTTATCTACTCATTTTGGTGGACATATAGATTGCTTCCATGTCCTGGCTATTGCAAATAGTGCTGCAGTGAACATTAGGGAGCACATAGCTTTTAGAATTATAGTTTTCTCTGGGAGTGGGGTTCCTGGGTCATATGGTAACTGTTTTCAATTTTTATTAAGGAACACCCATACTGTTCTCCATAGTGGCTTTATCAATTTACATTCCTACCAACAGTGTAAGAGGGTTCTTTTCTCCACATCCTCTCCAGCATTTATTGTTTGTAGATTTTTTGATGACGGTCTTTTAACTGGTATGAGGTGATACCACGTTGTAGTTTTGATTTGCATTTCTCAAATTACCAATGATATTTTTCACAGAATTAGAACAAAAAAATTTTAGTTACAAAAACACAAAACACCCTCCACCAAGCAACTTTGAAAATGTTCTATTTCATTCTTTCACATGTAGCTGTCCAGTTTTCCCAGTACTACTTGTTGAAGAGTGTTTTCTCCATTGCAGGTTCTTCCCTTCATCACTGATTAATTGACCACAGGCATCTGGGTCTATTTATGGGTCTTCTATCCTATTCCATTGATCTATATCTTTTTGTGACAGTAGCATACTGTCTTAATTATGGTAGCCCTGTAGTATCGTCTAAAGTCAGGGAGCCCGATTCCTCCTGCTTTATTTTTCCTTCTCAAGATTGCTTTGGCTATTTGGAGTCTTTTGTGCTTCCATACACATTTTAACCTTTCTTGTTCTGCTGCTGCTGCTAAGTTGCTTCAGTCGTGTCCGACTTTGTTCGACCCCATAGACAGCAGCCCACCAGGCTCCCCCGTCCCTGGGATTCTCCAGGCAAGAACACTGGAGTGGGTTGCCATTTCCTTCTCCAATGCATGAAAGTGAAAAGAAAAAGGGAAGTCGCTCAGTCGTGTCCGACTCTTCGTGACCCCCTGGACTGCAGCCTACCAGGCTCCTCTGTCCATGGGATTTTCCAGGCAAGAGTGCTGGAGTGGGGTGCCATAGCCTTCTCCTTTCTTGTTCTAGATTTTTTTTTTTTTTTAATGCCATTGGTATTTTGATAGGGATTACATTGCATAATACATGCATATGAATAAGAACCCTAAAATTATATTTCAAGAATCTTGTCCTAATTTTTATTACTCCTGATTGCCTTTTCTCATAGGAAATTTTTTTTTATATTCCTTTTTCCATAGAAAATCAAATTCCATTTTGTTTAGTTGCTTTTAAAAAACTATTACCCTTCTTATCAAACACCCCTAAGTGCAACTTCAGAGCCTGACCACCTCACTTGCCTCCAGAGTTTTACTACTGGCTTCCGTCATCTCTGCAGGAGCCAGCTCGGGGGCTCTAGGTCACTTCCCTGAGTCGTGTACAACAGGCTCTCACGTCCAGTCCACCTCCTACCTCCTATGCCCCTTACCTCACATGGAGACTTCCCTATTGGCACTGAGGTATCAGCTGGCACACCTGGTGACAGTTTGCTTAACTTAATGTGAAGTGAACCTTTGTCCAGTGAGATATGGAAGCTGGTGATTGTCTTCTTCCCTCTGTTATTGTTGTTTAGTTGCTAAGTTGTATCTAATTCTTCTGCAGCCCCATCGACTGTAGCCCACCAGAGTCCTCTGTCCATGGGATTCTCCAGGCAAGAATATTGGAGTAGGTTGCCATTTCCTCCTCCAGAGGATCTCCCCGATCCAGGGATTGAACCCAAGTCTCCTGCATTAGCAGGATTATTTACCACTGAACCTCCAGGAAAACCTTTCCTGGATTCCCACCAGAATGGGCTGTCTCCAGTCATGGTCATTTATATGGGATCTCACTGGATGTTCTTGCAAGAGTGAACCAGTGGTTGTGCTTGACCTGCTTTACACCTTGGCAACCACCTTTCATTAGTGCCCTTATTTCCCCATTTATCCTTCTCTGTCCCCAATATAGAAGCAGCTTGTCTGCCTTTGCCTCAGGGTCTGCATTCTGAGGAACCCAGGTCAAAACTCTGTATTTCTAAACAACTTGTTCAAAGTCATATCTCGATTTCTCAATTTAAGACATTATCAATTGAATTTCTTCATGAAAGATAAGGACTTAGTGGTTTTACATTTTTATTCACCACCCAATACTTTTTTTCTCTCCCTATTCCCTCTACTCCTGGAGAACGAAATGGTAACCCACTTCAATATCTGTGCCTGGGAAATCGCATGGACAGAGGAGCCGGGCTACAGTCTGGGGCCACAGAGTTGTACACGACTGAGCAACTAAACCTATCCCCCTATCCCCTCTATTGGCTTCCTCGGTGGCTCAGGGGTTAAAAAAAAAAAAAAAAATTGCCCGCTAATATAGCCAAACACTAAATCTATAAATATCCTGTTTACATACATAATTTTCATAACCACTTTAGAATGTTGCTATTACCATCACCATGTAGCAAAGATGTGTTGAGAGGTTGAGTGGCTTGGCAAAGGTTACACAGTTCGGTGATTTCTAATTGGTTGTCTTTCATATTCACTTGAGATTCTCTCACAGTGAATCCAGGGAAGTTTACATAACCTAAATATCCTTGGTGAGAGCTGAAACACATTTATAATCACACTCTACCAAATGCCTAAGTCTTTTAGAAAGTTGCTTTTGGCTAAATGGTGATGGGATCATAAACCTTACCGTCTTATGAAAGCACTCAGGGGCTACACATTTTTTAAAAATTTCATTTCTTGTGGAAAAGAGAAAACGTTCTTAGCTGTACTCTGTTGCTGAATTTTAACCCGGAAGTAAGAGATGCCTTTCTCTGTGAAACAGAGCAGGACACTTTCATCTGTTTTTCCCTGAGAGGTTGGCTTTGGGGGCGAATTTTTGTGGTAAGCTGACTCAGGGTCAGGGAATGTCAGGAGTGCAAAAGCCAACAGAACCCTGGACAGGAAGAAGAAAGGATGGGATCAGGTGAGGACCATAAATAGAATACCTGTCCGGGAAGGGTCAGACCCTGGTGACGCAGAGTTAACCAATCCAGTTAGAGCTAGATTCAGGTTCTATACACCACCAGGTTGGGTCAAAATCTGATTAATGAAGCTGAGGTCCTAATTGGAGATAAAAAGTTTAAGCTGGGGAAGCTGCAAAAGTCACCTTTTATAAAAGTGAACACATGCTGGGATTCCCTGGTGGCTCGGTGGTAAATCACCCGCCTGCCAATGCAGGAGACATGGGAGACGCAGGTTCGATTCCTGCGACAGAAGATCCCCTGGAGAAGGAAATGGCTCTCCACTCCAGTATTCTTGCCTGGAGAATTCCATGGACAGGGGAGCCTGGGGGGCTACAGTCCATGGGGCTGCAGAGTCAGACACAACTGACTGACCAACCACCACCACCTGCAGCTAAATGCTGGTGGAGGCAAGGGGGGGGGGGGTGTGCGGGCGGAAATCACAGCACAGTTCTGCAGTCACTAAATGACCAAAACCCCAAAAAGGATATACTGCTGCCCAAATCCTACTTTATTTCTCCATGAGGTGGAGTTCCCTTATAATTTTTCTCTTCAAATTCCTACATCAACTTGCTTTAAACTACATTAATGCTCCTCAATTTATTTCATCATCAGTAACTCTTTTATACTTCCTTTTTGTGCTCAGTGGTGCATTATGGAATAAAAATGCATAACTAAGAATGCCAACTCTTTAAAATCAAAACCACCATAAACATAGTAATGACCAGCTGGGCTAAAATAACTAATGAGCCACGAACAAGTTCCTCTGATCTCCCCCAACCATTACAAATACACTGACTTGATAAATCTCCACATTACTCCATTTTAAAGAGAAACATGTTCATGTTATTTAACAAGTTTAAAAAAGAAAAAAATCAATGCTATCACCACACTTATATCTTTAACACTGTAAACTGCATGATGGCAGTTCTGTGAATATACATTACCATATTTTTTCACAGTGAATGCTGTATGACCCAATGAACCTCCACTTGGATTTTTTGGCAAATGAAGCCCAATAAAATATCCAAATGTGATAAACAGAATCTCTCAGATGTCTTATTTCTTATGGTCTCAGCCCTATTCATATCAGTTTCATGATATAAATCAACATTCTCTAGATGAGGGTGAATTATAAACTATAAGTAATTCTATGCCAAAGGATCTACAAATAATTATGAGGCAGATTCAACAGCACAGCCTTCTCCAGGGCTAATTTTACTGTTTTTCTGTGGTTACTTAAGAAAACTGACAGGGAAAGTCTTCTAACCAACCATAAATGCTAATCATTATACAATTAAATATAAAAGGAAAGTGTTTTAGAAAATGAGAGGAAAAAAAGCTTATTTGGCAATGTGCTGTTACTTATATGCTAGCACCTCTGAGCCCTAAAACAAATTCAACATTTACAACTCATGCTACATCTATTTTAGTTAGGTGAAAGCTCACCCAAGAGCAGAGGTTTAAGGAACAGGGAGCAGAATAAAATACATATTTAGTGGGCACTTATGAATTGGATCGAAATTAAGTTTGAATATGGCCCATTAAAGTCTTCATTAAAGACATTCTGCTGCAGAAGATTCACACATTATTACTGGCCCCACCGATATGATGCTGCTGCTAATGATTTGATTATGTGGGAGTAGAGTTTTTTTGAAGCTTTAAAAGTTGGGATACTCAAACTGTAAAGATAATGTAATTTATCAAGATACACTCTTAATTCTATTACAAGGATATAGGAAAAGTGACCATAACCAAGCTGTAAGTTCAGCCAGGCACACAGTTTATTATCTTTATGAAGAACTGAGTCGCTATATTGTTTAACTTATTAACAGAAAAGGTGACTATAAATGTACTTAGTTTTCAAAGTGGAAACTTACATTGCATTTATTTTCCAAGCAGAGGAATACTATGCCTGAAAAAAAATCTCATGAATCACTTATCATCTATATCCTACCCCACACTACAGTTTTTGTCTTCTTGATTGAATGTAATTTTTCTGTCTTCTTGTTTGGTGGGGAGAGAGAGAGAGTGTTATGTGTGTGCATGCATGCATGCATGCATTTGGGGGGGGGAGAGTATTAAAGTACTACAAAACATTTTATTCACAATTAAACCTCAGACTTAAAATCCAGTGAAATTAAATCAGAATGAGTAGAACACTTTATCAGGTTTCGACAAACTCTATTCAAGAACCACTTTGAGAAATAAAAAAAATGATGGATAAATAATCACTTATACTGCCTATACTATGTACATCAA
This sequence comes from Oryx dammah, assembly GCF_014754425.2. Classification (NCBI taxonomy): domain Eukaryota; kingdom Metazoa; phylum Chordata; class Mammalia; order Artiodactyla; family Bovidae; genus Oryx; species Oryx dammah. Next base: position 68,346,501 of record NW_024070205.1, on the reverse strand, counting down.
CTGCATTACATATGAAGCACTATAATCAAACATGGAGGTTAAACAGCTTTTGTTAAATTTAAAGTGGATAGAAATGAATTCAGTGGCAATATTCTGAGAGGTAGGTAGGTCATTTACTAAAATTTGACATAGTATCACCCCACTTTTTGAACTTCGGCAATAAACCTAGTTTAATTTTACTCACTTAAATGGCACACATTTATAACTCCCAAGATATTATTATAAACACTGCCTAAAATAATACATAAAAAAACAGACCAATAACCTGGAAGTGTTATCACCTATTATCCATTTACTAAATGTAATTCTTTATACATCTATTATACATTTAAATTTCTTTTCTTACTTATTATTCCAACATGTTAATGTAGAAACCATGCTGGGGTCTGGAGTTGGCAATGAGCTGGCAATGTGGCAACGAACTGGCCAGAACACGTAGCACATGGCATTTCAAAATTTCTAATCCAATTCTTAAGTCAAATTCAGTCATTTCTCCCCCTTTCACTTCTAAAGTTAATATGCCATGGTTAGAGTAGTCCATTCCACATCAAAAGAATGCATTTGTAATATTATAAAATATACCACTGGTCTTAAAAAATTTTATAAACTAATTTATAAACTAGTAAGACTCATGGAACAGTTATCTGGAAGAGTGGCAATTTATTCCTGGCCACATATGTATACCCTATCATCACAGCTTCTATTATTAATACCAATAAAATAGAAGTGCTATGTAATAAGAAATATGGCAACTAAATACCCCCCCTCCCCACCTTCCAAAAAAAGAACAATGTCATCACTTTAATTTTATTAGGAGTCACAATATTTTTTATTTAGGAAAAATATTTCCTTCAATGTTCATTAGATAATGAATCTTATTTAAATGAATAATTTACTTTTACTTTTCTGTGTAGACCAATTAAAAAGTATGCCTCTTTCCCTTCATAAGCAAACTCTATTTGTCTAATTCTGCAAGGCAGATAAGAAATTAATACTTTATTTCCTTCTAACTTAAAAATTATGAAATTTTGCTCATTATGAATCAGTTATTTCTTTTGGACTGTTGTCATGCTGCTGTTGAAAGAAAAAGTTAGTAAAGGATGGATACATGGGAAGCAAATCATAAAGTATAAGACTAGTTTATAAGGAAATATATTAAACATTATTTAAATATTAAACAAAATATTTCTACATTAAATAAATAAGACTTGAATTTGTCATGTGGAACCATAGGCCAATACCACCAATAATGGGGACGGTCTAGTGCAAAAGGTGGCCACAAAAGAAAAAAATAAAAACAAAAAAAGGAGGAGATGACACAATATTTAATTGTTTTCATATTTAACCAGTGATTTTCAATCCTTTTTCAACATAAAATTACCTGAAGGACTTTTAAAAAATACTGAACGGGTCTCATCCCAGACAAATAAAATCAGAAACAGGATTTCAGGTAATGGAATTTTTTAAAAGGGCCCCAAGTTATTCTAGTATACAGTCAGAGTTGAGAGCTGCTGATGGAAACCCACAAGCTTCTGATTGTTGCCCGACTCAGAAAGGTATCCTATGAATGAAGAAAAGGAGCTTTATTTTACTGGTGGGACAAGAAATGGGTGTCTCCAGTTACTTGTGGATAAATCAAGCTTACTTACTTATTTCATTTCCATCAAAATATGTGCATAGGACACTTCATTCACTATAATTCTATATTTTTAAGCTCCAAGATCAACTAGAGTCAACGCTTTGTAATAAACCAGTTATACTGAAACTCCATCACTCATTCATGCACAGAACATTTACTGAATGCCTACTATGTGCAAGGCACTGTGACAGGCACTGCTACAGGACCTGGAGTCATGAGAAAGGAAGAGTGATTGGCCAGAAGCTTGGTTGTTTTTTTTTTCCCTTAGAATTCATGGCTATAAAATGAATTCCTTGGACCTAGATAAGGGAATGAATTTTTTAAAAAGGAAAAGAAATTAAGTATGTATTAAAGGTCTGATTTTAAGATACATGAAATAGCATATTTGTACTTTTCCTAATGATTTCCAGAGCCTTTGAATACACGTAAGGCAAATTCAAGATAGAAAAATAAACCCTATTGAAAGTAGATGTTCTGAGTTATAACCACACTCTGTAAAAGTAAATTTCATACATAAGTATAAATACTAAAAATCTTTATAGAAAGGTAGTTCATGTCCACTTGTAGTAGTCTTAACAAGTAATCTTACATTAAAATATTACAGATTCTAGTCCTTGACTATTTCATCATGGAGAAAGTTCATACAATACATAATTTATTTTGAAAACAGACTTATATACTGAGAAATTCTAATGTGAACAAATTTGAGTTTTCTTTTCAAGAAGAAAGGATGCAGAGAAGGTAAGAAGGGGGGCAGGGCACAATCTGTTCAAATCTTATACATATCCTAAATCCTAATAATTTAAAATGCTGACTGCTTCTTTCCTGAAGAACCTAGTAAATCCCATATGAATAAATACTTTTCCTATTCATTACTGACATGGACTTTTGTGGTTACTTAAAAAATAAACAATAAGTGCTTCTCATTTTTATGACAGCATTAGATTTCAAAATGAGGCTAGGTAATGTCAGCTTAACCCAGAAAGGAGATAAACGTGGGGGTAGGGGAAGGATGGGAATGGCATAAGATGAATGATCAGCAACAATTCTAGTGGTAAAAACTCTTTAGGGGAGTAAAGGGTCCAAGCTGCTTTTTAAGGAATAAAGGATGGATCAAGACTCAAGAAAAATGTTCATTCATTGTACCTTGGAGGCAACACTCTGTCTAAAGTACAGAAGTAGTAAAATATTTTACTAAGTTAAAATATAGGTTTTATATTTTATACGATATTGAATACACACATAAAAATACCAGTGTTTTCATCTTGTTTCTGTTCAGACACTTAATTAAGCAAATATGTTCTTTGGTGTCTGGGAGAGTTATCAATATTAAAGATAATGGAAGATAAGAACATGCCTAGAAATAGAAGACTCAAAATCCTATACCATATAAAGGAAGAATTAAAGGTGGACTTATGAGAAAAGATAAAGTTATACTGCAGAAGGACTTATACATTTCTTTCCCCCGAATCATATTCTAGCTCCCAAAATAAAAAGTATTATAGCCTATTAGGTTTTTCATCTTGTGTTTTGAGATTTTTCAAGTGGAAAGATATCACAGATAGAAATATATCACTCTAAGTTTTACAATTACCGAAGTCAGTGAGAAGAATGTACATTCATTCAATGTATTCATTATAAGTAAAGAAGTCTTGAAAAACTGAACAGTTCAACAAAAGCTGAAGAACTGTTCTTGATTTTTCATTATTCCTTTTTAAATAAAGAGAAAGTATAGTACACATACAGGCTGACATTTTGATTCATTCAAAATAGTCACATCCCTTTGCTTGGTTTTTGAAGTTTCAGAGACTAAAATTTAATACCATTCACAAATAGTATTTTCAATAAAAGGAATTAAAGAGCAATGAAAAATCAGAAGCAAGATGGCTTAGAGAGCCTTATAACCTCTACATATACACACATTTGTAACCTGTATTTATTTTCTAGAGAAACAAATTTTAAGTGATGCTAATGTAACCAATGGAGAAAAAACTTCTATCAAAATATACAATTTCCATTACAGACTAGAAGACTAATATTAAAAAAATAGTTATAAGCCAAAAAAGTTTGCTTATATGGATGATAGGCATCATCCCTTTGAAGCATAAATCATCAAATAAGGTTTTATAAAAGATCAATCCGTGACCTTCTTCATTTTTAAGTTCTTGATAAATTCATAAAGCTTCAGTCCCAGTCTTTAGAACATGGTGTATCCACGGTGTTATCGTCTTAATTCAGATTTCCAGAAAAGCAAGAAAACAAGTAACTCAGAATCTCAAGTGAGATTTGTGCTTTACCATGTACCTGAAAAATATTATAATAGGTCATAAGGATTATAGGAATTTTAGAATTTTTAGAATACTACATGTAAAAATAAGTATTGGTATTTTTAAAGCTTAAAATTAGCAGTGGAAAAGGATGTTTTGCTTTCTAAAACGTAGATACTGTAACCTTTGGGAATATAAAGATTTCTGAAGTAAGCCAGAAAAACCATTCATCTTATTAATTTCTACAATGTAAGAGCTTCTGGCTAAGATAATTAATGATTCTCTTTAATAAATTATCAATTACAACCACTGGGTAATCTCAATGATCTCTGTCTCTGAGGAAACACATAATATTTGGTGAGAGACCAAGAAAGTTACAGGCTTTAGAAAGTATCTCAAACGAGAACAGGTTCAGTGGTACTGTGATCATATGCTGTCCTTATTCCAATTATAAAACTGATATTATTGTAAAGGGCTTTAGAAAAAAAACAATTTATAATAGTAATTAAGAGAAATTCAAAAACCAAATTCCTTTCACGAGCTACCAGGTACCCAGACCTCGAGTCAGAAACCTTTCAAAAGGTCCTGTCAAAAAATGACGGGACTGCTTAAAGCCAGTTCCTTGGATAGACAGAAAACAAGGTTCAGAGAAGTCACAGGGCTCATCAGAGCCAAATCGCAAAACCAAGACCAAATCTGAGTCTTTGAACTCAGGTTTAGTGTTCTCCCTACTAAGCTTTAAGCCCTTTCTCCCTTTGTTTCCAAAGTCAATACAACAAAGATACTTTGCTAATTACCTATTTTAGATCAACATCAAATTAGGCAATGTTTGAAAGGGGAGCTGCTGGATATGGTTCACAACTTTAAGGAACCTAAAATACAACTGAGAGACAGGAAAACTACTGCAATAAAGCAGAAGTAAGTACATTTTAGGATCATAATTACCTATCCAATGTTTCCCAGAATCGTAAGAAAACTGGTCTGTCCAGATGACGTTTGTGATAGCTGAGTTCTAATACTGTTACGTCCCATTTCTGAACGTTTGGGTCCAGACGAACTTCATCATATTTGAGATGGAAGGCTTTAACTAGAAGTAGGAGAAATAATGTTCTTTATTCAAACTGCAATCAACATTATAAAAATATTTTATTACGGAATAAAAAACCCAACCACAGACATTAACCAAAAAAACTTAAAGAAAAAAAAGTTCAATCTTTCTTCTACCGAAAAAGCTTCATTACAACCTAAGTGATCTCTAAAATACAGGCTAATATAAGCACTGTAGTATCCCCCAAAACATTTAATTCAACAAAAATTTACTGAGGCTTATACACGCCAGCCACTGGGGACTGCAATGAAGAATGAAGTAAAATAAAATGCGTACGATCCAGTGAAGGACAAGAAGAAAATGCCTACTCACATACAGCATGATAAAGGTAGTAGAATATCACAGAAACACCAGAGAGTAGTTTACCCAGATTATGGGATTCAGAAAAGGCTTGGATAGTTAGGGTGGCGTTAAGAATTAGGCAAACACAGAATAAAAGTGACCCAGTTAACAAAAGAGCATGTTCAAAGAGAAACTGTTTTAGTTTAGAAACTAAAGAAATTTAACAAAGTTGCGTCATGCAAAGTAACACGGGAAATGGATGAAGGATAAGACCACAGAGGTTCAGAGCAATGTTGGTCCTAAAGGCCACATTAAGGAGCTTGCATGGTTGCCTAAGAGATATGACGACCCACTCTGCAAAGTGTTTAGGAGAGACCAGTGATATGGTATAAAACCTACAGGAGAGAGAGACAGATCTGCTCTACTGGGGAGAAGATACACATAAGACAGGAAAGATTCAAGAGGTAATTAGTAAGTGGGACATGGTAAGAAATGATAGGACATGGTAAGAAATGATGAAAAAGGAAGAAGAACTGGAAGGTCTCTAGAGAAGGTGACCGGGAAAGAGATATTTACTTGATATAAAAAGAGTCTAGCAAAGATCCTGAAAAACAGGATTTCAGGCAGAAGCAAGCTAAGAATGCCCTACCCAAGAACAACTCTCTGTAGGCAATGTCCTACGTGTAGATCCTACTCAGCCACAATAAAAAAAAAAAAAAATTCTGAAATTTACTTCAAATGTGATGATAAACCACTGGGTAGTTTGAAGCAAGAAGGTGAAATTATTTTCACTTTCAAACGCTATCTCTGGGGAGATTAGAGACTCTAGGACAAAACTTTCCAACAAATGCATGCTGCCAAGGTTGATAGGTTTTGAGCACGAAACACTGACTCTGAATCTTCCTCCTCGATCATCTATCTGGCTGGACAGATGGCAGTTTATCCCTGCATTCGCAATCAGTTTATCATCAGTGGAGTGTTAGTTTTACTAGTGCACCTGGAGGACGTTTTGCTTTTCTTTCCATTTTTTACTTTTTCTTCCAACATTCAAGATATAAACATTACTATAACCATTATGATCTAGTATTAGGAGTTTCTAAAGAGAAAATGATTGACTGTTAATTGTTTTTAATAGCTCTTTATAGACTGCTTGTTCCATATCATTTGCAGGCTTACTGGCTTTTGATGTTAATAATTAATCAAGGTCTAATTCTTGATTAAAATACAAAATAAACCATTTGTGACCCTCCAACAGCCCAAAAAACACATAAACATTATTGCTAAAGTATTTGCTTTTACACTCTCCTGAGTATATTATTTGCTAAAGTATTTGCTTTTATACTCTCCTCACTGAGTATATTATTTATTTTGAATTTAATTCAAATTAATCAATTTAAACCAGTTCATTAAAGGGGCTGTATGTTATGGATTCAGAAAAGCCATTTTCAAAATACTTATTATATATGGAGAAAATATTTGTTTCTTTAAATTTTTAAATCAAATGAAGTCACTATTCAGTACTCTCTCTACTCTGCTCATTACATGTTTCTGTTTTTTTTGATCTTCTCATTATTTGTTTCAAATCGTTCTTAAAAGTACATGAGTTATAATTTTTTAAATGACTTATTTAAAGTCACAAGGGCCAATAATCCCCTTTACTAATTTCAATAGATTTAGTTTACATAGCATTTATTTTTCAACAGAAAACATAATTTTTAAATTAAAACTGAATATCAGAGTTCAAAAAGTTTATGTTACAAAATGCAGAAACAGTTTCTTTCATCACACAAAGTATCTTATTAGCATGAAGCAATGGTGGCAAGCAAACTTAAACCAAGACATCACCATAAAATATCTTTTTTACTCAGAAAAAGACATAGTTTTTAGGCCTCACCAAAAATGGAAGAAATAAGATTCTTTTATAATTAGACAGTTATCTGGGAGTACTAAAGCAGAACTTTACAAAATTTGTTGTTGTTCATTTTCTGCAAACTGCATGACTGTTGTCAATACATTTTTTGCAGAAACAAAGAAAAGAAACAGAAAAGGTGCTCTTTATATAGCATGTTGGTAGATATATGATGGCATGGAAAATGACAAAGGGGCAGCATAATAGAGAAGATTATTGAATCAGAAAAATTTCTCAATGATAACTAAAAAATTTGAAGAAATTGTCATTTTAAAATCTTGGACTTGAAGCCTAAAAAACAGTATTTTAAAAAATCAGTATCAAGCTCAAATTTCTCATAATTTTGAAAAGATTTTATTTGGCAAAATTTTATAGAGTTTAATATTTAAGATCTTCTCTAAACCTCTGTATTTTATTATGCAGCACAAAGAAAATATATTTTTTTACCAAGTACCCTCAGTTTACCCCTATGCTATACAGATATTATCATTTTCCATGTAGATTGGGGGAAAGGTGAGAAGCTACAACAATCAAGAGTTAATTTACAGCAAGGAGACCAGCTCCTCCCTCCATGGGATTCTCCAGGCAAGAGTACTGGAGTGGGTTGCCATTTCCTTCTCCAGGGAATCTTCCCAACCCAGGGATCGAACCCAGGTCTCTCACACTGTAGACAGACGCTTTACCATCTGAGCCACCAGGGAAGTCCAGCTAAAAGCTAGGAGGTGACATATTTCTAAATTTCTGGCTTATGCAAATTACTAAAAACACTGAGGAAAAGAACAGTCTGGGGAGGATGGAGAACATAAGACAACAGATTCCTGAGAGGAATTCCAGAGGCAGAGCCCGATGCACCCGTGGGACTTCACAGGGAGCCACCTGGTCATCAGTGAGACAGAGAGGCCCAGAACATCAGCCAGAGACATAACTTAGAACTAAGGACAGAGATAGGGACAGGAAGCCACCAGATCTCCTCGAGTGCGTGTCTATAATTAAAGCAGGAGAGAAGTGGGAACACAAAAATGTCACTGATGTCACTGAAAGCCAGAGGAAAAATAACTAAAGTCTGAATAAATGTAACAAGCCCTCAGAAAAGAACATTTTAAGAAGAGGAAATGGATCAAGAGTAATATGATAAGGAGACCAAAAGTAGCAAATATCTGGATCCTGTGGGAGCAGCTCAGTGGGTGAGCAGGTACCACCACAGGTGCCTGCGATCAAACAGAAAGCCGGACAACTGTTTTAAAGGCTTGGCTGTGGAGGAAAAGGAGAGGAAGCTAGAAGAAAAGGTGAGGGAAGAGGAAAGGGTTTTTTCCCATGTGTTTTAGATGGAAGGGCAAGAGTACTTTCATTTTAAATGCTGGTTAAGTAAAGAAGGAAGGTTTACGAGAAAGAGTAATTCATGGAAGAAAATCATAATTGTTCATTTTAAAAAAAATCTCTAAGTCCTTATCTAAATTTCTGAAGACTAATGATCTGAACAAAACCCAATTAAAAGTTATGTTCTTAATGAAATTTGGCGAGTATCTTTATCTTCAAGACATTCTGATCATTGTTTATTACAGTACTAGTCAACAAGGCAAGCAAGTAGGTAAAACACAACAAAACTAGTGTTCAGTGACATTTTGCTTTCATTAAAATTCCCACTCTCTCTGTATCTTTGACTTCTATTTATCAAATCTGTGCATTACTCAGGTTTTAGAAATAACAAAATAAACTGTAATCATATTAGCATTCACTTTAAAAACTAAATGAAGGTAGGAGAATAATGATTAAAAGCTTTCAAGCTTAGGCAGTTTTTGGCCTAAAAGAATGGTGGCACCACTGACAAAAACTAAACTGCTTTATTTAAAACAACAAACAGCTGGATTTCACAGTAGCACAATCTACATTCAAAATAACTAAAGTTGTTATTTCTAACAAACATACTTGTTTATGAGGATGCTTTTTAAAACACGATTTTATTACTGATACTAACTTCACTGGGTACTCAAATTAAATAATAATTTGAATATCCGTACGTATAAAAGGGCTTCCCTGGTGGCTTCAATGGTAAAGAATCTGCCTACAATGCAGGAGACGCAGGTTCAATCTCTGTGTCAGGAAGATCCCCTAGAGAAGAAATTGGCAACCTACTCCAGTACCCTTGCCTAAACAATTCCATAGACAAGAGAAGCCTGACAGGCTACAGTTCATGGAATTGCTATTCAGTCAGACTTTAATTCTTCTTCTTTTGGTGTATTAATAATGCCAAAATATGACCAATAAAAGATATGATACATGAAATCTACACATTTAACAGGTGTCTACAAAATGGTTCCCAATGCCGTGCTCCTTTCTGTGCTGACGACATGAGAGTCAATGAGTCAGACCACACTGCTCACATCCTAGAAACGGCATGACAGCCACGGAGGACTTACAATACAGATATAAAAATGAGGTCAGGTCAAGCAACAAACGTTACCATGAGATCACCAGGAGGAAGTAATGGCTACTTCCAGGATGGTCAGAGGGAGCTCCCTAAAGGAGAGAGTAATTGGCTGAGACCTGAACAAACAGAAAAGGGCCAATTCTGCTGCAACCATTTCAGACAGCAGGAACAGCAGCCAACAGTCAAGTGGCATTGTTAGTTCAGCAAAAGTCAGCCTATTTAAAGACTGGCGATCAATTCTACATGTATGTACATGCAACAGGATTAATGATTTCTAAGCAATCTACAAAGTAATTATTAATGTTGAAACACAGGCAATAATTCACTTTTAGATATAAATACACAGAAAATATTAATATTCCAAAAAAGACTTTTAAAATATTTTACAGGTGTTTAAAAGTAAAAATATATGGTACTTAATAAGAATCCTTTGATATACACATCACATGTGCAGAACCATAGATGGCTTTCTCTTAAAATAATAAAGCAAAAACATTTCTACATTAGATAGGCAGTAAAAATAAAGAGAATCTTACTTTTAGCAAATATGTCAACTGGTGATCCATCAGGCAAAAGCCACGGCCAACCTTTGAACTGCCACGCAGGACCCTGCACAAAAACTGCTACGACCCGGTCCCTGTTAGCGGAGAAGAGGAAGGGGAGAGCGGAAACTGAGTGGCTCAGGCATTCTCAGTTACTACAACCCTTAGGGAAAGAGTCTCACCATCACTCCCACAGTGGAGTCTCCTGTCCACACGTCTGTGAGGGGAAACACAGTGCTGCAGGTCCACCATTCTCTTTATGTTATAGCAATAGAGTGCGTTAACGACTGCTCCACTCCCCATATATTGTTTTTAACACCTAAGTCATTTAAACATAATTACATGCACAGTCCTTACAGGAGATCCTTTTAGCCTTTTATCTCTGCCCGATCTATTAATTAGTGGGCCTATTTTTCTAATGTAATAGGGAACAATAGTGTATCTGTTAATTGAAAAAGTTAGTTTTAAAATCATTTACAATTCAAACGCATCTTAAATGTTTAATTAAAAATATCATAAATTACAGTATTTCACTATTTTGAATTCACTATTCACTAAAGCTCCAACACCTTAGTTTGAGTTCTTCTGATTATCTGGAAAATAATCTGAGTACAGAAACCACCTAAACTTTTTCAATTGTTTTACAACTATTTCACTCACTCTGAATTCTCTACTTTGTGTGTATGTGCACACACACGCTAAAGCAACTTGTTTTTCCCAGACATTTAACTTCCTTTTCCTAAAAAAGCACAAATCTCTTTCTGGGGCCTTACATTTCATTAGTTTACAAAATATTAATTAACTTGAGATATTACAATAAAAACAACTACCACAAACAGTTTAAGCCTACAACTAAAGAAGTGGAAACAATTTGGGAGAATGGCATTGAAACATGTATAATATCATGTAAGAATCGAAATGCCAGTCTATGTCTGATGCAGGATATGACACGCTTGGGGCTGACGCGCGGAGATGACCCAGAGAGATGTTGTGGGGAGGGGGGTGGGAGGGGGGCTCATGTTTGGGAACGCATGTACACCTGTGGTGGATTCATGTCAATCTATGCCAAAACCAATACAGAATTGTAAAGTAAAAATTAAAAATAAATAAATAAATTTAAAAAAAAAATAAAGTTATTAAACAGTAAAAAAAAAAAAAAAAAAGAAGTGGAAACAAAGTCATAACAGTAACAATAATAACCAACATGGTAAGATTTACTACAAGCATTCACTATGTGCCAGTGCTGGTCTACACAGCCTACTCATGTCTACACATTTAAACTTCAAAATAATCCTGTAAAGTAATCTATTACCCCTATTTTACAGAACAGCAGAGTATGCTGGAGACCAGGAGGCAGGAAGTGGGGAGGGAGGAAGAGCGTGGAGAAGAGGAGGGTGTGAACAGAGCGAGGGGAGAACCAATGACTGACCTTAGGCACCTGTCATGCTATCGTCCTATATGGGGACTGATAAATCATGACAACAGCCAACTCACTGTTATACTGGAAACCAGTTTTGACCTCATGACTCCCTTAAAGGGCCCTGGGAATGCCCAGGGGACCACAGACCATACTGTGATAATCACTGCATTAGATGGAGACTTTACGCATCCAAGAGAATATTAAGCCAAGGTTACCTTCAAGTTAAAGACCTACAACAACACAGTCACTGTGAAAAGCCACAGCTTAAAATTCTTAACAGCTCAAAATCTCTTACGGTTAAAATTAAATCTTAAATTAAAAATTTCATAGGATATATGCTCCACACTACCTAAACCATCTTTGGGAATGGAGCACACTATTAAATAGCCTCTCAATTTTATGATGTAACTTGCAGCACACACTAGTTGAAGGACAAAGGTGCCTGCCAAACAAAAGGGAATTTGTCAGATAGAGGTCACCCAGATCCTTCTGTGTCTCACAGGGTCAGCAGGGAAGCAGGATAATAAAAATACTACTCCCAGTGAATTCCCAAAAGGACAATTAACAGAGAAGAGAAGAAGAAAGGTAAGGAAAATACTTCCCCTAGGTTATGACACTGATGGCCAGGGCCCAAGCTAATATACAAAAGCAGTACAATGCACAGTGATGGCACCTGCACACACTGCATGACTGCTTCCTGCAAATCTGTGCAAACGTACAAATGACATAACTTTCTACTTATTACAAGTTTTAACCGTACCTGAAATTCTCATCTTATACTTCATATGTAACTCAAAGTATCTCTGTTAGGTACTAGGACAGAATTCTAATACGAGAGCCCTTGAGTCTTCACTAAAATTTTTAACATACTAGTATTCTCACTGGCTTGATTTTCTAATATCTGAAGACTAATGAGTACGTCAAAGGTAAATTTCAGCTAATGAGTCAATGTGTTACACTCTCTGTATCAGAGAAATGCACACTCAGACTATGTATTTTTATTCTGGCTTAGATTAATGAAATAATTTAAGGTAATTCATTTATCTGAATATATAGGCACTTTGCTCAATATTTTATTAAAGGATATTTTAATTCAATAAAAGAGCTGAACTGGGATGATGATGTTATTATTTTCATTAAATTATCCCCTCACAATAAAAGTAACAATGCTTTCACTTACCATTTCTTTACCAAGGAAAATTAGAATTCTCCAGATCAAAAATCTAAAATATAGGCTCTCTAAAACATTAGTCTACTTGAAAGTTTTGGTCCAAAAGCTGATCCAGAATAAGTGGACAAGTGGAAAAACTTTTTGCTGTTTTCCACAAGTTTTTGCTTCTTCTTATAGACGTCCAAATTATATTTACTTAATATTAGAACGTTAATATTATTGAGGACTAAATCAGATACTAACATAGGTTTCAAGGATAGAATTCAGTATCTCGAATTCATGATAAAATTTGGTATTTGTTAATTACACAACAAATGAAGGACTATGTAAAAGCATCAATTAACTCACCAGTCCTGAGGCATTAGTTTAAGGGGCTGGTCGACTACTCTGTAAGGAACTGTGACACTAATGGCAGTGCCCCCCGGTTGCATCTGGTCTTTTCTTCTCTGAATTAGAGTTTCATTTTCTCGTTGGCAGCCTTGCTTCTTCTTTTCATCTGATGGAACAAATCTTTTAAAAAATAAGAGACAAAATGATTCCACAACAATCTTAAATGAGAAAAGAAACTGTACTTTGAAATTACTTTTAAAATGATAGTTTTAAACCAAAAATTATTTTAAAAATAAACTCACTCTGCATATACAGAATATGGGTCTTTCCTTTGCACACCAAACAGAAGTCAAGCTCACTTACGTGAGAAGTCGCTGTGTGCGAATCTCACACTCAGACGCAATTTGTGTGTGTTAGTGTGACACTTAGCATTCCTGATGGTTCCATACACAACCACACTAATCCTTGATTTCTCAAATGCTAAGAAAAGGGAAATTTTACTATAAATCAAAGATCACTTGAAATGGAGCCAATGTGGCTAGATATAGACAGGTGATTCAATCCATCAAGGAGTGTCACCAAATACCCCTTTCCACAAGGTAACCACCACGCCCACCAAGATACAGAACATGTGCAACAGACCAGAGAAATTTCCTCCTGCACCCTTCAGTAATCTCTACACTTCTTCCCCAACAGGCAACCACACAACTCTGCTTTCCATCACCACAGGTGACTTCTAGGAATTCTACATATGGAATCACACAAGAATGTACTCTTCCATCTGGCTCCTTTCATTCAATCTAACGTTTCTGACATTTATCCATGCTGAGGGGCACCCTGGTAGTTCATTCTTTTTTACTGTTGAGCAAAATTCTATTGTATGAATCTGACACAACCTGTTTATACATTCTACTATAAACACTCTGGTATAAGCCTTTTTACAGACATATGTTTTCACTTCATTCTCTTACATAAATACCTATGAGTGGAACTGTTGGATCACAGGGTATGTTTAACTTTAAAAGAAATTGTCAGAAAGTTTTTCAATGTGGAATAAATTATAAAGAACATTCTAAAGGCATCTCTGAGCTAGCTAGCAAGAAGTAAAGAATTCTTGGGCCAGAGAACTGAGTAAAGAATGGAACTCAGAAAGATCAGGATAACACTGCAGACTTCAACCCATGGAAGGCAGTGGCAAACTAATTAAACTTAAGTTTTGTCTCTTACTTTATTTCACTAGACTCTTGGAAGAGAAAACAAATCCCATATTCTGCTCAAGGTAGAGAATCTAACAGAAATTCCTTCTTTCATAAAGTTAGGACTCTGGGGGTTCAATATAATGTAAACCAGAAATAAACCTACTGCTCACCCGTTTTCCTGACCTCATCTCAGCCCTAACCAACACCCTGACAACTGAAAGAAAAATCAAATCTCAGAATTTAAATTGGACCTCATTTGGATTTAAAGCAAAAATTAACAACCCTGACCACAGTGGTTGGTTCAGAAATACACCTGTTACACTGTATAAGCCAGGCAAACAGGATTTAATCACAAGATTTTTGCTGGAATTACTGGGAAATGAGCAGTCTCTTTGTGGTGACTGGTAACTTGGAGTTTCTGATAAGTCATCTTTGTCCCTGAAGAAGAACCTGCCTAAGAGATGAAGACACCAACTCCTGCTTATTTCATTTAGCACTGAATTCAACTGTGTCAGAAGCCAGGACTTTTCAGTTATGCTGAGCCAATTATTTTTACAATAAAGCTACTTTGAGTTGATTTTTAATACTTAACACAAAAAATTATCTAACAAAAAGAACCAGAACTGCACAACTGACTGGACGGATATCTGCAATATGGAGAAATATTCTGACATCCACCGACTCTACCATTATTTATTTATTCCACTTAACATTCTATGACTATGAAGGAGTATGGGTAATATGATTAAAGTCACCACTGTTTAAACAAGTAACAAATCTCTAAAATAATTTCCTTAGTATAATATAAAATGCAAATGAGATATCATTACACAAATTCCAGATTTTAAGTCTATATATTTTGAAAAATGAACAATTTCATCAGTATTTCCCAGATTAAAAATACAGTTTTTCTTTCTTCTAAATAAAAGAAGTTGAAATTTGCGGGGAAAAAAAAATCAGCAATATCTGGTGTTAAAAAAAACCTCAAACTGAGAATTTAACGTGAAGCTATCGATGTTGGATTAGCTATGCCACCAGGTGCTTATCAAATGCAAAAGCAAATCTTCGCCTGCCAGCCATGAACTCCACGCACTTCAACAAGGGGCTCTCGCACAGGCTCTCGGCCAAGGTCAAGAACCAGCTCTAGTCCAAAGATGACCCTGGAGGAGGTAGAGCTCCGAAGCTGGATTGAGGACTGACCGACCTCTTCATCAACCCGGACTTCCAGAAGGGTCTGAAGGACGGGATCATCCTGTACACATGCATGAATAAACTGCAGCTGGGCTCAATCCCTAAGACCAACCGCTCCACGCAGAAGTGGCACCAGCTAGAAAACCTCTCCAACTTCATCAAGGCCACGGTCAGCTACGGCATGAACCCTGTCGACCTGTTTGAAGCTAACGACCTGTTTGAAAGCAGGAACTTGATGCAGGTGTAGGTGTCTCTTTCTTGCCCTGGCTAGGAAGGCCAAGACAAAGGGGATGCAGAGCAGCATAGACATTGGCATCAAATACTTGGAGAAGTAGGGGTGAGACTCTGATGATGCCACCATGAAGGTGGTCCAGTGCGTCACTGGGTTCCTGATGGGTTCCTGATGGGCACCAACAAATGTGTCAGTCAGTCGGGCATGACCGCTTCTGGCACCAGATTCCATCTGTATGGCCCCCAAAACCATATCCTGCCCCATGGACCACTTGACCATCAGCCTCCAGATGAGCACAAACAAGTTTGACAGCCAGGTGGGCACGACGGCTCCAGGGACCTGGTGGCACATTTTCAACACAAAGCTGGGGACAGACAAATGTGACAATTCCTCCATGTCCCTGCAGATGGGCTACACGCAGGGAGCCAAACAAAGTGGTCAGGTCTTTGGCCTGGGCCAGCAGATATATGACCCCAAGTACTGCCCTCAAGGCCCAGTGGCCGATGGGGCTCCAGCAACTGCCGGAGAAGGCCAGGCCCAGGGGAGCCCTCAGAGTGCCCCCTCTACTACAGGAAGAGGCGGGCTCCTGAGACACCCATGTGGGTTGTCTTCCCACATCATTGCCCTATATGGGTTTTCCTGTTTTTTGTCTTGTTTTTCTACATGTCAGAGTGTTGCCAGTTAAGAGTCTGGGGGAAAGGGGTAAAGGCCATACCCAGATGCATGTGGGGTGGAGGTCTCTACCAGGGCAGCTCCAGGCATCAGGTTTCCCAGCAGACTTTGGGCAAACTTGTTAGGCTAGGGGGGAAAAGAAACCGAGGCAGGGAGGGGAACTGGCCCTGAGTAGTTTCCGGTTACATCTACCCCACTTTTTCCTGCCAATCAGTCTGTGGTTTCTGTACCCACAGAAGTTTCAGACAGTTTTAGTGAAATGAAAATACTTTGTTCAGGGGAGTATGTGTGTGTGTGTGTGTTGGAGGCGGAAGCAGGGGGGCAGTGGATGCTGAGAGAAGGTAAGGCCATAGTCCCAAAATATTTTATATCTCATCGATTTCCCGAGGACTCTCAAACCACCAATCCTGGCCCCTCCCAGGGGACTAGTGGGGACACTGAGGCCCAGGCAGGACAGTGGAGTTCTGAGTGCTTGAGACAAAGCCAGCCCCCGCTCCCCTCACTCCCCCACCAAGTACTGCATAGGGACCCCCACCCAGAGGGCCCCACAGGGATCAGCCCCTGCCCAGGAGCCCTGGGACCAAGACATAATGTAAAAATACCAACTGTGGACCAAAGGAAATTAAATCTCTTTTTTTTGGTGCGGGGGCGGGGGGAGGGGGGGTACAGCGGGAGCAAATCTTCATTCAGGAACTCAAAGAATTTCTACAAGAAAAAATTCCAAGGAGAATGAACAGAAATTACAAAATGAAAACAAAGAAAACCACTAAATGAACAGTTAAGAGAAAAAAGAAAAACCCCTTAAAACACAAGGAAACAAGGTATCATGAATGAAACAACAGATAAAAGAAAGCGATTAGTAACAACTTCCAATGATGCAGCTATCGAAGACCAAACTTGTGAAACAAGCCTCCAAGTATGTAGAGGGAGAAAGAAATTATTGAAAAAAGGCAAAGGGGAGCGAAGGAGCACCAAAGATTTGAAAAAGAACTAAACAGAACCTCTAAAATAGAAACAGTAAGACATCTGAATTTTAAAATGAAATGAATAGACAACATCACACTAGGAGATAGCCAAAGGGAACAGACAACTAGAAGTTAAAATCTTCAGAAATGATCAAGGATGCAGGTGACAGAGAAACAAAAGGAAAGCAGAACTGTATAACAGACATAGATGATGAAATGAGAAAGTCTACAGTATGTCTCATTTAAGTTCCAGAAAGAAGAGAGGAGAAAAAAGGGAAGAAGGGAAAACAAACGGATAATGTCTAAAGTGCTAAGAGCCAAGACTTTGTGAACTGATGAAAAGCACAGATCCACAGATTCAACTCTGATGAATCCCAAGGAGGGATATGTAAGAAATCTACACCTAAGTATAGTAGATAAACAAATTTACAATGACCTTTAACAAGATAAAGCAGATATCCTTTCAAATACTGATTATCACAGCTGACCTCTGATCATCAAAAAGTAAGCTATTACAAAGATGATGCAATAACATCTTCAGTGTCATAAATCAATTCCTATATAGTTTTCCAAAGTGGCTGAAGCATTCTGCACTGCTGTGGCAGCTGGGTACGTGAAGCATTCATGGTCCAGTGTGAGCTTAGGACTGCTCTCCTGCCCGCTCTTTCCCAGGCCTTAAGTAGTCCCCCATAAACATGTGCTGAACAGTGTTTGACTGATCCAAGGGGAACTCTCAGTCTATCCCTGGAGCACTCCCTCTGTGTAATCTTTCCCCGCTGGAACTCTGCCCTATGTGAGGACTGTCATAGCCAAAATCACAAGCACCATCCAATCAGTTTATTTTAAATAAGCTCATGGGCCCAGTGAAACTTCTCTCAAGATCATGTTCATAAATGTCAAAGCACTTCTTAATACTTCCATAATAGAACCTTGATTTTGTTACTTAGAATGTTAAAGGTGAGGGCAGGATTTATTTTGCCTCATTTCATTTACTTACTGAAGGGCTAGAAAACTGAAGAATCCTCAGTTTACATGAAACCAAACAGAATCTATGCCAACATGAGCTATGGGATACAGCCAGTACTATAATTGTGTGGAGGAGGTTTCAATTATGCATTAATTACATAGCAAAGTCTCAAGCTGACTCAAGCTGTAGGGGAGATGTCAGTTGCAATGAGGTGTTCAACAATGAAGGGAGTGTTTTAAACTCAGAAGAAAAATTAGGCATGATCTATCCAAAGAAGGTAGTCTGTTAAAATTGTTTGCTTTCTTGGTAGGAAGGCTAAAGAGAAAGATGTTAAAATTTAGTTTGTGACTTCTATGTACTACTTACTACTTTTATTATAATATTTTAATTATTATCAAATCTATTTCAAGAGGTGGGCAAAAACAATTATGTTTCATATTTGCCCAGCTGTAGACTTAGCAGCAGCAGTAGATTACTTAAGGAACTGTAGATTATTTAGTAATACACAGCACTGTCTCAATATTAAACTCCATGAAAAAAAAAAGCCTAACAAAATATGAGGAAATAAAACCTAAAAATTCCTTTCCATATTGTTATTGGAGAAAAGGTCACTGAAAATTTCACTCGTAAGTATTAAAGAAAAAATACTAGAGATACATTTGCATGTGCCAGTTACATAGGATTTTATATAGCTATTTAAGTCATCGGCACTTAAAATTCAATTCTGCATCTATTAAAACCTAGATTAAGTAAGTATTAAAACTTATTTTGCTACTCATTTTTAAGTTGTAAGTTATCTAGAAGCAGCATGATTTTCTTTTTGAACGTTGTTTCTGTTTCTTTAAGAACTGTCATCTTTATTTTACTGCGAAAGTTAAGCATCTGGAAATTTTAACACAGGATATAGGTTTCCTCTTTGCTTCTTCAACCAACTTTTACCAATTAATGTCTAGGTTAACAAACTATGGTCCCCTTTCTAGCATCATCATCGTCGCCTCTTGCTTTTCCCGCCGCCCTGAGTCACTGCCTGCACAGCTTGGGCCGCCTGGTTCCCCGTGCTAGCCACTGATATTTGGCATTTGTACAACACGGCAGACATTGAAAACAAAGAACAGTCTGAACTTGATCAAGATTTGGATGATGTTGAAGTAGAAGAAACTGGTGAAGAAACAAAAATCAAAGCATGTAAGCTAACTGTTCAGATGATGCGAAATCCTCAGATTCTTGCAGCCCTTCAAGAAAGACTTGATGGTCTGGTAGAAACACCAACAGGATACACTGAAAGCTTGCCTAGGGTAGTTAAAAAATGAGTGAATGCTCTCAAACACCTTCAAGTTAAATGTGCACTGACAGAAGCCAAATTCTATGAGGAAGTTCATGATCTTGAAAGAAAGTATGCTGTTCTTTATCAGCCTCTGTTTGATAAGCAATTTGAGACCATTAATGACATTTATGAACATACAGAAGAAGAATGTGAATGGAAACCAGATGAGGAAGATGAAATTTCAGAGGAGCTAAAAAAAAAAGGCCAAGATTGAAGATGACAAAAAGGATGAAGAAAAAGAAGATCCCAAGGGCATTCCTGAGTTTTGGTTGACCGTTTTTAAGAATGTTGACTTGCTCAGTGATATCGTTCAGGAACATAAAGAACCTATTCTGAAGCACCGGAAAGACATTAAAGTGAAGTTCTCAGATGCTGGTCAACCTATGAGTTCTGTCTTAGAATTTTACTTTCAACCCAATGAATATTTCACAAATGAAGTGTGGACAAAGATATATAGGATGAGGTCAGAACCAAATGATTCTGATCCCTTTTCTTTTGATGGACCAGAAATTATGGGTTGTATAGGGTACCAGATAGACTGGAAAAAAGGGAAGAATGTCACTTTGAAAATGATTAAGAGGAAGCAGAAACACAAGGGACGTGGCACAGTTCGTACTGTGACCATAACAGTTTCTAATGACTCTTTCTTTTTTTGCCCCTCCTGAAGTTCCTGAGAGTGGAGATCTGGATGATGATTCTGAAACTATCCTCGCTGCAGACTTTGAAACTGGTCACTTCTTACGTGAGCATATAATCCCAAGATCAGTGTTATACTTTACTAGAGAAGCTATTGAAGATGATGACGATGATTATGATGAAGAAGGTGAAGAAGCGGATGAGGAAGGGGAAGAAGTAGGAGATGAGGAAAATGATCCAGACTATAACCCAAAGAAGGATCAAAATCCAGCAGAGAGCAAGCAGCAGTGAAGCAGGATGTCTGTGGCCTTGAGGATAACCTGCACTGACCTACCTTCTGCTTCCCTGGAAAGGGTGAAATTTACATCATCTGACAAGCCTATTTCAAGTTTTTTGTTGTTTATTTATTTGCTCATTTTAGGTTTTGCAGCCTAAAATAAAAATATCACACAATTAAAAAAAAACAAACACCAACTATGGTCCCTCCTCCTCCCTCTGCTGCTGCTGCTGCTAAGTCACTTCAGTCGAGTCCGACTCTGTGCGATCCCATAGACGGCAGCCCACCAGGCTCCCCCGTCCCTGGGATTCTGCAGGCAAGAACACTGGAGTGGGTTGCCATTTCCTTCTCCAATGCAGGAAAGTGAAAAGTGAAAGTGAAGTCGCTCAGTCGTGTCCAACTCTTAGCGACCCCATGGACTGCAGCCTACCAGGCTCCTCCGTCCATGGGATTTTCTAGGCAAGAGTCCTGGAGTGGGGTGCCATTGCCTCCTCCCTCTAGGGTACATACATCTTTTAAAAAGTAGGTTTTACTTTTCTGGTTCTTTACTGGAACTTGGAAATGGGGAGAAGACAACCTGAATTTGTTTTACAACCCCTTCAAGCTCTCTAGCCAAAGCAAAACAATTCATGTTAAAAATTAAATGATAACCTTTTTCATTAAGACTTTTGTCAGAGTTTCTATAGTTTTCCCTAAGGGATTCATATATAAAAGAATATATTCTGTTTTTAAAAATTATATTTGAGACTATCTGCAAAGCCAATAGCATTGAAATCGAACGTTCGTTTTCTCAAAATAAGAAATACTGAATCAGTAACTAGTAATTCACAACAAAAGCTCTATGTCTTACAAAGAGAACAGTTTAGCAAATTACTTACTTCAGGTCCTGGAGAAGGTCCTTTGCATTAAGCATGGTTATTAAAGAGGTGGTAGCTGCAGGAATTATGATAATAGGTGTTCGAGATCCTATAAAGACAGAAATTTCAAGGTATCAAATAGGTTATTTAAAGGAATTATAGTTACTTTCCTAATTAAAAAGTAAAAGCCTGAAAAAAAAAAAGTAAAAGCCTGCAAATTTATATTTTTCACTCTTTTAGCTAAAAGATATTTTAAGCAGCAGTGGTATTCAGACTAGTTAATGATCAGGACAGCTTGAGCACGAACCACTCAGAATGGACACTAAACACAAACATCTGCTACAACTGCATGAGAAGGCCAACAGCCCTAGTTGTGTAAGCAAGAGCTTACTTTTTAAAGCAAGTTCAGAGTCACACACACTTTACCTTTCTTCTGATTTGGGGGAGGTCTGGCTTGAGAAACTGTAAGAAAGGGAAAAAATCCAAATATTTGAGTGTTATAAAAATCACATTCTTATTTTCAAATTTAAAAGCAAATAAGGCCAAAAAATTTGTATTTACACATGACTCATTAAAATTTTTTTAATGTACTGTAAGTTTCTTAAAGAATTTGAAGCTATTTCTCTGCTTCAGAAAATCACTATAGTGCCTCAGCAGTTCAACAATCAGTAGTTATAAACAAAGTGGATATATAGCATTGCTAGGCACTGAGACAGAGAAGGCAATGAGACCCCACTCCAGTACTCTTGTCTGGAAAATCCTATGGATGGAGGAGCCTGGTAGGCTGCAGTCCATGGGGTCGCTAGAGTCGGACACGACTGAGCGACTTAACTTTCACTTTCCACTTTCATGCACTGGAGAAGGAAATGGCAACCCACTCCAGTGTTCTTGCCTGGAGAATCCCAGGGACGGGGGAGCCTGGTGGGCTGCCGTCTATGGGATCGCACAGAGTCAGACACGACTGAAGCAACTTAGCAGCAGCAGCAGCAGGCACTGAGAATCTACATTCACAGACGTTAGGGTCCAGAAAAGGAGGCAAATAAATGATTTCTGAATTAACTGATTACTCTGTGATAAATATAAAAACACAGAGTACTGCAAGAGGATATAACACTGGGAGAAGGGCTGAGAGAGGGAAATGTAATTAATTTCGGTGGAGAAAAAACAAAGATGTTACCCCAGTAACTAAGACCTAAAATACCTATCTTTATCTCTCTTTTCAAAATTTTTGGGTTTTATTTTATTAGCAACGAGTCATGTGAAGGTCTTTTTTCTGGAACTGCCCATATTATCAATAATTTTGTATATTATAAAAACATGAATATTCATCTCTATTATTTACATATACAATGGACTTTATAATAAATAAAAACATTTGTTGGCATAATAACGGTAACATCAGTCTAGTTCAAGATGAATGTATTTTAGGATAGAAAGTGCTGCATGTTCAATTTTCAGTATTTATTCATACAATAAATTTTACTGACTGCCATGTGCTGTGCTAGAATTAATTTTTAAATCACAAAAAATAAAAAGTCAACAATTTAAAATTCTAATTCAACATCAGTTCTTAAGACATACCACTTTTAAAGGAAAGTACACACATCTTTGGAATATGTTCTATTTCAAAGGCAGTAAAATGCTACATTTTAAGTAGAACTTTGTTCTCCTTTGAATAGCTATTTCATTGTGATAAAAGATTATGGAGGCAGTAAAATGCTATATTTTAACTAGTACTTTGTACTCCTTTGTATAGCTATTCATTGTGATAAAACATTATGGAGGCAGTAAACCGCTACATTTTAACTAGTTCTTTGCACTCCTTTGTATAGCTATCTGATTATGATAAAACATTATGGAGTCCAGAAGTATGATCTTGTAGCCACAGAAAGCAAAGAAAGATAAATACAAACACAAGTTCACATGCATATTTATCAAACTGTTTTCATCTTTCTTTTTGCTGAGAAACAGATACTAAAACTTTCTTAAATTATTTTTAGAAACAGGACTCACGGATACATCAACATGCAGAGCAAGACATTATCATCTGCAATATAATACAATTTCAATAAACATGTGGAATTTGACAGAGGGATAAAGGAAAGGTGGGATGGACAGACAGATGTACAAACTGGAGACAGGAGTGGCTAGGAGAATGAATAAGAACAAAGCAACCTTTGACTGAAATATCAGATATACTAAGGAAGCTCATAATGGACTCAGGAATATAAGGAAAGATTCATTAAAATCAAGGCTGAGAAGACCGAGTTAGAAAAAGACGAAACATAAAAGTTCACGTTAAAAATAAACTTTAGATGTTTAGTAAAAAAGAAAAAAAAACTACAATTAAGGACCAAGGCAGAGACACAATGATGAACATGCTAAGGATGAGCTTGATCTAAAGGCAGGAGGAGGGAAGAGTGGAATAATGCTGAGTCCATGAGGAACATGAAGGAAAGCAAGAGCCTGGAGTCGGAGCTTGATTCTGTCTCCATTCTGCCACTTTCCAGATAATGACCCCCCAAGCACACTGAGATGAATGCCGCTCAGCGTCAGCTGTCCTCAGCCATAAAACAGAGACAATAATTTCTACATGTTGATTCTGTTGTAAGACTCATAAGAACAACAAAGCAAGGTAAGTTCTTCTCCAGATCCTGGGCATACTTATATTTACTATTTACTGAACCTCACGGCCATGGCTGATGCTAAATGTAATGCAGCGGAACTGCCACAACCACTGCCTTCAGCAAACACCATAACTGACCATTGACAAGCTGAGAATAGGCAATTTACTGTTGCTGTACTTGCTTCCAAATAGAATTATATTCTCTCCTTAAGTATTTATTCAGAGCCCATGTACAGGGGACTCTGCTAGGTTTTTATTTTTGTAATGATAAATAAAACAAAAATAATCCCTGCTCTCAAAGACCATTCAAGTAAAGGAGGGGAACCAGACCATAACAAAACAGGCAAATAAACACATAAAAACAAATCTGAATACACAATATTAAGGAACAAAATGAATGTACACTGATATTAGTGTCCTTTAGACAGAACGCTTAGAAAAAGCCTCTCAAAGGAAATGGCATTTCAGCTGAGATTTGAAGGATAAAAAGGAGCAAACTTGCAAAGAATAAGTGAAAGAACAGTCTAGATAAGAGGTAGGAATGTGGGCCAATGCCAAAGGCAGAAAGAAACTGTCGTGCTTATGGAACTGCAAATGTGCAGACAGGCAAAAGGAAGGGTGCAGGACAGGAGGTTAAAAATATATGTAGGAGCTAATTCATGAAGGGCTTTCTAGGTGATGTTAAGCTTATATTTAAATTCTGTTAGAAAATCCTGTAACTTTTTAGCCAGAAAGTGACATAACTTGATTTTCACATTACACTTTCTGTAAGGGGAAAAATAGTAATTTTAGTTAAGAAGTCAAAGGGGGACAAGCAAAAAAAAAAAAAAAAAGGGAGGGGGACAACTGTGTAAGCAGCAAGCTCAGGATGATCACCAATATTCTACAGTGGTGCCGCCCAAATTAAATGTGGTTAATTAAGGCAAGGGTTTTCGGTAAACTTTCCAAGGCCGACTGAATAACATGCAATAAAAATGAACAGCTAGAACCCTGGCCATACACCTGGATGCTGTCAACAGTATTGTAGTCTCAACTCCTATCTGTATCTTGTTAAGGACCAGAAAAAAACAGGTCAGGGACTAATACTTCAAGATGCACTGGTCTAGAGAAATGATGGTAACTTAAGACTTGAGTTGTGGCAGTGGAGATAAAGAGAAAATAGATAAATACGGAATACAGAAAAGGTAAATTTGACAAAACTCACTGGCATATTAGATGAGAAGAATAAGTGAATATGAAGAATAAAGAGTAACTCGATTTGGACTTAAGAAACAGAGTTGATAGTGGTGTTATTTACTTGTGAAGAAGCAGAAGAATGTGAAGACCTTGTGGGGAAAATATCAAAGAAAAAAGGCTTTAAGCCAGTTTTAAGATACCTATGGCACATCCAAATGTTAAACAGTTAATATAAGACACCAGAGGTAAGAAGAACTGGAGACACAAATTTGAAAACCTTCAGCACACTGATTTAAAACTATGGAATGAGGCAATCCACCTACATTCTGAAGTGGATGACTGAAGAGCGTAAGAA
The DNA here is from genome assembly GCF_014754425.2 of Oryx dammah. Classification (NCBI taxonomy): domain Eukaryota; kingdom Metazoa; phylum Chordata; class Mammalia; order Artiodactyla; family Bovidae; genus Oryx; species Oryx dammah. Next base: position 68,320,928 of record NW_024070205.1, on the reverse strand, counting down.
ATGTGTTTAAAATATACAAAGGGCTAATCCTCTCTCAATCTCACGTGCAGATCTTAAGATAGCAGATAAACTAGAGCTACAGGGTTATGGATAGTCACCTACCCACATCAGCGTATCTGTAAGACAGAAGTAATGACTGAAAGCCGGAGAAGTGACTTATGTATTGAGTACACATTGGAAAGAGGCAGCAAGAGCAGGGATGTGTGCAGGAGATTTAATCTGGCTAAAAAAGGAAATGACATTAAATTCCACTATGGAGCTTATCAAACGCTCGTGCTTCTTAATTCACTGGAAAACATGTGTCTCTTGTTAGTTACATTCCCTAAATGAATGTTTAGAAATTAGGAATGATTGTAAACACTTTAAAATACTACATTTACCCAGGGACTTGCCTGGTAAAACTAGTGTAAAATATTTGGTGAAAAATAAGAAAAAAGAAACAGTGAACAAAAATGGAACACCATCCCTGAGTCCCTTTCACTGAAGGCAAAAAGGATAGATGGTTCAGTCCCTATTTCCTAATAATTCAAACTCTACCTAACAAACAACAGTATATAGATCTATGCTGTCTCATGTATGTTACACTACCAGAAATATTATGTTTTTTTTCTATTTTAAAAAGATAATCCAGATGAGCCTACCCTATATTACAAAATGTCCCTTCAAAACTGGGTAGCACCCAAAAAGCAAATACATTTAACAATCTGCAAAACAAAAATACACAAATCAAGACAAAGATGACAAACTGCTAACACCCACTCAAGTCAGTCTTACTGACTAGTGAGTATTAAAACTTATAATCTTTGCTTCTGGAATGATAGGTAGGGACTGTGGGGGTCAATCAGTGAGTGAAACAAGACCTCACATTGATGGGCATCAGAATATCTGTTATATTATGAGATATTCTCGAAGATTTATTTCAGTCATTTTAATCACCAGTGCACCCTGGCAGAACTGAAAAAGAATGACAGGTTAGGAGGTGAGAGGACCCACAGCTCCCTGCTTCACACGTGACCTTCTCCAAGACTACAAACTAGCTGGGAGGACCCAGCCCCCTTCCCTGTCCCTCTATTCCATGGCACACGCACACAAGCTGGTTTACGCGGGTGTTAGTGCCACCCTGATTCCTTTCCTGTTTGCCATGTGATTTTGAGCAAAATGTGAAATGGAGACAATTATTAATACACAGCACAGAACAGAGCTAGAATCCTCAGGTGGTGACTTGTTCCTTTTTATACCATTTCTGAATTTCTCATGTGATCTTCCTTAGACTAACCATCCCTCCTTCCAAGGGAAAACAAAGAATTCTACATCAATCATTCCACTGCCTCTACAATATGCCAGGCTGCATTCCTGGGGTCCATGTCAGCCTGCCCATTCCTATTTCCCTGACTTTTTCTTCCTTCCTGTAATGAGCTCCTTTAGCTCCTTCTTGTTTCTGGCATTGAGCACATGGAAGGCATTCAAATAATATTTAACTGGATTTAATTGTTCTTTCTTGTACTCGCATAACAGCTTTTGGCATGGTCTTGTCTACTGAAAAACAGTCCCATAGTTCTGTCATCTGATATAAATTATACCCAGTGTGCTCCAAATTTAACAAAGATTTCAAACCAACCCAATGTCATTAAAAGGAAGAAAGAAAATATTGGTCATGTCAAGATCCAGGTGGATCCAAGACACAGTCAAAGAGCCTACAATACCATCCCAATATAACCCCTCTTACCATCATGCTTTTAATGTGCTTCCAAAAATCTGAACACTTATAATTACATAATTTTAGAATTAGCCTATGTGTGAACATACTATGAATAAAAAGATATTCAAATCTGCACTACTGACACTAACAAATTGAAAAGGAAGACCAACCAGTTAAATTCCTGACTGGGCCTTTTCAATTAATACCATTTTATTAATAGCCACTTTTAACAGCACTGATACTAGACTATGCTAAACACTAAAATAAAATGAACAAATGAACAATAAATCAAGCCCAAAACACTGAAAATGAATATAGTGTCTGTATCTACATGCATTTATAAAAATCAATCTTTTTAGGTACCAGGAAAAGGAAAGAAAGTATTTTTAAAATAACTTCAGGGAATTCTCTGGTGGTCCAGTAGTTAGGACTCTGTGCTCTTACTGCTGAGGGGCTGGGTTCAATCCCTGGTCAGGGAACTAACATCCCACAGGCTGTGAAGTACAGCCAAAAACATGTAATGATTAAATTAAAAAAAATAATTTCAGTATTAGCCTTGTTTATTAATGTATATATTTTTAAAATTATAGAACCTAATATGCTCAATAATACAGATATCTGAAATCCTAAACATCAAAGCTGCTCATCAATCTATTAAAATTATGGTTTTATGTTTCCATAGGAAAAGACAAAAATCACATCCACCATACTATCATGGAACTCAAACAAGAAACTAATGAGGGAATGGGTATGTAATGCAAAGCTTTTTAAAACATTTTCCTAAAATTAAAAATATTTTCTTAAAATTTTCTGTAACTCAACTATACCTATTTACTCAAGTAAATATTCTTATATACTAGTTTTAAGTAAAATTTAATTCCTTCAAAGCATTACATAGTATCAAAAATTTCAGTTGTCATAATAGAAAAAAACTAAAATTTTTCTATTTTTACCTGGCCTTGGTACAGGTTGTGCTGCAGGAGTCTGCGTCTTCCGGGCTGATGCACCTTCCTTTAAAAGAATAAAAACTGATTTGTTAAAATTCCTTTGTACAATAAACACTTTTGTTTAATTACTGCAAAAAAAAATTCATGTCTGTCTCTCCCTCAGTCATGGAACATGCTATGAGTTAGAACAAGCAAGCACCTTACCTTTTATGTTACTGGTTGTGAGATGGTAAGAGAAATCTTTAGTTGAAAATACACTTAAATTATTACTATTCATTAGTTATTGTAAGTATGTAAGATTTTTTCAAATATTCAATGATTTACTTAATTGCTGACAATTTTAATATTCTCAGAAATGTCATTACCAGTTTTAAAATCAAGTCAATCTTTTTCCCCTTAAGAATCTCAAAATGAGTAAGTGATACATAATCTCACATTAGAAAGATGTAAACAGTGTTACTTTGAGTGAATCTTTAAAAAACACAAATATTTCAAATTAAACATCTTTAAAATATTCAGGGAAGATAATCCATTTACAAACATGATGTCTGTTACATTTAAGAGTGGTTGAAAATTTCTTAGAAGCTGAATAACAAATCTCAAGTAATTATAAAGCACGTAATATATAAAAGGAAATGCTAAGGATTGAAGTACATCAATTATATACTCAAGAACAGACACCTCTGAAGTGCTTAACAGACTTCAAAAGTTGTCTATCTTTACTGCAATAGTTTCAATCATATTCACACTAAATTTTCATTAAAACATTTTTCTTTATAGAAAGCTACAAGTGTAAATTTCAAAACAGCTAGTAACTCACAAAGATTTTATTCTAGCTATGCTTAAGTGAAGAAAATTTAATAAGTATCAGGAAAATTACACAAATCTGTAATAAGAAAAATCACTACTACAACCATAGAAACATTTCTAAAGAAGTCCTGCTAAACAATGTTCACTTTAATCATATTACATTTTCTTCAGAATCTGATATTCTACTGTGGTAAAATGCACAGAGAATGCATTTCACTTGGAATACAATAGGATTCCTGGCATTCAGTTTAAAGGCTTTTTTAAAAAAAGGTTAAAAAAGAGGACTCCCCTGGCAGTCCTATGGTTAAGACTCTGCTTCCAATGCAAGGCGCACAGGTTCCATCCCTGGGCAGGGAACTAAGATTCCAAACACCTCATGCATACCTGCCCCCTCAAAAAAGCTAAAAAGCTAAATTTAAAAAAAAAGAAGAAGAAGAAAAAGCAGAGGCAACAAGCAAAAACTCTTTGGGGGGAAAAAAGCACTTGAGGACAGCAGAACATCCTTTTCTAATATTTTCACTATTATGCATTTAGTTATATACACTGGTATGGTTGAGACTGAGTCACTTTGGATGCTGGTTCCATGAATGTGTTAACTTTGTAAAAATTTGTCAAGCTTACTAATGATGTGGTCATTATACTACAAGCAAATTATATTCAAGTAAAATTTTAAATGTAAAGAAAGTGAGTCACTATTAAGGTGGAGACCATTTTCAACATTTAACTTCATTTAATGCACTGTCTGATCTATTTAATGCACTGAACTTCTCTAAGTTCATGTTAGGGGACACAACTGCTTTTACTCATCTTTGTAAATCTAGTACCTAGGACACAACAGATGCTCAACAAATGTTGGTCATACTGAACTCAATTCTAGACTTCTAAAAACCAGAAACCAAAGGATAATCACTAAATAGAAATTAACCAAAGAGATTTCAGCTTTCTCTCCTATCTTCTTTTATAAGGAGGAATCAACTAGATATTATATAATAACAAGATTAAGTTTTAACCGTATTCCTTTTGAATTCTTACAGGTAAATACTGGGACTTCCCTGGTGTTCAAACGGTAAAGAATCTGCCTGCAGTGTGGGAGACATGGGTTCCGATCCCTAGGTTGGGAAGATCCCCTGGAGGAGGGCATGACAACCCACTCTAGTTTGCCTGGAGAACCCCCAGGGACAGAGGAGCCCGGCAGGCTACAGTCCATGGGGTCACAAAGAGTTTGGACACAACTGAGCGACAAAGCACAGCACATACATGTAAACTGGGTCAGTTTAAGTACACAGAGAAGGAAGAAAAATGAAGAAAAAGAGTCAGGAAAAACAATGAGCACGCACATATGCAGACCTCCTTCTGTCTACATTTGACTAGAAGGCTGGCTAGTCCTGGGTTCAGTCTATAGAGAGTTCTCTGTGTTTTATAAATGGGAGTCAGCTAGTCATAAGCCTATAAGGAGTTAAGTCTAAAATTACAGATAATCGTGTCTCATGACTCATGGAGAAAATCCATCTGCAGAATGATGTAAAGAAGTTACCAGCATGCAAGAAGAGACATGGAATACAATATCCCTCCATAATACCTATCTAGTTTCAGTGGCCTATAAGACCTCTTCTCCCGCTAATCTTTGGAATCTTCTTGATTCCAAGAGACACTAAAATCCCTCATCTCAATTCTATGCAACCCACACACTTTTTTGTCTTACTTACTAGAGCAGAATCTGTTAACTGCAACCAGGAGTTTTATTGAATTTTGTCTTCTCAAATTCACTGAAAATTTTGAGTTGTCAGTCACTATAGTACAACTTTGCTTAATTTTGGATAAGTAAACACAAATAAGTTCAAAGGCACACACATATATAGCCATGCCACTTCAATAGGCTGTGAGCTCCTTGCAATGAAAACAGCAAAGACCTCTGCTAATCATATGGTGAATTCACAGCCATTTCTAGGACTCCCTAACCAATACAAGAGCAGCTAAAAGCTCATATTACTCTGATCTGCATTATTTTGTATAAGTCACTACATAAAGGACCTCAGAAACCATATAACCTAATTCCAGCACCCTTTAAAGATGAAGAAAGAGAGGTAAAATAGCTTTTCAAAGGCTACACAGAGGTCTATCTGGCATATGTTAAGAAACTGAAATAGAAGGAAAACAAAGAATAAAAGAAACAAAATGAAGAAATAATAATTGGCAGTAATATGGAACAGACTGACAACTCTGTATTTTTAAAGATATTTGGACTGGGGGAAAAATGCTACTCAGCTGGGAGAAGCAAAGTATCAGCACAAAACAACTGAAAGAGCTGACGAGTTGTGCTAACTGGAGAGGAAAACCTGCTTTCTTTTAAAAAGTCAGAATCATTATAATTTCACCAAGACTTGAGGCATTCTGGAAAAGAAGTAACTGGCAAAAAGGGATGGGGGAAACAGTGACAGAATCGTTATCTGCGAAACAACACAATCAAACAAGGTAACTGTTTACAATCCCTCCTTGCTTTCTTTTAGCAAGTGAAGAGAATCTAGAATCTTCTGGTATTGGGAGAAAGAACACTGGTATCTGCCACTTAAACAAGTAGAAAATAACACAATATAAAATATTGTAAGAAAAATATTTTTAATAAGTTATCAGTATGAAAAATATACTATATTTAATTCTGGAAATGATGTTTATATAAAAATTAATAAGATACTGAAATTTCTTAATGAAGAAAACATATGGACTATATATATACACACACACACACACACACACAGATTCTAGGAGTTGATAATCTACCTCTTTGACTACTGTATTTATGAGACAAAGTAACATTTTTAAAAAGTAAATCAATATTAATTGTACACTTGCATGTTTTGTCTTTTTAAAAAGTAACTTATTCCCATGAAATCTGTATTTGATATTCAGAACTCACAAATATTAGGATTTTTTTTAAGCACTTGAATTTTTTAAGTTCCAGAATGAGTCTAAGAAAATCATTTTGGAAAAACTAGGTACAAAAAGGAAACTGCAACTCTGAGCAAATCACAAAGAGGCTGAAAAGCACTAAAGGTTTCAGGAGCAAAAAACTTGACACAAATTTTAAGTACAACTTATTTTTTGTTTATTAGACTAGTCATAACCTGGAGTATACGTATACAATGTTTGCTAACACAGAAAACAGCTGACACATTTCTAAAACCCAGTACAGTGTGTCTATACAGGCACATCTCAGAGATACTGCCGGTTTGGCTCCATACGACTGCAATAAAGCTAGTATCTCAATCAAGTGCGCCACACAAATTATTTTTGGTTTCCCAGTGCATATAAAAGTAACCTTTACACTATACTGTAGTCTACACAACTAATCAACTATCTCTGCAAAATTGCAGGATACAAAATCAATACACAAACATCCACAGCATTTCTATACACTACCAATCAGTAATTTAAAAAAGAAATTAAGAAAACAATTCCATTTGGAATAGCATTTAAAAATCAAATACTCAAGAATTTAATCAAGAAGTTAAAAAAAAACTGTACACTGAAAACTTTAGATGGATGCTGAAAGAAATTAAAGCCATAAACAAATGGAAAGACATCTATGTTCATGGACTGCTAAGATTAATAGCATTAAGATTTCAAAATTACCCAATGCAATTTATAGATCCAATACAATCCCTTTCAAAATCCCAAAGGTGTTTCTGCAGAAAGAAAAACTTATCCTAGAACTGATGTGGAATTTCAAGCAGCCCCAAAGAGCCAAACTAATTCTGAAAAATGAACTAAGTTGGAGGACTAAAACTTCCAGATTTTAAAACTTGTAGATAGAGTAATCAAAATACTGTAGCAGGGAACGAAGGCAGATCCATAGACCAACGGAATGAGATAGCCCAGAAATAAACTTTCACGTACATGGCAAACTGATTTTTGACACAGGAGCTAAGACCATGCAATGGGAAAGGACAGTTTTCAACAAACAGTGCTAGGAAAACTGGATATGCACGTGCAAAAGAATGAAGCTGGACCACTATCTTACATCATCTACAAAAATTATTAATAACTCAAAATGGATCAGAAACCTAAATTTAAGAGATAGAACTTAAAAATTTAAAAACCTACAGATAAAAAATCAAAGCGTAAAAGCTTCATGACATTAGATTTGACATCAGTTTCACGGATATGTGAAAAGTAGTACTAAAAGGTACAGGAAAACAAAAGAAAAGCAGATAAACTGGACTTGATCAAAATTAAAAGCTTTCATGCATCAAAGGACACTAACAACAAAGAACTCAATCCAAAGAACAGGAGAAAAGATTTGATAAGGAACTAATATCCCTGGCATTTGTCTAAAACATTATCTGGACGTGTCTATGAGGATGCGTCTGGCTGAGACGAACTTTTGAATCTGTAGACTGAGTAAGGCAGATTGTCCTTCCACTGCAGACGGGTCTCGTCCAATCCACTGAAGAACTGAAGACAACACAGAGGCAGAAAAGAGGAGAATTCCTCTCTGCCTGGCTGCGTTGAGGGGGCACACTGGTGTTCTCCTGCCTAGGACGCAGACTGGAGCGTTTACACCATTAGTCCTCCAGTTCTCAGTCCTTCGGGCTCAGACAAGAGCTGCACTAGCCCATCAGCTTCCCTGGGTCACCAGCCTGCCAACAGCAAATCCTGGAACTTTTCAGTCTTCCTAACCACATGTGCCAATTCCTCACAATCAACCTATCTACCCCATTGATTCTTTCTCTGGAGAACCTAGACAAATACAGCAATAAAAATTTTCAAAAGAGTGAGATATAACGCAAAACTCTTCAAAGAGGCATTCTATTATCATATTGGGAAAATGTCAGCTTTTTGAAAATTATTTATCTGGAGGTTAAAAAAAATCACATCCACATGAGTGTATTCCTTAATCTACAGATAAATAATTTAGATAAAATGCTAATTAGAGCACTGCAACTGGAAACAAACCAAAGTGTGTGTACTGATCTCCTTTAACATCGAAGTCCATAATGAACAATTCTTTCTCACTGAGGTTTAACAAAAGCTTTATCTTTCTCACTTAAAGTCAGTAGAATTGTTTTTATAGTGGAAGAAGGACACAGGTAATGTAGAAGGTCCACAGGATCATTTGTGAATCTCATGGGTCCATGGACTAAAAACAAATACACGTAACTAGAGACAGAGTAAATCAGTGCAAAAAAACACCTGACTTACATACAAGTCTCGAGCTCTAGGTTCTAGCTTAATGTGGCTTTGCTACATTAAGAGCAAACCTTTGAGAAAAATCTCAACCTCTCAGGTTCTTGGTTACCTTGCCTGTAAAATGAGGAAACTAGATTTTTAGATGACCTCAAAGGTCCAATTCTACTCTGAAATTCCATTATTCTCATGTAAGTAATACTTTTTCACTAGGAACAATCCCATTACAGTACAACCTGAAGGGTCCAATTAAATGATTACATTTGAAGACAATTCAACGTGGGTTTCTTCAAACCTATTATACAGCTTATAATTTTGCTCTATAGCTTGTAAATTGGCTCTTTTGTTTCATGTGAATAAACAATACTCTGCTGCCCAGCTCTATCAAAGGTTACATGTTTGGAATTATATTAATTTGATTATTTTGGGAATCAAAGAATTACAGCTACTGGCCAGTAAGATTTAAAAACAATTTAAAGGTGCGGAGCTAGTAGGCTTTGCAACTCTATCAAACTCAACACATCCCCGTTAAGAATATTTTACACTGACCCCTCTAACCATTTTAAATGAAATGCATAGGTAACATAACTAACCTATAAATATAGGCAAAACTTTTAATGGAAACCAGTGTCCTAGCAATAGACTTTGTATTCCAATTATGTTTTAGGTTCGTTTAATAATAAAAATGGTCTAACACAGTGGCCCCAAGCTTTTGGCACCAGGGACTGGTTTCACAGAAGACAATTCTTCCACAGACCCAAGGAGCAGGGGTGTGCAAGATGATTCAAGCACATTACCTTTGTTGCGGACTTTCTGTTATTATTACGTCAGCTCCACCCCCCATCATTAAGCATTAGATCCCAGAGACTGGGGACCCCTGGTCTCTCTCTCTCTCACACACACACACTAGGACATTCGGAAGTCCTGCAGAACACAGGACTAGTCTTTGTTGTTTTCAAAAACTGTCTCAACACTACATTCCCTGGCCACATTCACTAAATGCGCTTCATTTATTTTGTCAGCCCAGAACACCTTCCCTCGTAAACTTCTAGAACATGTCCTAGAAAAGCAGTATCAAGCTCAATACCACCCTCACTGATAACCCCAGCTATAACCTCTAAGATTATTCTGTGTGTGCCAAAAAAACAATTGAAAGATTCTGGCTGATTTATGCTGAAAAGAAAGAGCTGCGCTACTGAGAAACCAAAGCATATACAAGCAAAAAGGCATACTTTGTTTAATTGCACTGCATATATTGCACTTTTTTTTTTTTAACAGATTGAAGGTTTATGGCAACCCTATGTTGTCAAATCATGGTTAGCATTGTTTAATTAAAATATGTACGTTGTTTTTTAGACATAATGCTATTATTGCACAAAATATACTAGGAACATAACTTTTCTATGCACTGGGAAACAAAAAATTCCTGCGACTCACTTACTACAGTAGCCTGCAATTGAACCCCAAATATCTCTGAGGTGTGTGCCTTTATTATTACAGTACTTTCCAAATTACTGCTGATTTTAGATGCTTACTTTTTCTCTTAGGATCATTAATAATTCGTGTGAATTAAAATAGACAAATGTCAAAGAGACATTTAAATTTAGTTCCACTTTCAAGTCAAAAGAAATTCTTCAACATTATAAGCAACTGCAGCATAAGCTTATGAAAACTGAAGGCAAAATAGTAAGGCAGGCAAACACTGACACTTGTGGTCATTCTGAGATTGCTAATTTGCAATCAGCTAATTCCTGCTCTGTGAGTTCAAAGAAAAGTAAAACTGGTTTATAAAACATCAATAAAGGTCAAAGGAAAATGCCAAATTCTTAATAAACACAACCACTTTTTTTCAAAAAGGAAAACTACTAATATTAAACAGTCAAAAATATGCCATCTGTCCAAATCTTTTTATGTAATGAAAAAGATGTCATTTGATTTTAAGTCAAAGCAGTCTCTAGATAAAACTCCAAGTAAACACTGCCATGCAAAACTGCTGATTATCTCAATAAAACTGAAGGTGTTACCTAACTAATTGGTTCAAATGGAATTTTTCAGTGTATTACATTGGAAATTACATCTACTCCAAAACATTAAGATTTTTCTCCAGCAGTGGAAAAAGATAGCTAGTTTTTCAGGTGAAATAAATGCCTTGCATTCCGGAGCCTACTAGCCAGACTAAAGCATAAACAGGAACGGAGACCAATGAAGGGAAAACGGATTCATGTCTCCCAAGGCTGTTGGCTCATCACCCACTCTGGCTGAAGTGCTAGCTCCCCATTTCTTTCTCCAGCATTCTTTTTACCAAGGACATTTAGTTGATTTATATAGATACGTAGTATAATTCCATGAAATCACTCACCTTTCCTATTACATACTGAACAAATCTATACCTGACTGATCATGTAATAATCACTCAAAAACTATTAACAACATGAATAAAAATATTATTATTATTTCTGTACCCATTTAAGACTTTAAGAGTTAGGAGGCACAGCAAATTCTGTCTTTAAATTCTAGTTCCTTAAGGGATATTCTAGACATGCACGGGGAAACCCTAATATGAACCTGGATAATTCTGGCCATGATGCATATAGTAACAGTCAGCTACATTCCCACCCAGGGATGTGCTATAAAATTAAAAAGCAGACCTATGCAAGTAAAAATTACAAGACATTTATAACTATAAAACTTAACAAAATAGCTGCCAGTCTGCTGAGTCTGATAAAGAAATCTGTAACATTTAGTGAGAAAGTTTAACCATAGAATTCAGATTTTTAAAAAAACTAGACTGAAGGAAGAGCTTCTACAAGCTTGCCTGTCATAAGATTTTTACAGCTTCTCTTGGCTGGAAACATGCAGGTTGCTAGAAAAAGTCACTGAAGGAACTTTTATCTCATGACTGCTGTTTTTCTGTAAAGTTCCTAAGCTAGCTTAGCTTAAACATAAGAAACAGAATGCAGTTGTACCTGAAAGTTTAAAGTAAATTCTGATTCGGCACACAGGTATCCTTTCATGAGCTTTCAGGAGTCTCCTTTGCCATATGAACACTTGCTCCTCTGCAAGCACAGTTGAGACAATAGTCTACTGGGAATTCAGGGGCTCCACCTAACACTGCAGGGACCACTAACCAACGGCTTATCTACGGAGTTCTCTTAATAGTCAAGATCCATAAGAAATTCAGTGGGGCAATCAAAAAAATAGCCAAAAATAACTGCTTTATCCTTCCTGGAGGAAGGGCAAGGGATACATCTAAACCTTCTTTGTATCATTTATTAAGGTGTGTTTAATTGCAAATGCTGGCACACAGTAGTTGATCAGATACCTATCTATTGATCAAGTAAATAAAACAAAAATACAAACATCCATTTAAAATCCTATGAATGATCTCTGGGTATGCTGTGCTGGTGTGCTCAGTCACGTCTGACTTCTTGAGATCCCATGGACTGTAGTCCATCAGGCACCTCTGTCCATGGGATTTCCCAGGCAAGAATACCGGAGTGAGTTGTCATTTCCTTCTCCAGGGGATCTTTCCAACCCAGAGACTGAACCCACATCTCCTGAATTAGCAGGCAGATTATTTACCACTGAGCCACCAGGGAGGCCCCATGCTGTACTAGTAACAGCAAAAAAAATTCCCACAGTTCTCCAGCAGGGCCATGCAGCCTAAGGCTGAGAACAACTTACTTTTGCTTTAATTCCCAGCTGGACTCTTTCTTATCATTAATCATCTGATATTTGGGATAATTGTTGTATAACTCTAAACACTGGTTCTTCATCTTTAAAATGGGTATTACAATAATAAAACTTTATCAGAAAAAGAGTCATTTATATAACAGCTCAAGCAGGCTTGGCACACAACATGAATTGAGTCACTGCTGCTACTAGCACAGTCAAATCCTACGTCAGGAATTATTGATAAATAGTGACCTAGTAAGATCTACTTATACTGTTATAAAATAAGTCATTTTAAGCAGGCACTTAACCATCACTCTGCCACTTAAGTTTAATTAAAAACAGAGTAGTGAACATGTAATATGTGTGGACTTAGGAACTAAATGCCAAGAAACCTAGATTTTAGTTCTATCCTTCACACTTTATCAGGAAAAGCCAAAGCTCCAGGCCTTAGGTTTCCCATCTATAAAACTCTTAATGTTCCGACTAACATTTCCAGGAAAATCACATACATCCCTTAAAAAAAAAGTCTTAGGATTCCTAAAACTACAAAAAACAATTCATCATTTATACTGAAAAATATAAAAAAAAAATAAATAAAAATATTAGAGGAAATATAAATCTGTATTTGAAACAACGTATATTAGTAAGAAAATAGGTGGTACCAAAAATATATGACCACAAATATATAGCTTAAGTTTCAAAATGGTAAATTTCTATGAGTTAATGTCCCTAAAATCTGAGGAAAAACTGATAACTCAAGTTATTTTAATAAAGGACAATGCCCCAGTACTTGTAGAAAAAAAGCAGCAAGGTGCCCAACAGACTAATCATACAAAGAAATATTTCAGAGTGAGTATCTAGTGTTTATGGAAAACTTTGCTTGATGGCAAGTTACTAAACCATTCTGAAATATTAGGACAAATATATATGATTACTATGATCTCACTACCCACCAAGAAGATCCTGTGCAACTATGCTTTATCTATTACATTATTTTGTTGAATTCCACCATACAAGTAATTTAAAAGAAAAAGAAAAATAAAAAATAAATGATGACATTAAAAAGTGATTAAAAATAAAGTTTTGCTGCCTTCAAGAAAGAAACTGCACCTTAAAAAAAGAAGTGGCGGTATCAAAGCATATGTCAGTACAACAATTCGTGGCAGCTCATTTATATAAACTCCAGAAGATAATGGGGGGTGTGTAAGTTACTCATTAAAAATGGTCTATGGGTTGTAACTAGATATTAGTAAAACTATAAAGTTAGAACAATTTGAGGGAAAAAAAAAAATTCAAGGGAAGGAGTGCGATGAAAGGGTTAAATTACACCAAGCCACATACTGACGTTATATGGCTTATGCACGGTAAAATCATGCAGATAACATGAAAACCAACATCTAACACTGAAAACATTTAGAAAATCTGTGCTTGAACGTAAAGTTAAAAAAAAAGGGGGGGGGGGATAAGCTGAAAAAAATAAAATAACCATTCATTTCAAATCCTTCCATTGTTGTATATTCACTTATCACTACACTTACATTGACTACATATAATTTAACACAAAGAAGCAAAATCTGTAAGCTTCTCCCTACCTTGGGTTTTTAATCAAAATGAATGCAAACTATCACGTGGGATTCAGCCAAGCAGTGACGTTAAATTCTGCTCTGTCAGAGAGAGCATCTGTCAAGCCCACATTTAAACTGCTGCCTGCCTGTGCAGCAGCTGAGGAACCGTGGATTTCATATTACAGACTAAAACCCCAGTGAAGCTGCTCAAAATCCTTCCCGCAGCTGCCAGGCAACGACGAGAGAGTTAAATCCTGCTCTTTTCCAATACAATCGAAGCACTCCATTCTAGCTCTGGCTGCTTTACATTGCAGCTCAGGGTTCTTACTAGAAATATGGATACTGAGAAGAGAATAGAGCACTGCATTGTCCGGCCAGGAAGACAGCAGATGTAAAAAGCTTCAATGCATCAACTGTGGGGAAGAGTCGACAGTGCTTCAAACAGAAAGAACCACCACAGCTCTTTTGTTTAAAGGAAGAGAAAATGAAAGAAAGCAAAAACCTCAGAAGATTAGCACCCATATGAACAAGGAAGGGAACTCGAAGACAAGCAGACAGATGGACACTTTGGACACTGTGAAAAGCAATCGCAGGAGGCAGACTGTTGGGGGAGGTGTGCGTATTCGACAGCATCTTTTTGCTGGAGCGATGGCGTGCCAAAAGTATCTTCAGTGGGCATAATCCTCGCCACATAAATGGCCTGACCAAGGAAGGTATGTCGATATCTTGTGTGTGATACTCATTTAAATGTCTGTTACCTTTTTATAGCCCAGGAGGCACTAATCTCTAATAAACAAGTTCATACATTTCACTGTCCTTGAAACTATGAGAGGGTTTCTAAATATATGATTTTAAAATTTGTCACTGTTTAGAAGACAAGCTGTCACTGCTTTATTCAAGTAAATATGTAGCTCGCAGTAATTATGGATTACAGAAAAGGCAAATAGTAACAAGCTGTGCTTAAAGGCTTCTCTGAAAAATGAAACTTAAAAAAAAAATCTGAAACCCGCTAAAGAAAACACAGCAATCCTCTATCAAATTAGGTCAAGTTGAATCCTTATCCAGTAAATTAAAGGGCTCTCCTTAAAATGGCTATCAAAGGAGTCAATGCAGTAAAATTATACTAAATGGTATTTAAAAAAATGATCCTAATATTAAGAGCTTTTCCGTCCTTTTAAAGCAAAATCTTAATATAGAGCAGGTTTTAGTAACAAATCTTCCCTCCTGTGTCCATCTCCCTAAACAAAAGTAAGGAACACAACCTCTGAAGACTATCAACAAATTTTAAGTACCACTGAACTGTAAGATACTAAAAGGAAAGCATTTGTACAGGATCACAGAAGGCAGTGTGTGTTTATGCACAGCACTCTACCACAGGAGATTTACATGTCCACGAATACAACTTCAAACAAAGAAATACAAATATTTGCTACTATTACCCCTATTGCTAAAAGCAAGACTTTACTTTAGGCAACAGACTGATTCTAAACGATCAAAATATAAGATTGGTTTTGGTGATCATTTTCAAAGTGAAACTCAAAAACATAATATGAAAATACTCTGAATAAAAATATCCATGTAACAGCAATACAAGGTCAAAAAATTCAACTTAAATGTAGCCACTATGCCAGGCTATATAAATATGTAATAGTGAACTATTGGCACAGTGTGTGTGTGCAGGGCAAAAATGAATCTACTATTTTAGTAACAATCCCAGAATAGCAGCTCACGGCTCAGGAACTCATGTATTTCTAAAATTTTTTACAGGTCCTCAAAGATTCTGATTTTTGCTCAACTTCATAGCACAACTCATTATTTAATAATCACAAAAGGCAAACATTTTAAAGATATATGTAACCATTCTATTCTAAAATTAAGATTAAACAAGTCTATCAGGCCTATTATTATTACAGTTCAACATCAACTCTCACTCACAGCATTTAGTCCATTAAAGAATGAAATCAGACAGTATTAAACAAACAAAAAAACCTCAAGTCTCTTTTAGAGCCTTTATCTCTCAATGTTAAAGTCACCCATTAAACATTTTTATTAGCTATCTCAAAATAGGAGTGCAGAGTTTTTTATTCAAGCACCCCTAAACTCTAGAACTGTTCCAACAGACTAAAATCATCAACACTTTTAAAAGCCAGATAATAAAAACAGTGCATGAGTGTGTGTGACAAAGAGAACATTTTACAGTAACATCCTCTCCATGAGCGTCAACCCATAAGATGTAAATACACATGAATAACTTAACAATATTATCATAAAAACCCATAAAATATAAATCCAAGCTATTGCTACTCTGAAAATGTAAAAGTGCAAAGACTATTTAGAATATCAAAATATTTCAACTTTCTAGTTTTATTACCACTTCTTAAGAATTAATGTATAACAGGCAGTAACTGGAAAAGAATTTTATCATTTAATAGGAGGAGGAATCGTTACTTTAATTGTACTTTCTTTTTAACAAAACAATTATGATAAATACCTGAAAAACCTTTAATAAAGAATTTTTAAAGGCTACACATATGCACTACATTTACCAACAGGAGAGTTGTCAAACGGGTATATATAGATTTCAAGTTTGAGCAGCTTAATATTTACAAACATACAAATATCATGAATTTAAATGAAGATGCATCTCCATCACATATTGCTACAAAATCACACAGGACCATAAACTATGGGCACTATGCCAGATTACAACATATAATAATTGGCTCTTTTCTGTAACACTGAAATACTTTAGAAACATCACTTCAGGCATATTTTCATAAAAATACAATTTACCAATATATTTACCTGCATTCATTTTCCAGTCCTTTATTCATTCAAATATCTGACCTTCTATTTATTGCTTCTTAAACCATCTAATTTACACTCCTGAAAGATCTAAATGATTAGACTTCAACCAGATTTCAAGCATTCTCTATCAACAGAAAGCTGATACATTTAATTTAGTTTTGGAATGTTTAAAATAGATTATCAAATAAACATTAAAAGCAAGTTTTATTTCTTTTAAATTTACACACATAACCCTCGTAGCTATTGACCTCTTTATGGGGTGGAGGAAGAATTATTATTTATCTAATATTTCATTTGAAAATAAAAGCTTAGTTTTCTCACCTCAGAAGAATGGCCAACTATAAGAAAAAAAAAGTGAGTTTCTAAACTAGAACACTCAGCTCTATTATTTTCAGCTGCGTTAACAACAGAACTGTTTTACTGGAACAGTGAAGTATTGGTCTTCATCAGAAAAATGTGAAATTAAAATTTAAGTGAATAAATTCTAATAAATAAATAACTAGATTCTATGTTTTTAAAACCTGAAAAATTAAAAAAAAACACAGCTCCTATCTCACAAGATGATTAAATAATTTCTTATTTCTGAAAAAAACGATAACTTCTAAAAGTGCATTTCAT
The DNA here is from genome assembly GCF_014754425.2 of Oryx dammah. Taxonomy (NCBI): domain Eukaryota; kingdom Metazoa; phylum Chordata; class Mammalia; order Artiodactyla; family Bovidae; genus Oryx; species Oryx dammah. The sequence continues at coordinate 68,303,622 of NW_024070205.1, read as the reverse complement.
ATACTAGAAATTATCAAAAGCTGGTGCCTATACTATTATACTTTAGAAGTCCGTTCAAATTCCCACCTACTTGCTCCTCCTAGTGGCTGTTACTAGAATAGTAGTACTTTCATTCATACATGTGTCTAGTACTTTCAACCAATATTTTCTGAATACTTCATATAAGTGAATGTTATTCTAGTTTTTCACTTTTATGAGGACTTCCATGTAAATGCCATTATCTCCCCCAAATAATTAAATTTCATATCGAAGTTAAGTATATTTGGTATTAACCATAAACTTCTCAGTATCACAAGCTAAATACATTCACACACATATATATATAATTTCTAATAAACAAATGCTCTTACAACAAATTTTTAATTGACAAGTTTTCTTTTCCTTAAATAATTTTCACAAAAGTTGAAAAAGTTAAACATTAGTCCCCATTTCAAAAAGTTTTCATTCTCTTTTAATAGAATTCAAGCTATAGCTCCTCACCTATCGTCTACCCCCACAGCTTGGTCCAGAAAAACTAACAACTGAAAAAACATGAACAAATTTGTGCTATGCACTGAAAAACTTCTTCGAAGATCAGTTCTTAATACGTGGCATCACGCATCTCCCATACTGACAGCTCATAATTTTTGTCTTCTAAATGTAGGGCTCTAGGTGTCATGCAAGTCCTACAAATGTAATAAATTCTCCACATGCAAATTTAGAACATAGCATAACTCAAAAATCTTTTAAAATGCATTCTGTGAAATTTAAAATTTTCAACAACTGAGGATATAACAGCACCTAATGTCTGTATTTTGAAAAACTTGGAAGACTGTTCAAAGCAGTTCTTTGCTAATTCTAATATGGAGATTCAACTGAAGTACACGATAGTACTCTGTGAAGGCCACAGATAATTGAGTTGCTATATTTTAAAAATCAATCTTAAGTCTAAGTAAAGACAGTGATCTGAATGCCTCACATTTGAAGTGGAAGGTTAAAATGAGAAAAGGGTATTTGCAAATGTTCATCATTTATTACTGTCTTAAAATCTTGCACTGAAGTTACTGAACCCTGAAAATTAATTTTGACAGGTGCATCTTCTCACTGACTTTCTCCACACAGTAGGGGCCAATGGAAACATGCCAGGCAGTGTACTGTGACTAACAGAACTCTGCCATAATCAACCTTGCACCGTCTGTCCCACAACTGATACATGACCATTTTACAAAAAAGGCCGCTGACTGTGCACCATACCACCAATGGTATGTCAAATCAATTTTAATTAATGCCAATACATTTTCCATCTGCTCTCAGGACTTTTTACACGGCCTCTCCCAGGAATCCAGCAGCGTTTCTCTCTCCTCCATGCACACAACTTTCAGTCTTTAACTTTAGTCAAAAGAACAAATGACCAGAGCTACTGAGATGATGAAATAAGTGGAAGAAAAATCCATCACCTCTCTTAAAAGTGCTCACTGAGCTCAAAGGTATATTTTTAAAGAAATTAATCCTGTTCTCAGGACACTAGGTTGCCAAAGGAAGACAAATTATAAACTTTGTTTCTGGGTGATCATATTTTCACAGCTTAAAAATTCCCATCTGCCCTAATTTTATTAGTCTCTTTAAAGCAGTTCTGTGGTATTTCGCATTTTGTAAACTTTTATGATTCATCTTTATAGAATGACTGCGAGGGAGACGACGTGACCGAATTAGAAAATGACTACCAAAGAACAGTATTGATTCAGGAGAAGGACACGTTCCCCAGCCACCAGTATCTCTCATCCATTACTGGATATTTACAACATGCTTCAGTGGAGGAGGAGACACTGCTGCTTTGCAAAGATGAGCTGGAATGCCAAGAGGTCTCTGTTTCGGACCCATCTTATTGGTGTACTTTCTCTCGTGTTTCTTTTTACTATGTTTTTGTTTTTCAATCATCACGACTGGCTGCCGGGCAGAGCTGGATTCAAAGAAAACCCTGTGACATACACTTTCCGTGGATTTCGTTCTACAAAAAGTGAGACGAACCACAGCTCTCTTCGGAACATTTGGAAAGAAACTGTCCCTCAGACCCTGAGGCCTCAAACAGCAACTGACCCCAACAACACGGATCTGTCACTGCAAGGAGTCACAGGGCTGGAGAACACGCTCGGTGCCAACGGAAGCATTTACAATGAGAAAGGTACTGGACACCCAAATGCTTACCATTTCAAATACATTATCAATGAACCTGAAAAGTGCCAGGAGAAAAGCCCCTTTTTAATACTACTAATCGCTGCGGAACCTGGACAAATAGAAGCTAGACGGGCTATTCGGCAAACTTGGGGCAATGAGAGTCTAGCACCTGGTATTCAAATCACACGGATTTTTCTTTTAGGCGTAAGTATTAAGTCAAGTGGCTACCTTCAACGTGCAATATTGGAAGAAAGCAGACAGTACCACGATATTATCCAACAGGAATACTTAGATACATACTACAATCTGACCATTAAAACACTCATGGGCATGAACTGGGTTGCAACATACTGTCCACGTATTCCTTATGTAATGAAAACTGACAGTGACATGTTTGTCAATACCGAGTATTTAATACATAAGTTACTGAAGCCAGACCTGCCTCCTAGACATAACTATTTTACTGGTTACCTAATGAGGGGATATGCACCCAATCGAAACAAAGACAGCAAGTGGTACATGCCACCAGACCTCTACCCTAGTGAACGCTACCCTGTCTTCTGCTCCGGGACTGGTTATGTTTTTTCTGGAGATCTGGCAGAGAAGATATTTAAAGTTTCTTTAAGTATCCGTCGTTTGCACTTGGAAGATGTATATGTGGGGATCTGTCTTGCCAAGTTGAGAATTGATCCTGTGCCCCCTCCCAATGAGTTTGTGTTCAATCACTGGCGAGTTTCTTATTCAAGCTGTAAATACAGCCACCTAATTACCTCTCATCAGTTCCAGCCTAGTGAACTGATAAAATACTGGAACCATTTACAACAAAATAAGCACAATGCTTGTGCCAATGCAGCAAAAGAAAAGGCAGGCAGGTATCGCCACCGTAAACTACATTAGAAAAGACAACTTTTTTTCTTCCCCCAAAACATGCAACCTGTAAAATATTGCTAAAAGCATGTGTAGTTAAAATGATTATGATTACATGCATAGGAACAAGTTTTAGTTAAAACTCATCACATAAAGGAATCCAAAAATATATTTTTTAATTTCTGAAGAAGGTAATTCTTAAAAATAGATATAACAAAAAAGTATCCCAAAACAACCTATTAAAAAATCTACTTTAAAAATCCACGTGGGGGATTCTGTGTATTAACACGCAATAACAGGCATGCATACATCAATGGTTCGAATCTTATGTTAGGGGCCAAGAGGATGTATCTGCATGTTTTCCAAGTAAATTTTAATTTAAGAAATGGAGATGGTCAAAAGACTCTTCATTTTAGATTTAGTTTTCCATTTCAATATATGTAAATAAAACATTACTGTCAATTTTAAGGAAACTTTATAATTGTGCAAAGGACAAATTTTCTGACCTATTCTAGGGTTCTAAAAACCATATTCCATGCAATAAGATTTAATTGAGGTATTCCATAAACATAGTTATAAAGTTCAGAGGTTTTAGCAATGAAGTTCTCATCTAAGTATTTACTTTCTAAAAACAACTGAGATGTTGATTTTCTTTTATCAGTACTCACATTTATTGGGGGAAATTATTTTGACATGATGTGATAAAATGTGAAAAATCAATGTGTCTCAGGCTCAAGTTTTTATAAAAAAAAAAAAAAATTTAAATGTTCAAAACAGAAAGTTTGTTTTCTCGTTGGTGTTCAGGGCCAAGCTAGTACTTCACTGATTTCCTCAATCAGCCAGTTATTGCACTCTCAAGGAGCATCACCACTTAACTTCAAGCATATCTGAAAAAATCATTCTCCTCCAACTGAAGCAATCGCTGGTTACTTACAGGCACAAACAGGATGCACGGCTGAAAGCAGATAAAGGATAAAGAGTGCAGCAGCAGTTTCATTTAATACATTTTAAGATGCATGTCTGCCAAACCACAACATATGGGAAGTTTATTTTCCTGACAACAAGTGTACACATGCCGATACTTCATCATTTTATGGCACCTACTTTGTTTTCTGAGTGCCAAGTTTACAAACTGCCTGCAGTTTTTAATTTGGTGGGTGACAAATATCCTGTTCCACCGATTAAAAACTTTCGGGGAGGGATGGGGGAAAAACTACAAATGTTTGATGAAACACTTGACTCTAGGATGAACAATGTATACAATGCACTTTTACCAAGTTTTTAATAAAAAGGGTAAACAAAAAACCTTCACTGAGTGTTATGGTCCAAATATTTCACAGAAATTTTGTTGGTTCCATTACAAATTTTAAAATCAAGAAACACTAACCCATCAATTTTAAAACAGTGCTTTTATTTCATACCAGTATATAAATCTATCAATCTTGATTTAGTAAGGATGTTATTTATGCTAATTCTAACATCAGTCATTTTTATCCTTGATTCTATTCTGAAGAGTTATCCACTGAAACATCTATTAAAGTTCAGAATCACAGAGAATGTTTCAGTACTTAAAATTTAATGTGATGAATTCTACGATACTCAGCTTATCTCCCATTTTTAATTCAGTCATCTAAATGTTCTGTTCTACACAGAATAATTCTGAATGCTGAGCTATATTACCCCACCTCTTGGTAAGGTCTGTTTTTCACTTACTTTATTCTGTATGGTCATAAAAAGACTAAAATTACTAAGTACCAAAATTACTAGACAAAGGTCACACATAGGAGGATAATACCAAAGTAGTGTGATGAAAAGTAAAAGGAACCCTTCCCTCAGTATAGAGAATTCTATTAATTCTTTTTTAAAAGTGTGCATGCACAGGTATACACACTCAGAAACAGAATCCAAACACAATTCGTTCAAATTCAGTACAGTATCTTTAAAAGATGGATAGTATTCTCCTTCCAGAAAAATTCAAGTTTAAAAAGATAACTAATTAAAAACAGAATTCTTAACAGACAATAAATTCCTATCTCAGGTGTCAACTTAAAATCATTTCTATATCCCTGATAACACCATCTTGAAAACTTATAGGAATCTAATGACACTCTAAGTTCTCAAAAAGCACTGAATCCAATAATAAAGTACTTCAGTACTGCTGAAAATCTTTATTTTAAAATAAATATTCTATTATTAATTTATTTTTGACCTTCCATTCTGAATATGCAAGCTGATTTCTTCAGCAAGATTATTTTCACGTTCATATTATGATTTTAAAAATACAATACTTATTCAAACATCTCACCAAATATTAATTATGCCAAGTACCATGTAATTGTTATACATTAAAATATAATTTTAATGACTGCACTTACATCTGGTCAAAGAAAATTATAGGAACTATATAATCTTTATGCTCAAAGTGTCAAGAGATATTATGTAAGATAAAAATACCAAAAGTTTCACTATTCACACTAGTTTATTTTGATTAAAATTACAGGTGGTGAAATTTTAATTCAAGTAAATAATTTAAAGTTCTCACCTGTGAATATACAGTATAATCACACAAAATCAATTGGAATCTTATTAAAATCTATTCCCAAACCCCTATAAAAATAGTGCTAGCAAAGTACAGGAACTACTTATATTATGTGCCTGGCAGTGTGTTAAAGGACTGTACACACACGATCGTATATAATCCTTCAAAGTAACAGTAAAGAACAGGAAAGACTGCAAGAGGTTAAATATCTGAGATCACACACACAGTAAAGCAGCAGGGTTCCAGCTCAGATTCTTCACCACTATGCTCTTCTGCTACACTCTGCATGTATGATTCCTGCTAGAATCTAAGAGCTAAGCAAAACGGCCTGTCTTCTTGCCTAGTCTGCACTCCTCCGTCACCTTCTGTGAGGCTCTCAGGCTGCACAACCATTTTCCCACACTGGCGAGAGACCTGATGTCAAGTAAAGCACAAATAGAGAGGGGAGTAAAGCGCAAATTCAGAGACGGGGAAGGAGAGGAAAGCTGGTCGCTCATTTTTTCTTCTTTTCAGTTTTGATGTCTGGGGGTCAGAAACTTAGAAAAGCTACCAATTACTGCTTATCTCTTATTCTTTTGGGCACTGAGACCCATCTGTAAACAAACAGGCAGGTGGCACTGAGAAATTATACAAAAGGTGCTTCTTTTGAAGTATAATTTGATTACTGTTAGTAGACAAAAGCAGCACCATGTTTTCTCACTCTACTGGTTAATCACCCACTGTTTTGTCATGAGGTGGTAACACTCATTTTATCCAGCTGATTCAGGTTAGTTTCAGTTTTTTGTGGTTTGACAACATTTGACTATTAACACAGATTTAAGGAGCCAAAAAAAAGTCTCTACCTTACACACATCCTAACATACCTCACAAAGTATCAGTGTATCACTTAACATGACTCTCAGAAGACGGATAATGTATTAATACACCAAATACTAACAAGGGACGTTACCCACTCCATCAGCGCACACACACACACACCCTCCCCTAAGTGCAAGGTAACTATAAGCCTTATTACTTTCAAGATGTGATTTACCACAGAAGGAAGAAAACCATTTCTGTATTTGCAGGAAGTGCTTCTCCTCCCTCTACTAGCAAATATCCAAACTGAAGGATGACCAGAGAGAAAGCAAATGCCTCCATCCGGTCACTAACCTAATTTAATTCAACTTCCGACTGAACCCTCCACACTCTCAACCTGAATTTCACCTGAGACAGTGTCCTGAACACTGAAAAAGGAAAACAAACCAGTTCAGTTCAGTTCAGTTGCTCAGTCATGTCCGACTTCTTGCAACCCCATGGACCGCAGCATACCAGGCCTCCCCGTGCATCACCAACTCCCGGAGTCCACCCAAACCCATGTCCATTGTGTCAGTGATGCCATCCAACCATCTCATCCTCTGTCGTTCCCTTCCCCTCCTGCCCCCAATCCCTCCCAGCATCAGGGTCTTTTCAAATGAGTCAGCTCTTCGCATCAGGTGGCAAAGTACTGGAGTCTCAGCTTTATCATCAGTCCTTCCAATGAACACCCAGGACTGATCTCTTTTAGGATGGACTGGTTCGATCTCCTTGCAGACCAAGGGACTCTCAAGAGTCTTCTCCAACACCATAGTTCAAAGACATCAATTCTTCGGCACTCAGCTTTCTTTACAGTCCAACTCTCACATCCATACATCACCACTGGAAAAACCAACGCCTTGACTAGACAGACCTTTGTTGGCAAAGTAATGTCTCTGCTTTTTAATATGCTATCTAGGTTGGTCATAACTTTCCTTCCAAGGAGTGTCTTTTAATTTCAAAGCTGCAGTCACCATCTGCAGTGATTTTGGAGCCCCCCAAAATAAAGTCTGACACTGTTTCCACTGTTTCCCCATCTATTTCCCATGAAGTGATGGGACCGGATGCCATGATCTTCATTTTCTGAATGTTGAGCTTTAAGCCAACTTTTTCACTCCCCTCTTTCACTTTCATCAAGAGGCTTTTGAGTTCCTCTTCACTTTCTGCCATAAGGGTGGTGTCATCTGCATATCTGAGGTTATTGATATTTCTCCCGGCAATCTTGATTCCAGCTTCTGTTTCTTCCAGTCCAGCGTTTCTCATGATGTACTCTGCCTAGAAGTTAAATAAGCAGGGTGACAATATACAGTTTTGGCGTACTCTTTTTCCTATTTGAAACCAGTCTGTTGTCCCATGTTCAGTTCTGACTGTTGCTTCCTGACCTGCATACAGCTTTCTCAACAGGCAGGTCAGGTGGTCTGGTATTCCATCTCTTTCAGAATTTTCCACAATTTATTGTGATCCACAAAGCCAAAGGCTTTGGCATAGTCAACAAAGCAGAAATAGATGTTTTTCTGGAACTCTCTTGCTTTCTCAATGATCCAGCGGATGTTAGTAATTTGATCTCTGGGTCCTCTGCCTTTTCTAAAACCAGCTTGAACATCTGGAAGTTCACAGTTCACATATTGCTGAAGCCTGGCTTGGAGAATTTTGAGCATTACTTTGCTAGCATGTGAGATGAGTGCAATTGTGAGGTAGTATGAGCGTTCTTTGGCATTGCCTTTCTTTGGGATTGGAATGAAAACTGACCTTTTCCAGTCCTGTGGCCACTGCTGAGTTTTCCAGATTTGCTGCCATATTGAGTGCAGCACTTTCACAGCATCATCTTTTAGGATTTGAAATAGCTCAACTGGATTCCATCACCTCCACTAGCTTTGTTCATAGTGATGCTTCCTAAGGCCCACCTGACTTCACATTCCAGGATGTCCGGCTCTAGGTGAGTGAGAGTGATTACACCTTCATGATTATCTGGGTCATGAAGGTCTTTTTTTGTATAGTTCTGTGTATTCTTGCCACCTCTTCTTAATATCTTCTATTAGGTCCATTCCATTTCTGTCCTTTATTGAGCCCATCTTTGTATGAAATGTTCCCTTGGTATCTCTAATTTTCTTGAAGAGATCTCTAGTCTTTCCCATTCTGTTGTTTTCCTCTATTTCTTTCCAATGATCACTGAGGAAGGCTTTCTTATCTCTCCTTGCTATTCTTTGAACTCTCCATTCAAATGGGTATATCTTTCCTTTTCTCCTTTGTTTTTCGTAGACAACTAGCCAATTTGATCACATGGACCATAGCCTTGTCTAATTCAATGAAACTAAGCCATGCCGTGTGGGGCCACCCAAGACTAACAGGTCATGGTGGAGAGGTCTGATAGAATGTGGTCCCAGGGAGAAGGGAATAGCAAACCACTTCAGTATTCTTGCCTCAAGAACCCCATGAACAGTATGAAAAGGCAGAAGGATAGGATACTGAAAGAGGAACTCCCCAGGTCGCTAGATGCCCAATATGCTACTGGAGATCAGTGGAGAAATAACTCCAGAAAGAATGAAGGGATGGACCCAAAGCAAAAACATTACCCAGTTGCAGATGGGACTGGTGATAGAAGCAATGTTGCTGTAAAGAGCAATATTGCATAGGAACATGGAATGTCAGGTCCATGAATCAAGGCAAATTGGAAGTGGTCAAACAGGAGATGGCAAGAGTGAACGTCGACATTTTAGGAATCAGCAAACTAAAATGGACTGAAATGGGTGAATTTAAGTCAGATGACTATTATATCTACTATTGTGGGCAGCAATCCCTTAGAAGAAATGGAGTAGCCATCATGGTCAACAAGAGTCCGAAACGCAGTACTTGAATGCAATCTCAAAAACGACAGAATGATCTCTGTTCATTTCCAAGGAAAACCATTCAATATCACAGTAATCCAAGTCTATGCCCCAACCAGTAACACTGAAGAAGCTGAAGTTGAACAGTTCTTTGAAGATCTACAAGATCTTCTAGAACTAACACCCAAAAAAGATGTCCTTTTCATTAAAGGGGACTGGAATGCAAAAGTAGGAAGTCAAGAAACACCTGGAGTAACAGGCAAATTTGGCCTTGGAGTACAGAAGGAAGCAGGGCAAAGGCTAATAGAGTTTTTCCAACAGAATGCACTGGTCATAGCAAACACCCTCTTCCAACAACACAACAGAAGATTCTATACATGGACATCACCAGATGGCCAAAACCAAAATTAGATTGATTATATCCTTTGCAGCCAAAGATGGAGAAGCTCTATACAGTCAGCAAAAACAAGACCAGGAGCAGACTGTGGCTCAGATCATGATCTCCTTATTGCCAAATTCAGACTTAAATTGAAGAAAGTGGGGAAAACCACTGGACCATTCAGGTATGACCTAAACCAAATCCCTTATGACTATACAGTGGAAGTGAGAAATAGATTTAAGGGACTCGATCTGATAGAGTGCCTGATGAACTATGGACAGAGTTTCATGACATTCTATAGGAAACAGGGAGCAAGACCACCTCCAAGAAAAAGAAATGCAAAAAGCAAAATGGCTGTCTGAGGAGGCCTTACAAATAGCTGTGAAAAGAAGAGAGGTAAAAAACAAACAAAAAAAAAGAAACAAAGGAGAAAACAAACCAGCAGCATCACAAAAAATCAATGTTAAACAACAGAAAGCTATAACATTATATGCCAAATCTTAAATTCGTATCTGTGTCTTAATTAAATGTTTAAAATACACTAATTTACACAATATAATAAAATTAATAAGGGTTGTCTGCATCACTGTCATACCTAAAATGCTACTAAAAACATATATTTGAATATAACAAGAACCAGAATCAGTGTTAGTCTCTACCGGCAATGAGAACTTCTCTAACATACCTGCAGATGTCCTTTGGGAAGCTACACCATCCTCCAATGAGAAAGTTCCAGGAAAACTTTCAATCCAGACACCCTGCCTGGCACTGTGCCTATGTGGCACAACCAGAGACCCTCTCTCACAGCAATGTGAATTCTGAAGGAAATACACACATACACGCATACTGAGGTGCAGCCACATACACAAAACGGCTGGGGCTGATTCATTTGGGCTCAGTACCTGCAGAGATTACCCACTAATTCTTGCTCTCTACATCCCCAGAGCTGCTATGGTTCCTGTCCCTTCTACCACTTGGTTCTCTCATTTTATGAACTCACTCATAGTATTCTGATACTTTTTGTTTTTCTGGCTTCAGTTAGCCAAAGTCGATTTCTTCTCATAACCAAAGAATCCTATGTGAGAGAAAACCCACGGCCAGCAAATGCTGCAGTAATCAAGTTGTTCCTCGGTCCTGTGATGACCCCAGAATACTCCATAAGACCATACCCTCTGTGCACTTCACCACGTGAACAAGTCAGGAGCGTAAAGGGGTCCAAGAACAACTTCTCTGTTAAAGAAAACAGGCTGAAAATTTTAGAGTTCTTCACAGTCCACATTCATGGCCAAGCCTCACAAGAACTACAAAGTAGTTTTTCTGCATATGACATAATACTCCCAAGAGCAGGGTGCTGTCGATATCTTATTACCAAAGAGCAATGAGGGAAACACACTTGAGAGCTGTGTTTCTAGTCATACCACTGTCTCCCACATAACCACCAGCAGGGAAGTCACCACCAGCATGGCTGCCTGAGCCCCAACACTGTAAAATGCTGTGAGCTTAGAAATGAATGCAGGGAGAAGCCTACAATGCACGTTCGCAGTTACTGTTTAAAACTATTCCTTTATCAGAGATCTTCTCACCTCCGTGAACGTGAACGTGAACATGAAGTCACTCAGTCGTGTCCGACTCTTTGCGACCTCATGGACTGTAGCCTACCAGGCTCCTCTGTCCATGGGATTTTCCAGGCAATAGTATTGGAGTGGATTGCCATTTCCTTCTCCAAGGAATCTTCCCAAACCAGGGATCGAACCCAAGTCTCCCACATTGTAGACAGATGCTTTACCGTCTGCGATCTCAGCCTAAGGTTTAAAAGAAAAAAGTTACAATGTTCTTCCTGGCAGATTTAGAAAAGAAAAAGCTAATAACTGGGCAAAAGACAACTAAAGTTAATTCTTACAAAAATAAAATGAAATTTCTTAACCAAAGTTCACAAGTATAACTCCAAATTAAAGTAGTTGTATGTTTTGAGCATCTCTAAGTACAAACATGTAACAGTATATTTAAACCCAGTTATTGTCTCTCATCTCCAAATTTAAGAACTTTTAAAATAAAAGATCCTATCACAATGAATGGCTATATCCAGTCAGTGGCCACATAAAAATATCAAGAGTCATCCTCGCCTCCAGAGTCATCCTTGCCACTGCCTCCTCTTATTATCACCCATATCAATCTATCCCCAAGACCTGGATTCCTGGTGAAATCCACCCACTTCTCCTCACCTCACACCTCCAGTAGTTCAAGTGAGCAATACCTTAACAATTGGTTTCTTCACAGTCACCCAAACTGCTTCTCATACTGCAGTCAAAACAATACTTTAAAAACCACAAAGCTATTCAAATCATCCCACTGCTTTCATGGAGATGCTGTTTATTGCCACAATGAAAAAGTGAAAGTGAAAGTCACTCAGTCATGTCTGACTCTTTCCGAGCCCATGGACTACAAAGTCTATGGAATTCTCTAGGCCAGAATACTGGAGTGCGTAGCTGTTCCCTTCTCCACGGGATCTTCCCAACCCAGGGATCGAACCCAGGGTTCCTGCATTGCAGGCACATTCTTTACCAACTGAGCCACCAGGGAAGCCCACTGCTGTAATAAACAAACCAAAAAATCCTAGATTATAAACACTGAACTGCAACCTGACTCCATAAAACATTCTCACCTTTTTGGTTTGCAGCATTCTCATCTTACTTGAAAGGAAACTTATTTTTAAGATGTCAAAATCAATTTCTGTCTACAGTGATGAGTCAACCACTGGTTTGGATACGGGCTCATCCACATTGCAAGTAAAGCAACATAAAGGTAAATACATGTTGACAAAAAGAAAGCACAAGTATTCTGAAAATAATTACTATAATCAGTTCTACAAATGTGAAGGTCCCTCATATCACAGTGCATTTCTAAGCAGCGACTATGACGCTGAAGAAGATCAAGAAGTGTTAACTTTCCTCAACAGAAACTCAATGCCGATGAAACATCATTTCCCAAACAGACCAGTTCACCATGCTAAATTCCAGAACTCTAACACTAGCTCAATAGAAATTTCTTGAGTCAAGCCCTCCTTAGTGTTGAAGAAACTTCCAAAGGTCCACTTGATAAATATTTACTGAGAGCCTAGGCATTAATACATGAGCTGTAGATAAACAAAAACAATCATTAAGTTGTTGCAGTAATACTCCTTTGATAGAGAGAGTCATGAATCAGATCTTCATAGAAACAAGTGGAAAAGACAACTATCTTATCTGTCACAAAGGACAGAAACACAGTGCTCTGCAAGCATAACAGGAGAAGGACCCAATCTGTGTTGCCTAGAGTCAGAACAGCCTTCTCTGAGGAAATGTTTATGTTAACATTAACATCTAAGAGATAATTAATCAGGCAAAGGGGGAACAATTCCAGTAAGAGGAATCCGCAGGTACAGTGGCCCTCAGGTTGGAGTAAACCAAGGCACAAAAGTAAAGAGAAGACTGGTATGAACTGTTGACAAAAAGGTAAAAACAGGTAAAATCACATGAAGACACAGAGTAAGGATTACCTATGGCTTTTATCCCTAAGAGAAGTGGAAAGCCACTGGAGATATAGCAGTATTTGGAAAACAGAAAACACTGAGGCTAGCACGTGCCTAACAGCTCCTCTCTCGGTGCGAGGCATCCTGAAGAGATGTTTGAGTGACACGAGAAGACCAATTCAGAGACCACCGCACAATCCAGGGAAGAAACAAAAATAGCTGGACCAGGAAGGATGGTGGTGGTGTGCAAATAATAACTGCAGAGATGTTAGCAAGCAAAGTCCACAGGCCTTCAAGACATGCGGCTATTGGAGGTGAAGGAAAGGGAATGAGTGGCAAGGCCTAAGATGCTGGCCAGGGCACTGAGGGGGTAAGGAGGGAAGACGCCGTATGACAACCTGATTCATCGAGGATAGCATAGTGAAAAGCCACTGGAAACTGTACAGAGGACCGTCAAGTGGCCTGACCACCTATACACCACAAAGTACAGACAATAATGATAATAAATTTCAACTACTAGTCCACACACATATGAAAGGATAGAAAGTAACTAGAAATATATGGATAATAAGAGCTTAAGATTCATTCATCCAATAAATACTTTTCAAGCAACACCCATGTAACCACTACTCTGTCCTCAGCACTGGGGATGTGGTGGAGGGCAAGAAAGATGTGTTTGCTAACTTCAGACCCTCATAGGCAAAGAAACCATCTATGTATATAAATATGTAAAATTACTTGCAGAAAAAAACTGGGAGGGTTTCCTGGTAAAGTGACCATTAAACTGAGATCTGAATTCTGAGGAGGCAGTCTTATGAAGAGCAACAGGAAAAATGAGCCAGGCAAACAGAACTAAAAACACAAAGGCCAGGAAGGTTGAGATAAGTCTGTAGAAAAACCAGAAACAAGCCAGTGAGGCAGACCTACAGCCAGGCTCTTTCTTAATATGCCTACTCTAGAGTAGGGCGTTGTGGAGAGAATTCAGAGTTCCTAATTTGGATGGGAAAAAAATCCACAATTTAATTTTCACCAATATCTAACAGAAACTGACACAGCCTTCTCTCATGAATGTAGGCAACAAACCACAGTACTATTAACAATGGTTGTGGCTTTGTCACCAACAGAATTGAATATTTTCATATCACAACTGTTACAGATATATTCAACAGTGTACATAGTACTACTTTAAAATTCTGGCATTTATTAGTTTTGTCCCTACATCTTGTTATATAATGCATTAGTAAAAGCAGCACAAAGTACCATTATCATAAATTTGTATTTTTTTAATTTTGATAATTTAATACAATTGGCTTTCTGTGTTATCTTTTGTATTTTATGCATTAAAAACATGAGAGAGGACTCAAAGGATTCATTAGTCTACTAAATGGGTCCATGGCACCCCCCCCCCAAAAAAAGTCATGAATTTCTAACCCAGAATAAAAGAAATGTAAGATTCCTATCAACTAAGTGCAACTCCTGTTAACTACTAGTGGTTCTTTGGATCCTACTTCCAATAAACTACAAAAAGTTTTTTCAGAAAAATCAAATAAGCTGGAAAATGAACTGGACATTAGATGATACCAACCATTACTATTTATTTTGTTATATGTAATAATGCGAGGTTAAAAAAGACCATTTTTCTAAAATACACAGGAACAAAATGTCAGTGTCTGGGTTTTGCATCACAGTAGTCCAGGAGAAGGGGGAGAGGTGAACAATTGAAGTAAAAGTGATCAAAAAATAATCCTAGAGTCTGTGTGATGGACAGATTAAAAAAATCATATACTACTTTCTCTAATTATATTTATATCTGAAATTTTTCATAATTAAAAAACAAGGAGGTGGGTGGGGGTGTCGGTGGGGAGGGATTCAGTCACTACTAAAGGTCTCCTGGCCTTTGCACTTGGTCTGACTTTACTGAAGAAACACAAATACTATCTCTGATTTCCAAGAAGTTTCTCTGATTTCCAAGAAGTTTCTGAGGGAGAAAGGAACTGAGTGCCTGCTGTCCTTGGCAATTACCTTCCTCACTGGAAACTGATAAATCAGCATTTAGCATTTGAAATGTTACTGTTTCACAAGCTTGACAATGAAACACTAACATCACCCAGTTTCTCGGCCTTGCTCTGGGCCAGGCAAACTGCTAAAGAAAGGCCACCTTATAAGGCAACCTGGGATCCACATGACTGATCTCTGCCAGGGTGAATAACCTTCTGCACTGCTGCTCATCCCCAGCAGTTATTTATGCTTTGATCTGTTACTACAAAGACAGTGGTGCAAATTCTTCAGGTACTCGCAACCAGGGACTGGTCTTCAGTAATCTACAAAGAGGGTTCCAATGTAAATTATAAGTGTAACACTACCATGTGTTACACGAGGAAGTTACATGGGGAAGCACGTTTTTGTAAAATCTACTATCCTATGACCTTTGTGCTGATGATGAGTGCTTCTAAAAAAAATTATATGAACTTTTCAAAACTACTGAGGACTCAGGAAGTTTAAAAATAAGTCAGATATGTGTCATAAAGTTGCTCATTCGTGTCCAACTATTTGCAACCCTATGGAATGTGGCCCATCAGGCTACACTGTACGTGGAATTCTCTAGGCAAGAATACTGGAGTGGGTAGCCAGCCATTCCCTTCTCCAAAGGATCTTCCCAACCCAGGGACTGAACCTGGGTCTCCTACACTGCAGGCAGACTCTTTACCATCTGAGCCACCAGGAAAGCCTCCAAATGCATGTCATAGATCTCCCCAAAACTGGTATCAATTTATTACAAGGTATTAAATCAATTATATCTATTACATTTAATCCAGATAAAGAAAAACTGTTCCCTAAATCAATGTATTTAAATAGTTAAGCTTTTAACATTTACTTTTCCTGTTAAAGTTACTTGGGGAGAGGGGTGGATGTGATAACATACACTAAAGTTATTGATGAATTATAATGTATCCACAAATTTACCACCAGAATGACTGGTTATTAAAATGTAGCTCTCTATGTTAAAAGCCAACAATTCCTAAGGATATAACAAAGCATTCTGTATTGCCTTTTAGGATAAATTATAATAGTCTAATCATATCAGAAGCTGAATTTGGGGCTGTGGGGATTTATAAAGAAAACTAAAATCTTTTGGCATAATTGAAGTTAAAATTCTTCTGAAAAGTCAAAGAGTTGCATAATTTAAATTCTCAAGCTTGGTATATTAAAATGAATACAGACTTGAATTATAGGATATTAATGGCAACACACATGAAAAAGAGAAATAACAGACACTGAAAGAAGACCAAACCATCTAAAATATCAAAATTAGGGAAGGTAAATGATTAGTGTGATAGTGTCCAGAATTCACTGTTGATAAATGATGATAATACACTGAAATCAACTCTTTTCTGGCTTAACTAGTAATTTGTAAAAAATGTTACACTGACTTGATTTCAAAATAATTTTGTGTTTGATCTTATATACTTCTGCACAAACCTAAATCTTAAGGAACAAATGCTTTTTCATTGACAACATAAAATATGACTTCAACAGCAAGACGACTACTTGAGTTCTACAGTTTGTCTCCAATTAAAACAAAACTAAAAAAAAGTTAAAATATTTAATTCCTTAGCATTTCATATGTGTATTCTTCAACTTATTCACAGTAAAGCACCATTCTGAAATTTCAACTAAAAACCTTAGTTCTAAACAGTAAGATTTGTCCAGACCAAGTTTTTTAAAAACAGGTATTTAAAATAAACATGGGAACAGTCACTCACATAGGAACATGAGAAGCAGGAAAGACAAGAAGAACAACACTAAAAGAAAAATCCATCAAGAAAATGACCTGGAAAAGAAACCAAAACTTAGAATTAAAGACCAAATGAGGTTGTCAGAGTGTGGGACAGAGGGGACAGTGAGGGATGAATTAACAATCCAATGAGTTTTAAGAGAAAATACTAAGACACCAGGAAAATAAAACTTGAATGTAGGATTTATATAAAAGATTGGAAATTCACTGAAGATTTAAATCAATTTATGAAGACCTAGAAATTGATACAGCAAACAAAAACTCAGCCAACAACAGCCTAACAGAAAAGTACCCATCAGGAGAATATCTAAATGCCCGATTACTAGTTATTAGTTAAAGTGAAGTTGCTCACAGGTTAAAGCATCTGCCTCCAATACAGGAGACTTGGGTTCAATCCCTGGGTTAGGAAGATCCCCTGGAGAAGGAAATGGTAACCCACTCCAGTATTCTTGCCTAGAGAATCCCAAGGACAGAGAAGCCTGGTAGGCTACAGTCCATGGGGTCGCAAAGAGTCGGACATGACTGAGCGACTTCACTAGTTATTAGTAATTACTAGTTATCAATATACCATGTGTTTTTCATATGAACTGATTCAAATCATGTCATGAAATCATATATTGAATATAATATTTTCCCCTCAAATTAATGAAGAAAAATATATAAAATAAAATCATGTCTGAGTTAAAGAACAGTAACAGTCAGTCTAAAACTACACTGAGAAGTTAGAATTTAAAAGTAGCGAAATAAGTTCATTATTGATAGTAATTCTGTTAAAACTGAACATATTAAAGTAGCTGTGATGGAGGTAAATAGAAATTGGAATAAAAGACTATACTGTAATATGTTCACATTGTAAACAGACGCTTTACCGTCGGAGCCACCAGGTAGAAGAATATAGACAAAGTTATTCTTGACATATGTGCTAGAATTAATTTAGATAATTGTATAATTTTTAATAATAGTGTTGAGATCACTCTGTTTCAGGGTGTTTTAATATTGTTTATTGTGAGAACAGAAGAAAACAGAACCAGTTTGGAAATATGTTATTTTGTTAGTAGAAATGCTACAGTTACTTATGACTCATATATGCACAAAAGAAAAAACTTTGTCTATACTTCTTTTAAAATACGTCTCAGGAACTGTGTGACCATAGTGTTAACTATATGGTCATTGGTAGAATAAATTTAAAAGGTATGTTATAGACAATGTTAAAATTTTAAGATACTGTGGATAAACTGATAACTACTCTTTAATGAAATGAAAAGCTACATTAATGGTATTTAAACCATCTAGGCTTACATAAACTGAAAGCAACAGTATAAAAGAGCAATATATTTTACTTTATAAGCATTAAAATTCCTTGACACTTATTAACATGATCTGTACTATTATTTGTTTTTTCTAAGTATATCAGCATCAAAATGCCAATTCTGTTAACAAACTATTAAGGTAAAATGAGATTTTAATACCTTTAAGAAGATATCAGTGTTAGGAGATGAATACCCACCCAAAGAAGTGTTCACTCAACATACCGCCCAATTAATTTAAAAAAGAGAGTTGGGGGCACTGCATTATTCAGTGTAGAAAGTTTATAAAATACCTATAATATAAATATTCCTGCAATAACTACAATTAATTCAGTGCTACCAACAGCACTGAAAGAACAATGCTAAACTAGGTACATCTGTGCACATTTAAAACCCTGAAGACCTCAAAGGAGGTTATCATAATCCCATTTTTCAGATGAAAAAATCAATACCTAATCTGTAGCAACAAAGAGGCAAAGAAATCAAAATAGGTGCTCTCCTCAGTCTACCTCGTATCAACAGTATGCCCCAAATCTACAATAAGCACATTATAAAAGAATTTTTAAAAACCAGTATGGAAAAATCACTTGGGGAAAACTACTATAAGAGGGATACAAGTGAAGCTAAGAGTACAAAGAAAACATTCAATTTAGTGGTGAAATCTTAGAAAAGTCTATGAAAATGCAGATATAATAAAAAATAAACTATGCACAAAATATTAATATGTTAAAAGTTAAGTATTTACTTCATGTAACAGGTAAAGTAAAGATATACAATTGACTTTCAAAAGCTTAAGACATATAATGAGTGACTGACAGAAAACATACAATGCTCTGTTTTGTTTAGGGGTACACCTTTATGTTGCTCAGGCTGACAAAGGACACAGTGCCCCTCGCATTCCCCAAAACATCAAGAGAGTCAACAAGTTCTGAAAATTATTTCAAGTGTAATGTTCTCAAGCAAAAACACGCCAATCTAAATACAGAATGCAGAAAATTATAAAAGTAATATTCTTACTTACAATTATGTGACCATACATTAAAATCTCAATACTTTATATACTTTTTGGATCAAAATAAATAGTTTAAGTAATTAAGCCTCTTTCTATATATGAGCCCTAGCAGGTAAACGGAAAAGCCTAACTAGCTAAGCTGTCACACCCTCAATATGATAACATCTTTGTAGTGATTTTATCTCAAAGAATAAAGAGCTTATAAAAACAAAGGCTACAGTAAAACACATTCTAGTTACTGCAGAAGAAAAGGGTCATAATATTTAAATAAGCCAGACTTCATAGCTTTGAATGAAAATTGTATCATTAGACGTGTAATATTAAGTTCATCACTATCACTGGAAGTAGAGTTGCCTACATTTACACATACAACAAACTGAGACTATACATAAAATTATAAACTCATAATAAAAGTAGCCATCATTTATCTATTGAGTCCTTTCTGTGCTAGGCACTTTACTCACTCATTAATAATACTATGAAGTAAATTCTATCCTTATTATAAAAACAAAACCTCTGGCAAAAAGGTTACATAACCTTCTCAACTTAATTAGTGGCGGAATAAATGGAAGAGCTGAGATTCAAAGCCAGGACTGACTTCAAAGCTTTAAATTTGTGTTTCCAACTGACTGACTTCTTTTTAGCAAGCCAGCACTGCCTTTATTTAGAGCAGGGATTTCAAACTCAAAGGCCAATAGAATCTAAGTGGTGTACAGAAGTGAAGAAGGTGACATAAAAGACCAGAGTAGTGAGGCTTGGAGCAACCGGAGAACTCGTGGCAGGTAGAGAAAGTGAACTGCTCAGGTGGACATGGGGCGGTCATGCTGGACTGTGGGCCCAGAGGCTTCTCAAGGGGCTGGAAATGCAAACTGTTTATGTCACAGACTCCGATCTTTTAAGTGTTGGTGAATAAAATAAAATTCATGTGGGGCCACAGTGAAGGACCCCAGAAATGCACCGAGAGACCCAGGCAAGCACAGACACGCAAGCTGCACCTAGCTCTGGAAGTTCCTTTCCCAGAGGCACCCTTCAAACGCACACAGTAACCCATCCTCTTTCCAGTCTTTCAAAGTGACACATCCTTCCCCCCGGGCATTGCTCCTTCCTGCCTTCTGATCCCTCACTGTAAAAATGTGCTCTTCTGCAATCTTTATGTCAGCTCCTACTCAAACTCTGGACCTTACTTCAAGAGCTACCCCCTCAGTGAAGTGTTCTGACTCCCATAGAAATTCTCCAATTTTAGGTTTTATGGCACAATGGGTTTGCACACACCTGGCACAGCCATAATTGCATGAGAGCCATGTGCCTCTCCAACAGTCCATTTTCAAAAGAGTCCACGTGCATTCTGGTTGTGCTCACCAGTGCTGTGAGCCTAGCCTAGCACACAACAAGCACCCAGCAAACATCTGCTGAAGGGAAAGTAGAGGGAGGCGAGTCCTACGCAACAAGTCTTCATCAGCTATCCCCATCTCCCACTGGCCTGGGCTCTGGACCCACCTCCACAGCAGCCTCGGTACTATTTGGTACAATTCGAGCCCAGATGAGCAAATGTAACTGACAATGTAACATTGTGAAAATTGAGATTCTGGATCCTTCTGAGAAGTGAAAATTGATGGTGCTATTATTAGACCTCTCGCACAGATATGGGAAACCCACCCCAGTTTACGATCAGGAAAATGGTTTCCCAAAAAAAGAGATCATAAGAACTATGATGAGTGTTGGAGTGGCTTCAAATAACAACCTGAAATGAAAGCTTTTGATTTGTATGATTTCAGAGTGCAAAAGGTTTCCTCAAAAATAAAAACAGCAAAAGGAGTCAATGATATTCAGTAAGAACAGGAGCTAGACTATGTGGCCCTTTCACAGAAACAAGCTAGACTGGGAGGTTAAAATAAAGTGGTTCATGATGAAGGACTGCCACATCTCATTCCCTCTCCAGTGGAACCATAGGTTACCACCCAACAAAAAAAGGTCTTCATCACCAGCTCTTATTTACTATACAATGAAAAGCATTTTCTAGTGGCATTTTTTTAGTCTAAAAAGGCCCCTTTCATTAAAGAAATTCATGAAAATATACTCTGATGTCCTCCATAGCGAACGGTTCCTACTCCCAAACCATGACTCCTAAGATCATGTCAATTAAACTGATTCCATGCAACTCTGGTTCTCTACAACGTTCTCAACAGGAGGGAGAAAGGGGCCAACCTGGGGGGTAAACAAGCCTGGGAAAGAGTCCACACTCTTTAAGATATTTATAATTTTAAAATGACGACATTCCTGTACCACAAAATATGTTTAATCCAGTATTTCTTGAACATTAGAGAACCCAAGTGACACATGTGGAGGGAAGTCTCCCAACCAGGAAAGCCCCCAGCTATTCTTCAACATAAAGGTCCTGTGCCCCTGCATTTCTTGGCACGATTAAAAAGCTAACCAGAGGCCCAACTACACAAACTTGTGACTTTAAAGATGCCTGCGCTTCTGTTTCTATAATAAACTTCAATAAATCATCATCTTCATGAAACGTTACAAAGTACACTGCCTGGGCCTTTACTTCTATAGATTTCAATTATGATTCTTACGAAGTATTATCAAAACACATATCCTTGGAAATTCCCCAGTGGTCCAGTGATTAGGGCTCCATGCTTCTACTTCTGGCGGCATGAGTTCAATCTCTAGTCAGGGAATTAAGGCATCCAAAAAAGATGCAGGAAAAAAAAAAAAACCCACATATTCCTTCTGTATAATACACGTAGAGAACTCATTTGTACAAAAATTTTCTAGTCTACATAAGTCAACTTACTAGTTTAGTCTAGAATCTAAGAGGACTCCAGTGTCTTGAACTTAAAAGATATGCAGATCAACCCTAATGCAGACTGAAACTAACCTTAGTAACTGCGTATATCAACGAGGCATTTGAAAACCCTGAAGAACAAAAGTAGCCAAAATAAGCTGCACATAAATTAGTAAAGAAGTCATATCTGTACAACGAAGCCTTTAACATACTCGTAATAGCTTTGTACGTTTGCGTGGATCTCACAAGAGAAACTTTCTTAATTGGAGAATAAGGTAGAAAGCTGGTGAAACTCACAAGCTCACAAACAGGTAATAATTAAAAAAAAAAAAAAGAGAGGAAAAAAATTACATTGAAAGGATGAGTCAGAGGTTCAACTAAAATTTCAAAGCTTTTAGATTCAAAGTTCTCAGTGTATTATTCTCTAACAATGCTAAAATGAATCAGGTCATAAGCAGGACAGAGATTCAAACCAGGCATTAAAACATTAAAAGTACTAGCAATTTAACCATGTTTAGTCTTTCTGCTGCATTCCTACACAATGTGTTTCTGTGATTAGTCCTGTAAAATCATACACCATAGAACTGTTTAAATTTGCCTCTTACAAGTATATTTAGGAACAAAGACTCTGATAAGGAAGTACAGCCTCATCATTCTCAGCCTGTTTAATTAAGAAGCTGTCGTGGATTTTAGAAAAACGGTTCTGTAAAAAGCATCTATTAAAAACTATCACAGATTTTACTACTGGCATAGAAGTTCAATTATGAAATCTATTTCACAGCATTTCAGATGAGACAAAAGTAAAACCAACAGTGACAAAAATAACCATAAAAACCTTACTTTGATGGCTACATAACAGCATCAGTTCTATGGTTCACTTGGAGAATGGCCAATAGGCAAGTTCTGCCCCCAAATAAATGTCAATAAATAAATCTTTAAGAATTTAAGTTAAATCTTACAGCTGTGAGTTACCTTTTGAAGTCAGGAAGAACTAAGCAGATCTCATAAAATGGTTTCCTAGTCTTTTATCATGTTCCCCTCACCCACTCTACTCCGGTGACCTGGCCCGCACACTGCAGCGTATGGGGCCTCAGTCCTGACCCCCCCATGTCTTTCACACAATGCTCTTCACCAAGTCTGTCCTCAGCTGTCACCTTCTCAGAGAGGCTTCTCTGACTCCTCTGCCTAAAGAGTCCTATCGGTTTATTCACAGCAACAACCCTAGCAACCAGAACAATGTCTGACACAAGTACTCAATGAGCACTTGTTGAATGAATAAGGAATCCTCATACAGTTTTAATAATATAAAATCAAATCTGATGACAATTTAAAAATAAGTGTATTAGCAAAAGAGAGATAAAGACAAATACCATGTGATTTCATACGCAGAAACAAACAAACAAAAAAAAAAACAAAGCAAAACAAATGGAAACACTCAAGAAAAACTCACTGATACAAAGATGACTGCATTAACCATAAGTGGTTACCAGAAATACAGGTAGTTGGGAGGTGAGAGACATGGGTGAGGGGATCAGCTGCATGGTAATTAGACTTGTGGCGATCGCTCAGTAGCGTACACAGATGTTAAATTACAACGCTGTACAACTGAAACTTATTTTTTCTAAAAAAAAAAATAGGGCTTGGTCAGATCATCTAGAAATAATAATCTTTAGGAGGTTAAAAAATAAAAAAGACAAGTCTGCTAAAACTGAGCCAAAGGCTTACAATCACAGACATTAAGTATTCGGTTGTGTCAAGTATGCAATCTGTAGCATGACATGAACTACTACAATCTGTCTTTTCAGAGCGTAAAACATTACATTTTAAGGACATGAGATATTATGGCAAAGAACTCTCCCAAATGGAACCCCATATCTCATCACTAACTTTAAAATCTCCAACCAAGTAGCATCCAATCTACTTGCAAGTTAATCAAAACAACTTTCATTTAAACATACTCAGCTTAAAAAATAAAAAAGACACCCATGAATCAAAATACCCCTCAGCTCTGTCAGCACAACTGGTCATTAAAGATAAATGTCTGAAATAGAAACTACGAGAGAACACAGACTTCCTTCAACATCTGCTACTCACATAAAATGACTGGAACAAAAGAACCTCTGTAGTCAGAGTGACTTACCGTCACAGACTTGAGAGTCATCCCATGGTAGGTGCCCATAGTGTCAATTTTGAAACCTTCCGTTTCTATAAAGAAAGTGAAGTTACCATTAGATTTTATATATTTTATGATAAACAGCAAATCTAAAGTAATAATCTACATTATATCTGATAGCTCAACAGAATAACAAAGCCTTGAATCTACTAGACATACAGTTAAATTACATACTTGTGAAGATGGAAACTTTCAAAGGAATACCAGCTCAAAGATGCAAACAATACACACCAATGGGCCCAAAGTACAGAAGCTGGTTAGGATTGTCTCTACGAGTGTGTTCAAGTCATATAGCTGGTTGGAAATACAAAAAGCTAAACTGAATAAAATATTTTATAATCCCCAAGTTATTTAGTCCTAATATGAACTCTTTAACATAAAGATCTGTATTCCAAAGTAACAATCACCAGCACGTGTTATGTAATTCGTAGAAAAGCAACACTAAATATCAACAGGCACTCCAGGACAAAGTCTCAGTATACCTTTCTGTAACAGGTCAGAGAGGTAAATATTTTACACGCTGCAAACCATACAGTCTGTCACAACTCCTGAATTCTGCAGTTGGGGTGCAAAGGCAGGATGAGCAACGTAAGTAATCAAATGAGTAGAGCCTGATTCTACCCCAGGAGATTCAGATTTGGTCTATGGGCTGTAACCTGCCAACCCTGACTTGACAAGTCATTCCAAGAGAAAAATTGGATAAAAGGATGAACTACCATCTTTCTACGCCATATGTTCAGTACATACCTTTATCCAGCCAATGAAACAAGCACACAGAATTCACTGCATCAAGGCAACAAGCTCTTTAATAAACTTATGGGGATTTCGGATTATGCAGGAAAGAAATCATAAATGCTACCCTTTTACAGTTGATTCTCTCTCATTTCTTCATGAATGAGATAAATGAAGAGCCCAAGAAAAGTTACACTGACATTAGTCCCACCCTCACTAAACACCTTGCTGATATGGCGACGGCTCACTGCTGAATGAGCCATGGAGCCATCACAAAGCCAGTGCTCAAGTGGCTACTCCCGTCTGCGCACCCAAGTCCTCAATGCACACCTTTATAACTGGGGAAATAGGATTTGATATGTAGAGTTTCTACCCTAAAATAAACTTCTGAGAAACAGAATTAAGGCTAACGATAGCAATTATTTATAGGTAGCTTATTATATACACCAGTCACTATTCTGGGGACTTTATTAAGGAAACTGAGGCAGACTACTGGTACAGTGACATCAAAACCTTTCTGTAAAATGCCAGACAGTATTTTTAGGCTTTGTGGGCCACATGATCTCTGTCACAATTCAACACTGCTGTCACAGTGCTAGAGACACAGGTAAAACAAAATGAATGAGCGTGGCTGTTTTGCAACAAACATAATTCAGAAAAACATGTGGTGGCACAGACTTGGCCTGCAGACGTTTGCCAACTCCTGCTCCCACATGAGGTGGCGCTGCCTCTCGGGCTCAGCACAACCACAGCAAGGGGAAGAGAAAGATCAAGTAACTCGCCTTCTTTTCCTTTGAATCTTTCCTGGTCATATCTGTTGTAAGCAGCCGGGATAGGCTGTTTGGTACGCAATGTGGGATCCTGCAGAAAAACATAGTTAAGTTATATGTCAATATTGTCTAAACTGTTACTTAATACTTATAATAAGAACCACAATAAAGCTATTGTTTTCTAAGCTTTCCTCTTAATATTTTGGCCAATAAGACCAAAACAAGGAGTAGACAAAACTGGGGAATCATCTGAAGCTGATTTTCAAGATACTGTTTACTGCTAGAAAACCATCCCAACTAGGGAGGAGGTAAAGAACACCAGGTAAATGTGCACCAAGGCAAAAAACAAAATTCTCAGAAACTGCAGAAATAACATGGGTGCACATAATAATTTCACTATGATTAAATTTCTTTAAAAATAAACTTACTCCAATCATGAATTATTTTTCTTTAACCCAAAAAATAAACTTTTAATTCAAACCGTATATTCAACTGGCATGTTGGAGTCTTTTAACTGAATTATTCCCCCAATTATTAATCCTTATATTAAACAAATAAAATAATGACAATAAACCCATTTATCAATGTACAGTGCAAAGCTGAAGTTAACAAAGCTGTTTTGTTAAAACACTCAGAAAAACTTGCCAATCTAACATAATTAATTCACAAATACTTTCTATATAAAAGTCTGTGGTAAACTAAAAAAGTATATTTAAAGAATATTCCCAAAATTGCTTGGGAAATTCATGTTATTTGTAAAGACTGAAATATTCTTCATTTTGTTACAATAGGATGCTACCGCAATTATTACTCCAAATCAAACATATTCATTCAAGATTATCACTAGATATATACTTCCACAGTCAAATGCCAAACATTAAAATTTTCAAGTAGTTTAATGATTATGAGAATACAGAGAATATTCAGTCACAAAGGTAACAGCTGAACTGTTTTAGGAGTTGATGTACGTTTCCTACCAATTGCTATTCAACAAGTCCACCAATTCATAATTATAAACAGTTTTGCATAACAGCACCTATCACTGCCTTTTTTATTTATCTGTATGTCCCACTAGACTCTAAATGCAAAGGAAGCTTCTCACTCTTATACATCTTGTATCTCTGTCGGCACACTGCCTGACAATAAGAGGCACTTAGAAATGTGCACCTCTGGCTGACTCATGCCGATATACGGCAAAAAACACAATACTGTAAAGCCATTATCCTCCAATTAAAAAAACAAAATACCTGGCCAGCAAGTCACCTGACGTGTTTCTCTAAATACTAGCAAAAATTCACTACCTCGAAAAGGTTAAACACCAAGAATTTCATGAACAAATAAACCTACTTACTCTTGCAAAGACTGTATTTAGTACTCTACCAAATTTTGACATACTTTTAGAAATTATAAAATGAAAAAGGTTTTATTTGCATGTTATTTTTCCTTTGCTGAATCTTATGAAACTGGCTTCATAGATTTCATTTATATGTGGAATCTAAAAAAAGAAAACAAATCAACAAACCAAACAAAACAGAAACACACTCACAGAAAGATGTAGAACAAACGTGTGGTCATTACAAGGGTCGGGAGGAGTTGGAACAAAACAAATAAAAGGGATTAGGAGGTACAAACTTCCAATTATAAAATAATTAAGTCACAAGGATACAATATACAGCATGGGGAATACAGTCAATAAATAATATTGCAATAACTCTGTATGGTAACAGATGGTTACTAGACTTCTGGTTCTGATCAATTTGCAATATATATAAATGTCAAATCACTGTGCTGTATACCTGAAAAAATATAATTTTGTACGTCTCAATTCTAAAATAAATAAGCAAATAAATACTTAAAGATGTTTTCAATATTATAACACCGAATAATCACTTTTAATAAAACTACTATAGAAGCAACAAAATGTTCTTACAACAGGCGCTGCATTTGGGGCCGGTCGCTGTTCGGGTGCACGCCCTTCTTCTCTGGCCTTTACTGACTGAAGAATTGCAAAAATATTCTTGGAAAAATTCTGAAACAGAAATAGATTTCAATTATTGAGTCCACTTAAAATTAAATACTCAATAAACAATTTCAGATTCAGTTTTCTCTATTAATTCTTCCCTTACTACATCATAATGAGGCATGATTACTACACACGAAAGTAAAAATCAACTACTACTAGGAAATTCATCCGAAGACTAGTTATTATAAACCCAATGTTATTCACTTATTTTCATTTTACCTAAAGTACATAGCTGGCTATAAATTCATTGATATTCTCCATTTATTCAAAAAATGTAAGCAGCAAACAAGGTAACATTTAAAAACAAAAGTATAGCAGATTTGTTGTCAAGGGGGCTTCTTAGTTGTAGAAGAAATGAATTCTTCTGAAAGAAATCAACTATTAAAGTTTCTTCTTGATAAACTCCAGTGCTAATTTCAGACTGCTACACTTTATAGGTTGAAAGTTCGAGATACTGTTAGGAGTCAACAGGCACTTTTCAAAGCTGTGTGAGTTGGAAAGATTTTTAAAAACCTAACAACTTTTACATGAACAACCTTTGCAACATTGAACAAAGCTGACAAATCTGACCACTCCTTCATGAAATATTCTTTCACCTGAGATTATCCCCCTCAGTTCCCTTGCGCTCTTCTAACTCTGCCTGTTAATCACTTATCATTTTAAGCAACATTCTGTCTCCTGTTGAAGAATATAACCTTCGTGAAGACCAGGACCAAGGCACCCCCAGTCAGTGCCCCCATGTGCCTCCTGGACGATGTCACATAAACGTTACACAGATAAACATGGACAGGAGAGGAGAGACAGCCTGAAACATAATGTTAACCACTGCCACAGTAACAGTACTTACTAGTTCCTGTAATTCTTTAGGACAACAAACATACATCTCACAACCACTTACTCTTAAAAATTATGGCACACCCCAAAGAGACTTTGTTTATACAGGTTATAATATTTATCAAATTAGAGATTTGAACTATTTTTAAAATAGTAATTCCTTCAAAAATGAGGGGAAAAGGTACTCCAAGTAAAAGTAACTTGTTTTCATGAAAAACTATTTTCCAAAATGTACAAAATGTTAATGACAAGCAAGTGTGACACTATGTTAAATTTAGAAACTGCTATGATCTCAGTAGCAAAAAGGAACCTCCCAAAGTCTAACTTTCTTTTAACTGACAAAAAAATACTGTCAATTTCATTTCTTGAACCAACAGCCTTTCCTCCCTCATTTTCCAAAAAATGCCAAATGCACATGTGCTTTTCATGGAGACAATCATCATATTTTGGTATGCAGAAGTGCTTTGCATGTTCTGATTTCACCACAGAAAATACTGGTAAGAATATACTTAAAGGTTAAGATTTAATAAAATTAGTGAATTTCTGAATTTCATCAAGGACATCATTAGCAGTGAAGAACAAAATGGCCACTAGCAAAGATTGGTGCCAATGCTTTAATTCACATCAAGATACCAGCAGTTAACTAACCACTGCTTTTGCACCAGAAATGCAAAGGTCAACACAGTGACAAATGCAAATAAAGTCTTAATCTTATTAACAAACAGCTGAAAACATGAAAAGCAAATTTCACTATTTTAAAAATAAGGCATTTCATGAGAGACTCAAACTCTAGAAAAAAATTAAAATGTTACTAACTAATTTTATGTGGTAGAATTACAAGTGATTATTATACCTTCCTTTTAGTGATCTCTTTTATCAATTTTTCAACAATGACTATATATTAGTGTGTATAAATTTTAAAGTATATCTTAAATAGTATCATAAAATTAGACTGCTTTTTTGTGACATGCTTGCAATGGAATTTTGAAAAAATAACTTTTGCTCAAGAAACTCAGCTAATAAGAAAACCCTGATAGGTGGTAATAATGAAGATCTGTTTAAAATCATAGTGCCATTCAGGGAAATAAGCACCTAAAAGTTTTTCGTTTTTTTTTAAGAGTTTGTCAGATGAAAACAGTATACAGAGGGACTACCTACCAGTCAAAATCGTCATTTTGGTTTTTAAAAATGTTAATACTCACAGAAGCAAACCTAGCTACAAAACAGTTCTTCTAATACTAATTTATTTTTAAATTACACATTGGTGCCAACAATGCTAAATTCTACTACAACACTTAGTTTTGAAACAGTGGTACAATCCTGCCACCTAGAGCTCAAAGAAGTTATTCATTTCAAAAATTACAATGAACACTGGTAGAATATAAGTAATAATACTTTACTATTAGCCATCCTAGGCATTAAAAATGAGTATCAACAGATCTATCTATGATGGCTCTCTCATAGCTCAGTTGGTAAAGAATCCGCCTGCAGTGCAGGAGACCCTGGGTTTGATTCCTGAGTTGGGAAGATCTGCTGGAGAACGGAAAGGCTACCCACTCCAGTATTCTGGCCTGGAGGCCATGGGGTCACAAAGAGTTGGACTTGACTGAGTGACTTGCACTTTCTTTCATCAACAGATCACTTAAATACAAACTTAAGATTTACTCGTGTTTTCAGATTTCTTCATAATTCTAAGCTCCGGAGAATGATTCTTAATCTTGACATCAACTGCTCTACAAAACAAGTCAAAGTACAAGGGAAAAAAATTCTTCCCTTCATATATTCCTTCTGGTGGCTATTCTACTAAAATGGCACAGTGAACTTAGGGCCAGAATCCAAAAAATGTGCAAACAAAATGAGTCTGCCTAGACCAATGAAGAAGTTCACTTTCATCAATAATCTCACAATTTCTAAAAAAATCTTCTCACCAAATCATCACTGTGAACTGTCTCAGTGAAGAATTAATATTTAAGAGAAAATTCACATGTGTGGGAGAAAAAGAGAGGTGAAAATAGGTAAGTGAAACAGAATTGATTCAACCTTTTTGGAGATCTATTAAGACACTGAATATCCAGTATCTTTCAACTTCTTATCTTTCAAAATTTAAAGTACATTCTCCTTTAATCAACAACTGGCTTCTAGGCATTAATGCCTCTGCTATGTAGTCATAAATGCATGAAGTTGTATGTACTAGGATGTTTTTTAATGCAGTTATTTATAATCATGAATAGGAAATGAGAGAAGACAGGAGAGAGGAGGAGGCAGGAAAAAAGGGGAAAGGAAATGAAGAAAACCCACCATCCTGCAGCCAAAAACAAAACAACTCCATTAATGAGGAACCAGCAAACACTGCCACAACCACCCGACAGAAGAGAATGTATCAAATACACAAATAAATGTTTGTTGGGCCATTTTCATTAAGTTCTCTACTTCGTGAGGAAAAAAATCAATACTGGTATTAATGACCAGAGAGCTTACCATCAAGATTCCCTGTTCATTGGGTTTAAGCAAAAAATCTCACCAATAAGAAAACTGTAAATCTCTCTGGATTTACAAACAAGGTGGAAAGAAAGGGACTCGCACTTTGACTCAGATTTTTTCATCAGCTTCTCTGGTGACCACCCACCAATCATACACTAGCATGGGATGGTAAACAGGTCAGTTAGAAAGCTGAATGATTACTGCTCTCTCAGATACAAAAAACTTCCTCCTCACAGGAAATTTTAACCAACTTTAAAATCAACCGTAGTTGAAATACACACAGACACTAACAAACAGGAAGTGGAATGTTTTAATTACCTTTCCTGTGCTCTGTAAAATAGTTGTTCGAGTCCGCCATACTCTTTCTCTGCTGACAATATCTCGGGTCACATCTACTTCAGCATCCACAAAACTCCTCTGTTTTAAGGCAGTTATATCATCATCTAAGTCAGTCTTAATGGTAGATCTTTTCTTAGCCATAATTTTGGCTTTGATTGCGGCAATTTTTTCCACTGACATAGCTTCAGACAAAGACCTGAAAGCAACGTCTTTTTTAATATTCACAGCAAGGATCTCTTGAGCACACTAGAAAATATTTTGCTACATTTATAACTTCCTGGTAATAATACTTTAAGTGGCAATAATTAAGATTTCCTCCATATATGTAAAACTGACACATTTGATAACTTATAACCATGTAAGGGTCCACATAAAAATACTACACTATAAGCAAATTAGTAATTTTTAGGAGGAACGATGGACAATATTTTTCAAATTTTTAAAAATCTATTCCCTACCCAAATAATTAATTAATATAGCCTTTTAGATTGATCACCATCAACCAATCAGAGAATTCTGCACAAACCGATCACATATCCTGGGACACCGCTCCCTCCGTCTTTAAAAATACTTTGCTGAAACCCATCAGTGTTTGGGTTTTCTGAGCACAAGGCACCTGTCCTTCTTGTGTGGCCCTGTAATAAACCTTTCTCTGCTCTCCCTCCACAAAAAAGCCTTTTATATGAGACTTTATTTGCTAACCCTCCCCATCCTGCATACAAATTACACACACACACACACACACACACACACATACACACACACACCCATAAGCATGTGCACACAACATGAAAATTTTCATTCTGTAAAGAATCCAAAGTTTAGGTTTTCCTTGAAATTTATTTCAAGGTTTCAATCTATGTTATAATATACAACATATCAATTTTACAGCTGACAGAGACATTTATGTGCCACATAAACATATACCCCTTTTAAAGTCTGGAAAATAAAACAATACTTTGAAGTTCTCATTTTCTTTCTTTACTTCATTTTCAAAAAGCACTGAAATAGCAAACAGAAGCTATGCTTTCAGAAGTAATCAAAAAAAACAGACTTAACAATGAAAGTATAGATTTCATTAAAATCATATGCTTAGTGCTATTTCTCACAACGTAAAAACAAGAAAAAGAGTTTGGATACCTTAACTGCAGTTGATAAAATTATTACTCTAATCACAAGATGACAATCTTGAAATACATTTAAACAACATGTGGGGAAAAGACAGGAATTCCTGCAGGTTTAAACATGGTAGTATTATGCAGTATGCTATTTTATTTCCATTAGGTATGGAAGTACTTTATAGCAGATGCTCAATATGTATCAGCATTTGACTCATTTTATATAATACTATGCAACTTTCCCTTAAAATCAAAAGCATACCAGCACACCTTGAGCCAAATTCAAACACTTTTCTAAACTATAATCAAAACGTGCACTGGACAAGCTCTGGAGTTTTACTTCCAGCCAAGATGAAGTAACAGGGACTGGTTAATCCTCCTACCTTGAAACAATCAGTCAAAATATATGAAACAATACTTTACTCAATATCTTCCATCAAGTAATGAAAGACAGTGATCTCTCATACATGAAAACTAAGTAAGTAAGCCCTATGGAGGTTGCAATTTACAGCCTTGAAAATTCCCAACACAGCACAGGGAGAACTCAGGCAAAACTTACCATATATCCTGATTTGGGAAAACAGAGCTGGGATTCCAGCAAGATCAAAGAGTACACGAACTCACAGGCCAGAGTGCCTGAGAAGAGAGAGCTGCACAGGACCCCTCGAGTACTCTGGCAGATTACTGATTAGCCCATAAGTAGTTGGAAACTAAAGCGAGGAACAGAACCACCTAGAGGGAACAGAGTCCAGCACCCACACAGGAGGAAGAGCAGAACCTAGTCCCACCAGCCAGACTGAAAACCTCATTTTATGGGGAGTTAGATGGAGTTAACAGTCAAAATGGTCCTGTCTCAACAACAGTGGGCAGTAACTACCCTAACTACACACTGTTCAAACAACAATTCTTAAACCCTAACTAAACAATTCTTTATAAATTAAAAAATCAAGATTCAAAAGGAACAAACTGTTTCAAAGGATTAACTATGTCCCCAAACAAAAGAAAATTTAGAAAAACACAAAAACATCCAGCACTCAACAACATAAGATGCACAATGTCTGCTATCCAAACAGTACAAGGCATATACAGGAGCAGGAAAATGTGAGCCAGAATGGGGAGAAATCCAAAGGGAAAAACACTGCAGGACTGACAAAGGCACCAAAATAATACTATTCCATACATGCAACAAAGAGAGACATGGACTGTATATTTAACTTGTAAAAAATACGATGTTCGAGACTACCAATATAATATGAATATAATTACATTACGAAAAAATGAGAGAACTACATACAGAACTATAGAAACTATCCAAAATGAACAGAAAAAAGAACCAATCCAAAAAAAAGAAAAGAACGTAAGTGAGCTGTTGAACAATTATGAGTACGAGTAATTAGATCAGAAAGGGGAGAAAAGGAAAAAAAAAAATTTGAGGGAGCAGAATAAAAGCTTTTCTAAATTCACTGAAAATTATGAACCCAAAAATCCCCTCAAAAGCTCAAGCACAAGAAACATGAAGAACATTCTCCCAAGTTATGTGATAATTAAATAGTTCCAAACTTACAATACAGAAAACTTTTTAAGTAGTCAAAGGAAAAAAGCCACATTTAAAGATACAGAAGAGAATTCCCTGGTGGTTCAGTGGTCAGGACTCCATGCTTTCACTACCAAAGAGCCCAGGTTCAATCTCTGATCAGGGAACAAAGATCCCACAAGCCACAAGGTGCAACCAAAAAAAGAAAAAGGGGTAACAGCAGATTTTTAACCCAAAAAAACGCAATCAAGGAGACAGTGGTATATCCCACTTTAAAAAGAGGTAGTCTGGAATTCCATATCCAGTGAAAATTTTTTAAAAGGGGGGAGGTGATTTTTCTGAAATAAAAAAGTTGAAAGAAACACCAGCAGTCCTAAACAGAAATAAATGTTAAAAAAAGAACATTAAATTAAAAAAACAGAAACAGTAAGTCAGTCAGGCCAAAGAGAAAAAAAATGGGTACATAAGTCTACAACAGGGAAGAAGAGGCATGGAAACAGTACACAGCATTTTCCCTAGATGTTTAAACAAGAGTAAGAACAATGCACTGTGGTGTTTGGAACACGTTATGAGTAAAACGTATGACAACAGCAGCACAAATGCCAAGAGAGAACAGGAAGCCCCTGGTGCTGAGGTTCCTGCACTGCACACGAGGTGGCAGACCCTGCAGGCAGACTGTGACGCCACACACCACACGCAACAAACCCCAGCAACCACTCGAAGAGAACAGCAGCACACACAACTCAGCCAACAAAAGGGCAGAACAGAATCACAGCAAATATTCATTTAATCCAAAATCAAGTTAATCACCATTTTAGGGAACAAAATTTTGAAAAGAACAAAGAGACAAACAGAAAACAGCAGCAAATTATTGACCTAGAATTAAGCATGTTAATAATCACATTAAGTGTAAATATTTAACATATGGTACTTTATAGGGAAAGCCTGCTAATCACTGCTATAAACCAGTAAGAGATTTCATGACAAATGAGTGGCTTGGATTATGGAATAATTTTTAAAAAGATCAATATCGTAACAGAATCAAGAAACTTTCAGAAAGCATAAGCACAATGGCTTCCAATCCTCCATCAAAAAATGCTCGAGCATCTTCTTTCAAACTGAGAGCAGGGAGACACACACTGAAGAATGTAATACATGTAGACAGCATGTTAATGCCCCTGTTTCCACATACACTTATATATATTGCCTAAATTGCCTATTTTCTATCAAAGAAATTCTTACCTGATTTGTTCAGTCTGTACAATCCCTTCTTTGTGACCCTCCAAACGAGCAGCCAATCTCTCTTTATCAAGGCGTACACACTCTTCATCCTGAAAATAATCAGTCAGTAAATATTTTAAAATTTTACTTAACTTTTAGTACAACAACAAAAAAAAAACACTGCAAGTAACTTTTGCCAAAGTTCCCACCTACAAAGTCCCAGGCATCACTGGCCTTGGGTCAATTTTATAATACTTTTAGTTACATACAGAACTGACTCATTGGAAAAGACCCTGATATGCGGAAAGATTGAAGGCAGGAGGAGGAGGGGACGACAGAGGATTAGATGGTCGGATGGCATCACCGACTCGATGGACGTAAGTTTGAGTAAACTCTAGGAGTTGGTGATGGACAGGGAGGCTTGATGTGTTGCAATCCAGGGGGCTGCAGTCAGACACAACTTAAGCAACTGAACTGAACTGAACATAAAAACAGTAACAAATGTATGCTGGAGCACCTACTATTAGAACTGAAAGCTTACAAATAAACTTTAGTAAGTTTTTCCTATGATTAAGGCTTCCTTTGTAATATACATAGCTACTCTTACTCGGAAAAACAATATACAACAAAAAATTCCTTCTCCTCAGAAAAAAAACTAAATTTTATTAGTCCTAAATGTTCACTGGAAGGACTGATGCTGAAGCTGAAACCCCAATACTTTGGCCACCTGATGCGAAGAACTGACTCATTGGAAAAGACCCTGATCCTGGCAAAGACTGAAGGTGGTCGAAGAAGGGGATGATAATGAGATGGTTGGATGGCATCACTGACTCAATGGACACGAGTTTGAGCAAGCTCTGGGAGATGGTGAAGGACAGGGAGGCCTGGCGTGCTGCATTCCATGGGGTCGCCAAGAGTCAGACACAACTGAGCGACTGAACTGAACTGATGAGGAGCCTTCACCACAGTCAAAACTTTCATCTTGGATCGAGATGGTTTTCGTATGTTGCCCCAGGTCTTGAATCTTTTAGCATAGAACACCAGAAGTGAAAGCTGAATGTTTTTCAAAGGATCTTCTTCAGAACACCAGGTGCTTCCTACAAAGTGCCCATGAGCCATTTCATACCTGACTTCAACCTTTGCAACTCAGCTTCTACCTTATTTAGATATTAGAATCTCAGGTAAAAGTTAAGTCTGAAAAGTGTTTGGTTACTTAAAAAACAAAACTTACTAACTCTGATCTAGTTCAATGCCTACATTCAACAAATGAGAAAACTGAGAACCAGAGTCAGTGTCTATGGCTAACAAATACAAAATTGTATAAAATCCATCAGTAGATTCTATAGATCCAGAAAAACGTCGAGCTCTGTGTTCTAACCATGTTAAACTTAAAACAGCCATCTTGCCGGAGTGAATGAAAAAATTAATATCTCAACAAATGTGTTAAATTATATCTAAAATAAAAGTTTAACACATATTACTCAAGTTCCTTAAGAGACTGATTTTAAAGACAACTGCAGCCTAGGTTTCAACCAGACCCCAAGGTTTCTCTCTGCTGGCATAGTGCCTAGCAGGCCCTCAACAGATATTTACTGAACTAAAAACTCTCAGTGTGTAATATGGCTACTCATATAATTCATTTTAACTCTATAAATACTCTGGAAGTAATTTCATTATGCAATTTCTTGTTGATTTTTAAAGTTATCAGAATTCTAGCAAATCTGTAATTCTGAGATATTCAACTCTTTCAAATAATTAAACCATGAATTTCAGTTTTTCCCCAATAAATCATGTCTTTAAATTCACTTATTTTGTACACAATGTGTTACAACCTCCTTTCACACAGAAAGAGTTGTGGAAAATTTCAGTTTTGCTGTCACAAAATCTGTACCCAGCAGAGGGGAGGAGCCAGGAGCCAGACTGCCTGGGCTCTAACCCCGGTTATATGCTCCCCAGCAAGTCACTGCTCTCTGAGCCTGTGAGCTCACAGATGACATGTGTGGCTGCCAATTTCAGGAGGTGATGGTGAGGATTACAGGAATTAATAATGTACATAAAGTACATAGAGTATCACCTAGCACAGAAATAACAACAATGAGCTAATTATCTCTATCATTATCTGAAAAAACAAGTCTCAGAGTACACTGAAGCAAAATCACATAATCTTGGGATCAAATTTTGTCAGTGATTCTACTGTATGTATTTACCAACCAACTTTGCCCCTAAGAGTTACTTTCCTTATCCTTCTCTAACTGTGGATGCTTTGCTGTTCATGAAGCAGGCAAAAGGTACAACTATTTGACTGTTACACAAGTATCAAATGAAAAGACTTACAGTTTCTAGTAATGTTAACCCTATCAGTGATTACAAGTGTTATTCCTATACTGGTCATTTATTTATAGCCAATTTAGTCATTTTTCAGATTTTAAGCTAGCCTCTAATGCATTATCTTCCATTTTCAGAGTGTTTATATATAACTGATCTGAGGCTTGTTACAAACTTAAACAGTACTGTAATTATACAATTTAAATTCCTAACATTTTAAAACTTTGTAAAGTTTTAAGACAACTGAGCTAGTTAATAAATTATCTTTTCAACATTAACTGCATTTCTTACAGGGTTCTATTCAACATGAACTGTCCTTGTTTACCAACAGTAATATTCCACTTGCTGGCTATAAAATACTACCAAATCATCTAACCTGATAAGTCAACACTGGAAAAAGTAACTGTTCTTAGCTCTTCAGAGGGGAGCAAACTCCAACAACCACCTTATTCCAAGGGAAAGTGAACCACAACACAAAGGCCAAATCTGGCCCATCGCCTGTTTTATGAAGTTTTTTTTGGAGTACAGCCTCGCCTTGTCATTCATGCACTGCTCTGCCTACAGTGCAGAGGGGAGGAGCTGGATTAAGACAAGGCCCCCAAAAGCCTGAAGGAGGGCCTCTCTGGCCCTTTATAGAAAAGGCTCTGACTACTCATCTAGTCCAACACTTCCATCAACAAGGATATAAAGGCAAAGAAAATAATTTGTCCATCGTGCGGCCTGTATGTGAGAGATCTTATAAAATATAAGAGCTTAAGCTAATTATTAATCAACTGCAAATATAACCACTTGTCAAGAAAAAAAGCTCTTAGGACTACGATGAGCAAAGAATTCTTACTACTACACAATTTCAATCTCCATTTAAAAAAAAAAAAAAGAATCACTTTAAAAATAAAGTTCCATTACCTCAATTCGTGGTTTTTTTGCTTCTGCCAAAACTTCATCTGCAGCTCGTTTGACTGTAAGAAAAGAAGAAATAAATGTACAGTTTGGGGACAGGTGTTTGAAAGTTCAGTATAAACATGAAGCAAGACATACCTTGAGTAGATCTCTGCAGACCTATTTCTAGAGGGGCACTCCTGTCTATACTGGCCGATGTTGCTGAAGATTTAAAAAGATACGCGAAAAGATAAAATTTGAATATGTAAGATCAGAAATTTATGCAAGGGAAATACTCAAGATCTGTTACATTTCTTACCTAATACAGGATTATGTCTTTTAAAAAACTAAGTTTTAAAGCAAGTTTGTAAAAGTACTTTATTATAAAAGATTGATCTGTAATAAAGTTATGTAAGAGGACAAACTATTTTTGACCATTTAACTTACAATCTGACCGAAATCAACTACAAAGAACATATTCCCACATATTACAATGTAGGTATGCAGAAGTGTATGAAAACATAAATAAAAATATAGATGTACATATTAATTCATGAGGGATCAACATTAAAGCACAGCTTTGAATCGGGTGGCGAGTAGTGAGCCATGTGACAATGTAAAACAAAATGTAACACAGAGTTCGGAATAGCAAGTGCATGGGATCTAAAGACAAAAAAGCTACAAGAACCAGGAAGACTGAGAGCCGATGAGGTCACAGAGATGAGCAGAAGCATGACTGTGCAGGTCAGGGAAGGAGGATGAGCTGTATTCCAAGTGTGATGGGAAGGCACAGGATGGCCTCGAGCAGGTGAGTGACACAATCAAGTTCAGACGCTCTTCAAAAACAGGTCCCTCTAAGTGGTGAGCAGAGACTACATGGTAGGAAACGAACAGCAAGGTCCTTCAAGAGGGCTGTGCAATGGTCTAAGGAAGAAGGTGGATCAGGGTGGTTATACGATGCTAAGAACCTGTCATACTTTCAAAGATAAAGAAAGGACTTGCTGGTGGAAAGGATGTGAGCTGTGAGAGAAAAGGAATCAAAGATTTCTCCAGAGTTTGTGCCTCAGCCACTACATGAATGGGGGACCATTTGCTGAGATGGAAACAATGGGAGACCACACCTGCTCTTTCATTGTCTGTGGCGAGGAGGGAAAGAGGGAGTCGACACTCTATTTAGGATATGTTACATTTCAGACACCTGTTCAATACCCAAGAGAAGATGCTGACAGTGAATTTATAAATGTGAAACTCAGTAAAACGTCAATGTTGGAGATAAGGAATCAAGAAAAAAAAGTGAGGTGAACAATGAGTAGAAAGAGAACCTCAAGTCTGTTGCCCCAAATGCCAAGTCAAGAAAAGCTTTCCAAAGGGGAGTAAGCAGTCAACAGTATCAAATGCTACTGAGGTCAGGTTAGCTGTGAAAAGCAGAGACCAAAGGATCTGCCAATCATGCGTCAGCCTTGACCTTGTAAGAGTGATGTGAGTGAGACAGTGAAGAAGAGTAGACTCAAGAGAGAATCAGAGGTAAAGAGGAAGCAGTGATACCACGCAACTCTTGCAAAGAATTCTGTAATAAAAAGGAGAAGAAAAATGGAGCAGTAGAGAATAGGAAGCGTGTGTGTGCTAAGTCTGCTCAGTTGTGTCCCACTTTTTGCGACCCCATGGACTGTATCGCCAGGCTCCTCTGTCCATGGGATTCTCCAGGCAAGCATACTGGAGTGGGTTTCCATTTCCTCCTCAGGGGATCTTTCCTACCCAGAGACAGAACCTGCATCTTACGGCTCCTGAATTGGCAGGCAGGTTCTTTACCACTAGCGCCACCTGGGAAGCCCAGCGAAAAGGAAGGAGGGAGTTTAACGTTTTTAATGAGAGACATTACCGTGTACATTACCGTGTACATCCTAAAGGGAATGATTCAGAAGAGAACTGATGATGCAAGAGAGAAGCAACAATTTAAAGGAAAAGTCTCTGAGAGTACAAAAGGCGATGGACTCCACATGCAGGGAAGGGCTAGCTGGTCCTAGGAGTAAAGTGCATACACGGTAATAGGAAAGAGAAAGCAGCAAGTGGACAGAGTTGCAGGTAGGGGAAGTTTATAATGAGAATTCACAATCTCTCCCCACTGATTCTTATTTCACAGGGAGTGGAAACCAACTCCTATTTAAGAGTGAGAGCAACTTAAAAATTACTCACATGCTTCACCATTGAGATATCCAAGTAGATCTTTTCGGTCAGGTCTTCTAACCACTGGAATATTTTCAGTCTAAAGCCAAAATTTTAAAATAGATATGAAATCAATAACAATTATAAGAAACTTTAGTAAAGTTAAACAACTTTTAACATCTGAATTTTATTCCAGCTTATCTTGGCAACATATATTAGAATCATATTTCTAGAAAATAACCAGGCTGAACAAATCTAATAAAATCTTGAAAATTTTCAGGCATATTAATTTTTGGTAACTTTATTCTCAGTTCCAGTAACATATTCAAAATTCCAGTAACATATACAAAAGATAACATTAGAAATAAAACAATAATCCTAACCCTCTTCAAAATACCAATTATATTCTTATTTTTTCCCTTGGATTATTCTAAGTTTTATTAATTCTACTCAAGATGTTTTGGATTTAGACCCATAGACTGCTCATTTTATTTAAGGTTTCCAAAGTGCTTTTGTTTCTCACACCCTAACCACACCTCTTCAAAATATGGTACTTGAACTCTTTCAAATAAACTAAATTAGCCACTAAAACTAAATTTTCATAATTAACAATAAGTACATGTGCCAAGAATATACACTGGGGAAAAGACAGCCTTTTCAATAAGTGGTGCTTGGAAAACTGGACTACTACAGGAATAAGAATCAAACTGGGCCACTTTCTTATAACGTATACAAAAATAAACTCAAAATGGATTAAATACAACAATGAAACTCCGGGAGAAAACACAGGCAGTGTGTTTTCTGACAGGAATCTTAGCAGTATTTTTCTGGATCTGCCTCCTCAGGCAAGGGCAACAAAATAAAAAAAGAAACAAATGGACTACATCAAACTAAAAAGCTTTTGCACCATGAAGGAAACCATCAACAAAATGAAAAGGCAACCTAGAGAATGGGAGAAGATATTTGCAAACAATATATTCAATAAGGGATTAACCTCCAGAATAGAATAACTCACACAACTCAATATCAAAAAACAATCAATCCAAATATGAAATCATGGGAATGTAATGTATAGCATGAGGAATATAGTCAATAATACTGTAAAGATGTTGTATGATGACAGACGGTTACTAGTTAGACTTACTGTGGTGATCAAGTCACAATGTATATAACTGTAGAGTCACTATGTTGTACACCTGAAATTACTATTAATGCTGACTATACTTCAATAAAGAAAAAAAGAAAATGACTAAAAAACAGGTATGTGTGGTTTAGGCATGGGAAAAAATTTAGGAGACTATACAGTAGAATGTTAATGACATCTGTTCACTTTCTACATTACATATCTCTTTTTTTACCGTTGAGTGTGTATAAATTTTGTAAGCAGGAGAAAAAGAGTAAAAAACTAAATCTGGAAAATGTGTCTATTGTGCTAAATGAGCAGTTTTCCTTTATTCTCTTATATTAGCAATTTGTAAAGAGGTGAGCAAAACAAAACGGTATACTTTAGGCACCAAGTCATCCTTGGACAATAAAATCAATGAATTGTGTTATTACCACGGTTTTCCCCACAGTTTTCATAATGAAAGCAAACAATAGCAGAGTACAGGGAAAAGCTGGTTACAGGATTATACAGTTACAACAATTAAGGACCCTTAATATTTTGGCTCATTACCTTATACTGAATACTGACCATATTTAACTGCACCAAATATTCTGCACATACACCTTGATGACACGAGATAAACAATATTTAATCATTTGAAATTAATTTGTTTTTTAAAAGTTAGGTTAAATTTTAATTTCTGCTTATGAGTATAAACAAGAGCGCCCAGGTTTTTTTGGGCTTGTTTTTAAAAACTAGTCTACATGGACTACCATTAACAGTTAAAAGATTTGAATTAATTTTCTTTAAATTACTGTATCTAAGTTTGATAATATACTTGATCATTTAGTCTCTCATGAATTATGCATTACGTTATCACCAACAGAAAATAGGGGCTATGAGTCAGAAAAAGTTGTTTCAGAAGGTCTGCCCAAAAAAGCAACAAAGGAGTTAAAAATTTTGTAGAACCCTAGACTTTCCAAATTCTACCCTTTCAATCTAGCAAATATTTAAGAGAAATGATAGTTAAACCTTATGTGACCAAAGGTCCTAAGGACCACAGTAACAATTATGGCATCAGTTACCTCCTATAGTCATTCCCCAGAGACATAATGTAAACCTAAACGGAGAGTGTGGACTATCTTTATTACCTCAAAATGAATGGATCTATTCAACAAAACATTCTAATCAGTGCCTGATTTCATTTTTAAAGAT
Source organism: Oryx dammah (assembly GCF_014754425.2). Lineage (NCBI taxonomy): Eukaryota > Metazoa > Chordata > Mammalia > Artiodactyla > Bovidae > Oryx > Oryx dammah. The sequence goes on along the minus strand of NW_024070205.1, from coordinate 68,260,695 downwards.
CTGAGTTAACAGAGCTTTATAGAGCTGCTGCTCTTTATAGATGCTATTTTATACCACAATTTCCCAAGTCACAAATAGTTTCACCCCACATACTGCATTTTTCAATACACACTTGACACTAAATATATATTTCTTGTTCAGAGAAACACTGTTCAAGCACTCTAAGGAAGAAAGCAGGCACCTTTCAAGCATCTGAAAACAAATAAATTTATCAATAATGAAGCAAGTTTGCTGATTAAAAATTCATTTTAAAAAGCTGTCTACTGGGACTTCCCAGCAGGCCACTGGAAAGGACTCTACACTTCTACTACAGGGGGGTATGGGTCTGATCCCTGGTCAGGAAACTAGAATCTCTGAAAAAAGGAAAAAAAAAAAAAAAGGGAAGGGAAAAAAGCTGTCTACTAAATTTGACTCTTTTTGATGCCAAAAAATCCTTTTTTCTTTGAGATTAAACTAGAGCTCCAAAATCACTGCAGATGGTGACTGCACCCATGAAATAAAAAGATGCTTGCTTCTTGGAAGAAAAGCTATGACCAACCTAGAGAGCATATTAAAAAGCAGAGACATTACTTTGCCAACAAAAGTCCATCTAGTCAAGGCCATGGTTTTTCTCCAGTAGTCATGTATGGATGTGAGAGTCGGACTATAAAGAAAGCTGAGTGCCAAAGAATTGATGCTTTTGCACTGTAGTGCTGGAGAAGACTCTTGAGAGTCCCTTGGACTGCAAGGAAATCCAACCAGTCCATCCTAAAAGAGTTCAATCCTGAATATTCATTGGAAGGACTGATGCTGAAGCTCCAATACTCTGGCCACCTGATGTGAAGACCTGACTGATGCTGGGCAAAATTGAAGGTAGGAGGAGAAGGGGATGACAGAGGGAGATGGTTGGATGGCATCACCAATAAGATGGACATGAGTTTGAGTAGGCTCCAGGAGTTGGTGATGGACAGGGAAGCCTGGCATGCTGCAGTCCACAGGATCGCAAAGAGTTGGACATGACTGAGCAACTGAACTGAACTGAAACTAGAGTTCTGAATATCAGGGTCTTCCCACAGGCTTACACAATTTTTAAAACATCCCTAAAGAACAGCTCTGAAACTCCTACTACTATAAACGTTACCCACAGCTCACAAGTTAAAAAAAAAAAAAACACAAATTTTTAAAAATCCACATAAACTGATCTAACTTTGACCCTCCAGGAGACTTTCTTACAGATAAACCTTTCATTCTTTTGATCTGAAACTCATGAGGGAAGTTATCACCAAATAGGATCAACTATCAAATTCAAACAAGTCTCTAAATGAATTCTACTTACAGCTGCACGTCGGACATAGACAGGATGAGACAGGTGCACATTATTAAGTAGAAATAAGATCGAATCCAATGTGTAGTACTCTCTAGGTTGGCCTTCCTTCCCAGTCCTGAAATGATTAAGACAAGATTTTTACTCACAATTCTAATACAACTCCTTGGGCTTAATCATATAGCATTATCTACACACACGGTGCTATCCAAAGAAAAATATTCTTAAGAGTATGAAATCTAATAAGTGAAAATGTCATTTGGGCAAAAGGAACACAAATGCAAACAATGACAAAAAGCAAGAGGTAAGGAAAGTACTATTCAAACTTTATTACTACAGACTTCTTAGAATTTGGTCCAAATTAGTTTCTGGGCTTTGTTAATAGAGAAACCTAATCAGTTAGGAAGGATCCATAAAAGAAACAAACTGATTAAAAGAAGCATACTAGTCACTTAGGCTAAACTTGCAAGAAACTTATCATGTCTTCTAAGTAAGATTCTGCTGAGAAAATACCCTTACCAACATTCTTTAACACTACAATTAACTTCAGAGAGATGATTCTTATGACTTCTCTCAAATTAAACCAGTGATGTAAAACCAAAACTAATTCTACCTGTGATAAAACAGTCATCCAGGAGTGCAAGCCCTTTCATGCAAATACATACTACTACTTGCTCAACAAATGTTAGTGTCCAACCCCACTGTCCTATTACATTCTCCCCATCTAGAAATATCAACGTATTGTTTAAATTCATCTGAATATGGCCCAATATAATCAGTCCCAAACTTATTTTTCTAGGCTGTATTTCCACTTTTTCTCTAAATCAATATACTTCAAACCACATATCACTTATCAATCACTGTACTATGAAGTAGATAATACATGAGTAACAAGTTGTATCTCTTCGTGATATATTAAAAAAAAAACAATGCACTGCATTCAGTAAGGGTAAATATTAATGTCATGCATATGTGTGCATTTCCCTAAACACAGAGAATAACACTCAATGAAAATACATGTACTGTGTGATTCACTGCTGCAAAAGTTTGAAATCTACTGTTGTAAGCACTCTTTTCTTACTACTGGCTTCACTCAACTATCAAAACATTTCCTTTCCAGCTCTCAGGTCTTTAAGCATGCTGTTCCCTCAGCTGGAAAGACCTGGCCCACTACTTCGCCCTCAGAATTCCTATCCATTCCTTAACATTTGTTCATTCATTTATTCAAGAAAAACCTAGCATGTCCATAGGCCAAACACACTTCTATAAAAACTTTCCAAGTTAGAAGTGATTGCTTTCTTTAGGAACTGGAATTCGATTCTTATCAAGTTATGTGTCATCTCTTCCACTCTGACTGAGGTAACCTCCTTTGAGGCACCGACCCAGGTTTTCAAAATATTTTCCAGTTCTCAGACTGAACAGCCTTACACTGTGAATACTCAACCATTTTTTAAAGAAAAACCAATCAGTTAAAAATCCAATCAGCGCTGAGCTCCTACACAATGTGTGGGGCAGAGGACTCCTAACCTCTTCCAGCTTGTTACTCCCCAAATCAAATAGACTTTTCCACACATAAGCTGTTAATTTGTTTTTAAAATGTAAATCTGCCTGTGCAAGTTCCTTTTGAAAGGAAAAAAAAAAAAAAAAAAAACAGAAAACTCAGAATGATTTTACCCATCTGCACAAAGCTAATTAAACCATAAGCAGCCCAAGATGCCAAAAAAATTAAATAAATAAAACCCAAGGAACTAAACTTCCCCTAGCTTTTCATCAACTCTTCCTAAAGCCCACTGCTCCCATTCAATCAAGCAAAATAAGTATGGAAGTTTTCGTCTAGGGCTCTAGCTATCCAAATGAAACGCCACTGAGTGAGGAAGGGTTCACTCAAAAAGCCCCTCACGATGATCAGACCTATTTTTCTTTTGAAATACATATGCATATATCTATTCTTTTTGAGATACTTTTCCCATGTAGGTTACCCACAGACCTCCCTTCGGGTGTCTTCCTTAAGGACTTAAACTCGGGCAACCCTCCCTGGGATCAACATTCCCAGACATACACTCTTCACACACATTTCCCACACAATCGCACACTCTACCCGTTCCCCACTTAGAATGGCAAAGTTGACTTCATTTCAGCAGGAACTTTCCCCCTGAGGGAGCCCCCTGCCTTCACCTCCAACAGATTCCGACGACTCGTCCCAGGTCGCCGAAATCTTTCCCGTCCTAACCTGACGGAGTGGGTTCCCTTCTCTCTCTGCTTGAGGGAATCGCGAAAGGAGACGGAACCGACCAGGAGCTGCAAAGGGCCAGCAGAGACCATCGCAGAAGAGCCTCCGGAAGAGATTTAAAAAAAAAAAAAACAACAACAACTAAAGGACAAAAAGAGCCGCCCGAGGACCCGGCGGGGCGCTCCTTTATATGCACCTATGCACCCGGCCGGCTCTGCACACACAGGGGCAGAGACCTCCACACGCAGGCAGAAACCTCCCCACGGAGCCGCGGAGGAGAGACCCCTCCGGACGCCGCTCCTCCCGCGCCCTCCTCACAGAAGAGCTGCAACTTCTGCTCCCGGGAAAACTTTTCCCCGGAGCACCCGTTTTCCTCAACCCGCAAGGGGAGCGGGGGGGGAGGGGTTCGGAGAGAGCGAGAGGGGGACCCGGGGGCGCCCAGCCCTGCCCCCCGCCGCAGCAGACTCACCCCCAGACCACATAGTTGGTCTTCACGTTCTTGGGCCAGGAGAACTCGCCGAAGATCACTTCGTCCCCTTTCACCACAATCTCCTTCTTCTGGATGTTGTACTGTCGCAGGACGCTGAGCACGTCCGCCATCTTCGCCCCCCTCGCCGCCGCCGGCCCCGGGCCCCGCCGCCGCCGCCGCGCCCGCCGCCCCCTTCGCCTGTCGCCTCAGCCCCCCCC